>NC_139250.1:17907372-19107372 GCF_977018435.1 Lepisma saccharinum | reverse complement strand
CATTTGATTTAAAGGTATGAAACCATGTGAGTCTTTTGTGTGCTTTATAAATTAGAACAGACATGTTTAAAGTAGAATGTATATTTGCAAAAACAAAGAAAGTGCTAAGTTGAGTACCAAATATATAGTGTGTGAACAGTGGTTGTTTTAACAGAAGCAGATTTCTTCTTCTTATTCTATTAGATGCATGATTATGCAATCTAAAGAGTATATTTATATTCTTTGCAAGGTAGAACCACTTATGACTGATTTGGTTTATTTTACTTTGCTTTTCTGCCACTTTTGGCTAATCGCAAAGATGAATATGAGAGATGACATGATGACATTGATAGACATACACAAGGAACACCCATGACAAATGGGATTTGAACCTGGAACCCCTAGCATTGTAGCACGGTGTGCTAACTACTCTGCCACAGAGGTCGGTGGAGAATCACTTATATTAGATATTCTTGATATTGTTGTCAATATAGTAGTACATTGTAATCAAGGGGTCCTGGGTTCGATACTTGGTAGAGGTGCATTATGGTTTGGATCCCAATTTAACAAACTGTAGGTCCTGTCCCGATTAGCCTTACCGTGCATAAAGTGGACTTAAAACACAAACTCAATCAAGTAGTCCATGGTTAGTTGCCAATATGCCTTTCTGGAATTGGAAAATTTACTGGAAAGTATTTAATGATATTACCTTCGTATTTGAGATTGAATTCAGTACATTTCTGTGCATACGGATGCTTTGGTTTTCCAAGGATTTCAACCATCCATCATAGGGAAAAAAAACATTCCCTATGTTTGTACATATTGAAAGAACATTTTTTTTTGCAAATATACAGTAGTTAACTTAGCCTTTTCAGTCTATCTATCTATATATTTCATAGTCGAACGTGAATGATTTTGCATGGTACATGGCAGCATGTATTTTTATTTGTACATCCTACATGCAAAAATAGATTTCTTTTGCTCTGAAGTAATGACACCATATTTGTTTTCAGATTCTGCACATTCTGCTTGTGTGAATATTTTATGCAAAATTTATCCAGCAATGGTAGCATAGAGTCCAGCTTTGTATTTCATATATAGCATTCTGTTGATTGTGAGCTGCCAATGGATTTTGTTTGTGTGGGTGTATGTTGGGGAGGCTTGTATAAGTTAGGGATGGGCCAATATGAAATATGATATAAAATTTATAGATACCAATAACCAATATTCTACTGATCCAATATAATATTTTGAATGGTCCTTGAAAAATCTAAATGATTCATTCATCTCGGTGATAAATGTGTGTTAGCAGATGACTGCAATGCAAAAGAAGCTGCATATGTAGAGATTTACTTTCAAGAAAAGTAGGGCATGGAGATTGTATGTTTATATCCATAAAAATGTAACAAAATAGCAGAATATTGCACTAAGTTATAAGATATTTGTAGGTACATCGGATCGGTACAATTATTGGTAATTTTATCAATACACCGTATGCCTATGTTGGCTGATACCAATTAAGTTGTCCCATCCCTAGTATAAGTATGTAGTTTGATATGTAATTTGATAGCCTGGTGGTTAGAGAGAATAGTCTTAATTAGACCCCTAGATAGACCTCCTAAAATTTCTGTAGAAAAAAGTCACAGCACTGACCATGCCTAACTGGACACAAAATTATTTAACAGGCATTTGGCCCTTGAAAGTGCTGGACAACATTTATGCAGACTCCAAAAAATATAATTGATTAAATTTTAACCGTTAGCACTGGTATTGGTTGATACTGATACATCAATATTGTCTCATTCCTGGTTTTTTTATAATCAAGCCATAACAGGACTTATGCATCTCTCTTATCTATTATCAAATATTTATTTTTAAAGGTAAAAGGTAAAGTGTTCCCCCGTGCTTAGTACCATGCAATGAAGGCATATGGGGGTGTGGGGTAACGCCCCACACTTTCTTGATCCGGTCATACGTGGGGGTGATGTGATCAGCACCATGCCCGTGACCACCTTTACCCCCCAGGATTTCCCCACAGGTACCCATGTTATTCGATGCTGGGTGAGCGCCGGGGCCGCTTCCATCGTTAGAAAAGTTCCCGGATTTGAACCGGCCAGGGATCGAACCCGGGACCTTTAGCATGGTAGTCAAGACGCGTTACCGACTGAGCCACCGCTGCCACAAATATTTCTTTTTACATTATGTTTTGTATCATTGCTGTTCAGTTGTTATTGGGAGATATTATTGCATGTTAATGTTATCTAGATGTAAGCATAACGTATTAAATTATCAAACTAGATATGGCATGTGCATGTTTCTGAGTTATTCTTCTTTTACAGTAAATTACCTTGCTTATGAAACACATTTTAGGGATGAAAATTTATATTGCTACTCCTATGCAGGCTCCTTTATATTTACATTGCATGAATGTAATTGTAGAATTGTGGTAGGTAAGGTACAGCTGCAGTTTGCATACTGGCAAAATAGCATAATGGTTGTAGGTTTGATTCCCACTATCACAATAAACAGTAGATGATAAAATTGTCCAATGAAAAGAATGTAACAAAAACTAAACCGTGGTGAATGGTCAGTCAAGATTTCATGGTAATGAAGAAATATTTCTGGTAATTTTCAAGACATCTATGTTAAATAGGTTTAACACATTGATTGAAACATAGTACAGTATGTTCATACATATTGCGAAAATGTTTTCAACAAGTTATTTGTATTTGTTAAAGTTTTATTTTGTATTAGGTCTGAACCAATACCTCTTTAAACTGATACATTTACCATGACAATGCCAGTACTCTTATCGATATAAATGCCTCAACATAGTAACAATTAGATGTTCAGAATTTTTAATAATATGAAAATAAGTATTCTTGCAACTGTACCACACTAACCTACCAGCTTTCCGGGAAAACGATCAAAGAATAATGTAAGTGATACTTGGAATATTAAAATAAGTATGGTTTACTCCTTTGCGAAAAATTACCAACCTGAGATTGAAAACATGAGGATGGGCAAAAATGGTCATATATTTTAGTGAATTTATTTTATGTCAATCAAATGTGAATGGTAACAGTCATCAAAATCGATAGGCGAAGGATGTAATTTTTCGCAAAAGAAAAACTTATATATTTGTGCAGGAAGTTATTTGAACCATGTTTGTACTATAAATTTAAAGTATGATTTAATTATGAAATTCACTTTCACCACACAATATTGATGCAAAATTAAATAATAATAACACCAACTCAATCAATCAATCAATCAAGCATTTTGCATAATTTACACAAAAGTGTCACAGCTTGTTTGTGTGGACTCTGCAAGGTACTCCAGAAAAGCATCGTCCAGTATTGGTAACTAAGATGTGAATCAGTACCAATAATTTGGCATATAATGTGTTCAGCCCAAATTTTTATGCATTTTTATTGTGTAATACATCATTGAGCATGTTTAGGTTTAGCTATCAGAGTAGCTACTCTTCATAGGCAGATAATAGATTATAATAAGCATTGGAAGGTGTAGAGTGGGTGGAATTTAAATGATTTTGATGAATATATTTTTATTGTAGGAGAGCATGGATGTGTGTAATGAAGGCGACACAGCTGTAACAGCAAAGTTCACACATATACTTCAGAAAGATGCATTCCTAGTGTTTCGTGCTTTGTGTAAGTTGTCAATGAAGCCCCTGCCAGAAGGACAACCAGATCCTAGGTATGTTCGAATATATAGGTATTCAATGGAGTATGATGTCATTCATTCTTACAAGTGAGGTGATGTTGCCAGTAGGTACAAAATTGTTGAAATCATGAAAGTTAAAGGGCTATTCCACATATGTTTGCATTGGCTTCCACCATGGCATTGCTGTCACCTTGCAACTAAGGAAAATCAGGTTCAGGTTGTGGTAAGTCATTTATATACATACCCCTAACACTCCCCCAACACTTACAAAGGCCCAATGTATGGTAATTTTGTCTCTATGGTTCTAAATGTATCCTTGTTGATTTTTCTAATAGTGTGATTTATTGGCCCACAGCACCCGATCTTGATGATGTGGCTGCCACCTAAGCCTCCAAGCAGGCTAATTTTCTGTCGGGGTATTTTTCTGTAGACTTTGATGATCCCTCCTCTCCACAGGACAGTGGCTTTTTCTCATATTTATACTTGATGAGAATGAGTGCCTCTTCCGCCAGCTTCGGCGTTCCGAAGGTCTCCTTCTTTGCCAAAGTTGCCGTTGAGGTCTTCACCGTTACCCTGGCAAGGGGCCCTTACAAGGTGCTACCAGCTGGTGCCAGCTGGACCAATTTTTTTTAAAAAAGAGGTGTTACTCTTCCTGGTTCCTGATTCTTCCACCTCCTTTGCCGATGAGATGGCCATCCATCTTCTTCCGCCATTGGAGCCGTTGACCAGTAGGTTGCTTCTTAGTCTGGCTCTTCACTACTAGTGTGCCCAGCATGGGAGACCCTACCAGTAGCTATGCTACCGCTGGTATACCCTGGGGCACCGTGGATGCCTTACAGGGGCACGGCAAAATGTTCCAATATTTTCACTGCACGTATTCCAATGTATGTGCTTATTTAGTACTATTTATGTGTAAAATGTGTCTGAATTTGAAATATGTGTTAATTTTTTAACTTAAGGCAAGCAACCTAATCACTAGTGTCACATATTTGTGGTAAATAAAAAAGCAAAATTTCGGTACAGAAACAGTGTCTATTTCGGGTTCAAAAGTGGTAAATAAAATAAAATTTCGGTGTTATAGCGGTGAATAATCACATCAAAAGTGCTATATAAAATGACATTTTGGTTTTAAAATTGTGAATATAATCCTAAATTTGATTTAAAAACTGCACTTATTACACAAAATAAACTTATCCCTTCTAATAGCACATTTATGTAGTTACCAGAGTATTAAGTTCATTTCTGTGTAAAGGGGTCCATTTTTGCTTCTCAAATATTTACAGCAGAATTAATTAATTTTCCGTGAATTGCATAACTCACAGGATACTTCAGACTTCAGAAAGTGTTGCGTCTGTATATAAACAGTAAATTTTGTGTTTAAGAGTATATTTCGCATTTTGCAGTTCATTTCGCATTATTTCGTGACAAAACGGTAAAAAAATGCACCTCACATCTTTCAGAAACATGAGAAATTAACATTACAGCATGCTATTTCATATTTCGTGTTTTTGTCAAAAACGAAATTTGCATGCCTCTACCAATCACGCTAATTGAGCGTTGCAAGTGTTAGATAGGCCTGCATTCTGACTTGGGCACCGTGGAAAAAATCTTGAATCACTAAGGGTGCTGCAGAAAAATCTTGAAACACTAAGGGTGCCGTGAAACGAAAATGTTTGGGAACCCCTTGCCTAGTGGATGAAAGTATGCAAGCCCCACTAATAAATACAAGGTTATGGAACCACTAGGTGGGGAATTGTACCCTTACATCCTTCTAAATATGAACTCACTCTCCCTCCCAAGATGGAAAGTTGTAGATAAACCCTGGTTCTGGTGGAACACATTGCATGTTAATCAGAACCAATCCCGATTAGCCCATTGAACCTAATCCCATTAACTTAAATTGACTATAAAACTAGATACCAATATTAACATCAGTAGCATTTATTTTTTTAGTCATACATGTTCATAAATCCACATCGTACTCATCTCCACTCTCTTGTAACATTTGTGCTTGTCACATCATCTGAAAAAGTGATTTAAAACAAACTTTGTCAGATGTCTGCTGTTTACAGGTAAAACACATGATTGAACACTAGTAGAGAGAGAATTGTAGTAGCTAAGAAGATCGGCCCCCCTCAATGGGGAGAGTAGAAAGACTAAGGAGACTTGAAATTAGTATCATGGGGGGAAAAAATCACCCTGGCTTGCTTCATTAATTAATATACACAACATAAAGTCTGTCTTCATCGGTAGCTTTTGAGCATTCTTTGTATTCATTACTTCTTACAGTAAATGAGAAGCATTTCATGCATATCCTTTGCAGGAAGTCATTTTGCCCAGAAAAGTGCATTAACACCTTGAGCATCTCTTACTTGAAATGTCTACATGCTGAATTGTAATCCTGCAGCTGTTTTTGTACAGAAATTTTGCTTTTTTATTTACCAAAAATATGTGTTGCGTCGGTATAAAATGGTAAATTTCGTGTTTAAGAGTATATTTTGCATTTTGCAGTTCATTTCGCATTATTTCATGACAAAACAGGGTAGAAAAATGCACCTCACACCTTTCAGAAACATGAGAAATGAACATTAGAGCATGTTATTTCATATTTTGTGTTTTTGTCAAAAATGAAATTTACATGCCTCTAGTTATGTTGTTACTGCTTATGATCTATCAACTAATTTTCTCTCATATAACTGCAACAGGCTTTGCCATAAGAAAAGATTCAGCATTTTTTGATGTGCACTTTACAAAACCACACACTGTAAATTATACCTTCATCTTAACTCTTACACTGCTGAAAGCAACTTCAGTCAATTTTGTTCAATATGGGTAACTTATGAAAGTGACTGCAATCGATTTCATTCTTGTCCCTGCTGATATCAAACGAAGTCAATGCATCAGAAAGTCATTTTTCGGAACATGGCATTTAACGGTTTCCCAAAGAAATAATTTGCTTCGGTTCTGAATAAATGGAAAACCTGTATCATAGTGTGTACGTAAACAATAGCAGCACACACTGATCTCAAGGAGGTAAAAAGAGTTACTGGATGATATTGGCGTGCCCAGGATTTTTTTAAAAAATAATACTGGATCAAATGGAAGGGACATGACCCATACCAATCCACCATGTGCAAGCCACTGTATCCAACCAAGGGGGGACTCGCTCCTACGGTCCTTTGTTCAAAGAATATCAGTACTTTAGAATACTTCTTTACAAATTTATGCAAATCTGAAAATATCCCCCCCCCCCAAAAAAAAAACTAAGCAGAAAGAGCTGTATACAACAAAGTGGCATAATTTAGCACTATGATACAGGTTAGAAACAAATTATTGGATTGGTAAAATACAATGTTTGTTCTATAAATACGGTGTATAAATTGCTGGCATGTGGTGTAGTTGGTACTACTGGTTGACGGTCAGGTCAGTGAACCCCTAGGTATGTCAGTCATGGTTCGTGAAGCCGTGTGGTTGTCCAGACGTGCAGTTTGTGTGTACGCGTTGTGGGAATAAGGTGCAGTGCAGCGACGCTGTTATGGGTGAAATGGAGCAACGTACAAATGTGAAATTCTGCTTCAAACTTGGGAAAATGCCAAGGGAATATCACGACATGCTGCGCCAGGTGTATGGAAACAGTTCTTTATGGAAAAAGTGTGTGTACGAGTGGTACAAGCGCTTCCGTCAGGGTCACTGAAGCTGGAGAGATCATTCATAAAGAATAACTGCCAGAAAGCACGACATTGAACGTGGCCACATACGTGAACATTTTGGATTGCCTCCTGAAGATAATCAGACATGTATGCCCCCAGTATACCGAAAATGGATACTGGTATCTGCTGCACGATAACGCATGCCTCCATACCGCCATAACAGTGCAGCAGTTCCTGGCACGTAAGGAGATTGTTGTACAGTTACGGACAGTTCTGGGTTGTAACAACCCCGTTGACTTTCAATAGGATCATTACAACCCAGAAGTGTCTGACTGTACTTCATCACCCCCCCCCCCCCCCCTATTTACCAGATCAGGTCCCTGCCGATTATATCCTTTTCCCTCGCTTGAAGAAATACAACGGTTTTTGGACATTGCTGACATCCAACGCAATGCGAACGCTGAACTCAACTGCATCCCGCAGGCTGCCTTCACCCAAAGTATGCGAGACATCTACACGCGTTCTCAGAAGTGCATTACCATTGGAGGCGACTATTTTGAAGGACAATAAGCTGTATTCCTGCAAATAAATCATGAAATCATTCATTCAATCTTTCACCCGTATTTATTGAACACAGGTTGTATAAATTATTATACATCAATATGCCTATTCTACATGGGGCTAATAGAGTATTGTAATATATATATATATATATATATATATATATATATATATATATATATATATATATATTAATGGATAAAAGCAAGGAGGGCCAAAAGGGCTAAGTAAAAATCAAAGAAGGTAAAAGGAAACACTCACCAGACAGTAGAAAGATTCAAAATTTTCGCTAATTTATAGCATCATCGGTGTGAGAAGAAATAGACGGAACCGGAAGTTGGGGCACTGCAGAGTTGCCAGGTCCCCATCGAAGAAGAAGCGGTGCGTAGAACGAAAAAACACTGTTTCGTCACCAGGCTCGTCGTAAACTGTGAGTGTGTAGGAAGAGTTGGGAGGGCGGGAGGGACGGGATGGTTTGGGGGGGAAGGTGGGTGAGGGATGGGTATTACTGGGTGGCCTTGTTCAGGCCAGGTGGAGTGGTTGCACTCATGGCTGATATATAGGCCCTTTCCCATCTTTTGCGAACAGAGGTGTTGGCTGGTTTGGGTAGGAGATGGATGATCGCTACCCGGAAGCAGTCGTTGAAACTGATGTTCTGGTGGTTGGTGTGGACGGCGACAGTGAAGTCCAGGTTGTGGGTGGAGGAGCGGTGGTTATTGATGCGGAGGTTGAGGGCCGTTGATGTTTCCCCCAGGTAAAAATCACCACAGATGTTGCAGGTGAGGATGTAGATAAGGTTTGAGGCATGGCAGGTCCCTTTGGGATAAAGGGTAAATTTGCCAGTGACCTTGTGCACCTGGGGGGGCATTTGAAAACCACCCTGGGTTTGTCTCCCAATTCTCCACAGTGATCCTGAAACCAAAAGCATATTTCCCGACAAACCCAGGGTAGTTTTCAAACGCCCCACCAACCTCCAAAACATCCTGGTCCACAACACTCCTTCACCACACATCCAACACCCCCCTGCCCATAAATGCAACCGCCCCAGGTGCAAGACCTGCCCCATCCTCATCACTTCACACCCTCCAGGTGCACACGGCCACTGGCAAATTTACCCTTCATCCCAAAGGGACCTGCCATGCCTCAAACCTTACCTACATCCTCACCTGCAACATCTGTGGTGATTTTTACCTGGGGGAAACATCAACGGCCCTCAACCTCCGCATCAATAACCACCGCTCCTCCACCCACAACCTGGACTTCACTGTCGCCGTCCACACCAACCACCAGAACATCAGTTTCAACGACTGCTTCCGGGTAGCGATCATCCATCTCCTACCCAAACCAGCCAACACCTCTGTTCGCAAAAGATGGGAAAGGGCCTATATATCAGCCATGAGTGCAACCACTCCACCTGGCCTGAACAAGGCCACCCAGTAATACCCATCCCTCACCCACCTTCCCCCCCAAACCATCCCGTCCCTCCCAACTCTTCCTACACACTCACAGTTTACGACGAGCCTGGTGACGAAACAGTGTTTTTTCGTTCTACGCACCGCTTCTTCTTCGATGGGGATCTGGCAACTCTGCAGTGCCCCAACTTCCGGTTCCGTCTATTTCTTCTCACACCGATGATGCTATAAATTAGCGAAAATTTTGAATCTTTCTACTGTCTGGTGAGTGTTTCCTTTTACCTTCTTTGATTTATATATATATATATATATATATATATATATATACCAGGTGGTTATAATTAAAGTGACTGTGTTCAGAGTGGTACAGCATGGGCTGTAATGAGAGTAGCAGTCTGAAACTTCGTAGATATGATAATGAAGCAATGCGCTCGCGAATTATGCAAAAAAAAAAAAAAATAAATAAATAAAAAATAGTTCCAATTCTCGCCACCAGGGTAAAAAATGGCGCTGTAAGCAGTCAAAACGTGGAATTTTCCGTAACTCTGACGTCAAAGTCGGTGACATTGCCTAACCATTGTGTGAGCTCCCTGGTTGTTGTTGGTGACGCTTGTTGCTTTTTTTTCCTTTAGTGATGTGAATGTTCGCCGAACATTAAAAGTTTGATTTTTCCCGTGTAAAAAGCAATGGCTATTGCGAAGAAAGACCGTGCACTGCTAGTGAAGTTGTTTTACCAGAATGGGAGCAATAGTAACGCTGCACTGCGGAAATATCGCCAACAGAAAGGGCTGAGAAGAGGGCCCATGTCAATTAATGGGCTGAAGAAGATGATGAAGAAATTCGAGGAAACAGGTGAATTGGGTGTTGCACCAGTGAGAGGAAGGCGGCCCATCCCCGTGGAAGTTGTGGACGAAGTTGCTGTAGCTGTAGCTGACCGTGCAGCACATGCCTCAACTTCTGCAACCAGTGCTAGAGCTGTGGCACGTGAATTGTCACTCCCCTGGTCAACAGTTCGCAAGGTATTGCGGTGCATTTTACACTGGTATCCCTACAAGATTCAAATTGTGCACCAATTGAAACCCCAAGATATTCCACAACGCCGTGAGTTTGCCCAATGGTTTTTGGCACGCATGGAAGTGGATGACATGTGGCCGGGGAATATTCTGTGGACTGACGAGGCGCATTTTACTCTGGTCGGTACAGTGAATACTCAGAACTGTCGCATATGGGGTTCCACTCGTCCACATGTTGTGCAGGAACAACCATTGCACTCAGTTTACGTGACTGCATGGTGTGGGTTCACTAGCTCCTTCATTCTTGGTTCGTTTCTCTTTGAGGAGATGACACCTCGAGGGCCTGTTAGGTGTACAGTGACATCTGCACGTTATAGGGACCTCCTTGTGCAACACGTGATTCCAGCTTTGCAAGAACGGAACTGTGAACACACCACCATTTTCATGCAAGATGGGGCAACACCACATGTCGCTCGCCACGTGAAAGATTTGCTGCGAGAAACCTTCACTAATGACCGCATCATCTCTAGGCAGTTTCCAGATGATTGGCCTTCCAGATCCCCCGACCTTAATCCATGTGACTTCTGGCTGTGGGGATATTTAAAAGATCGTGTCTATCAGGGACATGTCCGGTCTGTGCCTGATCTGAAGGCTAGCATACAACGACATGTCGCTCAGATTTCACCAGACATGCTGCGAGCAACCGTCGACCATGCCGTGTTACGAATGCAGCATGTTGCTGAATTGGGAGGCCATATTGAACAGTTCTTGTAACCATAGTTCCTAATAAACATGCCTGAGCCATTGTTCTCATGTGTTTGATCTTTCCTGCCTTTTTCCTGTAACTATACCACGTTTTGACTGCTTACAGCGCCATTTTTTACCCTGGTGGCGAGAGTTGGAACTATTTTTTTTTTTTGCATAATTCGCGAGCGCATTGCTTCATTAGCATATCTACGAAGTTTCAGACTGCTACTCTCATTACAGCCCGTGCTGTACCACTCTGAACACCGTCACTTTAATTATAACCACCTTGTATATAGGATAAAAGGAAGGAAGGCCACAAGGGCTAAATAAAAAATGAAAAGGAGAGAGGAAGCACTCAACGGACAAAGAAAAAATTCAAATTTTCGTGATGGTATGTCACAACTTCAGGAGTAGAGAGACGTTGTATAACTAAGTGACTAGAGGGAAGAGTATGCATGACCTGCAGTGTTGCCAGGTCCCGAAGGGAAAAAAAAGTGTTGACAGTACCACAAAAAAAATGGTTCTCTTACCAAGCTTGTCGAAAACTGTGAGTGGTGGTGGGGGGGAAAGGTGGTGGTGAGGGTGAGGATAGGGGATGAGGGGCGTTACTTGGTAACCTTGTTCAGGCCTGGAGGTGTGGTTGCATTCATGGTCGATATGTAGGCCCTCTCCCATCTTCTACGTATTGAGGTGTTGGTGGATTGGGGCAAGGAGTGGACGATCGCTACCTGGAAGCAGTCATTAAAAGGAATATTGTGGTGATTGGTGTGAATGGCAACAGCAAAGTCCAGGTTTTGGGTAGAGGAGTGGTGGTTGTTGATGCGGAGGTTCAGGGCTGGGGATGTTTCCCCCAGGTAGAAGCTCCCACAGATGTTGCACGTGAGGATATAAATTAGGTTAGAACTGTTGCAGGTTCCTTTGGGGTAGAGGGTGAATTTGCCGGTGGCAGTGTGGATCTGGAGGGTGCGGGAAGTGACAAATGTGGGGCAGGTTTTGCACCTTGGGCAGTTGCATTTGTGGGCAGGTTCGAGTTGATTGTGAGTAGGTGGATTGTTGTGGACCAGGATGTTTTAGAGATTGGGAGGGCATTTGAAAACAACTCTGGGCTTGTCGGGGAAGATATTTCTGTGTCAGGATCACTGTGCAGGATGGGAAGGAGGGAACGTAGAGTGTGTGTGATTTTGTTGAGGTGGGGGTGATATTGGGTAACAAGTGCAGGGGGATTGGTAGCAGGTTTTTCTTGGTGGGAGTGTATGAGTGTATGAAGCAGCTTGGGATATTTGTTTGGTGACCAGGGTGGAAGGATATTCACGGTTGGTCAAGGTTTGGTGTAAGCGGAGGTTATAGTTCTGTCGGGAGGTGGCTGAGGTGTTGAGGCGTTGATCTCTGAGGGCCAGGGAGAATGGGATGGCTTTCTTGGTGTGGAACAGATGGGAGCTGGAGAAGTGTAGGTATTGCATATGGTTGGTAGGTTTGATGTGGAGGAGGTTTCCAAATGTCCTTCCTTCATGTGCACGTCCACATCCAGGAAGGTGATTTGGTTGGTGGAGTGAGTCCAGGTGAAATTGATGGAGCTGAAGTGGTTAAGTTTGTCTAGGAAGGTGGTCAGGGAAGGTTCTCCATGCGTACAAAGCATGAAGATGTCATCGATGAAACGTAGCCAGAGGAGAGGTTTGAGAGATTGGGTCTCCAGGAACTCTTTTTCAACTTTGCCCATGAACAGGTGGGCATAGGATGGGGCCATTCTGGTACCCATGGCTGTGCCCTGGATTTGGAGATAGTGCTTGTCCTCGAAGGTGAAGTTGTTGCACGTGAGGACAAGGTGAGCTAGATGGGTCAGGAAATTAGTGCTGGGGTTGTGGGGTTTTGGTCTGTTGTTGAGGAAGAATTCTATGGAGCAGAGGCCATGGGAGTGAGGTATGTTGGTATAGAGAGACATAACATCGATGGTGGCAAGGATAGTGTTGGCAGGTAATGGTGGGAGAGTGTTAATTTTCTGAAGGAAGTGGCTGGTGTCCCGGAGGTAGGAGGGCAGAGCTTTAACAAGAGGCTGGAGGTGGGAGTCGACAAAGGCTGAGATTCTTTCAGAAGGTGAATTGTAACTGGACACGATGGGTCTGCCAGGGTTGCGAGGTTTATGGATCTTGGGCAGCAGGTAAAAAGTGGGGGTGCGGGGGTTGTCTGGCATGAGCATGGATATGGTGGAGGCTGTCAGGCCCTCCGGGGGACCTCGGGTGTGGATAAAGTCCTGGATTCTGTTGAGGTGTGTGGCTGAAAGGTCGACCATGGTGGTTTTGTAGGTGAAGGAGTCGGCCTGCTGGCGAGTGGCTTCCGCCAGGTAATCTTGAGAGTTCAAGACCACCGTGGTGGATCCTTTGTCAGCTGGGAGGATTTTGATGTGGTGGTTCTGGCAGAGATCTTGAAGGGCTTTATCTTGAGAGGGATTCAAGTTGGGTTTGTTGTGGAGGTTGTCAAGAAATGAGCTGTCAGTGATAGTGGAGATTATGGCAGTGATGTATCTTTCCAGGGGGTGGTTGGTGGGCAGGGGGGGGGGGTGGGTCTTGGGAAGATGATGGGCAAAATTGGAGGAGGCTTGAGTGGGTTTCATTGGTTGTGGTTATAACCCTCTGCCCACAAAGTGAGTTGGTATCATTGTATGACGTCTTGCCTCATTTTGATTGGCTAGCATGCTCAGAGCCATGAGGAAGAATCAAGCCTGCTCAGTGGGAAGGCATCCGTTAAGGGGGAAAGAGTGGAGTAACTCTTACTGTACACGTGAATGGTGAGTGTGGCTATCCGATGGGGGATGTAAGTAGATTTTGGTTCCTTCTAATTCTTTAGTTAGATATTTATTTATTTGTTCAATATTAGGTTTGTTATTTTCAAAGGATAATTAGATTATTATTAGCATCAGTATCCAGGAACCTAATCTATAATTCTCGGTCGTATGGCCGCGTGCACTACTCACGTATTGTCCCCCAATTATTAATCAATTAAGTATTAGGATATTAATTTATTTGAATTTGATATAAAAAGAAAGAGAAATATAAACTATTTGTTTATTAGAATTCTATATTCTGGCATTGTTAAAAATAAAATTGGAAAGATCTAAGTTCTGGTTTGAATTCGTAAAAATAATTTCCTAGAAGAATGGACTGGGACAACAGCTTACTTTCACTGGCAATCTGTATACGGTAGATCCTGCTTTATGCAGTTGAGATTGAGCGTGACTACAATGAAATGGGCCCTTTTTTACAGCTTAGTTGCATGGTCTGGGGGGAAGGGTTTTTGCCCAGAAGTGTTACCATCTGAGGTGTCTGGCAAAGGTGTGGATATCGAAGAGGAGATGGAATTGGTTGTGGGGAGTTGTGGGGGAGAAGGTGAGGCCTTTGGATAGAATATCAATTTCGGTAGGGGTGAGATTGTGGTTGGATAAATTTAGTACACTTTGGTTGTGTTGGGGTAGGTTAGGGTCGTTGGTGATCATGGCTCTGATGGGGGTGGGTTTGTCCATGGACTGGTTGTTTACCAAGGTGTGAGAATTGTGGGTGCAGCTTTGGTGTTTGTGGGGTTCAATTAGTGGTGCTGGAGGAGGGGGTAGTGGCAAGGGAGGGTCAGGCAGTAGAGGGCATGTGGATTTGGGAGTGAATTATGGTGGGAGTGGAAGGGGGAGAGTACAGCCAGCCTGAAAAGCCTGGCGGCAGAGGTTGGACAGTTTGTGTAGGTGTTTGTTGCTAAGGTCGTTTGAGATAGAATGGGCTGCATGGCAGAAAGATTCAATTTTTTGGTAGCATTCACCTGGGGTCAACAAAAGGATTTTTGTGAGGGATTGGATGGATAAGGACAGTTCCTGGGTGCGATTAAGCTGGGATTGGTACATGGTGTGGGTTAGCTCAATAGCAAAGTATCTCGCAAGTGGGAAAATCATGGGTTTAATACTTGGGTGCATAGCAGAACACACCCAAACTTCCTTTTTTTTTTTATCCTTCGGGACCTGGCAACACTGCAGGTCATGCTTACTCTTCTCTCTAGTCACTTAGTTATACAACGTCTCTCTACTCCTGAAGATGTGACATACCATCACGAAAATTTGAATTTTTTCTTTGTCTGGTGAGTGTTTCCTCTCTCCTCTTTCATTTTTTTTATATATACACATCATAGATTAAACTGTACGTGCATATTATTTTTTCAGATCGCATGAATTACGCTCGAAAATCCTGTCCCTACAACTCTTGCTGTCCATATTGCAAAGTGCTGGTCCAGTATTTAGATCAAATGAAATGTTCGTAACAGCAATCAAGCAGTATTTGTGTGTAGCATTGTCAAAGAATGGAGTTTCATCAGTGCCTGAAGTGTTTGAGCTGTCCTTGGCTATTTTTCTGGCTCTTCTGTCCAAGTTCAAAATGCATCTCAAAATGCAGATAGAAGTAAGTAGAAGTTTTTTTTTTGTACTGTGATTTTTAAGTTTACGAAAGTCCAATCTGTAAATTACAATTTTATTCCTTCTAGACTCATGACATGTTGAATTCAAGCTCTTCAATTTCTTTCAAGTTTTTTTTTGTATTGTGTATTATTAATGCTCAAACAGTGCATAACATACATCTGTATAATTTGTATTTGTGTATAAAATCTGAACATGTTATATTACGTTGCTTTCCTGGAACTGTTATTTTCTATTGCTTTCATTTAAATTCCAATGAATCAATTAAATAAAATATTATCAGTATAATTTTATATTCGGCAACATGTATATCATGTCTGT
Organism: Lepisma saccharinum; assembly: GCF_977018435.1. NCBI lineage: Eukaryota > Metazoa > Arthropoda > Insecta > Zygentoma > Lepismatidae > Lepisma > Lepisma saccharinum. The sequence goes on along the minus strand of NC_139250.1, from coordinate 19,091,561 downwards.
AGTGTTTGCTTTTAAAAGAATAAACATTACACATTTTCTGCTGTGAAATTGCATTTTTGGCTTAAGTTCTCTTTCCCAAACAGCCTAGATATGAAATCTACCTTTGCCAATATGTAAAATGAAATTCAAAATGCTCCCTGAATAGTGTGTTCATTCAGCTCTATTCATTGTAACTAACTTAATGATTGCAGTGGGCATTTCTTTAGATACTGTGCCCCTCCAGTGCCATAGTGGTAATGCTGTTGATTGTAATTCAAGGAGTTCTGGGCTTGGTTCCGTATGGGGACACATTGCACAATGGGTCCAATCCCAATTGATCTGTAGTAGGGATGGGCCGATATGAAATTTTGTCCGATACCGATATAAACCGATATTCTACCGATTCGATATAAAATTAGAAATGGTCCTTGACATTGCTTCTAAAGATATCAGTTTGGCGGTTACGCGGAGATAGGTAATTAACTCTGATACACTTACTACCCATTTTTCCGCAAAAGTTTTTTCCAGAGATCGATTTCGCCACTCGTCTGGTGGCTTCGTCAGACAGTTCACGCCTGACGAAGCCACCAGAGAAGTGAAATCGATCACTGGAAAAAAACTTTCGTGGAAAAATGAATAGTAAGTGTATCAGAGTTAATTAGGTCCTTGAGGAACCTGAAAGGTTCATTGATTTCCTTAATAAATGTGTTTCAAGGTGACTGCAGTGCAAAAGAAGTTGCATATTTAGACATTTTACTTTTTTAAACAGTAGGGCATGGAGATTATCCGTAAAAATTACAACAAAATGGCAGAATTTTGCACTTAATTATCATATATTTATCGATATATCAGATCAGTAAAATAATCGGTAATTTTACCTATAGTTCCGATTAATCGGTCTCATCCCTATTCTGTAGTATCAGTACCGATTAGCCTGTCTGAGCATAAAGTGGATTTAAAAAAACTAACTCTGTGGCACAAAGAGCCCACTGAGGTGCAAGGCCTGCCAAGCCTACCAGGAAAGAGAGTAAATGAGAGGGGGAAGTTTTGCTTATTTAATTTCAAACACAACTGTCAAATGCCCAACTACGTTTTTTTTGTAATTTTCTTCTTTTAAGTTCATATGATTCATGGAAAGAAATATTCTTGTAATTGCAGAAATAGCACTGAATGAAGCTGATGCAGATGTATCAGTAGAGCCAAGATTTCTGTCCAAAAACTGCATATTTCAGGATCGAAAGTGGTGCATTTTGGTGTTAAATTTTTAAATAAAACCCTACCTTTAGATAAGAACTATACTTATTACACAAGAATAAACATTTTCCTTCTAATAGCACATTTATGTAGTTATCAGAGTATTAAGTTTGTTCCTGTCTAGAGGAGTCCATTTTTGCTTCTCAAATATTTTTAGCAGAATTACTCAATTTTTTACATGAATTGCGTAACTTGCAGGATAATTTCAGATGTCAGAAAGTGTCATGTCAGTAAATAAACTCTGAATTTTGTAATTTACTCTTATAAGCTTGCTTTTAATTTTTTCAGTGCAAATTTTTCTTCGCGATCGATTTCACCACCCGTCTGGTGGCAAAAATGATTGGGAAGAAAAATTTGCATGGAAAAAATGAAACGTAAGCTTATCAGAGTAAATTACCTATCTCCACGTAACCGCCAAACAAATATCTTTAAATACAATCTGAATTTTGTGTTTAAAAGTTTATTTCACATTTTGCAGTTAATTTCATGACAAAACATGGTAGGAAAATACACCTCACACTTTTCCAAAACATGAAAAATGAACATTGCAGTATGTAATTTCACATTTCGTGTTTCCATCAAAAACTAATTATTCATGCCTCTATGAATCGGTATTGAAAGTATCATTTAGATACTGACTCTAGATGCTCTTCTAGAGTTTCCATATTTTGTTGGCTCCTCAAAAATGCTGTAAGACACTTTTGCAATATTTACATGATTAATATTAATAATAGTTAATTAATATTTTGAACAACTTTGAATTCTTACTGTTTTCAAGTATTGGTATAGGTTATAAATGGCATTGGCTGAGCTGTAATAAACATTAGTAAACTATCATTAGTTTGTTCTCTCTTGCAATCTCTTTCCTTTTGTTGTTAATACTGGTCTGTAGTAATTTTGCTGTGAATCTCTTACAGGTATTTTTTAAGGAAATCTTCCTTAGTATTCTAGAAACCTCAAGTTCCTCATTTGAACACAAGTGGATGGTGATTCAAGCACTTACGAGGATATGTGCAGATGCTCAGAGTGTGGTGGATATATACGTCAATTATGACTGTGATTTGGCAGCTGCCAATGTGTTTGAAAGGTGAGGTCTTAATATTTGTAAGTCAATATTCAGCGATTTGCCACTAGTAGCAGTGTGCTGCAATGTAGTTATTTAAGTTTACCTCATCTTTATTCCATATGAACACACTGAAATGCAATGTGCAAATTGTTGCTCAGTGAGGAGTCCGACATTAGTCGTGGAATTCATTGTCAATGCTCTACCACTAAGATACCCAGTCAATCTCAACAATCCTGCAGAAATCAGGGATACCAACTTAGGAAGGAAAATGTGGAAAATTCTGCGAGTTTTGTAAATGTGTTCAAATATCAGTAAAGGAAACTGAAAACACTTTCACTTTTCCCTCCCAACTGTTTTATTTCTTGGAAAGTATTTTGCATAAAAATATCCTTTCATTTTATTTTTCATAATTTATTTTCAAAAATATTGGATAAACTTGATTCTTGTAAGTAATATTTTGGCAATCACATGTATGCCTGCTTGCCTAATTGTAGGTTTTTCTAATTGTTCAGTTCACTCCTTCTCTATTTCTCATTTCTGTTTCTCACACTTTATTTTAGCTGTGATGATGCTAGCCAGACGCTGGTGATAATTTTGTATGTGCTCTTTGTTTCTTTTTACATTCCTGCCCACATACTGGTAAATGACAAGTAAAAGATTGTGACTCATGCATATCTGTTTGTATTTACATTGAGTTTAAATTGTATGCAATTTCATTTCCTTTCAAATAAAAATATATAAATAATGTTTCAGGATGACGTTTCGGAAGTCTGTACTACTTCCTTCAGGTAATAAAATAAAAAACTTTAGGTGCCAAACATGGTACCGCGTTGTTAAATCGTAAGTTGAGGACTCAGGTGGAGGATAGAAAAGGTAGAAAACTTACGGTGACATCATAAAAACTCCAGTGGAAGTCTTTGCTGGTTAAAAATTCCCTATGTTAAAAAACAAAAACCACAACTAAAACGATTAAAAATCAAAGAGCTATTACAGTCCCCTAGTGACTTCCGTCAGTGTTGGGTTGAACACATGGACTGTGAGCGCTCCTATTCTGCGTTGAAGGTAAAATTTCCCGTCCATCATTCGCCTCTTACGATCGTATACGTCACCATTCCAAGGTGAACTCCCTCTCTTCTTCGGCGACCTTCACAACCTCGGGAGTGACATGAAAACCCATTTTAGTGTCTGTATTTACCGCTTTATCCCACTGTTTAAGAAAAGCGATCCACCCTTCCTCCAGATTACCATTTTTTTTAACAGGGAATTTTTAACCAGCGAATGGCACCTAAAGTTTTTTTTATTTTATTACCTGATGAAGGAAGTACTACAGACTTCCGAATTGTCGTTCTGAAACATTCCTACTCACTCACGTAAGTTATTTATATATTTTTATTTGAACTGATAGTGAGTAAAACGCACCATTGTAATATGTTTCCTTTCGTTTCAGGCTAGTCAACGATTTGTCCAAAATTGCTCAAGGAAGACAAGCCTTGGAGCTAGGTGCAACACCAAACCAGGAGAAGACCATGAGAGTCAGGGGCTTGGAGTGCTTGGTATCTATTCTGAAGTGTATGGTAGAATGGAGCAAGGACCTGTACGTGAACCCGAATTCTCAAACCACACTAGGTAAGTGAGATAATCGAGCTGCGACATGAGAGTGTACTGTGATTGTGATATAAGTAGGGGCATGCATATTTCGTTTTTAACGAAAAAACGAAATTGGAAAAAACACATTGTAGTGTTAATTTTTCATGTTTTTGAAAAGTGGGAGATGCATTTTGTGACCATATTTTGTCACGAAATAATGCGAAATGAACTGCAAAAAGCGAAATTCACTCTTAAACACGAAATTCAGGGTTTATTCACCGATGAGACACCTTCTGAGGTCTGAATTATCCTGAAAGTTATGCAATTCCCGGAAAATTGATTAATTCTGCTGTTAATATTGGAGAAGCAAAAATGGACCCCTTTATACAGAAATAAACTTAATACTCGGATAACTACATAAATGTGCTATTAGAAGTGAAATGTTAATTCTGTGGAATAAGTGTAGTTTTTAAATTAAATTTAGGATTATATTCATAATTTTAAAACTAATATGTCTTTTTATATACCACTTTTCATCCATTTTTTCACCGTTATAACACCGATATTTTATTTTATTTACCGCTTTTGAACCCGAAATTGACTCAGTTTTTGTACCGAAATTTTGCTTTTTTATTTACCAAAAATATGTGCCTCTAGATATAAGTCTTGTGAGGTGCTAGCTATATACATGTATAGACTGAAGCAAAGAATCAGGGTTCCCGCTGACATGAAAAAGTAAGGGAAATCAGTTTATGGGAGAAAACATAATGGAAAAGTTAGGTCACTTTGTAAAAATATAAAAAAAATGTGGAAAAGTTTCTGAAATTGGATGGTTTTGATGTTTGCCAAGATTAGGGACGGCAAGAACACATTACAATTTTATTCAATCTTCTCGATATTAGATATTTTGTGTAAAAATTATAGTTTTTCTTCATTTATTTGGAAAAATGTTCAACAAATTTCTTTCATTCATGCATGCAAAGTTTCAGACTTAACATTTATATATTAGCACATTAAAGCATTAGAAAATGGCCCAGAAAGTTACGTGGAAAAACCTGGTAAATAACGAATTTGTTTTGCCAAAATGAATTGGAACTTTGAAAGTCTTTCATAGCTTTAAGAATTCGCAAATTGAGTAGTGTTTTCACTAAATAATAATGTAATGCAATTTGTTTATGTTAAATTACTTCTTCTTTAAAAGAGATGTGAATGGTCTTCTCAATATTCGTACAATCTTTTTATAACGTTTCCCATTAGTAGTTGCAACAGAGATGCATAATTTTCTTGAACTATTCCACATTGTGCAACATGAAATCTATCTTGGAATATCCTCTAGACCTTGGTTACCAATTTGCTTCAACAAAATTGGAAAATATTGGTTGGGATTCAATCACTGCCAGTATTTCCTCAAAATCTGAGTGTCCACGGAGTCTGCAAGAATGTATGACACTTTCTCAGAGTATAATTATCCTGGAAATTATGCATAATTTTCATTATTTGTACAAGGAAGAAATGGATTTTGTGATTAAATTATTATTTCCTGTTCAATTATGAATATTTTAAATCAAAATCTCTGTGTGATTTGCTATAATATAGCTCCAGTGGAAAACCTATGTATTTAAAATTTACAAGTATTCTGAACTACTTCGAATTGTTACAATTTTCAAATATCAGTAAGGGTGGGAATCGGTGGGAGTATAAACAGTGGTATTGGTATTGATTCAGAGTGGTAAAATCATGTGGTTGTACACTCCTATTCAGATAAAGTGGTACATACTTAAACTGTCCAACATTACAAAATGTGTCTCTTTATATGAACAGGGGTGTATATACTGGAAATTAGGGATGGGACCAATTAATCGGTACTCTATCGGTATCTGCCAATATAGGCATACCGGTAAAATTACCGATTATTTTACCGATCCGATATATCGATAAATATCTTATAATTTAGTGCAAAATTCTGCCATTTTGTTGCAATTTTTATGGATAATCTCGATGCCCTACTTTTTAAAAAAGTAATTGTCTAAATATTCAACTTCTGTTGCACTGCAGTCACCTCGAAACACACATTCATTAAGATCAAGGAACATTTCAGGTTCTTCAAGGACCATTTCTAATTTTATATTGGATCAGTAGAATATCGGTTATCGATATTGGTAAATTTTATATCGGTATTGGCCAAAATTTCATATTGGCCCATCCCTACTGGAAACTATATGTTGATAAATACAGAGAAAATAGTACTCCCTGTATCCACGAAACTGTTTTCTTCTTCTTTGTGTCCTATTTTCTCCATATTTGTCTACTACCACATTTCTCTTCTCCCAATTATGAATATATATTGATACTTTTGTAACAAAATTTTCATTATATGCAATTTTTATCCTTGGCTTTTTTGGAAATTTATCCGGGAAAGAAACTAATTCTATGTGACATACAATGGCATGAAACGGTGAATTTACCTTGGTGATGGAGTATGCAACCTGTTGTAGTAATTTTTTATATTTACATGTTCATGTTTATAGAAATTTTGCAAACAGCATTAATATTACATTAATTTGTATTAAATTACTGCACATTTTCTTTTCAAGGTCAAGAACGGATACGAGAAACTGCTGATGAAAATGATTCTGGTAAGGGAACCATTCGATCCTTCGGGAGCTGTGGGAGCTTGAATTCAGTGAGTTCAAGCCAGACAAGCGTAGGACCAGCACGAGACTTGCCTGATACTCCTGAGCAATTTGAGGTCGTGAAACATCAAAAAGAAATCTGGGAGCATGGTATAGATATGTAAGTTTCTATTTCGAAGTTACATCTATGCAAGTATTTAGTCAAATGTTAAGTTCCCTTTCAGTAATGGCATAAGGGAAATAGTGGTTAAATTTGTAGCACAAGATACTGACTCGGAATTTAACTTGTGAGCCTTTTTTTACCTGTTGAACCCATGAGATTAAGGGATGAGGTGTAACAGTGTCATAGAGCCTATTGAAGACCACAAAGACATCACAAAGAAAAAAATGAAAAATTTAAGTGATTTTATTTTCCTTATTATCGTGGGGTGTTTAAATGAGAAGTATTATTTTTAATATTCCTGTCATGAAGGTTGATCCAAAAATTCTCAGAATTCTCTTGAGATTCTTATATTGCTCAGGTTGACACCCTCTTCTCTGAGTTATATCTAGCTATATTCCTTTGAAATTGCATTTATTTATTTATTTTGTAACAGTCTTTTCTTGTTACCTTACTTGCGCCTTTAAGATGTTTTTTACTGATCTATTGCAACTACAAACATAGAAGAGAAATTTAGTTAGTAGCAGCCCTCTCCCACCTCAAACATATTTACAAACTAGCAATTATTGTATTGAAAGCAAGTAGCTTTACAAGTTTAGGATTCAATGGTAATATCATTGAACTAGTGGACAGGGCTAAATAAACTTTTTCCTTGCAAAAGAAATCTCAGATCCCAAATCTCCTCCCCTGCCTGTTCTGAGAATAGAATGGAGAAAAATAGCTTGAGTCTTTGTTTCCAGTGTTGCCACATGTTTATGTCCCAGTGCCATTGAATATTTTATACCCATATTGTGGAATTATTTATGATGATTCCACTTTGGATCCTAATAGGAACTTTTCAGGTTATTTTCGTGCATTCTATATTGCCTGTTGATACCTGTTTTTAGTAACTTTCATACAATGTTATATATATTTGTTTTAGTTTAAAAAAAAATCGTTACTGAAAGAAATTCATAAAGGTGAGAATTTTTTTTCAAAATGAAGGAGGAGGTGTTGTGGATTTTAGAAAAAATGTTAAATAATAACACATTTAACAACATACTTTCTATAATTTTTAAAAACAGGATTTGAAAAACTTTGTATTCTCAGTTCCATCCATAAAGGGTTAATATCAGGTAAGGAATTTAGATAAGGGGATATTTCCCTGTATACATTGAAGGGTGCAATACGTGAGGGATCCAAATGAATCCAGAAGTTTGTAATTGTGTATTTATTTTTAGGTATTACAATGTACTGTCGATTTGATGCAATGCATCACTTTTTGAAGCAGTCCTGAAACTCTTGGAAAGAGATGCCTTTTAATGCGTCAGTCGTTTTTTATTCACCTATACACATCCGCTAAACATTCTTTTCTTTTAGGACTTTCTTCATTCGGGGGAATAAAAAGAAGTCGCATAGAGTGAGATTGGGTGGATAAGCTGGGTGATTCTGTTTTTGGTTAAAAATTGTGTCACACTCAAGGCTTTGTGCGCTGGCAAGTTGTCGTGGTGAAGCCACCCCTCCCCACTTTGCCACAACTCGGGGCATTTTCATCTCATCGCATCATGCAAACATTTCAGAACTTGTAGGTAAAACGCCTGGTTAACAGGTTGACAGTTAGGAATGAATTCTGTGTGAACAATGCCGTTTGCATCAGAAATAATCGTCTTGACATGTCACCCTGAGAGAGGTTGGTCTGCAAATGACAATTCACCGTTCCTGAAGCAGGAAGACCACTCGTAAACTTGTGTCTTCCCCACAGCATCTTCCTTGTAAGCTGTTTCAAGCATTACAACTGTTCCCCTGCCATTTTCCATAACATAAAACAGAATTTCACAACCGCATGTTGTTCAAACTTTTCAGCCATCACAAAAATCGATGAACAAGCGAGAGGCAGTTAACAAACAAATTTACTACGTGGCAGCACGACTTCACTCGAGGACGTCGTCGGCAGACTGATGCTGAAGACATTTAGCGGCGGAAGCATGTACTACAATGGGCCTGCTCACAAGAGAACAATTCCATTTTCTTAAGGCTCCCCCCATATATGTCTATATGTGCTGATGAGCCCAGACATTTTAATTTGTTCATTCATTTGTCACTTCACATATAGATAAGAGTGAGAGGAAGATATGATGTAGTTTCTTTCCTTCAGTCCAGTGCTATACTTTTATTACTATATAGTACAGTAAAACCCCAATTTTACGTTCTCGCATTATACCTTTTCCCACTTAATATGTTCATCCAGTCAGGCCCCGGCAAAAGGCCATGTTAAATAATAGGACATTCACCTCGATCTTACGTTTGCTCTAACTCCCGTTCCCCACTTTATACGTTCTCCGAGCCGTGAGGATGTTTTAATATTTTCCAGAAACCTGTTCTCTTGACCACATGAGTTCTCCCTCCCTCCCTCCCTCCCTTCCTTCCACCTTGAACTTCCAGAAGTTAGGTTTTCGTGCTAGAGGAGGGAGGGAAAAGGTATGGTTCCTGGGAGGGGAGAGGAGGTGCACAAGTTGCATTTGTCATACCTCCCTTGAGGGACAGGAAGGGAAAAGGGCACTTCTTGCATTCCCCATGAATATGAAATGGGCCGATCCTTCTGCCGCAGGTTCAGACAACAAGTGCACTGTTGCCAAACTGATGCTCTCTAAATGATGCCTTCCCTAGAGTTTGGACACAATGTGTGTGACTGAGGTGTCTTTGTTCACCCTTCCCCTCCACAAAAACGCAAGTGGAAAATTGACAACAGGACTCTTATCATCATTCGTTTATTTGCCCACACATTTACGGAATTCCTCCTAGTTGACAGGAACGAAAAAAAAGAGGGGGGACTTGTTTGTAAAAACTTTTCCGTTCTTCTTGTTTGCAACATTGAAAATGGAAAAAAATTAAGGATTTGCCATACCGGATAACAACAGCACTTTTTCTTCAGTGGAAATATGTTTAGATTCCTAAGGAAATATGATTGGATCTAGTTCGATTATTTTTAATCGTGTCAAATCAATTGTGTGTGTGTGGGGGGGGGGATGAAGTTGGGATAAATGATTGTTCTACGTAAGGCAAAGAATGTTTTCTCTATGCATATTGCGTAACTTGTATGTTGTAAAGTGATGGTGCCAGGAAAAATGAGTGAATAAACGAGGGTTGCGGCAATATTTTCTGAGAGCAGCCAAATTTAGTGCACATCTAAATGCCATTAAAATGTGTATGTGGTCCAAAATAGCAAGGGGCCTGCCCAAGCGTGGTGCTGATCACATCACCTTGAAATTGGAAAATCGAAGAATATGTGGGGTAAAGGAAGCTGGAGCATGATACTGATCATACCATCTCCCACATCCCTGTGTGTGTGTGTGCAGGGTGGCGACAGACCTGGAAAACCGGGAAAAGTCAGGGAATTTGAGGTGTCAAAAAAAGTCAGGGAAATGTCAGGGAATTTCAACATCATTGACTTCGAACACTCTTTTGACGAAAATTGTTATAACTCGGGCACTATGGGAGCAATCTACTTGGGATAACTTTTGTTTTGCAGCTAAAACATCAGTGCATGCAACGGTGTACAATTTACAACACCGGACCGAGGAAGGGGGCTTGGGGGGCACGTCCCCCGAATTTTAATGGAAAAAAATCTGGAGTTTGCCCCCTCTTCTTCCGCTATTTTGGGGAGAAGGCGCAAACTTTAGTATTCTTTTTAAAGAATGGACACTTCTCAAGAGAATGAAACATGTTTTATGTTCTTGGGTGCCATACAAGTTGAATAATAACCCAAAATGTGATTTTTTTTTACGAAAAATAACTATTTGCATTTTTGGAGGAAAATTGTTATAACTCGGGCAGTAAGGGATCAATCTACTTCGGATAAGTTTTGTTTTGCAGCTAAAACATCAGAGCATGCAACCGTGTACAATTCAGAACGCCGAACCGAGGAAAAGGGGTTTGGGGGGAGCGACTACCGAATTTCAATGAAAAAAAAAAACAACATAAAAATCTGGAGTTTACCCCCTCTTTTCCCGCTATTTGGGAAGAAGGTGCAAACTTTAGTATTCTTTTCAAAGAATGGACATTTCTTAAGAGAATGAAACATGTTTCATGTTCATTGGTGCCATACAAGTTGAATAATATGCCAAAATGTGATTTTTCTTTTTTTACGAAAAATAGGTAATTTGCATGTTTGGTGGAGAATTGTTATAACTCGGGTACTATGGGAGCAATCTACTTCGGATAAGTTTTGGTTTTCAGCTAAAACATCAGAGCATGCAACCGTGTACAATTCAGAACACCGAACCGAAGAAGGGGGGGGGGGGGGGGGGTTTGGGGGCGCGACCACCGAATTTCAATGAAAAAAACAACATAAAAATCTGGAGTTTACATCCTGTTCTCCCGCTATTTTGGGAAGAAGGCGCAAACCTTAGTATTCTCTTCAAAGAATGAACGTTTCCAAAGAGATTGAAACATGTTTCATGTTCTCGGGTGCCATACAAGTTGAATAATAAGCCTTTTTTTTCTTTCGAAAAATAGGTAACTTGCATTTTTGGAGGAAAATTGTTATAACTCTGGCACTAAGGGAGCAATCTACTTCGGATTTTTGTTTTGCAGATAAAACATCATAGCATACAACTGTGTACAATTCAGATCGCCGAACCGAGGAAAGGGGGTTTGGGGGGAGCGACTACCGAATTTCAATGAAAAAAACCATAAAAATCTGGAGTTTACCCCTTCTTCTCCCGCTATTTGGGAAGAAGGTGCGAACTTTAATATTCTTTTCAAAGAATGAACATTTCTCAAAAGAATGAAACATGTTTCATGTTCTTTGGTGCCATACAAGTTGAATAATGAGCCAAAATGTGAAAGAAACTCTGTTCGGAAATGTGCTATGCATATGTTGCAGGGGGGGGGGGGGGGGAGGTTGGTCATCAGTATGAATTTCCCAGGCTTGCTCCAGACCTGTGTCCGAGTTTCCACACAAACATAAGAGTATGAAGGTCCAAAAAGCACATTCATTTCGTAATCAGCACCATGATACCATATGGTATCATCGGGCCAGTACGACCTTACTCTGATGATACCATATGGTTGGTATCATCGGAGGAGTAAAGGTTAAGCCTCTAAATATTATGTGGAAAATGCATTGAATTATCATTTTTTCTTGTCCGTATGGGAGTAGTAAGGGGACCTGTCGACAGATGGAGGGGATAAGAGCGGGTGGCGCCATCCGATAGTTGTCGGACATCGTAGTAAGGCATTTTGTTGGACAAACTTAGGGGACATGGAAACAAATATGTTCCATTGATACATACGATTTTTGTCGAATATCGCCACCCGACAAAGTATCTCACTACAACATGCAACAGAAATAGAATGGACTGAAACATACAACAAAAATCGCATGCATAAACAAGAAGAGCTTTAGACTGAAAATATGCTGCTGGAATTTTATTACTCTTCTGGCTCACTTCACCTTATTGAATGTAGCAGTGCTTGCGAAGGCTTTCTTTTATCATCCTGACGTATTACTGGTTTCGCACAAGTTAACATACGTTTACAATGACATTGCAATATTCTTAGATATCAAGAAGAATCCAACCAAACGGGATATATGTTAAATACTATCACGAAAAAGTGAAACATAAATCTGCATTGGTGAACGTTTTAAAAATTGGCAAGTGCATGCTCCCAACCTCAAATTTACTGCAACACTAGTATTGCAATGAAATTAACGCCACTCTCTGTCCTGTCTGTTTAATCTCGTGAGAGATGGTCTTAAATCTCTCACTGAGGGAAGTTAATGTCCAGTATTATGAAATAAAATACTAATAATAAATACGTAAATATTTTAATATATTTACTCGAATTATTCAATCATAACAGCAAATCACTTCCTTCAAGATTGACTTTTCTCTGCCAGCCCTGCTAAATTTCACTTTCCTTCTACTGATTTATACGAGGGGTGGCCAGAAAGTAATTGCCAATTAGTAGGTACATTGATTTTTTGCATACTCCAAAATCGTGAAAAATGGTAATTGCTGCGAAATTATGTTTAGGAATGTGCAGTGATGTCTGGACACATTTTTCGCCCATTCGAAATATCGAAATAATGCGAATTATAGGCATTTTTAGCTATTTGTTTTTAAAGAAATGTCCTAAAACAATTCCATGAAATCCAACACCCTTGTCTTTTCTAGGCCATGTTTGTGTACATAGAACATGCAAGTTTTCCAACATTTTACTCAAGAGTAAACTATAGAGTTATACGTACGTGGAATAATTCCGACAGCCACATTGAATCATTTATTTCCCACGATTTTTTCAACTTCTATCAAAACCATTTGCATCACAGAGCAAAGTGGCAGGGTTCTAACAGGAGATCGAGTGTGTATCTACCGTCACACGGGAGCCACATCTTCGAATTTGTCGCACGAGATATGTTTTGAATTACCAAGCTAAGTGCGCACTATCGGCATTTGTCGAGTGAGTAAGAAGTGTGATTTGTGGTACAACCAGCACGAGAAATGATGAACTCCTCTCAGGCAGATTTGGCTACACTTAAAACTTGCTCAACATGCCCATATGAGCTTTTTGCTCAAGTGTGGAACCCTGTCTAATCCAAGATTTTTGTAAAAATGCCCTCGGGAAGTTCCTGTGAAATGATGAGCCCCCTCAGATTGATTTGTCCACACTTACAAAAGGCACTTCTGTCAGATTGTTGTCCATAAGCTTGTTAAAAATATGCCCCTCTTGATATTTTTTTTGCCCACACTTAAAACTAAGCCACCCTCACACACCCACACCCACACTTTTTTTCTTCCGGTCCACTTCCGGTTTGCCTACTTCCGGTCCACTTGTGGCCTATTTCTGGTTTATTTCTATTGCATCATGTTGTGCAACAAATTATTAGACATGTGTTGTTTTCTGATTGGTTGGTTATGACATAATGTGATGATGTGTTTTATTCTGATTGGCTTATTGTTTCAGATGTTTTCAATGCGGTCTGTGCTTAGGCTATATAAAGAGATTTTGCATTGCATATCACCCAGTATTGTGAGAGTTGTTGAAGAGTAAGGGTGTTTTGTTGCAGTGCTGCTCATATTTTTTAAACACAAAAATATTGCAGATTTGTATAAATTGAATTACAAATCTATTTGATTTAATATACAGAATTTTTGACAACCTGTCATAGGTTTATTAAGTATAAAGTTTTGATTTGGACCCCAAGAAATTTTATATAAATAGCAAAGCCAAAAATATTAACACACACACACACACACACACACACAAATCACACTTCTGAACCCAACTGATATTTTTTATTAAGCATAGAATTTTGATTTGATCCCCAGGAAATCTTATATAATAAACAACAACAAAAATGCCAAATCAAAAATATTGTAATCAATGCAAAAATAATATAACCAGCCCCAATTGGGCCAGGCATCAAAGGAATTGTAATCCAGACAAATGCAGAACTCCCACAAAAATATGCCCTAAATGCCATAGAAAATATAATCTGGAATATTTCACATATAAACATAAAGGTACTTGCTCTGCACAGTCATCAACATTGCCCCCACAACCATCTACATCTGGTCTGAAAAGGAAGCATGAAACACCTGTTAATGCTAGAACAGCAAAGCAGCCACGCTATGCACCACCTATCCATAGCAGTTTTGCTGGCCAATTAAGGGATTACCGGTTTGTATCAGAGCCAAGATGTGGTATTAAGAATTTTTTGAACAGTTTAAATCCTGATGTGCAGGCAATTCTAAATGCACAAAATGGCTCTTATAAGCTGTCCCTCAAATTGTTTACACAATATAAGAAGCCAAATGGCACAAAATTTACACAGCCCTACATAACAGAAACTGTACCGGTATATTGAAATGCAAATTCAGACAAAATAATAAGCAGTTTGATAGATCAATTGAATATTAAACACTCTGAATTTGCTGCAAAAGAGTCTGGATGGAGCCTATGCGGATCTCCACACAAGTTATATATTAATATTTCTGAATTCAGCCCATTACAAGGTTCCACTTATGTGCCTTTACCTGCCAATATTAAAAACAAACAAGCCGTGGTTAATATAAAAAATAATGATGAGAAATGCTTTTTGTGGTGTATTTTAGCTGCTTTGTATCCAGTTTCAAGGGATCCTGAGAGAATAAGTTATTATAAACAACATGAAAATGATTTTGATGAAGCAATGGAGGGTTTAGAATATCCAATGTCTGTACAGAATATTGATAAATTTGAAAAAAAAAAGGCCAGGAATATCAATGGTAAACAATTATCTATTAATGTTTTTATTTGTTCTACTGGCCGTGGCAATTGCTTGATAGCACCTCTCAGAATCAGTACATTTGATGATGATTCTGCTGTTCCGATTGATCTGCTCTTAATTGAAGGGGATGATACACACCATTATACTCTGATACAAAATCTTGAAGCTTTAGTCAGAACACAACTAGACAAATTTAATAGAACATTTAAGTTGTGCCGAAGATGTTTAACTGTATTTGATGGTAGAAAAATGGTGAATGGGGTTCGGGAAGTGAATACAGAAATTGCTAAAAACAAGTTAATTGAGCATCTGAAATACTGTGGGAATCATAAACCTGTTCATATGCTTATGCCTAACCCAAATGAAAATGCCAAATTCAAAAAATTTGAAGCCTTGTTGGAACACCCAGCATATATAGTCTGTGATTTTGAATCAAACCTCAAACCTCTTGCATTCTGTAGCCCAGATCCTGATGAACCTTCAATTACATCATACCATACATGAACCTTCTAGTTTTTGTTATATAATTATACAGAATGCTGTTGCTAGTGAACCACACTTATACATGGGACCAGATGCCATCAAAAAATTTGCACATAAAATAGAAAATGAGTGCCGTGACATAGCATCTAATGTCTTATTAAAATCAAAACCCATGTTGCCTTTAACAGAGAAACAGATTGAAGATTTCAACAATGGAGAAAAATGCCCGGTATGTGATTCTGAATTTTCAGATATAAATATCAAGGTACATCACCATTCCCATACAGATGGTAAATTCTTAATGGCCCTGTGTAATAGCTGTAATATTAAGATCCAGAGACCAAAATTTGTCCCCATATTTTGCCATGGTGCATCCAATTATGATTTTCATCATTTGATCAGGTACGAGGGGTTTGACAAGCAGAATTTAAATATTTTAGCTGAAAATAATGAGAAATATATTGCCATTAGCAAAATAATTAAAGTTAATGGTGTTCCTATTCACTTAAGATTTCTTGATTCATACAGAATTTCATCGGCTAGCCTGGCTACACTGGCCACTCAATTATCTGATGATCAATTCAAAATCACATGTGCTTTGTTTCCAAATCAGGACCTGAAATTAATTAGGCGAAAGGGTGTATATCCATATGATTATGTTACAGATTTTTCTAAATTTGATGAGTGTTCTCTGCCACCACAACAAGAGTTTTACAGCAAAATCAGAGGATCTGGAATCACTGATGAAGATTATCACCATGTCCAGTTGATGTGGAACAATTTAAAATGCCAGACATTTGGTGATTATCACAAGGCTTATTTAAAACTTGATGTCACTCTCTTAGCTGATATACTGCAGGCATTCAGAAAATCTTCCATGCAAAATTATAAGCTGGATCCAATGTATTTTATAGTGCTCCGGGCCTAGCATGGTCTGCAATGTTTTTAAACACTAAAATGCAATTGGATCTGATCCAGGATCAGGATATGTATCTGTTTATGGAACAATGTATAAGAGGAGGCATGGTGCAATGTTCTCAGAGATATGCCAGAGCAAATAACAAATATATTCCTGATTATGATCCAGCACTGCCATCAAATTATATACTGTATGTGAATGCAAACAGCCTGTATGGTTATGCTATGATGAAAAAACTGCCATATGCAGGGCTTGAATGGGTCGAAGATTTTAATATTGAAGATCTTAAGGATTTTGATGACAGTAACTATGGCCTGTTCTTAGAGGTTGATCTGGCAATTCCTGATGATTTACACAAGACATTTTCTGATCTGCCCCCAATTCCTGAGGTTAAGTGTTCACCTGGCTCTAAACAGAAGAAATTGATGATGACTCTAGAGCCGAAACAGGATTATCATATATTACAAAAACCTCCAGTTCCTGATGAAACATGGTGTTCAAGTGACCAAAGTTGGAAAAGTTTTGAGGTTCAGGCACTCAAGATGGTTGAAACCATATATTGATACAAACACAGAGCTTCGAACATCTGCAATGAGCCAATTTGATAAGACCTTGTTTAAATTGATGGTCAATTCAGTGTATGGCAAAACAATTGAAAATGTCAGAAAACATATTGATGTTAAAATAATTACTGACCCCAGCCGGAGCAAAAAATTGATTGCAAAGCCCAACTTCACTTACAGAAGAATTTATGATGAGAATATGGCACTTTTCAACATGAAAAAAACAAAGATTAAGTTTGATAAGCCTATTTATGTAGGGGCTGTGATATTGGAATTGGCCAAATTACACATGTTAAAATTGTATTATGATGTGTTGAAGCCTTTTTATAAGTATCGTGTAAAACTGATGTACATGGACACAGATAGTTTTGTTCTTGATATTCAAACAGAAGATGTTTATCAAGATATAGCACAGCCTGAATTGTTTAAATATTTTGATACCACTGAACATTCAAAAATTAAACACCACAACAAAAAGGTGCCTGGCAAGTTAAAAGATGAGACACTTGGTGATGTTATTGTGGCATTTGCTGGGTTAAGGGCCAAGATGTACAGTTTTGAAACATGTAGTGGCGCTGTTGCCAAAAAGGCCAAGGGCATTGGCAGAGTGACTGTAGACAAAGAGCTTGAATTTGAAGATTACAAAAATTGCCTCAAATCATGTAGCACAATCAGAACATCAGAATCCAGAATTCAGAGTGTGGATCACTTGTTGACTACAAATATTGTAAGAAAAGTGGCTCTGGACCCACATGATGATAAGAGATGCATTTTATCATGTGGCATACATACTCTACCATGGGGTCATTGTGATTTGAAAAGTGGCAAACAATGCCCAATTACAGAGCATGATTTGAAATAAATAAACATGCCTATGAACTTATTTGGGTTCAAAAAACAGGCTATTATGGACCTGCCAACACCACAACCCTCTTCTGATATGATATCTAAACTAAGTGCTTTGTTAATTATTCATCTGAACAGCATACTTACAGATGTTGATGATGAAACAGGTAAAACATTGTACATATTTAACAATAATTTAAATCATTACCAATTACCTGTAGGTGGTCAATTGCAATTTATTACAACCCCTGAGGGTAATGTCAAGATTTCAGTAGGGAGAAATATTTATAGAATTAAGCACTCAAACATGATTTCTGGCACTGTATATACTGTTTCTGCTGGTGACTGCTTATATATTGAGGTCCCTGGGTCATATGACAAGCTTATACCTTTTTTATAGAATTAAGAATTAGATATTCAATAATAAATAAGCACTAAAACAAAAATGCCTAATGATATATTTGGCCATACAAGGCATGAAGATCACAGTGATGAGATTCTGATGCTTGATGTCAGAGTCAAGAAATTAAGAAGTGATTAAGAAATTAAGAAGCAGCTGATCCGAGACAACACCAATTTTATATGTGTGTTTCATGAAGATCATACCAACCTCAAACACATACATGATGAATATGTAGGTTTTGCAGTAGGTGCTGGAACCAGGACAGTTATGGGTTTGTCACAATTGATATGACAAGAAAACCCAATAGTGGCAAATACAGAAATAAAATCAACAATTTTCTAGACATTGAAACATATATAAATAACCATGAAAAGGCCAATCATTGATGATCTTAAATTAAGAGATTATCTTGTAAAAAGATTTAAGGGATGGAAATCACAGAACCGAGGAATTTATGAACAACACAAACAAACAGAACAGCCTATTATTGATGCTATTAGTGAATTAGGTAAAAATATCAAAACTGTTACAGAGCAAAATCAAAATTTGATCACAGAGCTTGTACCTGTAGCTGCTAGGAACATATTAGATTATCCAATCACCCCACTTTCCAGTATTCATACACCTAGTCCTGTTGCTCCTCGAAGAATTGAAGCTATTCTGGATCCTATTGAATTGGGTCTTCTTGCTCAAAAATATTTAAGCACACCTAAAGACAACAAAGATGAGGTCTTTGGCTTATATGCCGACACAGAGCGTGATGGTAGCATCATACATAGAATTGGCAATTTCAGAGTAACATTTATGGGAGATGATCTAATTGTATATTCAGAATCTCATCTTGGAGAAAAGGGTGGTTTTGTTAAATATCCCGGCACACCTGGATTGTGGGAACTGATGACTAGGAAAAGACCTGGCAGCTATACAGATCAAGATTATGAGCATTACAAAGAAATATTAATAAAATCAGATGCTCTATACCAGAACAATGATCCCACACAAAAAAGAGTCAAGTCTAGCAGTGGAGCAAAATACAACAATTTAATCAAGCCCATATGGTCACAGATCAAGACAGGCAGTGGAATCAAACAATACAACACTCTGCCTAAAGAATTTGTGTGGGTTGATGATGTCAGGAAACTTGTAGATAGGTTATTGGTGATAGCTGGGGAGGAAAATGCTGGCAACCACAATTTTTACAATGAAAAGGTTGGAATTATGGACATGATAAGCACAAAATTGTCTAATTTTATAGTGAATGACACTAAGGGGATTGGATATCTTATAAAAATTATTAATACTCTACCACCTAAATTTTGGAATATCTCTGAGGGTCGGGGGTTGGTTAATGACATTATAAACAAGCTGCCATTTGAACTACACATTCCAGGCTATCAGTATTGAGGTCCAGGCACAAAATTGGAGCATAGATTAAACAGAGGTGATCCTTGTGTTAATCCCCTAGATGCTGCTTGTAGAGACCATGACATAGCATACAACACACATTCTGATCTTGACAAGAGACATGTTGCAGACAAGAAATTAGAAGAGGCTGCATTTGGTAGATTTGTAAGCAAAGATGCTTCTTTGAGTGAGAGAATAGCAGCATTGGGGACCACCATAGCTATGAACACCAAACAAAAACTGGGGTGGGGGCTGTGAATATGTATATAATAAACCTACAATGAAGGCCAAGGGTGTTATGTATCAAATACCTTATGCAGGTCTTAAATCTCTTAAAACTATTGATAGCCTTTTAACAAAAAAGCAGCGGAAGAAAAAAAAATCTTCTCTTGCAAAGGGCCATGGTATGAAATTGTTGCTTAGTACCCCCCAATTAAAAAAAATTACAACAATCTAGAAAAAAATCACATGTGGGGGGTTTCATATTTACTATCCCGGCCATCTTAGCAGCACTTGGGCCTGTTGGGAGCTTGGCTGGGGGATCAGCTGCCATAGCAAAAACAGTAATAGATGCCAAGAAAAATAAGGCAGAATTAGATGAAATAAAGCGCCATAACCTGGCCATAGAGAAACAAGGCAAAGGTGTTAAGAGAGCCATGAATAAGTTTAAAAAAAACAAGAGCCGCTTACAAACCAAGATATTGAAGCTTTAATCAAGCCACTGGGCATCAAAAATTTTAGAGGTGTGTATATGTCTGATTGTTTACCAGAACAACCACTCAACAAAGAGTGTGGCATTGTTAATTTGGATAAGTACAAAAATCAGGGCACTCACTGGATCTGTTATCTTAAATATTTAAACAATGAGGCATTTGTGTTTGATTCATTTGGAGGTGTTCCACCTGAAAATTTAGTAAAATATCTAAAATCAGCTAATCTTTATTACAATAATGCCCGTGTTCAAAACTTCAAAGATGTTAATTGTGGACATTTGTGTTTATCTGTTCTTAGATATATGTCTCAAATAAATAAACCATCAATTGAAAATTTTCAAAAAGCCTTGTGGTATTTAAAACATCATGGGGGTATTCCATCTCACCAGCCAAAATTCAATATTGAAACTCAAATTACATGATGATATAGTATATCCCAAAACAATAGCTCTCAGAGCATTTTATGGCATGTACTTGATCCCTAATATTACACACCACAACAACAAAATTGCAGTAGGGGATCAAAAAATTGTCATCACTCCAGGGCAGTATAATCTGTCCACTCTAAATGCTCAATTACCCAGAGGTATAGTATTAACTCAAAATTCTGTCACTCACAGAGTAGAGATTGTATCTGCTACAGAAACAGTGGATCTGGGTACTATAGGAGAGCTGTTAGGCTTTGAGAACAACACAAAACTTGAACCAGCCATCAAACACACTGCTATTAATATACCTAAATTCTTAGCCATAGAGACTCTGAATATTCACTGTAATGTGGCTGAGGGTATGATCACCAAATCAAATGGCATAGGCACTCACAAACAAACTGGCATCATTGCAACATTTAAACCTAATTCTGAATTTATGGAGCCCATCATCTACACTCCATCCCCAACATTATATTTTCCTGTGTGCCATAATAGAATAGATAACATTGAATTGATGGTCACTGATGAAAAAGAAGAATTAGTTGATTTTGCTGGAGCCACAACAACTGCTATCATAGAGATTAATATTTAAATAAAAATACATACAAAAAAAATGGAAAATATTGAGAGTTATGAGCTACAATCATTCCGCCCAAACAGGAGGACATTTGCAAATTTAAATCAACCCAACACAGAGATTGAGGTTGATCTTGATGTAGGGGATGGCTTTATACACCCCCACAGAGCAGATCTATACATCAAATTTGATGTTGTAAAGCTCGATGGAACAGATTATCCGGCAAATTCAAATATAAGATTGGTGGATAATTTTGTGCCGCATCTGTTCTCTGAAATTGAGATCAGAAAGCATGGTGTTGTTATAAACAGAGTGGATTATCCCGGCATTACCTCCACAACTTTGGCCACACTAAAATTATCCAAAACCGAGGCATCATACTACAAAATAGGTGGATTTGAGGCTGGTGATAAAATATTATCCAAGAGCCACACAGTGCTGTTCCCAATGCGCCTGTTGCCAGGATTCTTCTCAGGTTACAAAGATATTATGTGGAAGGGTGGTTTAAGAATCACATTTAGAAGAGCTGCCAATGATAATAATGCTTTGATAAGGTACAGCACATTAAACTCTACAGGGGAAGCTCTGCCCAATACCCTACCTGATGAAGGCAAATGCATTATTCAGACTATGGAGCTAAGAATCCCAGTTGTTGAATATGAAGCCAGTTATGCTCTTAAATACAAAGCAGATATAATAAAAAATCCACAGATTCCTTTACAATTTTATACATATCAATGTGTACAGAAGCCTGCCGCTGGTACTTATTATGAGTTTGATGCTACAAATTCATTCTCCAGTATACAATATGACATGCCGGATTTTGTGGTGGTACTGTTTCAGACTGGAAGACACAATAATCAGGAAAAAAATTCAAGTAGATTTGATAACTGCAACATCAAGAACATATATCTTAAAGATGGCAGAAATGAGGTATTCCCTAGAGAAAATTATAATTTAGACATGTCCAAGGATGATTTTCTTAAATTATATGAAGCATTTACAGCATACAAAAGGGTCACTACTGGCAATACTGACATGTATTACACACCAGATGAATTCAAAGCACAGAGACCCATGTTTGTCATCAACACTTCAAAAAGAAAACAAGTTGTGGTTAATGACAGGACAAACATTAAAATTATCTGTGAATTCCACGATACACTCCCCGATGACACCATATGTAGTGTTATTCTCATAGGTGAAAAATCATATGTTTATGATGTAAGAAATGAGAGAGTCACAGAGCAATTCTAAAAGATCTTTGCATATTTCATTGTTTTAGTATTAGATAAACAAATTGAACCTGGTATCCAATTGAACTTAAACCGGAAGTAAATATGGGTGGGTGTGGGTTTTATGAGCATCTTAGCTTAGTTTTAGGTGTGGGCAAAAAAAATATCAAGAGGGGCATATTTTTAACAAGCTTATGGACAACAATCGGACAGAAGTGCCTTTTGTAAGTGTGGACAAATCAATCTGAGGGGGCTCATCATTTCACAGGAACTTCCCGAGGGCATTTTTACAAAAATCTTGGATTAGACAGGGTTCCACACTTGAGCAAAAAGCTCATATGGGCATGTTGAGCAAGTTTTAAGTGTAGCCAAATCTGCCTGAGAGGGGTTCATCATTTCTCGTGCTGGTTGTACCAGAAATCACACTACTTGAGTAATAATGGAGCTCAGTCGTTAGGGCATCTGACTACTATGTGAGAGACCCGGGGTCGATCCCCTGTGGGGGAGAACCAGGATGTTTTCCACCTATTCAAACTGCTCCGGCGCCCACCCAGCATCATATGAAGCTGGTACCTTGAGGAAACATGAGGGATAAAGGTAGCCAGGAGTGTGGTGCTGATCACATTACCCCAACCTTCAGCCGTGATCAAGAAAGTGTGTGGCCCTAACTCCACACCAAAATTCCATTATCTAAAATCCTTACCTTAAAATTAATAAAGGGGTATGGAAAATAACTTTCCCAAAATAACTTTCAAGATATCAAACTCTCGCGAAGAGGCATAAGCCATGTGACTTACAATTTGAAACAGTAGTTTAAAAACACCATGAAGGTATAATTTCAGATATTTGCCAGAAAATGCACTAAAATGAAAATGTGAATTTTGGGAAAAATTTTCGGCATAATCACCACCGTTGTTCTGGCATGTGTCGCAGATGGCACTAAATTTTGTATGCCCATGGTATATGTGTCTGACAGCAAAGACTGGAACTATCTCTACCGCAATGTAGCTGTCAAATCGTTGCCTTGCCAGAAACCTCTTCAGTTAAACAAAAAGATGAAAGTAGGTACATTCAAGGCCAGGGCTGTACAGGGAGTGGTCTAAGATCTCTCACCTGAAGTGATGCAAAGGGCCCGTGTGTACTCAGCTCTATGGGGTTGTGCACATTCGATTGGCCTTCCGTGAATTGTCTGCACCATCGTCTGACCATACTATCACGCACGACGTCCGGTCTGCACAACTCACACGATTGCTCTGTGTCAAATTCTGAGCGTGCAATGTAGGCTACATCGCAGTCGGTGAGAGACTTCATGAGAGCTGCAATCTTTAACCTAGAACCGTCCTAAACCGGCTACATTGCAACTGTACCAGATTACAGCTACATGCCACTTCTTCCTGCCTGTATGTGTGTGTGTCGCTCTCCGACCACTAGTGTTGCGTATAGGCACCATTGGAGCTTTTTCAGGATGCCCCTCGTATATGAACTTTCAGAAGCTTTTATTATTAGAGTGTTCCTGTTTTAATGTGTTGGTTAGCTAAATCAGGTTACTGTACAATGCAATTCTATAAATTCCTTGCGTTAAATTTCTAATACTTACATACCCTTTTCGTCAGCATTAATGGTATAACTGCATGTTGTCAGTTTCACAGCACTTCACTTGAATATACTGTACTGAAGCAGAAATCCCATCGATAATGTAAGGAAATATGACACTTTCTTTTGTTCGATTCAGTTGTTTCACTTATATGCAAGAGTTAAGTTGTTTGCTTTACAGAGAAGAGAGAAGTAGCTTTATGCATTGAAAAATGAGTCCGCACTCATAGTTTTTGCAAGCAGAGGTTTCCAAACCTCAGTGGAAATATCAACATATAATACAGAGAATGTATAAGGAGACTGATAAATTACAAATTGTATTTCTTAATCAATCACTCTTATCTCATTTAGTCGTAACTTTAAAAATAATCAAGTATTTTATTTTAAACTTACTGCGTATGACAAAATTCCATAATCCTTCCGTAGCTTGTGAATTGTAATAATTTTCCAAATTCACTATTTTGCAGTTTGAATTGAAATCATAGAGAATAGAGAAATTAAGTCAATTTAATAGAAGATAATATTGGTACTTAGCAAAACCATACGTGGATCTGTGTGAGTTTATTATTTCTATTTGCAAAAACATCGATTTAGTTTAGTTTGTAATTGTCAGGGAAAAATGTAAATTTTGTCCTGGAAAACCTGGAAAAGTCAGGGAATTTCATTTCTGCTTGTTTGTAGCCACCCTGGTGTGTGTGTGTGTGTGTGTGTGTGTGTATATATATATATATATATATATATATATGCATCACGGCATGGTGCAAAGTGCATGGGAAACTCATGCCCCCTATGGTATCATCACTAGTCCTGTAATTACTGAAAAGTGCCAATTATTTCTGCCCCGATTTTCTTGCTTGTGTGGAAGTGAAAGCCCCTTATACAAGACATCATAACCAATTAATATAATGGTGATAAGCGATCTCCCCTCTCCTTTCCTCTGATGTCTAAAATTATGTTGTTGCTTTTGAACCTGAATATGCACTTCTTCCAGGAACATAGTGTACAGCCAGTAAGAAGAAGAAAAAAAAACCTTCCACCCATAGGAGCTCGTTAATCTGCCACTGTGCACAGCTATGCAGTAATTGAAAGATTCAACTCCGTTCCCTTTCTTTAATGCCCTGGGTCCTATATCTTGCTCATATGTCCAAAGCATTGACAGAATGCATGGGAGAGTATCTAATCAGTGATCTTTCTCCCCCCCCCCCCTTTCTTCTTTCTGCAACTTGGCCCACTCCACCACCTGTAGTGTGTAGTCCTTTCTTACTGACACTTGTTTCACCCCCCCCCCCCTTATGCTTTCCTGCTTTTTACGTTTCCCGCATTTTACTTTTTATTTTTTTTATTTTTTACAGGCCCCTGAAAAACGTAAAATTGGGGTTTGACTAGTATGTTTTAGAGATAATACTAGTGTAAAGAATGTATTGTGTTTTTCTTCAACCAATTCTACTTTTTATATATTCAATAGGTTCAACAGGAAGCCAAAGAAAGGATTGCAGTTTCTTCAGGATCAGAGTTTACTAGGAGAAACTACTTCTGACATAGCTGAATTCTTTCACACAGACGACAGGCTAGACAAAACTATTCTTGGTGATTTCCTAGGAGATAACGATAAATTTAGTAAAGAGGTATGTTTGAGTAGCTCTTTGTTGTGGGTTTTGCAATTTTGTGTTTCATGTCTATCCATAGGTTCATATCCCATGGCTGGGCATTTTAACAGGTATTTTCCATGTGAATTCTCAGTCAGACTGGGTGAATTTTGGGATGGTATTTTTAACTTAGACCACTGATGCTTTTTTTCTCCCACCTTCCTTCTTCATCTTGCCTACATATATAACTCATTAGGGATGGGACCGATTAATTGGTACTATATCGGTATCGGCCGATATAGGCATATTGGTGTATCTAAAATTACAGATTACTTTACCTATCCAATATATCGATAAATATCTGAAAATTTAGTGCAAAATTCTGCCATTTTGTTGTAAGTTTTATGGATAATCTCCAAGCTCTACTTTCTAAAAAAGTAAATGTCTAAATATGCAATTTCTTTTGCACTGCAGTCACCTTGAAACACACGTTTATTAAGGAGGTCAATGAACCTTTCAGGTTTTTCAAGGACCATTTCTAATTTTATATCGGATCGGTAGAATATCATTTATGGGTATCGGTAAATTGGTAAATTTTATATCGGTACTTAATCGGTATCGCCAAAAATTTCATATCTGCCCATCCCTATAACTTATTCTATTGCGACAAATAAACAGCTTCAAGTAACCAAGCATGTTTAGTTGATACTTATGTGATCACGGTGGAACCCTCAACTGTTGCATTTCTGCTTGAATTTCCCCACTCTGATGCACGCATGTGACACAGCTTCTCTCTTAACAATCTCTACCTGTGACGATTGAGGCACATTACATTCACACTACTTCACACATACCATCCAATGAAGCATGGTTGCCATAACAATTTGCATACAAGTACCAGCACCCTTCTGGGAATTTTTTGATAACATCTCATATATCATGTTATCCAGCTTAAGACCTGTGCAAGTCATGGCCAAAGGGCATATTAAATGAAATGCTTTCTAACTATTAATTCCATGTACTTGGCTCTGTATTTGAATGATAAGTAGATTTCTAAACTATTCATCCTATTATATGTGGGTTAAGTCATAAGTCATGGCAACTATTGTTTTCTTTTCTTGTGAACTAGGCATAACACGAAAAATCTAAGATATACGTTTGAAAGTGTATGGAATGTACTTTCGAAAGAAGCCACCAGATGGTGTATGTGAACACGGTGGGGTAGTAAACATGCACACAAGTTCAATCGGTGAGTGAGAGCATTCGAAAATGGAGGTCATGAAGGAGGAGCAACGTTCATACGTTAAAATAGCAGTTTTCCACCGCAGAAATGCATGGGAATGCTATACAGAGCTACGGAAAGCACTGGGTGTGCATGCCTTGCCCTATGAAACAGTGGCGAGGTGGGTGGAGGCCTTCAAATGGGTCAGAGTGTCAACTGCCGATCTGTCTCTTGCAGTGGGCATCCTGTGTCCAAGGACAAAGATGTACAGGTAATGGTAATTGAACAGTGTTTACATGAGGATAGGTGCCATGCCTTAATAGAACACAAGTGGATAACCAGGGTGAATACTTTGAAGATTGTTAAACAGTGTAGTCTTGTGTACTTGTTGTTCATGCCATAATAAAACACTGTTGTCCAATGTCCTGTGTTCTGCCTCTTCCCTACGAGAGTCTCCTGAATCCAGACTTATCTGCTGACACTTTCAAATGTATATCTTAGATTTTTCATGTTGTCTTCTGTTTGCGAGAAAAAAAATAGTTGCCATGACGTATGACTTAACCCTCGTATCTATATCATAGAAATTATCTCTATATGAGAGTCATTTGGCAAGAAAGGATTGGCTTTCGTATACTTCAGTAAAAGGCAATTACATACATTTTCTTTATGGCAATTATAAATTAAATTTAGTTATCTTAGGGATGTGACGAAGCTGAAAATTCACTGATGCCGATGTACTTGTTGATAATTTTTGGAACCGATACCGATGCCGATATTTAACCGATTCTGATACATAAGGTTATTAAACAGAAATGGGATGTTATTTTCAGCATGACAAAAATAAATTTGCTATGTACATTTCTATTGCATATCATATGTATATACATATATATTCTCAAGAGATGCGAATGTACATTTGCATCTACAAAAGGTGGTTATGTGAACCTTTAAGAAGAACATGGATTCTCAAGAGATTTAACATTAGTACACAAGCAGCTCTTTGAAATGCAAAATGAATTCCTGTTCTTAATGTTGGAAATTTACTGCTGCCAGGTTCAACTTCAGAAACACAAGATTTGGAAGCACTTCAGGAAGTAACCTACTTCTTCTCTTATCGCAAATCTGTCCAGCAACACTGAACACTCAATCACTGAATACTGATGCAGCAGGTATGCCCAAGTATTTTCTCAGCACTTGCTTCAGGTTTGAATACTCAGTTTTGAATTTCCAATACAACAGCAGATCCTGGTTCAGCAATGTACTGTTTTATTTCCGATTTTGAGTTAGGTTGATCCTCTGAATGAGAGTTTGCAATAATTTTATTACAAAAACTCTACAATAATGATGAATCATAACCTAATTTTCAATAAATCTTACAAAACTAATATATAAAACTTATTAGAAGGTAAAACTCTAGTATAATCTGTACCGGTTTAAATATCGGATTTTTGCCGATTCCGATACCGATATGTCAATTTCTGCCGATTTTCATACATCTCTAATCGGCTTCGGCACATCCCTAAGTCATCTTCTTACGTGTGGTCATCTTCTCAATTTTAATGAAAAGCACAAATTCTGTAAAAATGATCACTATATTAACATATTTCTACCACAGTAAAATATTCAGAAACAATAAAAAAAATTGATAAGATAATACTCATAAGTGCAGAGCCATCTATTGTTCACCACAGCAAGCCATAGCTTTACACAGTAGCGATTTTTTAATTTTTTTTTATTTTGGTTTCAAATTATTCTTTAATATGTTAAATTCATGCAATATTGTCATACACTATTCAATTTTGTTATTACAAAATTTGTAAAAATTTGCGTCAGCCTGTGTTTGATTCTGGGAAGAAAAAATACCAATAAAGAAGGATGTGAAAGAGGTATCATCATGACCACTGAGAAAAGATAGGATATAGCAAAAATCGGAGAAATTGTAAGTAATTATTATTGTCGTTATCCCAGGTCGGAGGGGCATAACACGTGTGATTTTTAGATTTTTGCATATAGTGCATGAAAAACATGTTATACTATTATACTCAAAAGTGTATTTGTGTTTTAATGTATTCATTTAAATTATTTATAGATCATGTATGCATATGTGGATCAGATGGATTTCAGTGGGCGTGACTTCGTTTCTGGCTTACGGACATTTCTGGAAGGTTTCAGATTGCCTGGCGAAGCACAGAAGATCGACAGGCTGATGGAAAAGTTTGCTGGACGTTACTGCGAGTGTAACCCCAAGTATGTTACCCCTTTCCTCTCTCTCTCTCTTTATACTTAAACATGGTTGTAGGTAGATAAAATTACCTCCAGTGTGTAAAAAGTAGCACTCACTACAATACAAATATTGTAGTGTAGATGGTTGGAAGCTGTTTTTTTTTTTTTCCCAATAAATTTCAAGGCACGGGACTCAAACTGGACCCAGCCTGGTTAGTGATAGTCGACTGGGAGCACGGACGTCGGAGAAACGCCACCTACACCGGACCCACACCACACCCACACCCACACCAAATACATATAACGTCACCCTGACTTATCTCTGCACTTCATTCCCTGAAGATGAGAGTGATGTTAGCTCTCGAAAGCTCGGAAGCCTTTCCGGAAATCACCTGGCTGATTGCCCGAGAAAACCTCTACAAATTTATTTTAATTTAAAAGCATGCGCTTTTCAAGTATGATGTGTACAAAAAACATCATTGAATGAGAACTGTTTGTCCTAGAGAGTCTATGTTTGCAATTAGACTGAATCACTGAATAAATATATTTTTGGATTTCAATTTTTTCTTCATCTACTTACTGTGCTTGGAAAAAATGGTTAAAATGTTTTGTTTTCCCAACAGTGGCTTTCCCGGAAAGAAAAAAGACTTTAATGGTCTTTGATAAGTAGTTTCCATTCTACATTTTTTTTGTGCATCACTGCACATTTGAAAAGTGCATGCCTATAATATCTCCATGTACAAGTTAAATTTCATTCGCAGTCAGCGGGAATAAAAATATATTTATTTTTCTATTAAATAGATAAGAAAAATGTAGTAACATTTTAGATATATCCAAATTTATAATAGAAAACTGTCTTTACTGTAAATAATTGTTGTTGTGTGTGTGTTTCCCCTCACTTTTGCTTGGTTGTGAATCTTCATCCTCTGTTCTGCTTCCACTCCAATGTTTCAATTCTGGTTTCTTCCCACATTTTCCACTACTCAATTCATGTTTTTGAAAGGTGAAAATACATTTTCTTATTTGTTTTGTCACGAAATGATGCAAAATGAACTGCAAAATTGATTAGTTCTGGTGTAAATATTTTAGAAGCAAAAATGAACTCCTTTGCACAGGAATAAACTTAAAACTCGGATAACTACATAAATGTGCTATTTATTGTGTATGAAGTGTAGTTTCTAAATGAAATTCAGGGTTATATTCACCATGTTTGTACCACTTTTGATCCCAATATGTGCCCAGTTTGTATCAAAATCTTATTTTATTTACCATAAGTATGTGGCTATACGGCTCAGGTTTTTCTTTGAAAATTAAGCAATGTATTGAAACATTTAATTTAAGAGACCCGTTTATGTGGATTCTAATTTCATATTCATGAAAATAATAACCAAAAATAACACTAAGCTGTATGCTATTTATATAAATATTAGATCACTATAATTATCAGCAATTTCACCACTAGGCATGTATCGGCCAATACAAATAGAGTACCCATTAATCAATTCCATCCCCATGGTGAATATGTATTACCTTACTGCACATTCTACAAATGTTTTGTTTTCATTTACAGCAATGGGTTGTTTGCCAGTGCAGACACGGCGTACGTGTTGGCATATTCCATCATCATGTTAACGACTGACCTACATAGCCCGCAGGTGAAGTGTAAGATGACAAAAGAACAGTATATAAAAATGAATCGAGGTATAAACGATAGCAAGGACCTACCGGAAGACTATCTTTCTCAAATATATGACGCGATAGCTGGCAATGAAATCAAAATGAAGGGAACCGTTAACAAGCCTGGGAAACAGTGTGAGCTTAAAATTTGTGTCTTTGTGTGGTGCGTCTGAATGTTGAATGCATGTCTCTGCAAATTTTCTAGTTTGTTTAGAGTTTCAATTTGGGCATAAAAAATAATACAAGTAGTGAAGTCCTGTTTTGGCATGTACTTACTGTTTTCCTTTAACAAGAATAGTCAGAGTTATAACATTGGGAGGTAATTCAATATGGATGCTGTAAACGTGGTTTGAGAATTACTTAAGTGAAATTTCGTATTTCCATGTTGCACAATTTAATGGTTATTTCCGATTAATTTCGAAGACTCTGTCTTCATTCACTTTGCATTTGCAACTACCACCACCTGGGAACTAACAAAGCAGCGATGCGATACCATCTCCGCTCCAGACGCCGTAACCTTAGTGAATGAAGACAGAGAGTTTTCAAAATGAATCGGATATAACCATTAAATTGTGCACATGGGGAGGTAAGTTGGGTTGAAAAAATTTAAAATAGTAAAAGACAATGCAGGGCTCCATCTCTGGCTGGCAACTGACTGGTCATTTACCATTTTAACCTTTTTTTAACCCAACAGCAGTGAGCCTTCGAAATGAATCTGAAATAACAATAAATTGTGCAATGCAGAAATACGAAACCTCTTTAAAATAATATATATATATAAACACTTACGTGAGTAAGTATTGTTAAAAAGTCCTATATACGACGTTTCACAGAGCTACGCTCCGCTTCTTCAGGTAACTGTTATCACCACATAAAATACTTCGCCATGTTAAAAAGCAATCTAGGATTGGATAAAAAGGATTAGATTAAAAGCATAAAATTACATGACTTTAAAACTATAAATGCCTTGGTAATTCCCATACCACCCAAACGGCTGAAAGATGACAAATGCAGACATGCGTCATGTTCCTTCCAATGCAAACTCTTCCACCTTCATTTTACGCTTTTAATCTAACCCTTTTTATCCAATCCTAGATTGCTTTTTAACATGAAGTATTTTGCTCCGCGAAACGTTGTATATAGGGCTTTTTAACGATACTCACTCACGTAAGTGTTATATATTATTTTAAATATAAATAGTGAGTAAACACACAATTCCAATATGTGTCCGAAACTTCACGTAAGAAATTACCTCCCTATGTTCTAAACTCATTCTTGTCTTATCTCTTGATGAAACCACATGATGTGTTGAAAGCTAGAGGAAAACGGTAAATACGTGCCAAAACTGGTCTTCTTTACTTAGTGAAATGATGTCATATGTTTTACTTTGTATAAAAGATAATATTTTCTCTAAAATATTGCATGTGTTGTATAATTATTGTAATATTCAGGGTGATGTGCAAATTGTTGGTACGTTTAAGAAGTGGATTAAGTGTGCGTCATTTGTCATTATTACACATATTATCTCATTGAAATGCTAGCAGTGTTCATACATATCTTAACAGTTCTTTTAATTTTTAAACACTGGTGAAGGTGTGATGTTTGATCCATCATTAACAAAATTGCCATGCAGGACTGTTTTGACTGCTGTTAACCCCATGCATGTTCTTTGGTTGAGTTTTTGAAAGTTTTTTCTATAAATCTGTCAATATTATGGAAGTACAAGGTAAGGTAAGGTAAGGTAAGGTGTTCCCCTGTGCATAGCACCATGCCCTGAAGGCGTATAGGGGGTGTGGGGGTAACGCCCCACACTTTCTTGATCCGGTCGTGAGTGGGGGTGATGTGATCAGCATCACGCCCCTGACCACCTTTACCCCCCAGGGTTTCCCCCAGGTACCCATGTAAGTACAAGAAGTATCAAAATCTAAGAGAAAATGTGCCTCTGAAATATGAGCGTATACAATAGAACCGCGATTTTACGTTCCGGATTTTACATTTTCCCGCATTATTAGAGGCATGCAAATTTCGTTTCTGACGAAAACACGAAATATGAAATAACATTATTTTCCTGTAGTTTACGGTTATTACAAGCATAAGAAAACAGTTTATCTTTGTGACGTTTCAGGAGAACACACGCTCCTTTCATCAGACATTATTATAACTGTATCTTTAGTTAAAATGAAAATAAATGTCTGATGAAAGGAGCGTGTGTTCTGCTGAAACGACACAAAGAAAAACTGTTTTCTTATGCTTGTAATAACCGTAAACTACAGGAAAATAATTCTATAATGCAAGCAATGCGTACATACAAGAAAAACTATGAAATAACATGCTGTAATGTTCATTTTCATGTTTCTGAAAAGTGCGAGGTGCATTTTTTACCCTGTTTGTCACGAAATAATGCGAAATGAACTGCAAAATATACGCTTAAACACGAAATTTACCGTTTATATACTAACGTGACACTTTCAGAATTCTGAAGTATCCTGTGAGTTTTGCAATTCACGGAAAATTGATTAATTCTGCTGTAAATATTTGTGAAGCAAAAATGGACCCCTTTATACAGGAATAAACTTAATATTCTGGTAACTACATAAATGTGCTATTAGAAGGGATAAGTTTATTTTGTGTAATAAGCACGGTTTTTACATCAAATTTAGGATTATATTGACAATTTTAAAACCAAAATGTCATTTTATATAGCACTTTTGATGTGATTATTCACCGCTATAACACCGAAATGTCATTTTATTTACCGCTTTTGAACCCGAAATCGACTGTTTTTGTACGAAAATTTTGCTTTTTTATTTACCAAAAATATGTGCCTCTACGCATTATACATTCAATTTTGATGGTCCCAACATAGTAAAAAGTTAAGAAATTTACCTTGAGTTTACATTTTCTCGCATTTTAAGTTTTTTCAGCTTGATCCCCTGAAAAACGTTAAATTCGAGGTTTCACTGTATGTAGGGGCGTAAGTTGTATTCAGAAGGCATTCAGATGTCAGCATGTGTTCCACATAATAATAAAGCTTTGTCACTTGGGGTCACAGCCAGTATAATTCTCTGTGGTGTTGTGTGTGTTACTCATATCATGAACTCAACTTTGCAAAGGAAGCATCTGACCTTTGAAACTCTTTTCACACATCTCAGCTCACTAACTGAACTGCATGTTTCATTTTTGACGAAATCACGAAATGTGAAATAGCACATTATAATGTTAATTTTCATGTTTTTGAAAGGTGTGAGGTGCATTTTTCTCCTCTGTTTTGTCACGAAATGATGTGAAATGAACTGCGAAATATACTCTTAAACACAAAATTTAGGAGTTTATTTACGGACGTGACACTCTCTGAAGTCAGAATTATCCTGCGAGTTATGCAATTCTCAGAAAATTGATTAATTCTGCTGTAAATGTTTGAAAAGCAAGATTAGAATCCTTTATACAGGAATAAACTTAATACTCTGGTAAATACATAAATGTGCTATTAGAAGGGATATGTTTATTTTGTGTAATAACTGCAGTTTTTAAATCAAGTTTATGGTTATATTCACAATTTTAAAAACATTTATTTTATATACCACTTTTGATCCGATTATTGACCGCTATAACATGGAAATTTTATTTTATTTACCTCCTTTGAACCCGAAATTGACTGTTTTTGTACTGAAATTTTGCTTTTTTGTTTAACAAAAATATGTGCGGCCTCTGCTTATGAAGTTTCAAGTTAATTGATGAGCCCTTAATATATTGTAATTTCAGAGAATTTGTATGTAAAATTATAATCATTTTTGATATAAAAGGAAGCTATATTGCATATTTTGAGTGTCGAACTTTCTGTGCCACCCTACAGTTACAGCTACACTGGATATTGAAATCTAATTGCATTGCTCTGCTCAATATTACCAGATGTGATGTTGTACACTGTTATTTCCTTTGCAAGCAGGCAAACTATTTTGTGCTTGTGTGTATTATGGGTAAATGCTTTGGTGCTTTTAATGTAATTTTAGTTGAAGTGCGTAAGGCAGTTCCATAGGTTGCTAATTTTTACTGGGAAACATATTGCCTGTAAATTGCTTGTGCTTGCTTTTTGTTCATATTGTAAGATGTTATCGCATTCTGTTAGATTACACACTGCCAGTTTGAATAAAATATATCCATTTGATATTTTTTTTAAAATTTAATAATGGGAATATATAGGGGCATGCATATTTCGTTTTTGACGAAAAAACGAAATTTGAAAAAACACATTGTAGTGTTAATTTTTTATTTTTTTGAAAGGTGTGAGATGCATTTTGTGACCATATTTTGTCACGAAATAATGCGAAATGAACTGCAAAAAGCGAAATTAACTCTTAAACACGAAATTCAGGATTTATTCACCAACGCGACACCTTCTGAGGTCTGAATTATCCTGAGAGTTATGCAATTCCCGGAAAATTGATTAATTCTGCTGTTAATATTGGAGAAGCAAAAATGGACTGCTTTACACAGAAATAAACTTAATACTCTGATAACTACATAAATGTGCTACTAGAAGTGAAATGTTAATTCTGTGGAATAAATGTAGTTTTTAAATCAAATTTAGGATTATATTCACAATTTTAAAACCAATATATATTTTTATATACCACTTTTCATCCATTTTTTCACCGCTATAACACCGATATTTTATATTATTTACCGCTTTTGAACCCGAAATTGACTCAGTTTTTGTACCGAAATTTTGCTTTTTTATTTACCAAAAATATGTGCCTCTAGGAATATATCATCCATCTCTTAAAGTTAGGATAATGTAGCGTTTAGTGCATTACACGAAGAACATAACTTTTTGATAGAATATAGTTTACTTTGTATGTTTAATATTTCACATTTATGTTGATAACTAGTTTAAGTAGCAATATTTTAATACACATGTTTTCATATATTAATTTTCAGTAATTTCAAGTGAAAAGAAACGCCGTTTTTTGTGGAACTTGGAAATGGAAGTCATATCAACAGCAGCAAAGAATTTGATGGAATCAGTGAGCCATGTGCAAGCTCCATTTACCTCTGCCAAGCATCTAGAGCATGTGAGACCTATGTTTAAGGTACGCATTTTTGCTGAGTTTTCTAAATTCGCAATTAAAAATAAATACAACAATCATGTAAACAGTAATAGAAGGAAGTAGTCTGTGGTGTATTTTTTTTATACAATCTAAGTTTAAATCCTTTGCCGTTCTTGCCTCTGGCTGGGTTGGCATAGAAGTCAAGCCTCTCCATTTTTTTCCTGGTCTTCCACCACTCCTCTCTTTCCACAGTGTTCCAATCTTGTCTTTTTCTCCTAACACCCCTCACTATCTGCTCTTTCCACTGAAATCTTGGTCTCCCCCTTGGCCTTATTCCCACTCCTTGTGCATGGTAAGCTCTTACTGATCCTTTTCTGCATCCATCCTCTTCATGTGTCCAAACCTTCTCATCTGTGCCTGATCGATTCTGTCCTGAAGCTTCACCACCCCCACTGTCTGTCAGATCTCCTCATTCCTTATTCTATCCCATCTATTCTTCCCCAATATATTCCTTAAACATTTTATCTTCACTGCCTGCATCTTTGTTTTGTCTCTCTCTCTCTCGTTGTCCAAGTCTCTGCTCCGTATTTAATTATTGGAATGTAGTATGTGTTATATATTACCTTCTTGGGTACAACCAGCATTTTTTTGTGTTTGTTTTTTGTGTGTGATCTTATTAAAAGTTTGTATTAATAATATTATTTTGAAGATGAATGGAAGTACGATTGGAAACATGGATTATCTCTTTTCAAGTATCAAAAAAATGAATTTTCGAAAAATGTTAATCATATATAATGTGTCCCAAGCAGTTTATGGATAATGCAGTAATTTGAACTACTCGAAACTCCAAATGCAACAGCTTTTATGAAAAGTTCTTAGAATCTTGTCTATGTTCTTAACTAACTTTATGCACCAGAGGTGACTAATTCATTAATTTTTACGGTTGTTCATGGTGCAGGTATGTACCAAAATTTTTATGCTTCTTGTGAGAATTAAACATAAAACCACTCTTACCAAACACAAATGAGTGCTAACTATTCAGAAAACAGGAGCCTGTGTAATGTTGTTAGACACTTGGATACAAAAGCTACTTTGTAGTAAACTTTGTAATGAAGTTTTTCTTGTTTGTACGCATTGCTTGAATTGTAGAATTATTTTCCTGTAGTTTACGGTTATTACAAGCATAAGAAAACAGTTTTTCGTTGTGACGTTTCAGGAGAACACACGCTCCATCAGACATTTATTTTAATTTTGACTAAAGATACAGTTATAACAATGGTTATCAATTTTTTAAACAAAAAGAATCCGTTATATAATGGATGTTGTCAATGTTAAGTTGTTGTAATATAACAACTTAACTGTGAAAAGAAGCAGTCTGTTTTATTTTTATTTCAGATAAAAAAAAAATTTGATCAAATTATTTTTTTTATTTAAAATTATGAATCCCAAATATCATCAGGT
The DNA here is from genome assembly GCF_977018435.1 of Lepisma saccharinum. NCBI lineage: Eukaryota > Metazoa > Arthropoda > Insecta > Zygentoma > Lepismatidae > Lepisma > Lepisma saccharinum. Next base: position 19,054,244 of record NC_139250.1, on the reverse strand, counting down.
AATTCAAAGTCATCATTGTTTTAACAAAGTCTCTGGATGTTTTCTGTTATATTAAATTTTAAAGATAGTGGCTTACTCCATTTGTGAAAAAGAACTGTAATGGAACTTGATATCAATATATATTCTTATTGTGTGGTATGTGTGCTTTCAGATGGCATGGACACCCTTTCTGGCAGCTTTTAGTGTTGGATTGCAAGACTGTGATGACCCTGAGATAGCATCTTTGTGCCTTGATGGAATTCGCTGTGCAATAAGGATTGCGTGCATCTTTCACATGACGGTAAGTAAAATTCTTTATTATGTAACATATTAAATGAGTTACTATATGAGTAAAATGCTTTTGTTGTTAATTCTGGCAGTAAGTTCACTTTATCCAGATAAATTAATGGAAACTGGACCTGCCATTGGCGAGGCCTCGATGGACTGGTGATAACATTGTCGCCTTGTAATCAAGGGGTCCCGGGTTCAATACCGGTCATGGCACATAGTGGTTTGGACCCCACTTTCAACTGTAGGTCCAGTCCCGATTAGCCTATCTGTGCATAAAGAGGACTTAAATTTAGAATTCAACAACAACAACATTGGGGACTTCTAATTCTGCCAGCAAGTTAACTGAACAAGAGTAAGGGACATAATTGTATTCCATAGATTGTATATTCGAAGATATTGCAACTTCCTGAGTTTGAAGTTTACAACTGTCCGCCTGAAGACAAGAGAAGAGAGACTGTCTGGAAATGTAATTTTAGTATGTGTAAGTGGTAAGAGGCACTAGACAATTGGTAATGTCCAATGAACACTGAATGCTAATAAAGAACCATTTTAACTAACATTCAGGGAATTATTAAATATGGTCACAAAACCATTGCCTAAGGATTATTTTATTATTTGTGTTAAGTAATCAGTGCTCAAGATTATGTGCTGTAAGATATCTAATCTTGGAAAATAAACATGGGTGAGGACTTCAAAGATAAACAGCACAGCTAAAGGATGGCACAGTGAAATATCTTCCAGTAGTTCAGTGTCTTTGTTGTGAAGTTGGAGAAGGTAATGCAACTCCATGCCTTTTCTTTATTAGACCTAAACTCATCTGTCTCTGGTTACGGGAATAGCAAAAGTAGAAAGATTTTTAGTGGATATTTATGTATTATTTTGTTCTCTTTTTCCATCTTACACATTGCAGTTAGTTTGCAAATCTAACTCCATTCGTAACGAACCTTAAAGTTCGTGGGATCTTAAGAGTATCTAGCAGGTAAACCAGTTAACTGATGGGGTGATGTAAACTACTCATCATTCATCCTCTTGATGAGACCACTCGTCATAGACATGACGAGTTATTGCTTGGCATGCGAAAGGTACAAATTACACAAAGGAATTAAACTACTGAAAAGACAATGGTAACTCGTTGTGTTTTGTGAACCGTTGAACCTGTATCATGGCTGGGTGTAGGATAATTACCTGTCTAACTGAAGTCTTTAGCTGAATGAAAATAGCGAAGTCCTCTGTAAGCTTCTCTCTTATGCTGACCAAAGCGTGCTTCCACTATCGACCTCCTGTCTTGCTGACCTCCTCTCTCTACCAACTCAATTCCCAAAGTCCCGTCCCTTCCCAGCTTGTCTCACCTCTATATTCCCTGGCCATCGAGCTCTTCCTCGATGCCGAATCGCCGAATCGTGTTTTTAATATAATTGCTACCATGCAAACCGCTGACACCAAAACCAGAAGTGTTACCTGTTCCTGAAAGCTCAGGAGGTTTGCATGGCACAACACAACGCATTGTAAACATGCCTAAGAGGCTTGAGACAGCTGAGAAAAACAAGTGAATGCCCTGGTCAACATGAAGCGTTCAGAGAGACTTAATAAAATAAACATACAATCTTAGGGATTGTTACGCATTCTAAATTTCTTCTTAAACATCATTCTTCATTATATTCCATTTACAAAAGCCCATCCTTCTGAAAATACTAAATATTCCTCTTGACGTCTGTGGCAATATCAGAAGTGGCCCCTACTCCAGTACTCCAGGCACTTTCAAGTACCATCTCACACCACCCGAAGCATTCATCTTTTTTCTTTTCAGAAACCTAGATTTTGCCTCACCAACCTTTCCTCTTCCACAGACTACCCAGTAAATATAACAATCTATCAAACGAAATAAGACATTTTTGAAAATCAGACATGTTTTAGGAGGTTGTATAAAAAATTGATAGTCACTTTACATGTAATTGAATGATTGATTTGGTTTACTTTACATCGCTTTTCTGATAATTGCAAATATGAGGATGAGTGATGACATGATGAAACTGATGAAGGGACACTCACAAAGAACATCCATGCTCAGGCTGGAATTTGATACGCACCGCATGTAATTTTATGTTATGATGTTAGGTTATCATTATCTCTTGTTAGTACATTCTGATATGAAAATTGTTATTGCTGTATTTAGAATCCTTTGTTACAAAGAAATAAATATATTTTCCCTGACTGCAGCTCAGTAATTTTCTGAGAGTGATTTTGCACAAGTGAAAGTGACACAGCAAAGTTAAAGTAATTACTAGGGCCCGGGACTTTATGTCCTATAAAACTGTAAAATATGTATGTAATTATGTCATATGAATTGGAAAATATGTCATGAAAAATTACAAATATGTCAGAAAAATGCATAAATATTTCCAGTCAAGCCAAAAATATGCACAACAGTACTCTCGAATTTCTCCCATACCCGATAGAGTAGAGTAGGGGCTGTAATGTACCGAACATTATTTTTACTTTTGACTGATTTTTGTGAAAAGCAAAAAAGGCAAAGAAATGAGAAAGAAACTTATTTACTTCCCGTGCAACGATGAGAGATATCATTTTTCCTCAATAATGTTTGCATGGCTATCAATTGTGGGCAGGATAAAAAAAAGTGGGGTATTATTGTTCTGTACTAAGAAAAGACGGCACCTTTCTTACTCCGTAATTTCCATATCCTGCCATCGACAATATGAACTATCCGTTATGCTAAAGCTACGAAGAAAAAAATTATGAAATAACCGATTATGTGCAAGAGAATTACGAATTATACAGAAATATGTCTTATTACAACAAAATTGAAGAAATACGTATGTTGTAAAAATGCGAAATTGGTGAAATATGTCAACATATGCTTTGTCAAGTTTGTCTATTTTGGCTGATTTTCATCAGATATGTAAGATCTCGCCCCAATATTAAATCCGAAGCCAAATGAAAAATATGTTGTAACATAAAGTCCTGGGCCTTATTTATGATGTTAGGTTATCATTATCTCTTGTTAGTACATTCTGATATAAAAATTGTTAATGCTGTATTTAGGATCCTTTGTTACAAAGAAATATATTTTCCCTGACTGCAGTAATGTATCATGCTAGCTCAATAATTTTCTGAAAGTGATTTTGCACAAGTGAAATTTTCATTGTGACACAGCAAAGTTAAAGTAATAACCAATGTGTTAGCATTTCATCACTTCCGTATAGTAGTGCTCAGAATTAATTGTTTTGTTTTGATTCTTCTGTTGTATCCTTTGCAACTGATTATAAGATAATATAACATGTCTGTTTTTTTCTTTGCAGTTGGAACGAGATGCGTATGTCCAGGCATTAGCCAGATTCACTTTGTTAACTGCGAATTCTCCTATCACTGAAATGAAGGCCAAGAACATTGACACAATCAAGACACTCATAACTGTCGCCCACACTGATGGTATGTTATTAGTGTACATATTTCATAGTTTAAATGCTTTGTATTAGTATTTATATTTGCACTTGTTATTTAGCATAGCTTTTCGCATAGCTAATTGCGGCAATAAGAATAAGAGAAGATTAGGTGGCACTCACCGAGAACATGTGTGTTCAGTCTGAGACCTTGGTGGTTACTTATATGTATAATTAGCCTCTAACTTTGTGCAAAAAAATCTTCCATTTTGTTACTACTTTTATGAATATAAAGTTGTTATTCATATACCCTTGTTTTGTAAAGTAAATTCCGAAATATGAAAATAGTCATCTTATTACATACATTAATTAAGGTTACAAGCTTCTGAAATATAAGAACAGATGTAGTGAACATCAACAGTTGTTCCAAGCTACTCTGCACATTATATTTTTTTCGTCTTCGTCCTTATTTGTTTTCTGGAAAAGTAATGTTTTAATAATGTATATTAGGGATGGGACCGATTAATCGGTACTCTATCGATATCGGCCGATATGGGCATATCGGTGTATCAGTTTATCGGTAAAATTACCGATTATTTTCCCAATCTGATACATCGATAAATATCTGATAATTTAGAGCAAAATTCTTCCATTTTCTTGTAATTTTTATGGATAATCTCCATGCATACTTTCTAAAAAAGTAATGTCTAAATATGCAATTTCTTTTTCACTGCAGTCACCTTGAAACGCACATTTATTAAGGAGGTCAATGAACCTTTCAGGTTCTTTAAGGACCATTTCTAATTTTATATCGGATCGGTAGAATATCGGTTATCGGTATCGGTAAATTTTATATCGGTACTTTATCGGTATCGGCCAAAATTTCATATCGACCCATCCCTAATGTATATAAAATCCTCTCAACTTCATAACAAGTTATTAGAATACATTTCAATTTAGCAATTTCTACATATTTCTAAAATTGGTTCATTTGCTCTTAAACATATAAGCTATTCATATTTATACCTGTAAATCAGCCTGTTGGAAAACTGGAACTTAAGGGCACCAAAACACACTTTTCACACTTGATACATTACTCTGTTTTCTTAAAAAAGCATTTTAGGCACTTAACAGGCAGTATTAATTGAAGTAAGCACATACATTTGAAATAGGTAATCTTAGCCACAATAGAATTTGCATGTGGTGATGGTTGTACCCTTAAATGAATTTTTTATTCAAAGCTTGCAAATCCCTTCCCAGAAACAAAATATGCATTTCAGGTAAAATCTGGTTTCTAGTAATCATTTGTTGGGCATTGTCAGGAAAGAGAAAAGTGGAAGCCTTGAAACTGCAACAGAGTAGAATGATCGCTGTAATGCATGTGGCGTAATGTACTTGGATGTGCAATAATTTTAAATTTGTCCTGTTTTTTCTCTCCAGGTAACTACCTCGGAAGCTCTTGGCTGGATATCTTGAAGTGTATCTCACAGCTGGAACTAGCGCAGTTGATTGGAACAGGAGTTAGGCCTCAGTTCATTTCAGGACCAAGATCTGGATCAGCACATCATGATAGTGGTTACCATGCCGATCCATTACATCTCAATTTAAACACTTTAGATCGTAAGTATGTCTTATTTTTTTTATACTTTTCATTAAAAAAAGTTACAAGAACTTGAAAGAAACCAAATTAAAGAGGTGAGAAAGATGTGAATTGTCTGCTTCACTGTGGTTTTTCTTGTATGTACACATTGCTTGCATTGTAGAATTATTTTCTTGTAGTTTACGGTTATTACAAGCATAAGAAAACAGTTTTTCGTTGTGACGTTTCAGGAGAACACACGCTCCCTTCAACAGACATTTATTTATATTTTGACTAAAGATACAGTTATAACAATGGTTAGCAATTTTTTAAACAAAAAGAATCCGTTATATAATGGATGTTGTCAATGTTACATTGTTGTAATATAGCAATCTAACTGAAAAGAAGCAGTCTGTTTTATTTTTATTTCAGATAAAAATTTTTGATCACATTATTTCTTATTTAAAATTATGAATCTCAAATATCATCAGGTAATTCAAAGTCATCATTGTTTTCTTTCATCATCATTTGAATTACCTGATGATATTTGGGATTCATAATTTTAAATAAGAAATAATGTGATCAAAATTTTTTATCTGAAATAAAAATAAAACAGACTGCTTCTTTTCACAGTTAGATTGCTATATTACAACAATGGAACATTGACAACATCCATTATATAAGGGATTCTTTTTGTTTAAAAAATTGCTAACCATTGTTATAACTGTATCTTTAGTCAAAATATAAATAAATGTCTGATGAAGGTAGTGTGTGTTCTCCTGAAACGTCACAAAGAAAAACTGTTTTCTTATGCTTGTAATAACCGTAAACTACAAGAAAATAATTCACTGTGGTTGCAGCAAAATAATAATGACAAAAGGAAATTATATTTACTACCTTTGAATTATTTGTTAATGGATTGCAATGTTTGTTTCAAGCCCAGTGTATGCTGAGGACTGGACCCGTACTCCTAGACGACTTTAAATATTCTTGTTTCCCCAAACACAGGGAAAACCTTAGCCATATATCTTGGGGTGTAGTATACACCAATATAGGAGTTGCCAAGCATTTTGCCACTTGCCTCCCCCTTCCTCTTTAAACAGGACTCGGAGATGGTGGCAAAGGTGAACATTTTGCCCTTGTTTCCTTGAGCAGTTTTTGAGGGTTGCAAAAGATTCAGTCCAGTCACTTTCTATTTTTAACCTTCCTGTCTTCATCCCACCCTCATATACATGTAGCTGGGGGATACAGTGACGAAACCCAAAGAAAGGCTGGCTGCTGACTGGTAAGAAGAGCTAAAACGTGTGGCAAAACTTTTGACTGTCATCCGTGACAAAAGTAAATTAGTTTCACTACCTTTGAATTATTTGTTAAGGGATTTCAAAGTCAAGAGTTACGTTGTCGAGGTATGTGGGGGAAATCATCGCTATATGGCATGCACTGTGGTTTCGGCAGGAATAGGGATGTAAAGATGCATATTCATTACATACTGAATACAGTTTAAAGAGGAATTTGTACCCCTGTGCAATGTGCCTTCACTGGAACTTGGAACCATTTCTATATGTTCCTCCCTTTATGAGCTATTTATTACTTTTATATATCATTGGTAATTGATAAAGTATAAATTTCAAAGTAGAGTGTGATTTCCTTGTTAATTTTAGGCAAATCAGGAAAATGAGTGATTGTTTAATTTTGGGTGTCAAGGAAAGTGACATAGTTGTCAATCATCATTTACTTCTATGTTAATTGTAAGCTTTCAGTGTCTTCTCGGTACCCTAAATTATTCATATGCTTAGTAAGATGTACACGGAACTATTCATAAATATGTTGTGGAAAATATTAGTACAAAATAAATTTTAGTAAGAAATATTTTCCACCTCGAATCTGTGCAAAATTTGTCCTCAAAACCTAGAAGCATGCTTGAATTTTAGTAGGTCATAGAGTAGAGCCACCCTGTACTTGGTTCTTACCAGACAATGCTAATCCTCTTTTTTGTCCCCAGCTAGCGTAAAAGAATCCATTGGTGAAACCAGTTCTCAAAGTGTAGTGGTGGCTGTGGACAGAATATTCACGGGATCAACACGTCTCGATGGTGATGCAATAGTGGATTTTGTGAAAGCATTGTGTCATGTGTCTTTAGATGAACTGGGCCATCCTGCCCATCCTCGGATGTTTAGTCTTCAAAAGATAGTGGAAATTTCCTACTACAACATGGGGAGGATTAGGTTACAATGGTCCCGTATATGGGAAGTGCTCGGTGAACATTTCAATAAAGTGGGATGCAATCCGAACGAAGACATTGCCTTCTTTGCTGTGGACTCCTTGCGCCAGTTGTCAACGAAGTTTATTGAGAAGGGTGAATTTGCCAACTATAGGTTTCAGAAGGATTTCTTGCGGCCTTTTGAACATATTATGAAGAGAAACAGGTCTGTGGTGTTCATCTTTGCTTCACTTATGTACTTACTTGCATAAATGTTTTATGCTACCTTCTAGGCTAGAGTGGACCTTTGGCGTATTCCAGGACAGCTGTTTTCAAATTTTCCTCTCCCTGTGAAAAACCATGACTTTGCGACGACTAAGTTCATTAAACCAAGGTTTTTCAACCTGGGGTCTCGACCCCCCTTCCCCCTATAGAATTTCCTTGGGATATTGAAGAGAGACAAAAAAGATAAATGTTATTAGGGTCTAGTAGCGGAAGAAATACTAATGGTTAAATATAGCAAAAAATATTAAACATTTTTTTAACCGGTGAAGAATCGTTGAAAAAACAATTCAAATAAAAGAGGTATCAAACTAGTGAAAACTGCGTATTGAAATACAATGCAAAATGAAGGCTAGTGCGAGACCTGAGCCTGGTGTGATTTCACTAGTGCGGCAATGTCCAGTTCAATTTTTGTGATGCACATTATCAAGTCATTCTCAACTGACAAGCGGTTTCTGGTCTTTGTTTTAATGCTTACCATGGCAGACTTTCGCACAGATACGATGTAGCAAAGGGAATTATGATTTTTAAAGCAGCAGATACCAGACTAGGATATTCTTCTCTTCTCTTCAGCCAGAACTTGCCCAGGTCTTCATTACAGAATGCCAGTTGTAAAGATTTGTCGCACAATAATTCTATCAGTTCGTCAAGAAGTTGTGGGCTTAGATTGGCTATTTTGATGGCCTCTTCAACAAAGGGGTTTAATATCCATCTTGAACCGGCATTTTCATCACAGCGAGTATATTCTATCATCTGTTCTTGAAGCCCTTCTAGATGTTTGCACATTAAACTGGACAACGTCTTCATGCCAAAAGAATAATCGCAAGTTGAAATAAAGTCTTGAGTCGGAGGAAAATTTTAAAAATTGTGGGTTTTGACTTTGGATGCCGAAACTCGTAATTTCTTCCGAAAAGTATTTACTTTGTCTTGAACAAATAAAATGGTTTTGTCACGTCCTTGCAAGGTCAAATGAGAAATGATTTTGTCGACAGTTGGCCGCGGTGGCTCAGTCGGTAACGCGTCTGACTACCATGCTCAAGGTCCCGGGTTCGATCCCCGGCCGGTTCAAATCCGGGAACTTTTCTAACGGTGGAAGCGGCCCCGGCGCCTACCCAGCATCGAATAACATGGATACCTGGGGGAAACCCTGGGGGGTAAAGGCGGTCAGGGGCGTGATGCTGATCACATCACCCCCACTCACGACCGGATCAAGAAAGTGGGGGGCGTTACCCCCACACCCCCTATACGCCTTCATGGCGTGGTGCTATACACAGGGGAACACTTTACCTTTGACAGTTGGAAGGGATTGGTTTCGTTTGGGATCCTTTGTTGTTCTTCGCAGAGTTGTTATATGCGCTTACACACATCAACGCTTATTACAAACCAGAAATTACATATGCAGGTCGCTGGTAAGAGGATGTGACAAAAGGGGGTTGTGATAGGAAATAGGTTGAGAACCACTGCATTAAACTATTGATAACATCTAGACAACAACAAAAGCGAATCACATGAAGATGCATGTAAATGCTCTAGAAGAAATTCTAAGCATGTGTAATTTTTCAGATGTTGATATATCATAGCATTTTTTCAATAAAATAGGAAAATTCGAAAACAGCTGCCCTAGCATTGGCCAAAGGTCCAGCCGAGCCTTAAGGGAACATTAGAAAAAATTGTGTTTGTTTTAGTTAGTTCCTTCTAATTTATGTTAGTTTACGCATTTCTTGATTTATTGTGTGAGGATACATTTACTGTATTTATATGTGTAAAACATACCACAATCTGCAAAAAATTATACCTCGTCTGAGGCAATAAAATACTATATTGCGTGTTTCAGAAATAATTGAGGGGTTACAAAAATTTATTGCGAGTAAAGTATTGAACTTGGGAAACCTGTCCAGAACGAACGAGGCACTCAAACAGTTTGTGCGTATATGTTTTGTTCAGCTGAGAGTTCGTATCCGTGCTGCTAGCTGACACTCAAATAACCCACATTACTCAGTGTTTGTGCAGTGTTTTCATCCCCAAAATCACCAGATCTTACACCGTGTGACTTGTTCTTGTGGGGTTTCATTAAAGACAGTGTATTCGTCTCACCGATGCCACTTGATAATTCAGACATAAGGGAGCATATCATCGCAGCGATAGACGCTATCGACAGGCCCATGTTGATGCGAGTGTGGTAAGAACTAAACTATCATGTCAACATTGAACATTTGTAGGTGTCAAAAGAAACCTCCTTGTTCATTCTGGACTGGTTTCGTTAATGTAAGTTCAATACTTACAATAATTATTTCTGAAGCAGCTGGTATTTACTGCATAAAGAGGTAATTTCATTAGTTTTTGTAATAAAATCTTGAAATATTTCATTGTTCTAGGATATGGAGATAAAATGGGCAGACATTAGTTCAGACTTCATTGTGATAAAACAAGGTTTTTCAAACTTGAATATAAGGTTGGAATTTATATACACCCTGGTCTAATATGCAGCTCAATTTAAGGGAAAATGCATCTATGTCATGGTCAGATACAATAATTAAGATCCTGTATGGATCAGCACTTTTGTGTCATGAATTTCATATTAATTCATTAATATTATGCTGTAATGTGTAGTTAATTCAGTGAGCTGTGTTACAGTCAGAAGGGCACATAATTGTCATGCGGCAGACCCAAGTTTGACTCCTGGGGTGAGTGATTTCATGTGTGAGTTTTTTCAGTGACGTCCCTACATGGAGCATCTCTGGGGTTCACGCAACCTCTTAACAAATGGGCATCTTGATGGTAAAGGTGACTGGAGCATAATGCTGATCCAGGGTGGCTTACTCACCAGGAATTCCTTGAATTCTGGGAATTATGCGTGCAATCTGCATGAAATTTTCTCCGTAGATGTGAAAAGTTGCAACTTTTAATAATCCAATTGAATTTATACTAGGGATGGGACCAATTAATCGGTACTCTATCGGCCGATATAGGCATATCGGTGTATCAGTTTATCGGTAAAATTACCGATTATTTTACCGATCCGATATATCGATAAATATCCTATAACTTAGTGCAAAATTCTGCCATTTTTTTTTGTATGGATAATCCCCATGCCCTACTTTCTGAAAAAGTAAATGTCTAAATATTCAACTTCTTTTGCATTGCAATCAGCTCGAAACATACATTTATTACAGAGATCAATGAAAATTTCAGGGTCTTCAAGGGCCATTTCTAATAGGGATGGGCCGATATGAAATTTTGGCCGATATTGATAAAGAACCGATATAAAATTTACCGATACCTATAACCGATATTCTACCGATCCGATATAAAATTAGAAATGGTCCTTGAAGAACCTGAAATGTTCAGTGATCTCCTTAATAAATGTGTGTTTCGAGGTGACTGCAGTGCAAAAGAAGTTGAATATTTAGATAATTACTTTTTTAGAAAGTAGGGCATCGAAATTATCCATAAAAATTACAACAAAATGGCAGAATTTTGCACTAAATTATGAGATTTTTTCGATATATCGAATCTGTAAAATAATCGGTAAATTTACCGATACACCGATATGCCTATATCGGCTGATACCGATAGAGTACCGATTAATCGGTCCCATCCCTAATTTCTAATTTTATATCTGATCGGTAGAATATCGGTTATCGGTATTGGTAAATTTTATATCGGTACTATATCGGTATCGGCCAAAATTTCATATCGGCCCATCCCTAATTTATACATATTTCTAAATGCCTTGATGCACGTTTTTCACAGTTTAGCTTTTATTTTTATCAAGGAAGGAAAAGATAGCTGCATGGAAAATAAAACAGAATTCAGTCCATTTACTTTGTTAGTGTCCTTTGCAGAACAATCTATTAGATGGAAGATTATTACAAACTTAGATAATTAGGTAAATTTTAGTTTATAATTCTTATACAAGTAACATTTTTTTTAAAGATTAACATGTACCGTAACATTTGTGACTTGTGTTTGTAAATATATTTCGAGTCTGAATTTGCGAAATGTTAAATATATATATATAAAAGGAAGGAGGACCACAAGGGCTAAATAAAAAATGAAAGAGGAGAGAGGAAACACTCACCGGACAAAGAAAAAATTCAAATTTTCTACTCTTCAGGAGTAGAGAGACGTTGTATAACTAAGTGACTAGAGGGAAGAGTAAGCATGACCTGCAGTGTTGCCAGGTCCCGAAGGAAAAAAAAGTGTTGACAGTACCACAAAAAAAAATGGTTCTTTCGCCAGGCTTGTCAAAAACTGTGAGTGGTGGTGGTGGGGGGGGGGGGTTGGTTGGGAAAAGGTGGTGGTGAGGGTGTGGTAAGTGTTTACTGTCTCCTTCATCATTAATATATATATATATATAATATGTATGCATACCATTTAATTGATTTGAATTAGAATTTTTGGATAGCTTTGGAATCGCACAGATCCTGTATATTTTTAATGTATTTGTGTGAATAAGTGGGTTCAACACAAAAAACATCTGTTTGTACCCTGGGATTTTTGGAAAGCTCACCTTGAAAACTGGGAATTATACTTGAATTTTATCAGGCTCCTAGAGGGCCACCCTGTGATCACATCACCTCCACATTGCCCCATATGCCTTCACAACATGTTGCAATGTGTAAGATGTAGTTTACCTTCTTTCTCATATAGTTAATTCAGTAAATTACAGGATATTTTAAGTTGTGATGTCACTCTTGTCATATTCAACAGGTCGCCAACGATAAGAGATATGGTTGTGAGGTGTGTGGCACAGATGGTGAATTCGCAAGCACATAACATCAGGTCTGGGTGGAAGAACATTTTCAGTGTTTTCCATTTAGCAGCATCAGATCACGATGAAGGCATAGTGGAGTTAGCATTCCAGACCACTGGGAAGATAATTAGTAAGTACCTTTTCTTTTGGTGTTATCCATGTGGAATAGTGTCTGTGAACTTTTTATTTATGCAATATACATGGAACATATGATAGGATCAAAGCACAAGTTGTGTAACTCAAGTTTTCATGGATATTGAGTTACATGATTTTAGAACTGTGAAGTACAGTTTTATCTCAATTCTACGACCCCAGATATAACGACCCTTTTCCTGCGAACCGTGAAAAATTTTGAAAAAGTTGAAAAATTGAAGGAAATCGGCTGAAAAATGTTTGTTGTACTCATTTTATTCACACTCATTCCCTTCACGAGCGCTCTACTGTTCGCAAGTGGGTCTGATCTAAAAATAGACACCACCACACCATGCTTGAGTGCAGGCGCGGAGGGTCCATGTAAGCCGTGTAAGCCGGGCTTACACTTTATTAGTTCTAGTAAAATGTATGTAATTATATGGCAAAATTCGTAAAAACTTCAAAGTTCAACTCGGCCCGATACCAGTCTTCGAGATCCTGTTTGTTAGATTGCAACACTTCAGCACCAGGGGACACATGGGAACTCCCGCCTTTTGTTTGCGGAAAGTTGTAAGCCGTCTGAATGTTGCCTTACAAATTTCTGACCGCGAAGGAGCAGTGCCTACTGTATCTGGATGGAGAAGAGCAAGGAATATAGGGAGAAGAGCGGGCCAAACCCTAGGTTTGTAAACCTACGGCCACAGGCTTACAGCAGCGTTGCAAACCCCATGTTTAGAAAAAGTGTTGTTCATGGACGTCCGCAGTATTTCTTTCCACCAGGGAGGATTAAGCAAAGTATTTTTCTTTCAGGGGTTGGGGTAAACTAGGTATATTTCCCTTCTCAAAATATACTAATTCAATTTGAAGTTAACATTTTTCTGCAACGCCCTTACAATAATTAACAATTTGATGTGACTGAAATGAAATTGTATGTGTGAAAATGGTTGACATTCATTTTTCAAGAAGTGTCTATCTCCTTGCCTTGCCCCTTCTGGACATCCATGGTGTCGTTTAAACTCCGAAATTATGCTACATACTACTAAATTGTTCTGTGATTTTCATATTATTAATATTAATTTATAACAAAAATATAAATATAAATTCGAATGGTTCAACCATGCGTTCGACGTTATACGTGAAAAGTTTGAGAAAATTCAACCACAACGAGAAGTGGCTCTCTTGTTTTATTTATATCCCCAACTTACAAACGACTTTTTAAACTTAGCACCATTATGCTTGGGTTGGCATCACTGAATACACGCCAGCGAGACACAGGTCCTGCAAAAGGAGGGGCTCCAGCGTTGTCGGGTATGAATGGTTGGTTGACTGCAAAGGAAATTTGAGCCGACGGTGCTTCAAGGAGGTTTTTTCCAGGAACAGGGAATTCTGAAGCAAAAATCTAACAGGAAGGGAAAAAAGGAGAAACCTAAAAATGAGCGGGATACGGGAAAACTAGATACACATTGATGTGCTAAATTCTTGTTTCTGTTTTTAGCTTATAGGAGAGCATAAACATCAGAAATATTAAGATCTCTGTTTTCCGTTTATGTATGAACTCAGCTGGTAATAATTGAGCTAAAAAGTGCAAAAATAAATAAATAAATAAATGTTAATGAAAGCTTAAGATTGGACCACTTTTACAAATCTCATGTCAAATGTGAACAAAATATTATTAATTACGTAGTCCGTGATTCAAACAGTCTTCGAACAGTGTTCGAAAAGCCTGTTTATGATCTTTTAGGTGCTAAATTTGCTTTTACAGTATCCTAAGAAAGCACTTACATGTCCTTTGATAGAAATTTCTGGATATGTCCCTACAATTAGTGAGCATTTCTTTTATAATTAATATTGTATATATATATTTTTTTTTTTACTAAATATAGGGAATTTTAAGGCGAGAGAGGGAATTATTTTATATCCGAAAGGGATATTCCCCTCACAGTCCGAAAGATCACTGCTTTGAGCAGTGACCAATTTTGGATCTGGTTTCTTTTTGTTTCCCCGTTCTCGTTGTCGAGGTATTGCTTTTGCGAATTCCATCTATTCAAAGTGGACTGTCGGCTCTGTCCTGTTGTGTGATAGTGAAGTGCATTATGGAATAAAACGAGTGTGATTGTGCGGTGGGGTGGAGAACTTGGTGCAGATGTCGTTATCCAGCAAGGATTTTTCTGCCAAGAAGAAACTTGTGGATGTAGGTAGGCCCACCCCTTCCTTCTCTAGCAGGCATAGTAACAGAAACAAAAAATAAAGTGCGCCGATTTTGTGATTCAGGGTACGAAGCTGATACTTGCTTATGCGGTTGTAAAAAGTATTCTGCACTTTTCTGTTTCCTTCTGTTTTCGTTTCTTTATTATTATTATTCATTTTATCTAACTTTGCATATTTTTTATCGTTACGTTACTCATTGTGATAGGAATAAGACTGACTTGATTATCAGTTGAAATGTAGGAGATACACAGCCTAGCAAAGAAAATACCAACCCCAGAGATTTATCCAGAATTTTTAATTTGGTGAAAAATTCCAGGGAAGTGTTCTGAAAAAATGGGGGGGCGGGGTCGATGTGTGTGGATAAATCACTAACCATGTCAGCCCAAAAATAAGCACAACGGGAAATAACCTTCATCATGATAGGCTTACACTGTTGGAAAGGTCACGCTCCGCCACTGCTTGAGTGATATCCAATAGCACTTGACCTCTGCCCTCCCTCCCTCAAGCATGCCAATGTTACCCTGCACCCGACATCCTCTACCCAATGTGCCAGGCTTGTTTTGGCATTGTGATTTTGCTTGCTCTTGGATACACAAGGAAGATAGATCGAATGTGCTTGGATGTTATTTTCCTAAGAGCTGCTGACAACTTGCGGGGTAGTGGTATCAGCCCAAAATGACTGCTGGACTTGCAGTGTTTTGTCAATGTGTATGGCAGGTCAAGCTCTTTTGCCTTCGAAATATTCACCAGTGTCAGATTGAGAAATGCGAGATACGATCGCTGGAATATTCCAAAATACCTACAAGTCTCAGCCATCTGTCCACCTCTGACCTAGAGTGCAGCAGGCCTGTAACACTTCATAAGAAAGCGAAACTGTTTGAGATAATCAAAGCCACATAGGCCAACTAAAGATCATCAATCTGCTTAATGCATTGTCATCCAGGTTTCCGCAAAAGTTTACTTTGATCTTATGTGCATCATAACTCTCCTTTCCCATTTTATACGTTTTCCTATTTACCTGAGTGACTTCTCCCTCTTTTCCTGTCAGCAAATGCGTAGGGGGGGGGGGGGGGCAGGCATGCTGATTGTTTCAGCCAGGATTCTCTTGCTCATGTGTGCCCAAGTGCTGATAACAGGCGAGGGTGGAAGTGGACTCCTCTTCCTTTCCTTTGACGTCTAAAATGGAGCAACGAGTTCTGGATACATTCTTGAAAACGAACAAAAACCATAGGACAAGCAGAAAAAAAGTGACCCCCTCCTTTCCCAGCTCATTCTCCGCCAATGGTGTGCACGGCAATGTGATAATTCCAGAATTCAGGTCTCTCTCTCTCTTTTTTTTCTCTCTTTGCTGTTGTTTTCATAGGAAATATTACCTGTATTATTGTCTGTTGGATGGTAAAACGTTAAGCAAGGATCATTTCTTTCCTCTTTACACTGCTGATAAAAGTTCTGTCTTCGACAGTTGCGTTTTCTTTAAAATGTGGAGGATTTTCTCTTCAACCACCTGTTGCTTGAACTTCCAGCCAATCTTATTGTGTTTACGCTGCAGCTGACAACAGTGTTTCGTCTATCTCTCGCTTGCCGATAACAGCAATGGCTCATCCAGCGCCAAGGAAAAGGTCATTGTTTTGAATCTTGCAAAGCTGTTTGATTTGAAGATAATGAAATTCGATCTCCAGTAAGAAAAACAAGAGTTAAAACAACTTCATGTTCTGCACCTTCTGATAAGCAAAACTCTAAATTTTATTTTGCACCTGACACAAGAATTAAACTTCTTGAACACTCAGAGCAGTGTTGGAAGGAAATGTACACAATATAATTGCTGCTTTTCTTCAGGACAATTCATGAGGGAAAGGAAAGTGATCAATGTAGAAATGGACACTGAGACCTATTTAAAGAAAAAACAAAAAAACATTATTCAAGGGGGAAACGGGAAACTGTTTGAGAAGCGGGTGTTTGACATCGAGAATTCTCCTAAATCCAACATTAAATCGTCGATTAACGTGAGAGTAAATAACGATCTCCCCTTATGATATCTGAAAATGCACAGGTTACATAAAGCTTGTTTTGAGTTCATTTTATGCTGATGAGCTAATCGGGACTAAAAATATGATTATAGTGAAATCCAATTCCAAACCTGAATGATTATCAAGTGCGATGCTGTTTAATGTGCCCTAGATACACATTCGGTGCAAACAGATTGCAAGTTGCATGTTTCCTTTTTCAGGCTGGATTACAATGCAAGTCGAAGAAGGAGTTTGGACTGCTCCCTGGAATGGGGGAGGGGGATGAATATGAAGTTGGTTGAAGCAAAGAAAACATGACTTTCGTGACTTTTTACAGAGCCCCGCTTTTTTTTTTGTCTGGTGCCTAGAAAGATTGTGTTGTGTCTCCCGAGAGATCTTAACTTACCAGTTAATCCTGTAACAGACAATGCTTTAGTAGACCCGTATAAAATCCAACATTCATTCTGTCCGATTATCTCCCGACTATTGCTTGTGCCAGTGTGATGTGTCAATATTCTTCGAGTTTGCTTGTAATAAATGAGAGATTGTTTTTTCCGTAGGTCTCAGTGCAAACGGGTTTTTCATGAACTAGAATTGTAAGAATTTCGTGAAAGAGCAACAACTGTGCACAATTAAAAGAAAATAAAATTATTGTAAATCCTTTTTTGCGAAAACATTTTCATGTTCTATTTTCCTTCTCATAACACATCCTGTGCATAACAGGTTGTATAACTACCAGGATAAATGGTGTTACAGTCTCCTAGGAATCTTTGTGTCCATTTGAGCTCCGTTTAAGCTGAAAATTGGTGCAAATTCCAATAATAACCCCTTTGAAATAACAACATTTTCCCCAGGAACTGTGAAAGGTTGTATCGAGAGTTGACTGTATCAACATTTCAGTGCTAGAAGTAAGTATCTTCTAAGATTCAAACTCTTGCTCATTGAGGCACCACTATGTTTGTGCTCCAACAGCTAAGCATGGTACTAAGTTATTTAAATGTGCCTTTTTCTCAAAACTGTGTTGAATGAAGTTACTCCACTTGTGCTCTGCACCCCTCATATATTCACAGTATCTGTGAAACTCCTCTATTCATTCCTATTTTAAGAAATGTGAGAGACTAGTGTAAATAAACACTTGAGAAATTATGTACTCACACTTTTCCGTAAAACAGTGTTTTAGTGATGTTCTATTGATTTTTGTGACCACTACCACCATCCTCTTTGGAACTTGCTTCTCCCTGGCACTTTATGTCAAAGATCCAGGTTCAAGTCCTGGTCGAGCCTGCATGCTTCACTGAAATTTCTATTTAGTACGTCTTCTGTGTGTGTCAGGCAATAAGGTAATTTACAACTCTACGCTGTGGGAAACTAGGCACAGTCGATGTCAACAGTGTTACAAAGGCAACAGATCCTGTTGTGGTAGCACTGACAAGACACAGTTGCACGCAACAGTTGGAAGAGCAACATCAAAGTATCCCAGAGATTTAGGCTCGAATCCTGATCGAGACATTTTTATGTAAATGTGTTTTATTTCTTGACAGGGTGAGAAGTCCTAAAACATATTTTTATTTTTCCTCCAATCAGCTTCTTGATTGTAGGAGTCTTGCATAAAAATATGCTATTTCATACGCGAAGATTGGTGTTTCCATTTTGCAAATTTGGTAGTGCATCACTGCTTTGTTTGTTCCCGGGGGGCAGTAGTTCATCTCCCCCCGCCCCCCAAATACAATGACACACTGCCGCGGTGGCTCAGTCGGTAACGCGTCTGACTACCATGCTAAAGGTCCCGGGTTCGATCCCCGGTCGGTTCAAATCCGGGAACTTTTCTAACGTTGGAAGCGGCCCCGGCGCCCACCCAGCGTCGAATAACATGGGTACCTGGGGGAAACCCTGGTGGGTAAAGGTGGTCAGGGGCATGATGCTGATCACATCACCCCCACTCACGACTGGATCAAGAAAGTGTGGGGCGTTACCCCCACACCCCCTATACACCTTCATGGCGTGGTACTATGCAAGGGGAACACTTTACCTTTTCACTGCCATCTTCATCCCAGAAACCACATCCTCAGGTAATGAAGGCAGTTGGCCTTCGAAATTAATCGGAAATCATCCAAAATCGTGCGGAAATACTAACCTTCACGTATGAAATACTAAACCTCCATTTACCACATCCATCATATGAGTGTGCTATTTCATTTTTCTTCCTTCATTTTAATGGTTGTTAATTAAAATTAATTTATTTGAAGAGTTTGCAAAGTTGAAAACTTATCGCTTATTTATTACTCTGTTAGAGCATTGTAGGGTGGTCTGGAAAGCTTGCCACAATTGTGTCATAGTCCACGCAATTAGCTCTAATAGTTACAGCTAATCCTACTCAAGATTTCTTTAAATTGTAGTTACAAGCAATGCATCACCATAAAAAAGAAAGTAGTAATGTAAATGTTTTTAGGTGATGTCTAAGTTAACATGTAAAATTTTGTCAGAATTAAATATAATAATTTCATCAAACATATTTAAAATATTGATTTAAAAACTGATTTACAATGCTTATGCAATATTAAGAAATTCTGGTTTAATTTCAGCACAATTGTACAGCCAGCAGTTCCCGATAATGATAGATTCCTTTCAAGATGCTGTTAAGTGTCTGTCAGAATTTGCTTGTAATGCAAGTTTCCCTGACACGAGCATGGAAGCAATACGGCTGATAAGGACATGTGCCAAATATGTGGATGAGAAGCCACAAGTAAGTGTATATATTTCACAGACTTATGAATCACCCTGTATATGTTGAAATTCTTTCGTCGTTAGTTTATAATTGTATTTAAAATTGCTTGCCACAGTTGGTGGGCCAGCTCTTGGTCTGCGAAGAATTTCATAGGTTTCTTTTAAGTCGATCAACAGCATTCTGTGGGTGGTGACAGCTACTCATTAAAATCAATAGACGTGTAAAGTAATTTGCTCACAAAATTTATGTGGGATTATTAAATATTTGTGTGTAAGAGAACCCAACTGTGTTTTGTGCTATGAACTGAGACATATGTAGTTGCAAAGTCTCCCATTTGCAAGTAAATTTTGTTAAGGCTGGTGTTTTCTTAATTTCAGTTGTTCAAGGAACATAGCATGGAGGATATCAACGTGCCAGAAGATGACAGAGTGTGGGTAAAGGGCTGGTTCCCCCTCCTGTTCGAACTCTCCTGTATAGTTAGTAGATGCAAATTAGACGTGCGGACGCGTGGACTTACTGTGTTGTTTGAAATTGTGAAAACGTACGGCGAGAGCTACCAGCCTCATTGGTGGAAGGACCTTTTTCAAGTTCTCTTCAGGATATTCGATAACATGAAGCTTCCTGAACAACAGACTGAGGTAGGAAATTTCTTTTAGCTTAAGAAAAATATGCATTTAAGTCACTGTAGCCTTAACGCTACGTGAAAATTATAAATCATAATATATGTATAATAGTAAGCAGGATCGAGCCAATATTATTGCATGGTGGATATCAAATAAGAATTTTTGTACTAATGTCCCTGATTAACTGGCTCTGTACCTCACCCAGCCTCTCACCAATGGGTAGAATCATTGCCAAAGATGAATTGACCATCACTACTTCCTTTCTTCTGCATTCTGCGTTTCTAAGTAATTAAATTATGATGGAGAAATTTTACTATTGAATTTCACATTGGGAGGAAAAATGAATAAACACACTGATAGACAATTTGCCCATTATCATTTTTACCATTGGCTGTAACTAGCAGCAACCCTGGTAAAGGCAGCTGGAGCATTGTGCTGATCTCACCATCTATACTGTGCTGTGAATGAAAACGTGTGGGTTCGCATATCCAAACTCCTTATGTACACCTTTGTGGCATGTTTACCAATAATTTTAAAGAGCTAATATTTCTGTAATTTGGTGCAAAAATCTTCCCTTTTTTATTTTCGTAAATATAAATTATAATTCATATATTCCAGTTTTCTAAAGTAAATACCTAAATATGTTAACTGTTGCGTCCATTAATACAAGAGGAGAATGAAACATCATATTGTTACTGGAACTTTTGCAATTTTATATCAGATTGGTAGAATATCACTTAGTAAATTTCAAATTACTCCAAGTAACCTATGAGTCAATCAGAATTTGCTCATGTATTAATTTTTTTTGTGTGCGTGAAGAAAATAAAACATTATGGATATCTCCATACATTGGGGTAAGTTTCCCTATGTCCCGTAATAATAAGACCCCATGTATTGACAAAATGAGCGGAGAGAATGTGGGATGAATGAATTGGATTTCGTAGCTATAAAAACAATATTGTGTTGTTAATAATAAATTGTACAAGTATGGTAGAGTGTATGTGGCCACTGTTGACTGCATCCAACATTTTTAGTATTTTGTTTACCCAGAAATGTCTGGCATGTTTTTTGTAGAGAATGTATTTGCTTAAGACTAACTATTATTTGCAGTTCATAGATTTTTTTGAATCATACACCTGTGTTGTAATGAGAGCACCTAATATTAAGCACAGCATAATTGTAGAAAGCAAAATGTTGGTAAGTCATGTCTAGTAGCATAAATTAGATGAAGTAGATATCCTAAAATTTCCTTTGTTTATTAATATGTAGTATTTTTGCTTGAAGTGTGAAGAACAATGTTTTAAGATGTTTTTACCTGTTGTTAAAGAAAGAAGAAAAAAATATAAGAAACGTGTGGTTGAATTTGTGCAACTTGTGCATTACATCTATTCTTCAAGATTAGAATGTAATTTAAATGTGAATGCATTTCAAACATTGTACATTCTCCTATGTTCTTTTTTAAAAAGAAACACACATAAAACACATGAATAGCACAATACGAGACACATTAAAAGTTTGTCAAGTTCGACTTCATATCTGAGTCATCATCAGGCCTGGTCGATTGTCGGCGAAGATGACGTGTCATCAGAACCTCAACCGCAACTTCTTTTTTTGTGTTTTTTTTTAACACGAATGTGGCCAGTACATGACATAAGAAGTTTCTTAACGTTATATTCTTCTATGTATTACGTACTTCTAAAGTGGTAGACATGTTTTCTCAGATGAAGAACAACATACATAATAATCTAACATCTTTGCACATTCATAGGAGGAATACCATATTTACACATGTATAATGCACGATTTTTTCCAAAATTATTGTCCCAAAAACTGTGGTGCGTATTACGCCCAGAATAATTCAGATAGCCTACATGAAACCAGCCGGCCCCCGTGGCGGAGTGGTTAGCACATTGCGCAACAATGCCAGGGTCCCAGGTTTGAATCCCAGCCTGGGCATGGATGTTTGTGAGTGTCCATTCATCAATTTCATCATATCATCACTCATCACCATCTTTGCAAATTAGCAAAAAAGTGGCACAAAAGT
Source organism: Lepisma saccharinum (assembly GCF_977018435.1). Taxonomy (NCBI): domain Eukaryota; kingdom Metazoa; phylum Arthropoda; class Insecta; order Zygentoma; family Lepismatidae; genus Lepisma; species Lepisma saccharinum. The sequence continues at coordinate 19,032,021 of NC_139250.1, read as the reverse complement.
GAAGTAAAATAAAGCAAATCAATAAACAGTAAACATGAAACCACACATGTTTTCACTATGTTGCTTCATATAACACGTATATATCAACAGGCGCAAATACAAATTGCCAGGTTGGATTCTTAGTAATAATATTTTTTTAAAGAACACTATAAAAGTGAAATGGCAATTTTCCATGATTTTTCATTTTGTAACTGAACTTTTGCGGGACGTGTATCAGCAGTATTTATCGGAGAAGTAATAATAGAAAATAACTTCTTGAGTACTGGAAATCCATGCCATAATTTTGATCTCACTATCTTCTACCACAAGTTCTAGAGAAGAAGGTGGCAGTGGCCACTGGAATTAAAATAACACAAGCAAACAAACATACAAACAAACAATCAAAAACAGAAAACAGCCTTTCAATGTATTAATCTGCTTCATTAATCAAATACAGAAAACAGCATTTCAGTGTATTAATCTGCTTCATCAATCAAAAGCAGAAAGCAGCCTTTCAATGTATTAATCTGCTTCATCAATCAAAAGCAGAAAACAGCCTTTCAATGTATTAATCTGCTTCATCAATCAAAAGCAGAAAACAGCCTTTCAATGTATTACTCTGCTTCATCAATCAAAAACAGAAAATAGCCTTTCAATGTATTAATCTGCTTCATCAATCAAATACAGAAAACAGCCTTTCAATGTATTAATCTGCTTCATTAATAAAAAAACAGAAAACAGCCTTTCAATATATTAATCAAATACAGAAAACAACCTTTCAATGTATTAATATGCTTCATCAATCAAATACAGAAAACAAAATTTCAGTGTATTAATCTGCTTCATCAATCAAAAACAGAAAATTGCCTTTCAATGTATTAATCTGCTTCATCAATCAAATACAGAAAACAGCTTTTTAATGTATTAATCTGCTTCATCAATCAAATACAGAAAACAACCTTTTAATGTATTAATCTGCTTCATCAATCAAATACAGAAAACAGCCTTTCAATGTATTAATCTGCTTCATCAATCAAATACAGAAAACAACCTTTTAATGTATTAATCTGCTTCATTAATGAAAGACAGAAAACAGCCTTTCAATGTATTAATCTGCTTCATCAATCAAAAACAGAAAACAGCCTTTCAATGTATTAATCTGCTTCATCAATCAAAAGTAGATAACAGCTTCATCAATCAAATACAAAAAAAACAGCCTTTCAATGTATTAACCTGCTTCATCAATCAAATACAAAAAACAGCCTTTCAATGTATTAACCTGCTTCATCGATCAAATACAGAAAACAGCCTTTCAATGTATTAATCTGCTTCATCAATCAAATACAGAAAACAGCCTTTCAATGTATTAATCTGCTTCATCAATCAAATACAGAAAACAGCCTTTCAATGTATTAATCTGCTTCATCAATCAAATACAGAAAACAGCCTTTCAATGTATTAATCTGCTTCATCAATCAAATACAGAAAACAGCCTTTCAATGTATTAATCTGCTTCATCAATCAAATACAGAAAGCAGCCTTTCAATGTATTAATCTGCTTCATCAATCAAATACAGAAAACAGCCTTTCAATGTATTAATCTGCTTCATCAATCAAATACAGAAAACAGCCTTTCAATGTATTAATCTGCTTCATTAATCAAAAACAGAAAATAGCCTTTGATTGTATTAATCTGCATCATCAATCAAATACAGAAAACAGCCTTTCAATATATTAATCTGCTTCATTAATAAAAAACAGAAAATGGCCTTTCATTGTATTAATCTGCTTCATCAATCAAATACAGAAAACAGCCTTTCAATATATTAATCTGCTTCATTAATAAAAAACAGAAAATGGCCTTTCATTGTATTAATCTGCTTCATCAATCAAAAAGCAGAAAACAGCATTTCAATGTATTAATCTGGTTCATCAATCAAAAGCAGAAAACAGCCTTTCAATGTATTAATCTGCTTCATTAATCAAAAGCAGAAAACAGCCTTTCAATGTATTAATCTGCTTCATCAATCAAAAGTAGTAAACAGCTTCATCAATCAAATACAGAAAACAACCTTTCAATGTATTAATATGCTTCATCAATCAAATACAGAAAGCAGCCTTTCAATGTATTAATCTGCTTCATTAATCAAAAACAGAAAACAGCCTTTGATTGTATTAATCTTCTTCATCAATCAAATACAGAAAACAGCCTTTCAATGTATTAATCTGCTTCATCAATCAAAAACAGAAAGCAGCCTTTCAATGTATTAATCTGCTTCATTAATCAAAAACAGAAAACAGCATTTGATTGTATTAATCTTCTTCATCAATCAAATACAGAAAACAGCCTTTCAATGTATTAATCTGCTTCATTAATCAAAAACAGAAAACAGCCTTTCAATGTATTAATCTGCTTCATCAATCAAAAGCAGAAAACAGCCTTTCAATGTATTAATCTGCTTCATCAATCAAAAGCAGAAAATAGCCTTTCAATGTATTAATCTGGTTCATCAATCAAAAGCAGAAAACAGCCTTTCAATGTATTAATCTGCTTCATTAATCAAAAACAGAAAACAGCCTTTCAATGTATTAATCTGCTTCATCAATCAAAAGCAGAAAACAGCCTTTCAATGTATGAATCTGGTTCATCAATCAAAAGCAGAAAACAGCCTTTCAATGTATTAATCTGCTTCATCAATCAAAAGCAGAAAACAGCCTTTCAATGTATTAATCTGGTTCATCAATCAAAAGCAGAAAACAGCCTTTCAATGTATTAATCTTCTTCATCAATCAAAAGCAGAAAACAGCCTTTCAATATATTAATCTGCTTCATCAATCAAAAACAGGAATCAGCCTTAGAATGTATTAATCTGCTTCATTTTCCAAAGCATAAACCTTAAATATTCCCTAAATGAGTTAAGTAAAATTAAAAAAAGAAAAAAATTCTGGATATACAAATGCTCTCTGGGTAGTACCCACGGAGCATATTGTGGTTACACAAAAATGCAAACCCTGGTTGTGTATATTTAATTTTGTCTTCAACAACAGGTAACAACATCTTTTGTCCAGCATGTAATGTCAGAGTATATTTTAGCAAATATCAATGTTTAGGTTAGATTTGTATTTCTTTTGCAGTTTGTTCCTTTAGCTCCTCAGCAAATGATTTTTATTAAAACTTTAGTATTTTTTATTACAGCACTTTAGCGTTTTTTTATTTATCATCACTTTTTCTTTTGCACAGCATTGTGCGGACCTACCAGAACGACTTTCAGAGGTTAGTTGAAATCGTTTTCAGGTAGATCTTGGCAGCTGAGTAGCAAGTGTATGTATATATTTTGCACACAAGCACTGTAGATTTTTTGTATGTGTATGGGAATTTGTATGGTGTATGTGTGTATGGTTGGATTTGTGCACTGATAATGTTGGTACTACATTATGACCCCCTGAATGGACTTCTTTTGGGGCATGCTAGATGTTGATATTAAATTGCGCTGTAATAAGCGCATTGAGCATTTAGGTGGAATTGAAACTAACAAAATTTTGCATGGAAACAACTTTGAATATTACATACTAGTACTGCTGAATTTTTTGACAATTCCAGTTTTCATGAAAACTGGTTTCTTGGAAACCAATAAATTATTCAAAACAAAACAACTTAAAAAGGACAGTTTTCATAACTAAGCAAGTTTGAAATGCATTTACTATGCAACCACCACTTGCTCCATATGTGGGTCACTATTTATATTTTGAGCCTAACAATGAAAAAACAGGAATTTGGCATTGAAAACTGCTTTATTGTTTTTCAAAGTATTCTCCTTTATGGTCAATACACTTTTGCATTCGTTCGAACCATTTGTCAAAGCAGTTTTTCCAATCTTCTTGAGACACCTCCATGATGGTTTTTGAACGCATCAACGGCGTCTTCCGCCGACGAAAATCGTTGTCCACGCAATTTATTCTTGACATTCGGGAACAAGAAGAAGTCATTGGGTGTCAAATCAGGACTGTACGGCGGATGACCCATTAATTCGATTTTTTGACTGTTCATAAAGTTGGTTGTTAGACGAGATGTGTGACAGCTGGCATTGTCTTGATGAAGAATGATCCGACGGCGTTTGTTTGTTTTCCGTATTTGACCGAAGACCTCTGGCAAACAAATTGTTGTGTACCATTCAGAGTTGACCGTTCTACGTTCCTCTAAAGGCACAGTTGCCACATGACCAGTTTTCCCGAAAAAACAGGCAACCATTTGTTTCGATGTGCTTCGAGCGCAAACAACTTTTGTTGGATTGGGTTCATCTTGAAACACCCATACAGTCGACTGCTGTTTACGTTCCGGCTCATATGCATATATCCATGATTCGTCACCTGTTACAATCTTATATACGTCTTTTGAAGGACCACGATTGTATTTATTGAGCATTTGTTTGCACCAATTGACGCGATCGTCTTTTTGAGTTTTTGTCAAATTGTGTGGGATCCAACGAGAACATACCTTTCTACAGCTAAATGATCATGTAATATTTTATATATGCTGGTGGAACTAATGCCTATGGTTGCCTCAAACTCACAGTATGTCACATGACGATCTTGCAGTATTAGGTTTTGCACAGCATCAATGTTTTCTTGAACAACAACTGATTTTGGACGACCTTCGCGAATCTCGTCGGTGAGCGAATGGCGGCCACGATTAAATTCGTTATACCAGCATTTCACAGTGGTAAAGGATGGGGCTTCATCGCCAAATGTGGAAGTAAGTTGATTGATGCAATCTTGTCTTGATAATCCACGTCGAAAATCGTAAAAAATCATCGCACGAAAATGTTCACGACTTAATTCCATTTTATTGTTGTCGCGCAATCTCCAAGGCAACATAAACAACACAAATCAAGCTATTGACAAAACATTTGAAGTACGTTATGGTCAATAATGCCAGACGATTCTATGCAAACTAAAAATGCACCTAACTTCAATCAGTGTTGCCAAGGCTCAAAATATAAATAGTGACCCTCGTAGCTGCTAATTGCCAACCACCGACATGGCAAAGTGTTTAGCACAGAATGCTATGATTCTAGGGGTCCTCCCGGGTCCTAGCATTTATAGTTTTCTAAATAGCCAATCAGACAAATCTTATAGCTTGTATCTTATCGACATTTTACTCCAAATAGATGTGTAATTTTATTTCTTCCGAAAATTTTGTAACGTGACTTGTTAATTTTTGCTCCCATGAACCAAAACTTGATCCAGATAATAAAATCATACTATACTGGGACTTTGTTTTATTTCTGTTCAAGAAATTAAATCTTTGTATGTGGGTAGCTTCCATGCAATCAACAGATATCAAAAGATTCCATTGATGACATGAGCTGTCACATCAACAAACCAATCAGGATAATTTTTGAGAGAGATATTGATACTTTACACATGGAAGAACCAAATTACATGTTTGTATCTAAGCCAATTGAGAAGGTGAGGATCTCATCATATAGAGCATTTAGAACTCTTTCAATCCACCAAGTTTAATATTTAGAGTTTGAATTTCGGAGATATTGAAGCATTAAAGCATCAGATGTTGGACCCCACAGCCAGATGGATGTGCCAATCAAAATAATTTATATCGCATTGCACTAGTATTTGCTTGATCGTCATTTGTGGAGAATTTTGGCATCTCCACATGTTTCCAAGATATCAACAGGCCACTTTTGATCAACTGTTGCCTCTCAAAAGCCAAACTGACTGGTAGAGTTGAATTTTGTTGCTTTGGGCTATTTGGTAGGTCTCTGTCCATGTCCACCATCTATCGCTCTTGTAATTTTGGAGATATCGATAGGTGACGCAGACGGATACGTGGATTGACAGACAGATAAGCAGGACACACTTTTCATTTGCTGACTAGTACCCTTAAAATCATTTAGGCCATTTACACATAGGAGATAGTGAATTAGAAAATAATGATCTCGCTTTCTTTCTTACAGATAGGGCTAATTAGGGTTAAAATTATCATACAGCATGCCCCTGTGCCTCCTTCAATAGACCGAAGTGAATAAGAAAATGTAGTTTGTAGCGGTGGTACATTCCTTCAACCGTGCAAAGTTTCGTCGAAATCAGACTGATACTTCTTGATTAAATAAATAATAGCATTACATAAGGTGGCAGTGTTGCCAGCTTTGGGACAATGTCTGGAATTTCACTTCTAACGTCGACCCTATGGATGCTGTATGGACCAAATTTAGAGGAAAGCATAACAAAATACTACTCTATGAGGATATGTAATGCACATTCCGCAGCTTGGAAGAAAAAAAGAGAAAAAAACTGTGTTCGTAAATTTTACGTAATTACGGAAAATTTTGATCCTTGGTTTTAGGGGACGGACATGAGAAGTTGAATTTTGATATTTCCCTTCTGACAAGTGCAGTTAGAAAAATAAGAAAAATGGAAATTTTACACAAAGTTTTCCAGTATGATGACTACAATCATGCAAAGTAATGTTGAAAATCGTTGTCATAAAAAATAATGTATTATGTAATACTAGAAAAGGAATACTCGCCTACAAAAAAAAATCCTAGAAATAAGTTGTAGCATTGGGATATGTAAATGAGACACTGGAATTTCTTAGGAAATTACCACAATAGATACTATTGAAGAAAATATTACGATTGTTGAAATTTTTTTAATATAAAAGAAAATTTTAAAAAAGCATTTCTTTTCAGGTAATTTTTGGATTTTGACCACTCAATTTTCCTTCCAAACATTTATATTTTTTATTGTCTTTTACAATTTTTGTTTTCATTTTTTAAAAGTCCAATGCCCAGTGGTTCATAAACCACGTCAAACTGTAGGTCCAGTCCCATATTTGAGCTTGAAGTGGACTTAAAACAAATTTTTGTCATGGAACGGGGATGTCATATCCACCTGGACACATGGGCCCCCCCTTTCCCCTAGGTACAGTTGACAAGAGGCTGGGCAAGGCACAGAGCTGTTTAATCAGAAACCTCAATGCAAATATTCCCGTCTGAGATCACGAAGTTACAGTGGAGAATACTTCCATTCCCCGTAAGAAATAGATTGAAATATTTATTGATGCTCCCTGTGTTAATCAAGGAATTTGTGCTATTAATGTTGATTATATCTTGCAGAAGCTATCGTATTAATTTTTAAAAAATTCTAGTAATACTGTCTCTTAATAGCTGTTGCAGTAGTTGTGTGAGCATGCTCTTCTGGTTTCCAGTAATGTTGGGTACTCTTGCCACAAAATTTACCTTTCAGTGTAACAGGCTGCATGTTTAATGTGCTGAATGTAAACATTTTGCATGCTTTTCTGAAGTAGGTTTGGTACAGTTGTGGAAGACAGGCATTGAGTTTTGGTTTGAAAAGAAGTGTGGGAAATTTTGTACAGTATGTTTTTATTAAATGTATATATTTCTCATGATTTGGTGATATTTATTAATAACTGTTTTGCTGATGTTTAGTTTGTTTTGAGCAGAACTTGACAGTGTTTCCAATTAATGTGTAATGTTTCTTTAAAATTACTTCTTTTCATCTCCCGATGGACTAATGTTGGTTCAAACAAGTTGGGATATGTGTGTCTCACATTTTGCAAAATAATTCTAGAGCACATTTTTGATGGCATAGTGCTTTGAAATATGTTCTGTTAAATGGTTTCTTATTATCTCATAATTTAGATAACGCCATCTCTAACTATAGTATCTAGTGCTCTAACCACTGGCACTCTAACTTCTCCTAGTGAATAACAGTTGCCTTTCCTGTTCTGCTATTCTGTTATTATCAATCTATATGTGTGCATTTGGATAATAACCAACAATTATCCATTTTAACATTTTCTTTAATCCTGTTATAGAAATGTTTCGAGGAGGATTCTAACGTGGAATGAAACTTCACACTTGCATCTTTATGTATTAAGTTTCCAAGTTTGCAAAATAAATTCTATATGATTGCATCATGCCAGAACATTCTTATGTAATTTAACCTTTGTCTCACTCTTTCACAGTGCGTACAGCTATGCATCACAATGGTTCTTTTGTTTTAGATTTTATTCTTAGTGGTAAGAGGGTTTTAAAATTTTGCATTATTTTTCGATCCTTTTCCCTTGCATCTATGTATTAGAGTTCTGGTGGTATCTGTCCAAATTAATTGAGAGGTACCATTTCTGAGGCATGTAAAATATCAGAACGTCAATAATTTATTTCATGGCAAAATTGTGTTCAAATTAGGGATGTGGGAAATTAATTGGTCCTCTGTATCAGCTGATGTGGCATATCAGTTTGCAGGTAAAATTACTGATAACTTCACTAATCTGTTATCTGTATAAGTAATACATAATTAGTGCAAAATTATTACATTTTAATACTATTAGGACTGAGATGATATTGCCAATGCCATTGTTATCAGTAGCAGAAAGTCATGTAGTTGCAATTTAATTACTGATACTTGACAATAGTTATCCAGAGTTCAGGAATGTCATCGAGTCTTGCAATGCTTGTGCAGAAAAGCTACTGTAATATTGCACTGAATGAGTTCAAGTGGTGAAGTTGTTGCATTTACGAGACTGCTTGTTGATATCCCTCAGTGGGAAATCCTGACTGAATTTTCTCATGGCTTGCCTCAATTACCAGAGGTAAAATACTGTGATTGTATCTCTACTGAATACCATGGACAATTTTGAACTTTACCGATGTTGTTGTGACTACTGTGGGCACCTAATTGATGGGTTCTTTATTTAATTTCTAGTGGAGGTATATTGTGCACTAATTTTAAAACATAGGACCAATCCCAAATGACTGAACTTAATTAAGCAGACTTTTTTTTTCCCATGAGCACTTCTTTCCATCCAATGTCTTGTTATCTCCCCATCACATTAAACTTACCAATACATATAAATATTAATAACAATATAACCTGTGGCACAACAGCCCATGGGGGTCAGGGCCTATCTACCGACTGCTGGCCTCACTGCCAAGGTGGGTGATCATTCAACCAGTTACAGGGTGACGAACACACAGTCGTTGTTGAAGGTTTCCATGATCAGGGTATGCTACTCATTTGTAGCTCCCCAATTTCCTCACGATGGTGGGTGGCCACCGCTCCCATACAAAGGCCAAAATCTCAGGAGAAGTGTTATTACAATTCCCCCAGGAGACTCGAACCTGTGCACATCCCACAGCTGGAGCCCAAAGCTTGATGCCTTCCTTAGACCACATGGCCAAGGTGCAGGACAGCAGTACAAATAAGAAACATTATTTGTAAATAAGGAGACCAAAATTGTGCAAAATTCATTTTAAGATAACTCCAGACAATTTTTAAATGTTTTGTATATGTGTGTATATATGCTTTGCTTATTTGTTATAAATGAAGTAATGCACATGCAAATGTGTAAACTTAAAATATACATAATACGGATACTAACCACAGAACAATTTTGTATTTCTAGAAAGCAGAATGGATGACCACGACCTGTAATCATGCACTCTATGCCATAGTAGATGTATTTACACAATATTTTGACATGTTAGGTCCATTGCTACTAGAAGATCTGTATACGCAACTTCACTGGTGTGTCCAACAAGGTAAATATATCATATGTCATTGGTTTGTTGGTATAGTTTTGCATTTTTTTTTAACTTGGCAAATAGTATGTTATGGTCATTTTGTGCATTCCTCCTTGTAACTGGTAATTTTAGTGTTCAATTTTTTTAAAACAAAGTTGAGAATTAGTTTCCTTTGTGTAAAATGATTTCATTTCAATGTTATCTGCAAAAATATATGTAATGATTAGAGCCATATATTTGTGGTGAATAAAAGATCTCAAGATTTCAGTACAGAAACTGGGCACATTTCAGAATCAAAAGCAGTACATAAAATGGCATTTTGTTGTTATAATGCTAGTAAGACCCTAAATTTGAAACTAAAAAACTGCACTTATTACGCAAAATTGACTTTTCCATTCTAGTAGCATATTTATGTAGTTGTCAGAGTATTAAGTTTATTCTTGTGAAAAGTAGTCCATTTTTTCTTCTCAAGTATTTACAGCAGAATTAATCAATAATCTGTGATTTGCATTATTCAGACTACAGAAACTGTTGTGTCAGTAAATTAACTCTGAATTTCATGTTTAAGAGTGTATTTCGCATTTTCGAGTTTCGTGACAAAATATGGTACGGAAATATACCTCACACCCATCAGAAAGACATGAAAAATGAACATTACAGTTTTTTTTTTTGTTTTTTTTTTCACATTTAGTGTTTCCGTCAAAAACGAAACATACATGCCTCTAGTAATAATCATCTAATCTATGAATGGTTGCAAGTACTGCATAGTTGATGAGCAGTTAATATATTTTCACAGCTAACACAGAATTTTTAATATTCTATGCAGAATTAATATTGTTATAATAACACACTGAAGAGTTATGTGAAAAATTATGCCTATATCAGTTTATACCAATAGAGTGCTGATTCATGTGTCTCGTCCCTCATTCATATTAAATATTACTGAATCTCATTACTTTTTCTAATGCCAAGTGTGTTAAGTGTTCTCCACCAAAGTAGTTTCATTTTTATGGAACAACCTGCTTACAATGTCAACAGAAAGAGAAATAAAGATTAGACTTAGGTAGATAAAACTCTATCACAACTGTATTCTATGTAATCATCACTCATCCTCATTATCGCGATTAACCAAAAGTAACAGAAAATTGATGTAAAAACGACCAAATATAATCAACGTTTTCTCACTCTTTCAGATAATGAACAGCTGGCTCGATCAGGAACAAACTGCTTGGAGAATCTAGTCATTTCAAACGGAATGAAATTCACAACAAAAACGTGGGATAAAACCTGCCAGTGTATGCTTGATATCTTTAACTCTACCATACCTCATGCTCTACTCACGTGGAAACCTGATCAGAAGGATGAGTATATTGAAAGCAGTTACAAGGAGAGTGATGGAGACTATAGTCCTTCGCACCAGGTTTGTATTTCATAATATTGAGAGTTAGGAGGTATGTAATTCTGAAATAGACATTGTAATAAGTACCTGAAGTTCCAGTTCTGGTATGCACTTACTTTTTATACAAGCTCTCGCTACATCATGCGGCTTACCAGCCTTTGATGGAGTAGGAAGCAATGACAGAACACACTGCATTGCCTTTTACCTTCAGTTTTAATCTTTTTAACCAAACTTACCTTCCCATGTTTTAAACTTTGACTATTCTTATCTTAACTCATGAAGAATCCACATGATGTAAGTAACTACATGCCAAAACTGGACTCGGCTACTTAGTGAAATGACTGCATGTGGTGTAAATTCTGCAGATACCTATAACTGAACATTATAGTAGTAATAACAATGTTAGCATTTCATGCCGTGTGTGGTCAACCAAGAAGGTATGCCGTGACTGACTTGGGGATGTTGGATGTGTATGTACATTCTATGCTTATATCATCCGGGGATTTGAATGTTTTTACTATAAGAACTATAACATATACAGCAAAAAGATGCAGATCAGTACATAAAAAATCTCTCTAAGTTTGGTATGTACCTTACAGGTGCTTGATATGTGCACCCCTGGTGACATGGCAAACATCAATCCTGAAATCAAGTTCCTGCCACACACGTCCCATCATATCACGATCAATACCAGCAACTGCATGCATGATTCTTGTAGTTGTGTTTGTCGGTAGGTGCTTCTGTTCAATATTTCATACAAAATCTCTGTTGTACCACCACAATTGACTCATATTTAGCAAATTCTAAGATGTTGAACACTTTTTGTTCATCAGTGGGTGCCATGTTTACATTAACTTCAATATGCTGCCACCTAGCAGCTAAATATCCATTTCCATGATGGAGGCCTATTACGAGTGAAAACATGTGGAGAGATTCTTTATGTACTGATACACAACGTTTTGCTGTATGAGATATATTTCTTGTATTATAAGGATTTGAAACCCCGGAGGGAATTATGAATCACCCTGTATATTTTTAAAGTCAAATTCCAGTCCCTTTTCTAAAATGTACCGATAGGCTGTAATTAAATTAGTAAGTTTTTCTGTTGTTTTAGTCAGGTAAGTCTGTGATTTTGACCTGTTGTCTAGTTCCCACCCCTGTACTCAAGAGGCCAGGAACATCTATTTTCCAGTACCACTAATGATGACTGATAGAGATATATCAGTGTTAACCCAGTTCTTATTTAATCAATATGAGAACTAAAATTTTAATCCCCAAAATTGTTGAATGAGTAAGCTTGTTTCCATGTTCCTAAAACCTACCGAATTCAATGCAAATAAATCAGAAATCGGAGTGTCTACCAGTTTCGAAAACCTGGAAATCATGGAGATGTCAAGGAAATTTACTGGGTTTCTGGACAAGGTCAATACTTTTGTGGAAGTACACTAAAAGTAGGTTTTAGAACAAATAAGAAAAGGACAAGAAAGGCATTTTAAATTTGTTGTGGACAAACTGCACATCAGTTTGGTATTCTAAATATTACCAGTAGTTCCAGTAGATATTGAATGTTCTAGGAAAAGTAATCATGTTTTGAGCTATTTTCAAGTAGGAATCTACTATAGTTAGTGCCTAATGCCATATACCATTTTCTTGTTTCAATTTTTGGGTTGTTCAGTTGATATTAGAATTAATACATGTAGTTTTAAATATGGCTTCATGACATGGTGCAAAGCACAGGGGACTACTTTACTTTATTATTAGATTTTACTATAATTACATATTATTTAATGCTGTAGTTGTCATGACTTTATAGAAAGGAATTCTTGTTTTACCATTAGTCAATACATGGCAAGTATTATGTAAAAGCTCACCCATGTGATTCAAGTTTGTTTTTCTGTTGGCTAAATCATAGTTACCTTTTTACACACATGTTTAAATATATGAATTGCCCTAATGGCTTAGTCTAGAAAATTTTTGATTCTTGGTCTGGTAAACCTGGAAAAGTCTGGGAATTTTGTTTTTACAATTTTCTTCCTCTATTGAATATTTATAACTGCTTCAACAACTACAGTATTTCCTCCGTCAGTGCCACCTTAACCCACATCTTGTTACGGTTCTGCTTACGTGTATTTTTTTTTTATATATAGAATGATATAGGAGATACCAGTCATCCAGGGTTGCAAGGAATTCTGAAGAGAACCAACAGTTCATACAGTGTTCACAGTGCAAATAGTATTTCCTCTGAAGATTTCAGGACAAGCAAGGGAAAGGTAAATGATGTAGTAGATGTATGATGATGATGGCAGTAACAGTTGTTTTTTTTTTAAAAAAAAAGTGTATGACCATTTCATTGCATATGTAATTATTCACAGACAAACATTATTGTGTGTTTGGTTTATTGCCTTGGTGGTCAAGCATGTTGAGTAGTTGATTCAAAATATCACCACCTAAGGTTCCAGGTTTGAATGAGTTTTGTTTAGTCATTTGTCTACTTTGTTTGCAATTAGCCACAGGTGGTAGAAACAAGTGTGTGTGTTTGATCCATGTATAAGTAATGTTCAATTAAGTTGTTATACAGAAGGTAAAATATAATGTGTTGTTCACTTTTATGTTAGATTTCATCCATGAACAGTGTGAAAAGCATTGGAAATTTAGCAGCATGATATGTCGATGAATTACCATGTAATTTGGTGTACAACTTTTCTAATTTGATATTGCTTTCTTACAAAAATACAATGGTCGAATATTGTTTTCCTACAAAAATACAATGGTCTGATATTGTTTCCCTACAAAAATACAATGGTCTTATATTGTTTTCCTACAAAAATGCAATTGTCTTATATTGTTTTCCTACAAAAATACAATGGTCTTATATTGTTTTCCTACAAAAATACAATGGTCTTATATTGTTTTCCTACAAAAATACAATGGTCTGATATTGTTTTCCTACAAAAATACAATGGTCTGATATTGTTTTCCTACAAAAATACAATGGTCTGATATTGTTTTCCTACAAAAAATACAATGATCTTACGTATATTGTTTTCCTACAAAAATGCAATTGTCTGATATTGTTTTCCTACAAAAATGCAATTGTCTGATATTGTTTTCCTACAAAAATTGAATGGTCTGATATTGGTTTTCTACAAAAATACAATGGTCTGATATTGGTTTTCCTACGAAAATACAATGGTCTGATATTGTTTTCCTACAAAAATTCAATGGTCTGATATTGATTTCCTACAAAAATACAATGGTCTGATATTGTTTTCCTACAAAAATACAATGGTCTGATATTGTTTTCCTACAAAAATACAATGGTCTGATATTGTTTTCCTACAAAAATACAATGTCTGATATTGTTTTCCTACAAAAATACAATGGTCTGGTATTGATTTCCTACAAAAATACAATGGTCTGATATTGTTTTCCTACAAAAATACATTGGTCTGATATTGATTTCCTACAAAAATACAATGGCCTGACTTGGGCAAAATAAATTTCTAATGCTTGCAGATTGTCTGTGTAGTACCATCCATAGTAGCAATAATTAAACCTATACAGTGGAACCTCGATGTTACATTTTTGGGAGGGCAAAGATGAAAGAACTTAAAAAGCTGGAAAATGTAAAATGGAGGAAAATTTTATAACATTTTGCTTTGTTGGGACCATCAAATTTGTATGTATAATGCAGGAACGTAAAATCAAGGTTCCACTGTACCTTTTCCTTGTAATGACTAAATCTTTAATAATCAACATTTGAACCCAATTTCACGTGCATCTTTTTTCAAGAGTTATGAAGAATGTTTCTCTTGCAACAAATAAACAGTAACAAATGCCCAAAGAATAAAATATTAACAGATACAATTTCAAGTAATGTTCAAAAGCTATTTGCATTTCAGTTACTGGAAAGTAAAATCACATTTAATATCTTCCATTTCTTTCCAGAATCATGAATTTACGCATTGTGTATAATACCCATGATATTTAGGCCCCATTTTAACAGGTTCAGATAAGGATTGGCTGCTATCAGTGATTGAACTACAACTGTTAATATCTGATGCCGGTAGATATCAGCTCAGTCCTAGAATTTGTCTAATTTAGGTAGAATTTAGTTAGTAATA
Source organism: Lepisma saccharinum (assembly GCF_977018435.1). NCBI lineage: Eukaryota > Metazoa > Arthropoda > Insecta > Zygentoma > Lepismatidae > Lepisma > Lepisma saccharinum. The sequence goes on along the minus strand of NC_139250.1, from coordinate 19,016,953 downwards.
ATGAACAGGTTGTGCTATCGTACTGAATCACATTTGTATTTACTATTTCAGCAGCAAATAGGCCAAGACTACAAGCTATTTACGGGTCTTCTCATAAAGTGTGTTGTCCAGTTAGAATTGATACAGACAATAGACAACATTGTTTTCTATCCTGCCACATCTAGGAAGGAGGATGCTGAGAATCTGGCACTTGCACAGGTTTGTGAGAAACATTATTTAATTCGGTACATATTGTTTAAGTTGTACGAGGGCTAGTCATAAAAGAATGAGAATGAATTTTGTACTTATGAAATACATTAGGCAGGGTCCAGGTTGATATGGTCTTTTTTGAAGTAGTCGCCATCGAGTTGTATACACTTGTCCCAACGTGTCTGCCAGTCCTGAAAGACTTGCTTTTGACATCATCTTCAGAACTGCCTCCGCCTTCTTCAGAACGGCCTTTGATGAATCAAAATGCTTGCCCCGCAGCTCCGATTTCAGACGAAAAAAAAAAGTCACAGAGCAAGATCTGGGCTGTATGGAGGGTGCAGGACACATTCAATGTTTTATCGAACCAGATATTGGACAACAACGTTGGAAACGTGAGGGCGTGCATTATCCTGACATAGGCGCCAACCAGATGGATTCAGCTCAGGGCATTTTTGACTGAACATCTTCAAAACTGTCACGTAATACTGCCCAGTAATCATGGTATGCAGGGCACTTCATGGTGGTAGACCATTCCACGGTAATCGAAGAAGGAAATCACCATTACCTTATTCACCGACGGAACAGCGTTGGCTTTCTTTGGCGTCGGAGAACCGGGTGATTTCCACACTGTGCTTGCCTGTTTGCTTTCGGGATCGTAATGGTGAAGCCAACTCGTCACCAGTTATGATGGAATTCAGGTAGGCCTCGCCATGCTCTGCTACTAGATGCTGAAGCTCCTGACACACCTCGACTCTCACCTGCTTCTGTTCAGACGTTAGCAATCTCAGCACCCATCTTGCACATCCGTGTCTCATGTGCAAGCGATCGTGCAGAAGGGTGAACACACTATCATGGGAAATATGTAACATGTCCGCCAGTTCATCTATTGTTATTCGGCGATGTTCCTGAACAATGACAGCAGCTGTGTTAACCATGATCTATCTCATTCACTGCGATGGCCGGAGTGCCCGGACCACCCTGCTTAAACTGTTTGATCCACCGAAATGCTGTTGATTGTGGAAGGACATCTTTGTCGTATGCCTGCTGCAATATTTCGTATCTGGATTTCTGCAGACGGATGAAAAAATTCAAAGCTGCATACTGCTCTTCACGAACTGACTCTATTTTCTGTATGCGACTTCTGACCATTCGTGTTTTGTTTGTGCAGTGTTGACAGGCGCATATGCATACGCGCTTGCAATTTTATCTGCCGATTCTACGAGATACGTTCTTCTCGTGCAAATTTGTTTCACCGCTGCATGTTCACTGTGTGATATAAAAAAAAATCATTCTCACTTTTTTTTTTGACTAGCCCTCATAGTATTCACATTTAATGTATCCGTAAATACAACACAAAATAGCATGTCGGGAAGGATAAATGAGCATTTATTTTAGGGATGGGCCGATATGAAATTTTGGCCAATACCGATATAAAATTAGAAATTGTCCTTGAAGAACCTGAAAGGTTCATTGACCTCCTTAATAAATGTGTGTTTCAAGGTGACCGCAGTGAAAAAGAAATGTATATTTAGACATTTACTTTTTTAGAAAGTAGAGCATGGAGATTATCCATAAAAATTACAACAAAATGGAAGAATTTTGCTCTAAATTTCAGATATTTATTGATATCGGATCGGTAAAATAATCGGTAATTTTACTGATAAACTGATACACCGATATACACCGATATGCCCATATCGGCCGATACGCATAGAGTACCGATTAATCGGTCCCATCCCTAATTTATTTATTTACTTTTCCTTGTTGGCTTGGGGATTACGGGAAGGGATGTACTGGTCGTTTTTCGTATTTTTAGGGAACAGTTATTCTGCCATTTTGAAGCTCATTTAAGGGGGAGATGCTGTTCCTATGTTCTAATTTTATTGGATTTTGGATATGGTATTCCATAACGGTTTGTATCTGAGGTGGAAACTGTTACAAAACTTCTGAAAAATTTTACACAGATCTGAATGCAAAATTGGAGCCACGGTGGGCTAGTCGGTAGGCATCTGACTGCCACTCAGGAGACCAGAGTTTGATTCTCGTGGTAGGTGATCTAAATTCAGAATTCTTCCAGCCTTGTCTGAATAGGATGACACTGGGGTTAATCTAGCCTTAAATAAATGGGTATCTGGAGGGTAAAGGTGACCAGAGCATGCTTCTCATCACATCACATCCAACACACACATCCCCTAAATGTGCCTTCATAGTATGGTGCTGTATGCAAGGGGAACTTTACCTTTTGTGCCTACCTGAATGCAAACTTGGCTGGGTTAATATGAGTTACTGCTTCTCTAATGCTTAAATCATGGAGGATATTTATAATACACAAACATAAATTTGTATGGCATATTTATGTTCTAGATCACATGCCACTGACAAAAGTAAAAAATGAAAAGACTGTCGTGGATTTTTCTTTAGACTTTAAGAAGAAAATCATTCATAAGTGCATATAAGACAATAATCTTTCTACTTTATGAGTAGAGGCACATATTTTTGGTAAATAAAAAAGCAAAATTTTGGTATAAAAACTGAGTCAATTTTGGGTTCAAAAGCGGTAAATGAAATAAAATATCGGTGTTATAGCGGTGAAAAATTGGATCAAAAGTGGTATATGAAAAGACATTTTGGTTTTAAAATTGTGAATATAATCCTAAATTTGATTTAAAAACTACACTTATTCCACAGAATTAACATTTCACTTCTAATAGCCCATTTATGTAGTTATCCGAGTATTAAGTTTATTTCTGTGTAAAGGAGTCAATTTTTGTTTCTCCAATATTAACAGCAGAATTAATCAATTTTCCGGGAATTGCATAACTCTCAGGATAATTCAGACCTCAGAAGGTACCGCGTCGGTAAATAAATCCAAAATTTCGTGTTTAAGAGTTAATTTCGCTTTTTGCAGTTCATTTCGCATTATTTCGTGACAAAACATGGTAACAAAATGCATCTCTCACCTTTCAAAAACATAAAAAATTAACACTACAATGTGTTTTTTCAAATTCCGTTTTTTCGTCAAAAACGAAATTTTCGTGGTCCTATTTATGAGCAATGGCAGCAATTTGGGGCCTCAAAGAGTGCAGTTACCCCCCACTTTTTTGCACCTGACCTATGGCCACTTAATTCTAAGCCTTGTCAACAAGAAAAAGTAAACCCTCCTTGCCCCCCAGTTTTGAAACCCAATCGCTGCTACTGGTTGCGAGACTATTTCTTGCATAGTTGAATCCTTAATCTAGTGTGCAATACTTATTTATTCTGTTTTTTTTTTTTTTTTTTTTTTAAGTTTTCAATGAGTAATGTTTTTGTACCCAAACAGGCTGACTTGTTGCATGCAGAAGCAGGGAATTCTGGACAGCAACGGGAGGAGCAGGGCATGTATCCAAATCTCAACTCGGAGCATCTGCTTCTCTTAACAGATTGCCTTTTACAGTCCCACAGATTTGCTAAGGCCTTCAATTTAAACCACGAACAAAGAAATCTTTTGTGGAAAGCAGGTGAGCACATCAGAAAATTGTTACAAAAGTAATAATGTTACTACATTCCTAGCTGGTTAAGTTTAACCTTCACCCTTTTGATCGTAGAATAATTTTTCTTGTCTTTCAATTTCCAGGAGAGTTAAACAATAAATGATGTCTGCAAGTTATCTGTGCATAGCTTATACTGTCTTTTACATAGTCTATATAAGGGGGATGGACCAAAGTGAAATTTTTGCCGATATCGACCAAGTACTGATATAAAATGCTAAATGTTGCTTGATGAACACAAATGGTTCATAATGTGGTGCTGCAGTGGTTTACTACTTTCAAAAAGAACATTTCACTTTACAACACAAGGGCATATGAAATATATAAAATTTTCGAGTAAATTTAGAAATAAAATAATACACCAATACGCCTGTATCAGCCATGACCAATACAGCAGTACCAATTAATCTGTTGCATGTGAAATGTTACAAAGATGGTTGCTTATGGTTGAAAAAACAAAACGATTCGCCACCGTTTCTTATTTTATCAAAGGCACTTGCTAAGCAAATATTAAAATAGATACAATGCTTCTTTTTTATATAAAGATATAGTAGAAATAAATATTTGTGTCCACAGTGCTACAGAGTGCTTCAAATGTAAAATGACACAAATTCTGATCGTTGAGGTCCACTTACGTGCTAATTCTGCATTTATTTCAATATCGCCCGAATGGGCACTGCTAAAAAAACTGGGTGTATCAAGAGTATGAATTTCTCTCCATGTTACAAGTGGAAGCATTTCTTTGTTGATTATTAAGCTGGACACTATATTTGAAAAATATGATGAATATGAATTTTCGGAATCCCATGTATTCCTCCATGTAATCAAGTTCAACATCAAGTTACGGCTAATCAAATGGAAGTTTCAACTCTTCTGCTTGGCAATCATTTCTTCAAACTGCCCTCTTCCCGTTGATATCATTTTCTGTTCCATTGGAAGTGTGATATTCCCAAGAGAACAAATCAAATAATACTCTCATATGCCTAATGCATGTCTCCTTGTCTCCCACGGCCATCCTGGCAGTGTTGCCAAACCTGATGCACATAAAAGAGCTAAATTTCACCTTAAATGGAGTTAAAACTGACTTTAAAGGAGCTAGATTTACGAAGTGCTTCCTAGAGTAATGTTAGTTGTCAAAGTGGTAGGGCACTGCTTTTACCATTAACTCTAAATTGATGGCAATTCATTCTTAGTTTTCACCATCTAGATCCGGCGGCATCACCCATCTGATGGTCATATGAAATCGAAAATAAAGGATTCCCTGATAACAATATTATGTGAATTTCACGTGAACATGGGTGGGGCGACGCAGCCAATATAACAATATCCCTTCAAGTGCAAAATGTATAATCATGGTATAAAGTTGGTCAATATAGGCCGGAACCAGTGACGCCATCATAGTGTGGCACGGGGCCAGGTGCCCCAGTTCACAGCCAAACGAGTACACAAAAGAACCAGATCTGGCTCCAAGAGAGCTAAGTTGGCAACACTGCTATGGGGGAAGAGCTTGGGAAGAGTTCAGTGGAGACTGTCTCACATGCCCTTAATAACAATGGCTGGCAGTAGAATTTTTTGATACAGCCCTACTTTTTAAAAAAATATATAGAACATTTCTAAAACTTGTAGCAGAAAAATTGTTACAACCCCAATTTTGGGTCACTAAGTTTTTGGTAATTTCTATTATTTTCGGTGTCCACTGCCACCATCTGTTGGGGGAATTTGTAGTGTTCCTTGGCAGATTGTTTGGTGTTTAGTTTTCCGGTACGCAATATTTCATTAGATCCAATGGGTGAGAATTAATTTAAACCTAATTTTATGTTTGTTAAGTACCCTTGACATAATTGAACTATTACTCTTTTTGATTATGCCATAATCTGTTTATTAATGTTCAATTTCAATGGTACATGTTAATCAATGTACCAGGTGGTTATAATTAAAGTGACGGTGTTCAGAGTGGTACAGCACGGGCTGTAATGAGAGTAGCAGTCTGAAACTTCGTAGATATGATAATGAAGCAATGCGCTCGCGAATTATGCAAAAAAAAAAAAAAAAAAAAAAAAAAATAGTTCCAATTCTCGCCACCAGGGTAAAAAATGGCACTGTAAGCAGTCAAAACGTGGAATTTTCCGTAACTCTGACGTCAAAGTCGGTGACATTGCCTAACCATTGTGTGAGCTCCCTGGTTGTTGTTGGTGACGCTTGTTGCTTTTTTTTTTCCTTTAGTGATGTGAATGTTCGCCGAACATTAAAAGTTTGATTTTTCCCGTGTAAAAAGCAATGGCTATTGCGAAGAAAGACCGTGCACTGCTAGTGAAGTTGTTTTACCAGAATGGGAGCAATAGTAACGCTGCACTGCGGAAATATCGCCAACAGAAAGGGCTGAGAAGAGGGCCCATGTCAATTAATGGGCTGAAGAAGATGATGAAGAAATTCGAGGAAACAGGTGAATTGGGTGTTGCACCAGTGAGAGGAAGGCGGCCCATCCCCATGGAAGTTGTGGACGAAGTTGCTGTAGCTGTAGCTGACCGTGCAGCACATGCCTCAACTTCTGCAACCAGTGCTAGAGCTGTGGCACGTGAATTGTCACTCCCCTGGTCAACAGTTCGCAAGGTATTGCGGTGCATTTTACACTGGTATCCCTACAAGATTCAAATTGTGCACCAATTGAAACCCCAAGATATTCCACAACGCCGTGAGTTTGCCCATCGGTTTTTGGCACGCATGGAAGTGGATGACATGTGGCCGGGGAATATTCTGTGGACTGACGAGGCGCATTTTACTCTGGTCGGTACAGTGAATACTCAGAACTGTCGCATATGGGGTTCCACTCGTCCACATGTTGTGCAGGAACAACCATTGCACTCAGTTTACGTGACTGCATGGTGTGGGTTCACTAGCTCCTTCATTCTTGGTCCGTTTCTCTTTGAGGAGATGACACCTCGAGGGCCTGTTAGGTGTACAGTGACATCTGCACGTTATAGGGACCTCCTTGTGCAACACGTGATTCCAGCTTTGCAAGAACGGAACTGTGAACACACCACCATTTTCATGCAAGATGGGGCAACACCACATGTCGCTCGCCACGTGAAAGATTTGCTGCGAGAAACCTTCACTAATGACCGCATCATCTCTAGGCAGTTTCCAGATGATTGGCCTTCCAGATCCCCCGACCTTAATCCATGTGACTTCTGGCTGTGGGGATATTTAAAAGATCGTGTCTATCAGGGACATGTCCGGTCTGTGCCTGATCTGAAGGCTAGCATACAACGACATGTCGCTCAGATTTCACCAGACATGCTGCGAGCAACCGTCGACCATGCCGTGTTACGAATGCAGCATGTTGCTGAATTGGGAGGCCATATTGAACAGTTCTTGTAACCATAGTTCCTAATAAACATGCCAGAGCCATTGTTCTCATGTGTTTGATCTTTCCTGCCTTTTTCCTGTAACTATACCACGTTTTGACTGCTTACAGTGCCATTTTTTACCCTGGTGGCGAGAGTTGGAACTATTTTTTTTTTTGCATAATTCGCGAGCGCATTGCTTCATTAGCATATCTACGAAGTTTCAGACTGCTACTCTCATTACAGCCCATGCTGTACCACTCTGAACACCGTCACTTTAATTATAACCACCTTGTATAAAGTTGAAAAAAATAGGAAGGTATTTATGAATAAAATTGTTGGGATCAGAGCATCGACTTTTCAAAAAATAATTTACCAGTCTGCTGTGATGAACATTGAGAACCACTGGTCTAGAGTGAGTCTTTCGTTTCTCCTTATGGAGAAGCTCCTGTAGCAGTCACCAATGAGGCCACGGTGACATTTTAAGGTGTAGTACTTCCATACGTTAGTAAAAGCCTTTGGTGTCCTGCACCGTGGTCATGCAGTCTAAGGCATATCATGCTTCGGGCTCCACCTATGGGACTCGCAAAGGTTCGAGTTTCCTGGGGAGGGCACCATGGGTTTCAGTCTTTATATGCAACTGGAGGCCACCCACCATCGTGAGAAAATTGGCGAGCTACGAATGAGTAGTGTAACCTGGTCACAGAAAACCTACAAGACTGACTTGGGGGGTCTGTCGTACTCACCACATGTATTCCTGTAACCGATTGGATGATCTCCCACCTCGGCAGGTGGGCGTGAGGCCAGCAGTCGGTTTGTAGGCCTGGCCTTCACATGCTGTTGCGCCATGGGTTAGTATTATTATAAACCTTTTGTATTTTCTAATAGATTAACAATACAGTACGTATGTATGTATGTGCATTTACAGGTATTTCTTTTTCTCCCCTTCTCTAGGCTTTAAGGGAAATGTGAAACCAAATCTTCTAAAACAGGAAACCCAAAGTTTGGCGTGTGTTTTGAGAATCCTCTTCAAAATGTACACAGATGAAACGAGGCAAGATGCCTGGCCTTTAATTCAAGATAGATTGATATCTGTGTGTCATGAAGGACTGGAATATTTCCTTTGTTTACAGTCAGCGGCTCATCGCGATGCATGGACTTGTCTATTACTTCTAATTTTAACACGGATTTTGAAAATGTCCGATGAAAGGGTAAGTGAAGATTTATGCTATTTTCGGTAATTTATGTACCTTTATGGAGTTGTTTGTATTACGGCTTGAATTTTTATGATATTTTTGTTGTGTCCTTTTTTCCATGTCCAAATTATACACATTTTTCGCTTTTGTGAATGCTGGATTTATTGGTCGTACAAATGTATATTTTTTGGTCATGTTTAGGAGTTTTTTTTTTTAACATTTCACCAATTTGTTCATAAAATCCTGCTTGTGTAAATTAATTTTGTCCCCCCCTTTTTTTGTAGAAATGTGATATAGTTAAATGAAAGTAGATAATGGATTTTTTAAGGTATGTTTTCTGAAACAAAGAATGAGAGCGAAAGATTGTTTATTCCTTCAGTTTATATTTTATCTCTTTGTAGGATCAACAAAATGTCCTAGAGGACATTTAGTCTTTAGGGGATGGAAGGTTAGCAGGCATGCACTTTTGAAATGTACAATGATGCAAGAAGAAAAAAAAATGGGAAGGGAAACAACTTATTGTAGAGAGTTGAAGTTGGTTTTGTTGCAGGAAGGAAGCTATTTTCATCATTCCCGTAAGAATAATTCGAAGATAGGGAAGAGAAATAGTTTAAATTCTATCCTAATGTACTGTATTTAAATCTAATTGCGTTTGTGTGTGGTATTGATGTCAAAATTTACTTCCTTTGAAAGTCCTTCATGTTTTACACAGAATAAATCAAACACAAACTCTCTATGACAAACACTTCTCACTCGGTGATGTTTTTTTTGTGTACAGTGAAACCTCGATTTTATGTTTTTTATGGGACCAAGCTGAAAAAATGTGCAATGCAGTAAGATGTAAAATGCTTGCATTCTGGTTGATTATTGTCATTTTGAACAACTGTTGTGAAGTACATAATTGCACGTTGTTAACTCCTGTTTGTCAAAGCTATGAAACTAAAGGGTGTTTCATAAAGTGTGCAGGTTTTAAATCACTTGTCATTTTTTGTTTGAAGGTTGGCAACACTGTTCTTATCATTTTCGTTCTCTCTTATCATTCCGATTATTAATTGAGCAATTTTTTTTCTTTTCTCAGATGTTCTGTTGAGTTGGAATGGTTCACTATCAAGCAATGTGTCTTTATTTTAAAAACACATTACAGAAACGGGGAGTGGTATGCAGAGACAGTTCGTAAACTTCACGGAATCTTCGGACGTGACAATGCCCCACTGCAACAACAGTTATGAAGTTGGTGAAGAAATTCGAGATCTCCGGGTCTGTTGCTACTGTAAATTCACCTGGGTGAAAACGTAGTCGTCGCACAGAAGAAAACATTGCAATAGTGCAAGACAGTGAATGTACGTGAAGTTTACGAACTGTCTCTGCATAGCACTCCCCGTCTCTGTAATGTGTTTTCAAAATAATGACGCATTGCTTGATAGTGAACCGCTCCATGGCAACTCAACTGAACATCTTGGGGGGGGGGGGGGGGGAATGCTGGCGGAATGATAAGAGATAACGAAAATGATAAGAACAGTGTTGCCAACCTTCAAACACTATGAAACACCCTTTAGTTTCCAAACATCAGCAAAGTAACTCAAATACGTAAATCAGTGTCAATGAATGTTGCTACTAATAGTACGTCAGCAGCGTCCATACATGTCACTTATTTGTCATTCCTATGGAATGGCTAGACTCGACATGTTCCAACGCATATCTCATTACGTTGGCTTCTCCGACCCTAGGTTCCCCACTTCAAATTGCTCAGTGATGCATCACCTATTTCCAATTTCATTGTTGCATGCTTTTACTGAATTACCCTGCATAAAAAGGTTTTGTAAATGAAGAAAAAATAAGAAAATGAAGAAAAACAAGAGGGGTAGGAAATGAATAAAAGCCATCTTGTTCCAGCCCAATCAGATAGATCAATCATACCTGCTCACTAAAAGTGTTGATTGCTATTTGAATCACCTGTTATATTTGAGTAACATGTATTTATTGTGCAATGTAACAAATGCAATATTAACATTTTTTTCATTTCAGTTTGCTGCCCATGCATCCAACTACTATCCCCTGTTATGCGAAATCGTGTGTTGTGATCTGAAGCTAGAGCTGAGGTCTGTGTTGCGCCGTTTCTTCCTAAGAATAGGACCTGTGTTTGGTATAACCACTAAAGCAGGTCCATGATATTCTGTATCATATCATTGTACACAGTGTCAAATAGTCAAAAGGTCTCGCCCTGTAAATTTTTGCCGTTGAGCTAAAGGAATGCTAAAAGTCCACATGATGATGAGACTATCGTAAAAAAGACTGGATAATGTGTGCGTATGTATGCTACCACACATTGTATACACATATGAAATGTAATATAATTATGAGATATGTAAGTTATACACAAAGACAGAATAGAAGTTGTTTCCAGAGGGTACATTCTTTTATAGATTTTTTTTTTGTATAAACCAGTGAGAGACGTGTGGAATATAACATATGCGCATATGTATGTAGTTGTTTTGCTATGCGCGCATGTTAAAAGTAGTGAGTGATGATGCGTGTAGATTACTAGTCGATTGCATTTGTAGTTGGTGAGGATAAGTCGTGTTAAAACAATGTTCCATAGTTGAATACTATTTGAAGAGTTGTTGTTAGTTGCAGGATTTAAGGTTTAGGGTATTTTCAGAAAAAAAAAAAACATTAATAAAGGAGATAGGTGCTGTAAATAGAATACATTTATTCATTCATCAGGTTATGTGTTTTGAGGCACACTGTTAAAATATAGAGAGAATTTACAGTGTCCTTAAGTTTATCACTTAAAAGACAAGGTTGCCAGTGATGCAAAAATGTTTGCACCGACAAGATAATAGTCTAGCAGTAGTACTTCGCATTTTTTCCCACAAATTGCATATATTCTGGGTTAAAAATATTAATTTTGTTCATTTGCAGTAACTTTTGTTGTTGTTAAAAGTTGTTTATTGGTTCCTTCCTTCCTCTTGTTTCAAACTGCCATGAAATGCAGTTAACACATCCAGTAGTCTTCCGTTCACTTAACTTCAATTCGCAATCTGTAAACTGATGACTGATCACCGAAATAAGAAATAATAGCTGTAAGCCAGCAACTTGCATGAATCTAATGTTGGATTCACATATTGGACTGTAAAAGACAATTCTATGCAACTTTTCTTATTGGAAGTGACTAAATGGTATGCACATAAGATTAAAGAGAGGTATGATATCCAGAAGCAACTTCAAAATATGGGGGAAGAAAAGATACCATAAATTATTGACTATGAGACTGGATGAATTAAGTAGAGCCGTAAGAATGGTTACTATTTTAAATAGTAACTATAGACTTTGTTGCAGATTTTAATTTGAAATTTTACAGATGTGAGTACATGTATAAAATATTCTCCACACACATGTAGACGTTTAATAGTTTTATTCTTTTCGAATATATTGATTGCATATGTATATATTTTTTTTGTTACAATTTGTAAGCAGTTTATTAGGAACATTCACCAACAAATAATAAATATATAATATTTTGAAGATGCATTATTAATTTTTCAGCATAGAGGAAAAAGATTGTGCCTAGATTGTAGAAATTTCATATCCACTGACTGCCCCACTCTAGCTAATTATGGAGCATCATAGGTATTTGAGATTATTTCTGATGTACATAAAAAATATTCACATGAATAGGAGTATACATGTATAATTTCTACCTTTTTCTTTATTATTTGCATTAAATCCAGAATGACACACTGTGCATAAAATGTGTATCAATTATTGTTCACTATAATTTAATAATAGCAATACAGAAATCATTCTCTTTCCTAAAATGTTTTTATTAATACTGTATTAGTTATTTAGTGCAGATGGGAAAAGTTAGTTGCTGGATATTGTAGTACAGGGTGTTTCAAAAGGAATCACCCAATTTCAAAAGGCTATATATTTTTTTTATTTATCAAACCAGAAACTTGGAATTGCTTTTAAAATACACAGCTATACATACATTTTTACATAAAAAATGTTCATAAGTGCTCAATGTGACCCCCTTTGGATGCTCGGCATATGTCCATACAGTAGGAGAATTCGTCCCATACATACAGATGTGAGCATGTCTGGAGTCTCTGCTGCTGTGATCCGATTTCGCAGTTCATCCACAGTAGTCCTTGGAATCAAGCTGTAACTGTGGGAAAATCCAGTTCTCACCATACTGTCGCCGAAATTCACGCTGCACTGTTGTAACAGATTCATACGCTACTGCTACCTGCCGGCAATCATGTGAAACTCATGAATATCCTCTTCCTAACAGTACATTGTTCGATGTGTTTTAGCAAACGGTTACTGAGCTTTTTCTCTAGTAGTCTGTCGTAAACAGGAGGAGCTGTAAAAGATACACTAGTTTTATATTTTGATTAGGTGATAAGCTAATCAACTCGTATTAGTAATTTTAAGTGGAAAATATTCAGATAACTGGATATATTGATGTTGAAGGTTCTAATATTATGTTTCGAATTATTTTTGCCGATATTTAGGAGAAGAATTTTAATAATAGCTTATAGATTTTTGTGTTTAAAATCATTCAAAATATAGATGTCTTAGAATTAAAGTCTACCGGAACCTGGAAGTGAAAACTACTCATTTTATATAATTATTTATGATGGCGGTAACACTTTTTCCAATGATGATATATGGTGAATAATTAAATTCAAATAAACTTGTAGATTACGGTTTTAATAATATAATGAGATTTTTAATTTCGTTGTGATGTGTTTTAAAAAAAAGTAGGTCGTAAGAGAGTATAACTCATTTCCGTACAAAAAATTATAACTAAAAGTCGGACAAAATTCAGGTTAATATGGTATGCTCCAGTGATATATATTTAATAGTCTCATCTGGCTTTCATTTTCTGAATATAAGAGAGGTTACATTTAATAAGAACTAGGTGGTATGTTTTCATGAAGATAGAGACAGGTGGAAAGTGTATGGAAAAATAGTATTGCCCTATTCTTCCCTATTGCATGTTCATACATCTGCATGAATTTAAATTGTATGAAATGTGCCTCCCGTATTACGGTGGGAAAAAAAAGGGTCTTACATGTATGTCATATTTTATAGGACCATATGTGAACTCGCTGCTTACAATCGTGGTGTTTTACAGGCATGACTAGAATGTTTATAGTTCATATTCATTTTTCCAATTTTGTTTGAGTATTTATTTTTTGTATAAAATTGAAAACATGGTATTTAGTACATGTATAAAATTATGAATCTTAATTTATTATTTGTTGGTGACTTGTGTCTTTCTCCTTTTGTCATTTTCTTCATTTATTGCCTACCCCTTTTACATTTTTGTATATACATACAATATATCAAGAATACTAAGTTTCATCAGAATAATGTAACAAGTGTAACTATAAAATACACAGAAACAATGCCAATACTCTTCAAACTCTGAAAATTAAACTATTTAAAGTAGTTCAATATTTATAAATTCTAAAATATAGTTTTTAGTTGGAACTATACCATATCAATCTACTAATCATATAGTTATTTAATGATGAGAGCCATTTCTCCCCACAATAGCGTCACATTTTTTGTGGATCTGGCAAGATTCCCAGACTGAAAAAGTACCAGCTGGTATGAGTGGTTAAAATTCTAACCAATCCATCATAGTCATCTGCTTACATACGTTAATTCAGAAGGTTAACAAACTATTCGTGTTCTTTTTGGATTGGTAGAATATTAGTTATTGGTAAATTGTATATTTCTTGATCAGTAGTAGCAAAAATTTCATATTGGTCCCTAATATTCCTAGTATTAAAATTACTGATTCCAATAACCAATATTACAGTAATGTGATACAAAATTCTATATTTTTTCTTGAGAAACATGAATGGTTAATTAACCTCCTTAATTTACACAAGTTACAACAGGTGACTACATTTGAAAAAGAAATTGTGGATTTAAACATTTGCTTTACAAAACCAGGACAAATTAATTAATGTTTTTATTCAAATGGCAGAATTTGACAATAAATTAGTTATTTGTAAATTGTAAAAACTATTGGTAATTTTACCAATAAACAAACATGCTGGCTGATTGTAGAGTATTAATCAATCTGTTACATTCTTAATATATATATACGAACCGGTGAGACCAAAACGGAAAGATTCGACTTTTTGAACAAAGTGAGCTGAATACTTTGAATACATATTCAGAGCTAAAATAAAGGTTTTTATAAACAAACCACTTATGGAATATTGTTACTATGGTTATGATGAATAAGTTTGTAATTGTTTCTTCATCCGGCTTTTAGTTTTGATTGCTATGAGTTTTTTTTTTTTTTATTTCGCGAAAGTAAGGTCGAGTGGAATCTTTCCCTTCTTGGTCTCACCGATTCATATATATTCATTAACCTCTTTAATAATTACTAAACCCTGCGATAGGTTTAGTTTGCAGCAGGTTTTATGTATTAATCCATGCAAGAACGGCGCTCAACATCTCCCATGCCTGTTTTGCCTCGACCGCGGAACTGTTCATGTCTCAGACAGTGAGAGAATCAGCAGTATTGCAGCGGAACTATATTCTACATGCATGTTTGGATCTATATATGTGAGAAGTTGCTGCAAACTTAGCCTGTCTTGGGGCTTACACATGTGAGACCATGAAGAGTAGTGATGTGGCTTATTATTTACGAATCCCTGTAAATTTGTGATTTTAATTCGTGCCAGTTTGTTGACAAGAGGGTTTATAGTATTAAGAAGGCTTACTTGTTCAGTATTTTTGCTAGCTACACTCAGTTACATTTCTGATCATCGAGACTAATGAAAGTTCCTCCATCAATGCTGAAACAGAATAATGCTCTACAATTACCTGAACTGCTTACAAATTATAAAACCACTTTTATGTCTTATGTGTAGGAGGTGATTAATATCTTTCAGTCGAAGTGTACTCCCATTTCCTGGATCATGCATCATTGTAATTTATTCTAAACACTTCATTATTTTTCATATTATATTATTTATATTCATATACTAAAAATACATCCATTTTAGGAATGGAAATATGAAATTTGATGCAGTTATATGACAGAATAAACTTTTACAAACATAAGAAAAGCACTTCTTCATCATGACAACCACTGAAATATTGTTTGTAAACCCATTTTTCATGTGAGAGAAATGCTTTTTTCACAGACTGGTTTCAATGGAAGTATGTACACCAGGTGTGCCGGTTAATAATTCTTAATTTCGTCGCTGGATGGTGCTGGAAGCAAGGGTTGGTGCACAGTCTCAACTGTTATGTCAGTGTGTTGCCAGGACAGTACCTGTCACAACGCCGAGGATGTGCAACCGAATGCGAGTGATCGTGGTATTGGGTTTGTGTGGTAAACATGTCGATCTTCAAACCAAATAAGGAGCATGTGCGGCACGTCCTGCTTTTCTTCTTCAATCAAAAGAAAAACGCGAGTGAAAGCCATCATATCTTTGTGCAAACATACAGTGACAATGTCCTAATGCAAGATGCGTGTGTGGTTGGTTTTGACGATTCAAAAGTGGTGATTTTGACTTGAAAGAAAAAAAATTTTCAAGACTCCAAATTGCAAGCACTGTTGGATGAAGACAATACGCAAACGCAACAACAACTGGCAGAGAAGTTAAATGTTGGTCGCCAAACCATATCTGATCGTCTTCATGCCATGGGAAAGATCCAGATTGGCCGACAAGACACGGAAAAGTGATTTTGCAGCACGACAATGCCTCATCACATACAGCGAAAGGCGTCACACACACATCATTTCTGCACTTGGCTGGGAATTCTTGCCCCACCCACCCCACGGACTACCACTTGTTTTCATCGATGTCTCACTCACTTTCCTAGCAACAATTCACCAAGTACAAAGATGTCAAACAATGGCTTGCTGACTGGAGCACCTCAAAATGTGAACGATTTTTCTGGAAGGGCATCCACAATTTGACTGACAGATGGGCACAATGTATAGCTAGCGATGGCGCATACTTTGAATAAAACATGTTACCTTTCTCCCCAGATACACTTGTTTCCTTTCGGATCAATTAAGAATTATTAACCGGCACACCTGGTATATTTAAATATTGTTTATTAAATTTCTTTTTAATGGTTGTTAAACTTCAATGTAAAATGGGTTTGCAAATGTTTCAGAATAAATCTTTCTTTTGCAGTGTGTGGATATTGTATCCTTGTGCATACTTTAAAGGTATATACTGTGTGTTGTCCATAAATGGATGCGATGCTCTAGTCGGTAGGACATCTGATTGCCACGTGCAAGACCCAGGTTCAATTCCTTGGGTGGGTGACCTAAGGTCGGAATTGGCTCTGGTGCTCACCCACCCTCAAATCAATGGGTACCTGGGAGTAAAGATGGCTGGAGCATTGTCCTGATCACATCGCATCCAAAATGGCTGAGAAAGAGAATGACATCTCCTAAATGTGCCTTCATGGCACAGTGCTATATGCACTGGGAACTTTTATTTATTTATGTTTCATAGGTATGTATAGTTGAACTAAACATATAGGTTGTATTGTGGCTTCGAGCACGCTTCTGGTAAGCGAACAGAATTCAAGTGGGCAGGTGGGAGATTCTAACAGACATTCGTGATTTAAAACAAATGTGCAGTTGGTGCAGATGTAACGAATGCTACGTGGTGGACATTTCCTTGCAAACGACAAATAAAATTGGCCGTATACTGGGTGTGTGCATCCTGACGTCACATGAAACCCACATACAGATAGTCCTGTAAGAAGACAAGTTGTTGGCTGGAGCACATGCATTTCTACTCTCTCTAATTTTTTTGGACAGTAAGAAAAGAAGCTATGAAGGCAGCTTTATTTGGGCAAGTAAACATGTTTTATACTCGTACGCATTATTTACAAGTGGATTCAGCTTCTGATTTCCTTAAATTTTTAACTCGTCGAAGTATCCATCTGTGGTAGCAGTGCATTCTCTGGCATTCTGTTGATCAACTTGTCTGTCAGAAAGTGTCTGCTCCCTGGAACTAAACACCACGAATGCAAAGTTGCAAGGTCTCGTAGTTAACCAAGTCTGTTGTGAAACTAGGAAAACATCTAATGGGATCTCTTAATGGAGTTATAAATTGTGAAAAGTAGGGGTGTGCAGGATCCCGAAAAGTCTAACAGGATTGGGGAGAAAAAAATTCCCGTTCCAATCCACTTTTTTTTTAATCCCAAACAATCTGGAAATGATAGTTAAATAAAAATGATTAATTCCATGTTTCCTGCATTGTAATTCTATGAAAATTAATAGAACTTGTTAGTTTCTAGTCCAGAAATGCAAAAACAAGAATTTGAGATTTCCACAGTGTCGGGAAATTTGGAAAATTTACCAATTTAATCAAGAAATTGCAATCTTTTCCCTGTCCCAAGTAATTAAATGTTGGATCCTACCGTCAAAATAACAAAATATGAGTTTCAAGAAAATTTCCCATCTGACCGAACAATTTCTGTTCTGCGCACCCCCATTGTAAATCATTCTGCCATAGTTGTAATGACGGATACAATTTGGCGATGCACTATCTAGAAATTTCAGCAAAAAAATCTCGTGTGCGCCAAATCGTAAGGTATGCTGTGCATCTCTCATAGCAACTACATCTGGCAGGGTGTACTCTCTCCGCTAGGATGTAAGGATCCGTGCTGAATAAAAAATTGCTTCTTAAAATTAATTAAATTGTCTTGTAGCATCTAAATTGTAATACCCTCATTGCTTAATCTAATTTTATTCAGTTTGAACATTTTTATTTCATTACGGTAAGATAAAGATTAGAATGAAAGCACACAGTAAGACGAATGCTGTCTGCCATATGTAAGGACCCAGGAGAAAAATTGCTCAAGTCGGTATTTTAATTGTTTTAAAACATGTAAATACAGAAGGTTGTTCGGGATCTCTGGTGACGATTTTGAAAGCCGCTGGCGGTGCTGTTATGAACGTCAGTCAGTCCAAATGGTGCATGCCGAGTCGCGTCAGTGCCGAGAACGCGTGTGCAGAGTGTTGTGCCATTTACCTACAACGATGCCGAAGAAAATTGAACCATACTGGGAGGGCTACATAACAGCCCTTTCCGATGCTAAATATAGCTATTCGGCAATCAAAGGAATGTGCAAGAAGCGTGGTTTTGTGATATCGAAGAACGGGATCGGTGCGGTATTGAACAAAAAAGGCAAAGGCCGACTGGGCCTAATTCCACAGGGGAAGAAACAGGCAAATCCATGAGCAGCTACGAGTCGTACACCGGACATAGTGAGAAAAGTGAAGGTCCTTGTGGCAGGTGGTAACCCTGCTCCCCAAAGGAGTATCGCACGTAAGTTGGGAATGTCTGTGTCAACAGTGAACATAATCAAGAAGGACCTGCAACTAGAAATGTGGCATAAACAGCGAGTTCACAAGCTGTTGCCTTGTCACATTGCGGAACGTCACGCAAACGCTAGAAAACTCTATGAGACCTATCTTGCAGGGGAGAGATGGAAAAATGTGGTGACATTAGACGAAGCATGTGTCTACCTTAGTGACTGTCACAAACCCCGCGCAATTTACTACCGCCCTCACGACAAAAACAATTATCAAACATTGTATCGAGAATGCCAGGAAAGTTTTCCACGGGGTTTCATGATCATCGCTGGATACTGCTATAATGGCAAGCTAGCAATTCGCCGTGTAGCTGATAATGTGAAGGTGAACTCCATGTACTATCAGGATGAGGTTTTAACACCCATTTATAACATAGATATCCCGGCACTGTATGGGGGGGGGGGGCAAAAACCAGGCCTGGGTGCACCAAGATAAAGCATCCAGCCATACCTCCCGTTCGACTCGTCTGTTCTTACAGCGAATGGAGGTGGAAACTGGCATCCTTGCAATTCCTTACAGCGACATTCCGGTCAAGGTGCCAGATGGGTCACCCATGGACTTCTGTGCATTTGGACTCCTAAAACGGGCCTTAGGAAAGAGACGTCCACACACACTCAATGGCCTCTGGAAAGCCTGTCTGGAGGAGTGGGAAAAGTTGGACATGATAACTCTTCGGAAAAGTCTGTTGCAATGGAAATTATGTTGTCGGACTATAGCGCGGAATGCTGGTTTTCCAATTGAGCATGATCGTTGGTGGCGACGGGTTTTCATGAACTTATCACCCTTCGAACATTGTCCTCAGAGATCCCGAACGACCTTCTGTAGTACAACCTTCATTGATTGATCTAAGTTTGAACATTTGCATTGACTCACTACAATTTATAAAAAATGAGGAAAAAAACAAACGTAAGAGTGCATAATGGGAGAGGTTTACCCAGGCAGTGTTTCTAATGCCCTGCGAGCGAAACTAATAAACTAACAGCAGATTCTAGATCGAGAGACTGAAGAATTCACTGGAAAGGTATTGAGAAGGCAGCTGTCCAATGCTGTCTTACAGCCTGAAAAAAAAAAACATTTCTTAAGTCATTAATAAAAAGCAGAGGACCTGGCCTACTAGTAGGTGGAGTAAGATTCTTTTCACAGATGAATTGAAGTTTGAGGTGTTTGGGTCCAAGAAAGTATAAGTTCATGCTTCCTGCATGCATTCAGCCCACAAACATGGAGGAGGTTTGGTTAGCTGTGGGATGTTTCGGAGAATGGTGACTTGGTTAAGATTGAAAGAAGTATGATCTCCAAGTGCTACCTACCACAACATCCTGGTGCCCCATGTCATCATCCTTCTGGCACCTGCCTTATTTTTTGTGGTTTCATAATACATCATACCTCCCATCTTTGCCCAAACTATGTTCAGACAAAACAAGAGGTGCTGGAGAACATGGTTTGCTTACCCCAGTCCAGATTGCAATACAACAGCTCTCATGGGATCATTTGGACAGGTGGGCTCAGGACAAGTAATGAGGCTTAATTCACCTTAGAAATTTCAGCAAAAGGACAGGACTCGAACCTGAGTCGCTAGCATATTGTGCTATTTCTCTACCAACTGAGATACTGAGCCAGACCTGGCTTCACATGATTTTTTTTTCAGCCATTTTACCTGTGTGGATTTTCACTAAAGTAGATCCCAGTGACAATTCGACACAAATATTTTTTTTTTTTAAAAAAAAGGCAAAACCAGGGTTGGTTTGGTAGTTCAGTTGGTAGAGCAATGGTATGGTATGCCAGAGATCCATGTTAAGAGTCCTGGTTGGTTTGAGAACCTGTTTCTAGGAGCAAATATGTGCATAAAGGTGGAGAAAGCAAGTGGGCGGAAGGAAACATTGCCCGCTGCTGCAAACAGCACTCACAATTTCATTGGTCAGTCTCGAGTTACCACTTGCACAGACTGTTTTCGTTCACTCGCTCCAGAGCCAAGTTGATGTGCACTTTTGTGATTGCACCTACTGTCGGATTAAAAATTATGAATACTCGAGTTCGGACTCCAATTAAAATTTAACCAGTATATACCTACATAAAAATGAGTTGCATCAAAATTTTGCTCATTCAATTTTGTGTTAAGCTTCAGTAACCAAATTTTTTCGAGTATGCCTTCTATATTTATCATCAAGAGAACAAAATGTTTTTTTTTTAGCTTTGCAAATGATCCTCTCTTTGAAACTCTATAATTAAAAAAACAAAAAAAAAATGGTTGTTCGATCATAATGAAATAGTACGGTGCAGGCAGAAAGGTTTTAAACACAATTCTTAATTTTTAGATTTGTAAAATTTGTCAATTTGTAAACAACTTTTTCTTAGTATTGGATAGTCCTACAAATACAAAATTGGTCTTGTTTTGCTGTTCTGTGCATCTGGTTTTAAAATCCATTATCATTGTCAATTCACATTGCAAAACCAATTTTATACAGATTTTTATTCAATGGAGTCACGTTGTACACAGCACCGCACACACTGACTCGTAGTGACAGCCTGCAGTTTCCTCTCTTCAATGGACATTGCCATGTGCACAAGGAACATGTTCCAATAACAGTGTGTCTAGACTGGAAATTGTGCATCGAATTCTTCATTACCGGTGCATTTTTTTGTGATGCTTTGTGATCAAGGTCAGTCTGAAAATTACAACGAAAAGAAGGTACTCATTGCGACTTATTAGTTTTTTTTTTTTACTAAATGCAACAAGTTTAAACTCCATGCACATTAGTTTTTTTTAGCAGTGACAAAATACTGTCAATATATATATCTATACACAGCACACTGATTTTACAGGGTGGCTACAAACAAGCAGAAATGAAATTCCCTGACTTTTCCAGGACAAAATTTACATTTTTCCCTGACAATTACAAACTAAACTAAATCGATGTTTTTGCAAATGGAAATAATAAACTCATACAGATCCAGGTATGGGATTGTTAAGTACCAATACTATCTTCTATGAAATTGATTTATTTTCTTTATTCTGTATGATTTAAACTCAAACAGAAAAATTGTGAATTTGGAAAATTATTACAATTCACAAGCTAGGAAGGATTATGGAATTTTATCATACGCAGTAAGTTTAAAATAAAATACTTGATTATTTTTAAAGTTACGACTAAATAAGATTAGAGTGAAGAGAGATTGACTAAGAAATACATTTTGTAATTTATCAGTCTCCTTATACATTCTCGGTATTATATGTTGATATTTCCACTGAGATTTGGAAACCTCTGCTTTCAAGAACCATGAGTGCGTGCTCATTTTTCGATGCATAAAGCTACTTGTCTCTTCTCTGTAAAGCAAACAACTTAACTCTTGCATATAAGTGAAACAATTGAATTGTCCAAAAGAAAGTGTCATATTTCCTTACAATGGGATTTATGCTTCAGTACAGTATATCCAAGTGAAGTACTGTGAAACTGACAACATGCAGATATACCATTATTGCTGACGAAAAGGTACGTAGGTATTAGAAATTTAACGCAAGCAATTTATAGAATTGCATTGTAGGGACCTGATTTAGCTAACCAAACATTAAAACAGGAACACTTGTTGATAACAGCTTCTGAAAGTTTATATACGAGGGGTGTCCTGAAAAAAGCTCCAATGGTGCCTGTACGCAGCACTAGTGGCTGGAGAGCGAAACACACATGCGGGCAGGAAGAAGTGGCATGTAGCTGCAATGTGGTACAGTCGCAATGCAGCCGTTTTAGGACAGGTCTAGGTTAAAGATTGCAGCTCTCATGCAGTCTCCCACCGACTGCGATGTAGCCTACGTGTAGTAATCACATTTTTGCACGCTTAGAATTTGGCACAGAGCCACCAGCAATCGTTTGAGGTGTGCAGACCGAACGTCGTAAGCATGGTCACACGATGATGCAGACAATTCACATAAGGCCAATCAAATGTGCACAACCCCATACAGCTGAGTACACACGGGCCCTTTGCATCACTTCAGGTGAGAGATCTTGGACCACTCCCTGTACAGCCCTGGCCTTGAATGTACAGACTTTCATCTCTGTTTAACTGAAGAGGTTTCTGGCAGAGAAGGATTTGACAGCTACACTGCAGTAGAGATAGTTCCAGTCTTTGCTGTCAGACACATATACCATGAGCATACAAAATTTAGTGTCATGCTACGACAAATGTCAGAACAACGATGGTGATTATGCCAAAAATTAGGTTAGAACTCACTGTTACTAATGCAATAAATTACAACTGATATTCATGTTTTATTTATGCCTAGTCGGTAGGAACCTTGATTTTTCTTTTTTTCACGCAATGGTAGCGTCGTTGCCTTGTAATCAAGGGGTCCCGTGTTCAATACCCATAGTGGTTCGGATCCCACTTTAAACTGTAGGTCCAGTCCCGATTAGCCTTACTGTGCAAAAAATGGACTTAAAACACCAACTTAATTTTCTTTTTTTCAAAATGTTGTGTTTTTTTTTTTAATCTTTTACTATTCGTTGTTATTTTTCCCAAAATTCACATTTTCAATTTAGCGCATTTTCTGGCAAATACCTGAAATTATACCTTCATGGTGTATTTAAGCTACTGTTTCAAGTTGTAAGTCACATGGCCTACGTCTCTTCGTGAGAGTTTGATATCTTGGAGTCATTTTGGGAAAGTTATTTTCCATACCCCCTTTTTAATTTTAAGGTAAGGGTTTTAGATAATGGAATTTTCCCCGTATATACTGAAGAGTGCATAATGACCATAAGTGACGATGCACCAAAAAAATTTAAATCAATCAATCTCACGTGACAGATACCGATATATTATGGCACTAAAAATTGACATTATCTCTTTTTGACTTGTTAGTGTTACGTTTCCCAAAATTCGTGTTTTTGTTTTAGAACATTTTTCTGCCAAATATACCAAACATTAATACTTCCATTCTGCTTTTAAACTATTATTTTAAATTGTAGCTCACATGGTCTACGTATTTTCGTGACGGTTTGATATGTTGGAACAGATTTTTGAGGAAGTAAAAGTAAAGTGCTCCTCTGTGCTTGGCACCAAGCCATGAAGGCATCTAGGGGGTGTGGAGTTAGGGCACCACACTTTCTTGATCACGGCCAAAGGTAGGGGTGATATGATAAGTACCAAGCTCCTGGCTACCTTTACTCCCCAAAGTTTCCTACTGGTACCCGCTTGATACGACGCTGGGTGGGCGTCGGATCAGTTTGAACAGGTGGAAAAGATCCCAGTTCTCCCCCGCAGGAAATCGACCCCGGGTCTCTCCCATGGTAGTCAAATACCCTAACAATTGAGCTCCATTATTTCTCGCTCGACAAATACCGATGGTGCACACTTAGCTTGGTAATTCAAAACACATCTCGCACGACAAATACTGAAGATGCGGCTCCTGTGCGACGGTAGATACACACTCAATTTCCTGTTTGACCCTTGCCATTTTGCTCTGCGATGCAAATTGTTTTGATAGAAGTAGAAAAAATCGTGGGAAATACATGATTTAATGTGGCTGTTGGAATTATTACATGTATAACAAGCATTATATAGTTTACTCTTCAATAAAATGTTGGAAAACGTGCACGTTCTATGTACACAGATATGGCACATTTTGTTTCTTTAAGCCTAGAAAGGACAAGAATGTTGGATTTCACGGAATTTTTTGTTGTTTTAAGACATTTAAAAAAAAAATGCTAAAAACACCAACAATTCACATTTTATGCCAAATTCGCATTACTTCAATATTTCGAACGGGCGAAAAATGTGTCCAAACATCACTGCACATTCTTAAACACAACTTCGCTGCAATTAACATTTTTCACGTTTGCGAAAAATCAAGGTCTCTACTAATTGGAAATTACTTTCTGGTCACCCCTCGTATAAATCAGTACATGAAAAGTGAAAATTTAACAGGGCTGGCAAAGAAAAGTCAATTCTTGAAGAAAGTGATATGCTTTTATGATTGAATGATTCGAGTAAATATGATATTAAAATATTTACGTATTTATTATTAATATTTTTTTCATAATATTGGACATTAACTTGAGAGATTAATGACTATCTCTCATGAATTTAAACAGACAGGACAGAGAGTGGTGTTAATTTCATTGCAATACTAGTGTTGCAGAAAATTTGAGGTTGGGAGTATGAACTTGCAAATTTTTTATAACATTGACCAATGCACATTTATGTGGCCGCGGTGGCTCAGTCGGTAACGCATCTGACTAACATGCTAAAGGTCCCGGGTTCGATCCCCGGCCGGTTCAAATCAGGGAACTTTTCTAACGATGAAAGCGGCCCCGGCGCCCACCCAGCATCGAATAACATGGGTACCTGGGGGAAACCCTGGGGGGTAAAGGCGGTCAGGGGCGTGATGCTGATCACATCCCCCCCACTCACGACCAGATCAAGAAAGAGTGAAGGGCGTTACCCCCACACCCCCTATACGCCTTCATGGCATGGTGCTATGCACAGGGGAGCACTTTAGCTTTTTTTTATAACCCTTTTGGTGCACATTTATGATTCACTTTCTTGTGATAGTATTCAATATATATCCCCTTTTGTTCGATTCTGCTCGATAACTAAGAATAGTGTAATGTCATTGTAAACGTATGTTAACTTGTGCGAAACCAGTAATACGTCAGGATGATGAAAGAAAACCTTCGTAAACACTGCTACATTAAATAAGGTGAAGTGAGCCAGAAGAGTAATAAAATTCCAGCAGCATATTTGCAGTCTAAAGCTCTTCTTGTTTCTGCATGCAATTTTTGTTGGATGTTGCAGTCTGAAGACATCCAACAAAAATCAATTCCATACAAGTGCCATGCATGCAATTTCTGTCGCATGTTGTAGTGAGATACTTTGTCGGGTGGCGATATTCGATACATTCGTATGTATCAATGAAGCCTATATGTTTCCATGTTCCTTCAGTTTGTCCAACAAAATGCCTTACTATGACATCCGACAACTATTGGATCGCGCCACCCGCTCCATCTGTTGATGGTTTTCCCCCTTACTATTATCATACGGATAAGAAAAAATGATAATTCAATGCATTTCCCACGTAATATTTAGAGGCTTAACACATTTTGCTGCCCCTCCAGAAATTTCACTCTTTCTCTCTCTCTCTCCTGCCATCACTGGTTTCTGATGCAGTGATTGTGTTGTGCATAAAAGGGGCCTAAAAAATTTGAGGCCGAAACTTAGCAACAACATTTCCTCTTAATGTGCAGAGTTCCATAATGATATCTTAAAAGAAAGGGGGAAAAAAAGGTCAATCAAGACAAAATTCCCTGACTTTGCTTGACACCTCAAATTCCCTGACTTTTCCCGATTTTCCAGGTCTGTCGCCACCCTGTTTTATTTGTAAATGGTAACATTTTTTGAACTTGTCTTGCATCATCAGACCAAATAAAGTTGGAATTGAAAAAAATAAGGATAGAAACAAGAAGTTTATAATCAGTGTGCTGTTTATCAATATACAGAGACTAATAATAATAATGTACTTCAGAGTGGCTACTCACCGG
The DNA here is from genome assembly GCF_977018435.1 of Lepisma saccharinum. NCBI lineage: Eukaryota > Metazoa > Arthropoda > Insecta > Zygentoma > Lepismatidae > Lepisma > Lepisma saccharinum. The sequence goes on along the minus strand of NC_139250.1, from coordinate 18,990,781 downwards.
GAATTATGCGTGAATTTTTCTCCGTAGATGTGAAAATTTTGCAACTTTTATTAGTCTTTTGTTAAACTAAATGGCATTGATTTTTTTTATATTTACAAATGCCTCGAGGCAATTTTTTCAGTTTAGTTTTTATTTTTATTGAGGAAGCAAAATATGGCTCCATGGAAAACAACCCAGAATTCTCTCTAATTAATTTACTTTGTTAAGTGTCCTCTGACAGATGGAAGAAAAAATATCTAGAAATTGATTAGGTAAATTTAAGATTGAAATTCTCATACAATTAACAATTTTCCGTAGATTTGTATGTCCTGTAGAATTTGAGGCTTGTGCTTGTAGATATATTTCGAGTCTGAATATGTGAAATGACAAATTAAATATTTGAAATGTATATACAGTTTAATTGAATTAAATTAGAATTTTTGGATACATTGGAATTACAGAGACTGTTTATAATGTTAATATATTTGTGTGTGTGTGTGGTGGGAAAGATTGAAATGGAAAAAAATCTGTTTAATTTTTGGAAAGTACGACTTGAAAGCCAGGAATTATACTTGAATTATATCATGGTCCCAGAATGGCCAGCCTGTATTTTCCAGTAAAAGATGTATGGCAGATTCTTGCATCAAATAAAATTTTCAGTAAGTAATCTGACAGTTTCAGTAAGAGATCATATTTTATAGCAAAAAGTGGAAAACCATATGTTCTGAATAATTTCACTTTGATAGCCTTTTTAATAGCCTACTTCTGGTTGGAATTATGTAGGTTCCTGCACACAAAACTAGTTTCATAAATTAAAGAAAACTTAGGAAGACAGTTGATTTATTATTTTCAGTCAAAAGAAGTTCAGGAAGACAACATAATTACAATTTGCAACAAAAGAAATATTAAAGGATAATTGAATAATTGGACTAGTTAACTTCCGTACTATCACACATACAAAAAGAACGAAAAAGTTTGTATATATATACACACACAACTCATTCAAGGTATGTAATTTCATTGAATAGTAAGCATGAGCATGAAAAATTGCAATGGATCCGCAAAACAAGAATACTGATTATTATCAATATGAAAAACTCGGAAAATATGAACAACTTCTGAAAAATTCAAATCATTAACAAACTGAACAACAACAAAAAAAGCCTCATGTTAGTATTATTACAAGCAAAAATTTTGTTACTGTTAGTGAAAAGTGCTCGGCAACATCACCTTGTATATTTTCTTATCATTACTTTGGTAACTAAAAAATTACATATCACTCCTACATGAGTAATACAACATATCAATTTAAGTGTACATCATTTCTGCCATATGTGACATTTTCTTCGGAATATGGACATATGTATCAAAATACCCAGCTAGCTCGTTTATCGTTACGTCATCACAGCTAGACATTCGTGCCTGTTGAGAACATGACTGTGATGTTCGCAAAGCTTCATCTTGCACCTTGTCGAAATGCACAGCAAAATTTGCATTGCCGCTTTCTCCAGCAGAGAGTTTCCTGGTTCTCTCCTTGTAACGGATCCTTTTGGACTTTGTGCGCATGCGAAAGTGTCTGAAGTTTGAACCGTTCGCATCTAAGGTGTCCCTTCCCAGCTTCTGCCGGTCGGAGACATCCTTCCCCGTGGCAGTCGTCGGCTTGGTAGGAACAAGTTTTTTGAAGTCTTGAATTACATCCTTGGGTGTACCCTGACCAAACTGTCTCGACAACGGTTTACTATCCACACTACACTTCTTCAGATTTGGCGAGGGTTGTTTCATCTGCGGCAGATTCTTTTGCATTGACAACTTTATGGCATTATAATCCTCTACACTAGTAAGTTTCAGAAAACCAAAATCTTTTGGCAGTTTTAGTACGGGGCTTTTCACAATGTGTTTTTCCATTTTTAGTTCTTTGTGACGAAACACAAGTTTGCTTTTTTGTATTAGGTTTTTCCTTTTCAGCACTGCTGGCCTTTCGTGCTTGATTCTACTCATCCAACCACTAGAAAAACAATAGTTAGTCCTAGAACCGTTTCTTAGGTTACACTTACATGACGCACTACGACAATCTTCCCCAGAGAAGGTAAGGGAACTGAAACCTATTTCTTCAACTGGCGACTGTTCAAGCTTCTCTTCATCTCCGTTGTCCTTCATGATGCTGAAAGGGTTATTTAACTTCGTTGTCTTCAATGGCTTCTCCCTGAAAGACAGTATTAAGAATGGATTAAGGATTGAAATAATTGAGCTAGCAACAATCGAGTATTTGCTGCTTTAGTGGTTGACTCAAAAGATCTTGTTACCGAAAATTCCAGGCTTGAGTCCTGGCCCATTTCTCTGCACGTGTTCCACCACCAATATAATCATTTATCACTTTGTATTGATTGGCCAAAATAAGATTTAAACTGAGAATGTACACAAGGAAGCCTGCATCAAATATTTGAAAGTGACATACATTGTATTTCTTAGAATCCAAGATGACATCGAATGTAAGGAGCCCCTTCAATATTGCTTCAGCTATTGAGAAAAAAACTACTTCCAACAAAAGGTAAGGAAAAAAAATTGAAAATCTCAAAAACAACGCCTTTAATTAAAAAAAATATATAGGGTTTGAAGACATCAATTGACTACTTGTGTGTAAAATTTCAAAATGGGTCGGCAATGGGTTCCTATTACGGATGTGCCGAAGCCGATTACAGATGTATGAAAAATTGGCAGAAATTGACATATCAGTATTGGAATCGGCAAAAATCTGATATTTAAACCGGTACAGATTATACTAGACTTTTACCTTCTAATAAGTTTTATATTTTAGTTTTGTAAGATTTATTGAAAATTAGGTTATGATTCATCATTATTGTAGAGTTTTTGTAATAAAATTATTGCAAACTCTCATTCAGAAATAAAACAGTATATTGCTGAACTAGGATCTGATGTACTGGAAATTCAAAAATCAGTATTCAAACCTGAAGCAAGTGCTGACAAAATACTTGAGCATACCTGCTGCGTCAGTATTCAGTGATTGAGTGTTCAGTGTTGCTGAACAGATTTGCGATAAGAGAAGAAGTATGTTACTTCCTGAAGTGCTTCCAAATCTCGTATTTCTGAAGGTGAATCTGGCAGAACAGGAATTCATTTTGCATTTCAAAGAACTGCTTGTGTACTAATGTTAAATCTCTAGGTTCACATAACCTTTTGTAGATGCAAATGTACATTCGCATCTCTTTGAGAATATATATGTATACAGGGTGTTAATTTTAACTTGACATATGAAAATAGTGGGAGTGATATGCATGTGAGGAAAACCATGATCCTTGTCGGGGGGGGGGGGGGAAAGTTAATGGCGTACAAATGAGCCCCTGCACAGGGCCCCCCTGGGGGGCAGGGGGGGGCAAATTGTGTTTTTCAAATAGGAACTCCCAAATTTTGTTTCATTTTGGGATTCGCGGAGTCAAAATAAATAATAATTATGCTTGACATGGGTGCAACAACATGCGAAATAAAAAAGATATGGCCATGTGTATGTTTGGAAACACGTAAATGTCGTGCATGTAAAAACTGTAACAGGCCCCCACGAAAATACGAAGAATGGCGTGTGCAGAGGAAAATTTCATTGCTGTCGATGGTGTCATTGAAGAGTGGAAGAAGTACCAAAAGAAGAGTGCGGAGGAGATAGGGGGAGGGGCAGCATGCAACGAACAAAGTGGAAATACATCTGCTGGATTAATGCAGATGCCAAGGATATGAGGGAAACAAAATAACGAACTGTGCCTGTGCCAGAAAAGTGAAGGGGTAGGGGATGTAAATCGTGTTTCCAGAACTCACGCGAAGAGTATGTTATCGCCACCGACGTTATCGGATCAGCTGTGTTATCAGACGCCAGCCACACATAAGGTACAAACTAGGCCATTTGACCTTGCGCTGAAGTCAGCTCTCTGTGCCCGTGTTTGCTTGGGAAAATAGGTTGTTATTGGGCGTGAGTGCTTCAGAAGGTTAGTTGACGTGCCCGAGTTCGAAGCGAGTGCAGGGTAAAAGTGCAGGTATACCTAGGACGATGGAGCGTGTATTTGGGGAAGACAGAATTGAAATGATATGTATGGTGAATGTCGATGGAATGTGGACAACGCTGTCACCGAATATGCCAGATGCTATCCGAACAGAGTGCGTTCGCGGTCGACTTTCGCCAGGGTTGTCAAGCAATTTGCAACAGTAGGAAGCGTGTGTCCGCAACAAAGACGGCGTCGAAGAACTGTCACTGGGGAAAATAATGAAATCGCTGTATTAGCTGCAGTGGCGTATGATCCCCATTCCAGCATGCGTAACATAGCTCGTCAGAGTGGGATGTCCCATGTCAGTGTTTGGAACATACTCAAGAGACACAAGTTTCACCCGTACCATGTGTCCCTGCACCAGGAACTTCATGGTGATGATTTCCGTGCACGGTTGGTGTTTTGTGAATGGGCACGTGGACAAATACATCGAAATCCGGCATTCTTTCGGGACGTTCTGTTCTCCGACGAAGCAACATTCACAAACCATGGCCAGGTTAACCGGCACAACATGCACTACTGGAGTGCCGACAACCCACACTGGTTGCGTGAAGTTGAACATCAATGCCCGTGGTCAGTGAACGTATGGTGTGGCATCATGGGTGACAAACTCATTGGTCCGTTTTTCATTGACGGTACATTGAATGGGTGAAAGTATCGCAATTTCTTGCAGGACGAACTACCGATATTGCTGGAGGATCTAAGCCTTGCACAGCGACAGGCCATGTGGTATCAGCATGATGGTTGTCCGGCGCATTATGCTGCCATAGGTCGGGAAGTATTAACGCGCAAGTTCCATCATCGCTGGATCGGACGACGTGGTCCTGTCAATTGGCTGGCTAGATCACCAGACCTTACTGCACCAGTTTTCTTTTTGTGGGGTTTTCTTAAAGGAATGGTGTATCAAACTGTACCCACAACGTGCAACGACATGATGCAACGAATACGAAATGCTTGCACACAAATTGATGCCGCCACACTTTTGCGTTGTGAACAGTCATTTCATGCAAGAATAAATAAATGCATCGACATTCTTGGTCACCATTTCGAGCATTTGCTTGGGTAAGGCATGTATGCCCACGCACCACCCCACCCCCACAGGTGAGAGGCAAGGGGACTCACGTGAAACAAGCACCCCACAGGTGAGAGGCAAGGAGACTCACGTGAAACAAGCACCCCCACAGGTGAGAGGCGCAAGGAAACTCACGTGAAACAAGCACCCCCACAGGTGAGAGGCAAGGAAACTCCCTTGAAACAAGCACCCAACAGGTTCGAGGGTAATAGTATTTGCATTCCATCCTTCCCATCTCCTACACTTTTCTGGCATCCCTGAACACGTTTTTGTGTTTCCCTCATCTCCATGCCATCTGCATTAATCCAGCAGATGTATTTCCACTTTGTTCGTTGCATGCTGCCCCCTCACCCTAACCCCTCCGCACTCTTCTTTTGGTACTAATTCCACTCTTCAATGACACCATCGACAGCAATGAAATTTTCCTCTGCACACTCCATTCTTCGTATTTTCGAGGGGGCCTGTTACCGTTTTTCCATGCACGACGTTTACGTGTTTCCAAACATACACATGGCCATATCTTTTTTATTTCGCATGTTGTTGCACCCATGTCAAGCATAATTATTATTTATTTTGACTCCGCGAATCCCAAAATGAAACAAAATTCGGGGGTTCCTATTTGAAAAACACAACGTCCCAAGGGGGGCTCATTTGTACGCCATTAACTCCCCCCCCACAAGGATCATGGTTTGTTTGGACCAAATTTTCCTCACATGCATATCACTCCCACTATTTTCATATGTCAAGTTAAAATTAACACCCTGTATACATATGATATGCAACAGAAATGTACATACCAAATTTATTTTTGTCATGCAGAAAATAACATCCCATTTCTGTTTAATAATCTTATGTACCGAAATCAGTTAAATATCGGCATCAGTATTGGTTCCAAAAATTATCGGTGAGTACATCGGCATCGGTAAATATTCAGCTTCGTCACATCCCTAGTTCCTATGGAAATTAAATGTTTTGTATTGTGTAATGTGTGTGAAATTTGCTAAATTTGTTGACTTCCATGTTAAAACCATAATTTTCAACATCCAAAAATCAGAAAAAGATTTCTAAGAAATGTAGTATATGATGAAATGGACATGAAAAATCTGATTGGTTGACTTTTTGATCACACTGTACTTTGCTTTTCATCAGGAATGATTACATGTATTGGTGTTTTAATAGTTTTTTTAATGCATATGTAAGCTAATTACTCGATAAACTACTATTTGTACAGTAGAATCTTGATTTTGCATCTTTCACGGGAACAAGCTCCAAAAACATAAAATTTGGAAAAATGTAAAATCGAGGAAATTTTTTACCATTTTGCTATGTTGCGGCCATTAAAGAGTGAATCTATAATGTGGGAAAATGTAAGATCCGGGAATGTGAAATCGAGATTCCACTGTAATAAAGATTTTATATAACTAATGAAGAACTTAAAAATTTTGGACTAAATTTTGTAAAATATTTGGTATGTTAAGCAGCTAATCTAATGATAAATTCACTAAACACGTATACTATAATCCAAATTTACATTAACACAAAACTGGTTAATGATTCAAAATTTTGGTGAAATTCCAGTTTTAGTTTTGCTTCATATAAAATCAACAGTAACCTATTTTGTGATCATGCATTTACAGTTCTACCATTCTACACCACACACAGAAATGTCTTGCTAATTTGGATATTTTCTTTTAAAATATGTTGACATAACTAAAGTAAAAAAGTACATTGTGACATAACTAAAGTAAAAAAGTAAATTGCTCCCCTGTGGTTTGCACCATGCCATGAAGGTGTATGGAGTTAAAGCCCCATACTTTCTTGATGAAGAAAGGGGTGATGTGATCAGCACCATGCCCCTGACCGTCTTCCCCCCCAAGAGTTTCCTCCAGGTAATCACTTTATACGATGCTGGTTGGCTGCCGGAGCCACTTGAACAAGTGGAAAAAATCCTGGTTCTCGCCTGCCAGGGATTGAATGATGATTGATTGATTGATTGTTTTTTTTTTTTTAAGTCCACTGCACAGAAAGGCTAATCGGGACTGGACCTACAGTTTAATGTGGGATCCGAACCACTATGTGTCTCCACCGGGTATCGAACCTGTGACCCCTTGATTACAAGGCGAGGATGCTTCCACTGAGCCATCGGAGAGGCCCGCCTGCCAGGGATTGAACCTGGATCTCTTGCATGGTAGTCAGATGTCAAAACAACTCACTAACCTGGCTTTATGTTCACATAATTATTATTCATTATTCTACACTAATAATAATAATACCTTCTTGTGTACACAAGAAGTTTTAACGTCTATTTTATGAACAGATAGACCAATCGGGACTGGACACAATTTAAAGTGGCATCTAAATCAATATGTGCCGTCACTGGGTATTGAACTCGGAACCCATTCATTACAAGATGATGGTACTATACCGTCAGGGAGGGTGGGGGTGGAAAACATAACCTAAACAAAGTTATTCCTCAGGTTCTTTTGATACATAATGTTAACTAACCTGCCTGGATCTATGTCTAGGTTCTTAAAGCCATTTTCCAGTGCCTGCTGCTTTTCCATCCTGTCATATCAAACCTGCTCCTGAAAATAAAAGGATTTCACTCAATTGTAATTGTAACACTACATGGATGTAAACGTAGGACATTAAAAACTGAATTGTTTTATGATTTTTTTTCAAATTCTCCTAGCAGGAAGACTAATAATCGTAGAATTTTGGCAATCATTGTCACACGAAATTTGAACCGTCCTTAAAGTAATGAGCACTGCTTGGATTTCGTAAAAGTTATTTATGTTGAAAAAAAACAACTTAAAAATTACCTTATGCAAGCATGCACATTTTCCATAGACAATGTATTTTCCGTTGACAAGCAACTGTATCATAGAATAGTGGGAATTAATGTAGAAGTAAATCGGAACCTAAGGAGAATGCATTTAGCGACTTTACTTTAATGCTAAGAGAACCAAATCTGGCCTGCCTAACCTAACTATGAAATCATATATTGAACAAAATCTTAAGTAATCGCTAAAACTCTGCAGTATGTGTTAAGGGCATGCAATACAATTTCTACGGAGTCTTCCCAAGCCCTTCCGTCCATGGCAGTGTGCCAACTTAGCTCTCTTGGAGCCAGATCTTGCTCTTTCGTGCACTCTAGCCGGACCCTGTGGCCAAGTGGTTAGCACATTGCGCTGCGATGCCAAGGATCCCGGGTTCGAATCCCGCTCGAGCTTGGTTGTTTGCGAATGTCCATTCATCAATTCCATCACTCATCCCTATCTTCACAAATTAGCCAAGAGGCACAAAACGCGAAGTAAAATAAACTAAATCAATCAATCAATAAACCCACGATTGGTAAAGAAAGTCTTCATGAATTAAGTAATGATAATGGTATAAGATTGATTACTTTTGCAATCTCAAAGAATTTAATTGTGAAAAGTACCACTTTTAAACGTAAAGATATCCATAAATATACCTGGTCTTCTCCAGATGGTAAAACTCATAATCAGATAGATCATATTCTCATTGATAAGAGAAGGCATACTAGTATAATTGACGTTCGTACACATAGAGGTGCTGACTGTGCCAGTGACCATTATTTAGTAATTGCTAAATTAAGAGAAAGACACTCGGTAATAAATCATAAGCAACAAAATCTAAAAGTTCTAAAATTTGATACAGGAAAGTTTACTGATGAAAGAATTAAGAAAGATTACCAAATTAAACTGTCAAATAGATTTGATGTTTTGCAGGATTTAAATGATGATGAAAATATAAATGAAACAGACGTAAATAAGAATTGGGAGCACATACATAATGCAATAGAATCAGCAGCTAAAGAAAGTATAGGATACCATAAACCGAGAAAAAGTAAGCCATGGTTTAATAATGAATGTCATAATCTAAAAGAAATAAGAAATCAGGCTAGACTTAGGTGCTTAAATAACTCTGATGATACAAATCTAAACAATTATAATAGAATAAAGCGAGAAGTTAACCGCACGTTTAGAAGTAAAAAAAAGAGATTACTTGAAAAGCAAAATTAACGAAATTGAAACAAACAGCAAAAATAAAAATATCAGAGATTTATATAAAGGTATAAATGAGTTTAGAAAGGGGTGGCAACCTAAAGTAAACTTGATAAAAGATAAAGACGGTGATTTTCTAGCTGACCCAAGAGATATCCTAAAAGATGGAAGAACTACTTTAATGACCTTTTAAATGTCCATGTAGGAGATAAATCAGAAGTGAATGAAGTCCACACAGCAGAACCTTTAGTTCCAGAACCTAAATTGACTGAAGTTAAAGATGCTATTAAAAAGCTAAAGAATAACAAAGCACCTGGCATTGATTTAATACCAGCTGAGTTAATTAAATATGGTGGAAATTCATTAATATGTCAAATTCATAAATTTTGTTTAATATGGAATAAAGAAGAAATCCCTCAACAGTGGAAAGAATCCATAATTGTTCCTGTGTTTAAAAAAGGTGATAAAATGAACTGCAATAATTACCATGGAATTTCTCTACTCTCAACAACATACAAAATATTGTCTAACATTCTTTTAACAAGAATAACCCCATATGCTAATGAAATTATAGGTGATTACCAATGTGGATTTAAACGTAACAGATCAACTACAGATCAAATTTTTCACATCAGACAGACACTTGAAAAAAAGTGGGAATATAATCAAAATGTCCATCAGCTATTCATTGATTTCAAAAAAGCATATGATTCGGTCAAAAGAGATAAATTATATAATATATTAGTAGAGTTTGGAATACCTAAGAAGCTCGTTAGTATGATAAAAGTATGCACCAGTGAAACAGAAAGTAAAATTCGGGTGGGTATTAATGTGTCTGACAAATTTACAATTCATGATGGGTTAAAACAAGGAGATGCATTATCTCCATTGCTCTTTAATTTTGCCTTAGAATATGCTGTTAGGAAGGTAGAAGAAACTAAAGAAGGACTAAAATTAAATGGTGTGACTCAGTTGTTAGCATATGCAGATGATGTAGACTTATTAGGGGATGATATAAATACAATTAAGAATAATGCTAAAATATTTTTCAAAACTGCTAAAGAGATAGGTTTGGAAGTTAACAAAGAGAAAACTAAATATATGCTTACAGGCCGAAACCAAGTGTTAGGTAATAATCAAAAACTAATTATTGATAACAACTCCTTTCAACCAGTCCAAATTAAAATACTTAGGAGTAATATTAACAAATAAAAATTATATTAAAGAGGAAATAAAAGGTAGGCTTAATTCAGGAAATGCATGTTACTTCTCTCTTCATAAACTTTTGTCTTCTCGTTTAATATCCAAGAAACTAAAAGTTAAAATATACAAAACCGTAATTTTGCCTGTAGTATTATATGGATGTGAAACGTGGTCCCTTACATTGAAAGAGGAACATAAATTGAGAGTATTTGAAAATAAGATCCTTAGGAAAATCTTTGGACCTAAAAGGGATGAGGAGACAGGTGAGTGGAGAAGGTTACATAATTTAGAACTACATAATTTGTATTCATGTCCAGATATTATTAGAATAATTAAATCAAGAAGACTTAGGTGGGCAGGCCATGTGGCACGAATGGGAGAGGAAAGAGGAGTTTACAGGAATCTTGTTGGGAAACCTGATGGTAAGAGACCTGTAGGAAGGCCAAGATGAAGATGGAGGGACAACGTTGAGATGGACCTATGGGAAATCGGTAGCGATGGAAAGGAGTATATAGAACTTGCTCAAGATAGGGAAAGATGGAAGGCCTGTGTTGCTGCAGCCATGAACCTTCGGGTTTAAGAAGGCTATAGAGTTAGTTAGTTAGTTAATCAATCAATCTTTCGTGCACTCGTTTGTCTGTGAACTGGGACACCCACCCCCCGTGCCCCACTATGATGGCATCGCTGGTTCCGACCCACATAGACCACCTTTTGTCATAATTATACATTTTGCACGTGACGTGATATTGTTATATTGGCTGCGTCGCCCCACTCTCTCTTATCTCCCCAGCTACTTCTTTATAGCGCAATGTTAGACGTGAAATTGACATAATATTGCCGTCAGGGAATTCTTTACTTTTGATTTCATACCACCATCGGTGGATTATTGAGATGGGCGATGCCGCCGGATCTAGATGTTGAAAGCTAAGAATAAATTGTCATCGATTTAAAGTTAACAATAATAGCAACTAACATTACCCTAGAAGGCACTTTATCCAGCCATCGTAAATCTAGCTCCATGAGAGTCAGTTTTAACTCCATTTAAGGTGAAATTTAGTTATTTTATGTCCATCAGGTTTAGCAACACTGCCAGGAGGCAAGGAAAAAAGCATTGACCATATGGGAGTATGATTTGATTCATTCTCTTGTGAATATAAAACTTCTGATGGAATAGAAAGAGATGTCAACGGGAAGAGGGCAGTTTGAAGATGAATTTCATCAGCGGAAAAGTCGAAACTTCCATTTGATTAGCCGTAACTTGATGTTGAAGTTGATAATAATCAACATAACAAAATGTTTGCACTTGCAACATGGAGAGAAATTGATACTCTTGGATACACCCAAGGTTTTGTCTTAGTGGCAGTGCCCACTCGGGCGATACTGAAATAAATGCACAATTGGTGTGTAATTGTATCTCCTCGCCTTAACAGAAGTAAATCAAAATCGAACCATGTTTAAATTGCATTTGTAGCATCATAAAATTGCAATAAAACAAAAGGAACTTAGGCCGTAAACTATTTTAAATGGTTCTTATGGTTTATGGTTCACCAGATTTACTGCAGACGATGTTTTGGTGCATGTTACATGGTTGAAATATACCCTGTGCATGCTTAGTGCTTATAGAATGTGATTTGTGTTCTACTTGATGGATTTCACCAATGGAACCACGAAACAAAAAGTGCATATTTTTAAGGTATGTAGTTTCTTAAGTCTTAACTACTATGGATGTGTGTAATCACACAACTACTATGAAGGGATTTGTTTTACTGCTGTTTAGCTTCTGAACTGTGAAGCAGCTGTTTTTACGAATTTTATTTTCTGATGTCTTTCACATGACTTGACATGGTTACAGAAGAATATTCTACAGCAGTTTTCAATTATTATTGGTTAGTTAAAGAAACATAATGTAATTTATAGAGAGGAAGAAAACCCATGAAGTCTAAATTTTTATTTTATTGAAATTCCAAATTCTTAAAATTTCTGCATTTATATGCTTCCAGAAGAGAGGTAGTCAAAGTAATATGTAATAGCTATTTTGCTGAAATTGAAAATGAGTTATGAGCCCTTTGAAACACAACGTAACAAAAAAAAAACTCACATAACCCCTATGATATGTCTGTTAGACTGCTCGCAGAAAATAAAATTTGAAAAAACAAAGCCAAGACATCGTGACCTTGTCAGCATGTAGCCAGCACCCCAAATAAAAGATTTAGAGAAGGTTTCACTTTTGGGTGGAGGAGTGCGAGAAATATAGTAAAGTTAAATACAACATGGTCTGAGATGGTCCATAGTACCATGCGTCCATTTCGATCTGCAGCCGAGAGATCGGGAGAAGCGTGGCGGGCGGCGCTGACGGAGATGCCGACATTTGCGGCCTGAAATGCCCGCTTATTTTTATGGACATATGCAGACATTTCTATAAATATTGCAAAACGAGCACTAACCTGTGTTATAAGAGTATGGTTTAAATTTTAGTAGTTAATGACTGTATGTGCCGATGATTTTGACACGCCCACCTCTTGTGAAACACGGCGTAGAGGTTTGTTTGGAGAACGTTCTAACGCTGCACCAATATCATCGAGTTTTGCTTCGGTTAGAATCCGTCGTTTTTGCTTAGGTGTTTTAAAATTTAACGATACAGTTTCTCGTAACTTAAGGACAAGATGTCTAACCGTATCTCTGTGTGGAGTTGAAACGCATGGGAATTTCTGTACAAATTACCTACACACGTCTCGACACGAGTTTGTTTTCACGTAGGTACGTGTCATACATAAAAAAATCTTTGTTCTAACGTGAATCTTGCGGCTGGCATTCCACGTCACACATACACACTACAATAACACAAACAAGTAACTGCAAGTAACCAAGAATAACACTCTTGCGCACAGTACGAAATTAACATGCTCTTGGTTTACATTGCTCGTCACTATATTTACAACTCTGTCTTCATCTAGTCGCGAAGGAACAAAAAACTCGAGCTCGGAGATTTCGGATTGCAAGGAAGCTCACGAACACTATTGACTTTTAACGGTTTCTTCTACAGCGTAATCTTGATACAGTGTTGCACATTCAAAACCTCCAAACGATCCCCATCGGCACAAAACTCTTTCAAGGATATAAACTTAAGCAGGATGTTACTGGTCAAAACTATGATTAAAATGTTTTATTATCTGTGGCTCTTAACATCGTTTCTAAAGCGTATTTTTTTGTGTATATAAGAGCAGAACTTGGATGAATTACAGAAGAACTTTTGCGTGTTATAACACAGGTTAGTGATCGTTTTGCAATATTTATATAAATGTCTGCATGTCTATAAAAATAAGCGGGCATTACAGGCCGCAAATGTCGGCATCTCCGTCAGCGCCGCCTGCCACGCTTCTCCCGATCTCTCGGCATCAGATTGAAATGAACACACGGTAGTTAAGGATTAAGTTACTGGGTACCAGTTCGATATATCGGAGACACATTAAAATCGGATATTTTGTGTTTCGCATGGTTCGTACTTACCAATTGTGTATTGTGGAACATAGTTCAAGGTGCCATTATGCTTTTTTCACGGAAAGAAACACAATTTTTCACATGGAGAGTAGTTTTTGTTATTCCTTTTTTCGCTTCCTAACACACAATATGGCGGGCACAGGTTGACTACTGTTGTGGGTATGCAGTGTTTCCCAACTTCTTCACCAAAAAATACCTACTATTGCGTTCGTCACGTGTGCAAATTGTACATTATGCACGGGTAGCTGACAGGTAGTCCCACGAATCATTTTCCGATAAGGTTAGGTTAGGCAAGCATAGTTAAAAAAGGGGGGGTTGGAAACACTGACAGGGGGTTACGTCATCAAACGTACCGAGCATCCGGTTCACGTTGGGGAAGCAAATGAAAGCAATGGCAATTGTGCATTGGTGAGATATTTCTCTTGCAAAATACATGATTTCCCAGTCACATAGATTCGACGATGAAAGAAAATACCTCGACAAAATGAAGGAATGTGTCTCCGATATATGGAACTGTTATCAGTTTTGGTTAGGTTAGCAGTGTTAGCTTCTATGGTGATAGTAATTTTACGTTGTTTTTAGTAGTTTAAGTAAAGATGACGTTATTATTGGCGATTTTCTTATGTTCTAGTGTTCGGTTTGATGCTGGCATTTAACTGTGTTCTTTCGCTCCATAGCTGTTTAACGAACAGAATTTTGACGGAAAAATGTGAGAGTAGTGCGGAATAGGAGTTGTTTTTTTGTTAACTTACGCAGAAGATAGTTTTGGATCAAATATTTCGGTTGTTTGTAGTTTCCGCATGCTTAAACCAATTTTATGTTACGTAAAACATTGGAAACTGACGATTTAAAAAAATCGACGTAATTCTGGTGGGGCTAGACATAAAGGTAGTAGTAAAAATTAGAAGTCTGAGAAAACACGTCCGTCAATTAGGTCGATAAATAAATATCTCAAAAGGCTTCAATTAAGGATAGTCATCTTTACAATTAAGGACTTACAAAGCAACATCGTCATTCTTTTTTACTACTGGAAGAAAATTAAATTATTTAATTCTTCCAGACAATATTTGTCCGCACCAAAATAAACCTCGAGGTCTCGGAAAATTCACTCCGAGTTGCGTATGCACGGTTTCTTCAACATTTACGTAATTACGAAAATACTAACGCTATATCTGTCATCAGATATAAATGCCATTCAAAAAATGTACTTCTTACTTCTCTAAATATTTACCAGTAACAAACACAACGATAACCCAAATTCGCGTAATTCACAATACGTCCATACACACCAGAGGCTGACAGCGTAAATTTCGTCCTTGTTGCCAACATATGACGTCACTAGGAAATGTTGTTCATTCTGCACTGGAATTATTATTGAAATCAGAAAATGTATGAATGATTCAAAACACTTTAGCTCTCTTAAATATTGCATCTAGCTTCTTCGTTAAATGTTAGCTTTATGTTTACGTTATGGGCAAGAAAAGGGAAATATACGTGATCTTATTTATTTGGAACATAGACGTGATGAGCAAGAGCCTTTGAGCGGTGTTGTGACGCCGTGAAAGCACGCAAGTTCTCTGCATTGTGTCGTAATTTTTTTTTTGGAAATATCAGTTTTCATTCAAGAAATGCAAAAACAACCACCTTATATCAATTTTGAGATGAATATCTCAATACACGCATTATTTAAAAATTGATCACTCTTCGAAAAATCGCCATCTCTGTGCTTGCAGCGAGTCGAGTCTGGATAGGTTCAATTTTATTAAACGTTGTCACTGACGTCACGTACGCGTCACTTCTTGCTAGCAAAGGAAAAGGATGCCTCAACGTAGCTTAGTTGGAGAATTTCATTAATGTTTACGTTGGAATGATATCCGCAATGGAATTAACAGAAGTTGTAAATACACAATATGCATTTCCGGTTGGGTTTGTGATCTTGTGTGCAGTGTTAGTGTTTGCTTTTGGATTTAAAACTGCAGAGGAACCTAAGTTCTTGCGGCTAACTTCGACGGCCGATGACCGGAAACCAGCTGGCAAGAAACGAAAATTGAAGGACAAGGTAGGTTAAAGAGCTCAAATTTATATTTTTTAAATGTTGCTTTAGTTGATAAATATTGTCATTATAGCTTACCATGTTGATGCTTTATTTTCCTTTACATCGGTAGTGATATCAGGTCGCTTATGTTCGAAACGTAGTATCTTAGTTCAGAATAACCAGCAGACTTCTCAAGTATGTCTGAATTATTTTCACACGGCAGTGGCATTTAAGAGCTGAAGGTTTTTAGTAAAGCATGTAAGTTAGTTAGTACAAGATCTTTGATAATAGTTAATATTATCTTGTTATATATATTT
The DNA here is from genome assembly GCF_977018435.1 of Lepisma saccharinum. NCBI lineage: Eukaryota > Metazoa > Arthropoda > Insecta > Zygentoma > Lepismatidae > Lepisma > Lepisma saccharinum. The sequence goes on along the minus strand of NC_139250.1, from coordinate 18,974,600 downwards.
TGGTAACAGTATGGTATAGGGAAAACACATTTCACTCGTTCATTTCGTCATTTTTTTCATTCGTACTTACCTATTATGCATTGCGAAACATTGTTTAAGGTGGGATTTCGCTTTTCTCACGAAAATATTTTCAATTTTCCACATATTGAGTAATTATTGTTCGTTCCTCACACACACAATATGGCGGAGAAATCTTAACTAGCGTTGTCGATGATCAGTGGGTTTGCAGTGTTGCAACCTTCTTCACCGAAAAATACCTACTTTCGTGTTACTCATTTTGTATTTTTTTCCGGCTTTGAAAACCCCACGAACCATGCACATGTAGCCCCACAAACCATTTTAATAGCCCCACGAACCATGCACGCATAGCCCCACGAACCATGCACAGAAAACCCCACGAACCATGCACGCAAGGTTAGGTTCTGTTAGGTTATGCAAACATAGTTAAAATTGTCATGTGCTCGCAAAACAATGGCAAGTTTGGAAGCGCTGACCGGGGGTTACGTCATGTAATGCACGGAACATTTGGTTCACCTAGTCGAACGTAATGGAGGCAAGAGTTTTGTGTATCGGAGAGACATTAATGTCGAAAAATACATGATTTATCGGCCGAATAAGTTGAAAGAAGGGAGAAAACACTTGCACGAGCTTTCAATAGTCTACAAAAACTCATTTCCGTAAGTAGTTTCTCCTGTAAATTTGAAGAAATGTGTTTTCCCTATACCATACTTTTACCTATATTTGAAATCTGTAAGTTAGGTATGTGGTCTCCGATTTGGAATAACATTAGTGTTGACTCGGCTACAAGTGAACAAGTTTTGAATTTCTTGGTTGATCAGTACTATATTGGTGAAGGTAGATATATGATGTAAGTTAATTTCTTGCCTCGTAAATAACGCTCATTGTGTAGGATCTTTAGGATCTTTTGCATTACTAATGGTTGTAGTGCAAGTTTCTTCATATGACTAAAGCAATAAAAGTTCTTTTTTTTTTCATAACATGTAATAAAACTTTGGTACTTATTACGTACATGTAACCAAATGTTCATATAAGCTATGGTTCTTCTTTTGTCTTACCGTTGTTATATATACTACATTTATTGCTTCAGAAATCCCAAGCCAATGGTCATGTTACACGGGGACAGGAAACTTCATCTGCCAAGCCATCAGAAAAAGTAGTAGAGAAAAAGCAAGAAAAAGGACAACAGTCTCCAGTGAAGGAAGGTGCAAACAAGAGTGCAGCAAAACAACAGAAGAAAGAAAATAAGGCAGTTGAGGCCAAAAACAAAAAGAATGAGAAGAATCTCCAGAAACAGAAGGAAATCGAAGAGATACCAGCCGATTTTGATGATGGTATGTAACATTGTTTTGTAATTAATAGCTACTGCTAATTGTTTGTATAGCTTGTAGCATGATTATATCCCCCACAATTTCTGGATAAATTCACACACATGCATTTGATCCTTTCATCCTGACTTGACTGTAATGTAAGGTATGAAATATCAAGAGAATGAACAGTGTAAATGCTACATTTTAATCACCCTTTGAATGGCCAGACCTAGAACAAACTCATTTGTAAGGGGTCACGCCTAACTCAATATGCAGCAAGTGCTACAAACACTGTTGCACATCAGTTAAGATAACTTTAAAGATGCTCAGTATGTCACTGAAACTTACAAAACTGTCTCTTTACCTGTCATTTGCTCCGGGACCAGAACCAAGAAGTTACATGCAAAGTCCACAGGTTTCATGATGCAGTTGCAACCACAGTTAAATTTCATCACATACAGAAATATTTCATAAATATAATATTGAACAAACTATCACATAATCTCCCTATGTGTTAGGTGAGTCTTGAATCAGAAGCCTTCTTTTCAATACATATGTCCTAGCATGTTTTGGACTTTCTTTTATTTAGCCTTGCTCTCAGTAGATAATTCACAATAATGACAGTGAATTTTGAATCAATGAAATACAGAATGTTTCAAAAGTCACGTAACCCAAACTTTGAAATTTTATATCACGAAAACCGTAAGAAATATTTACACCGGGTTTCCTGCATTATAAAGCCTCAACCTTTGAGATATTTTTTAATGCTTGACATTATAAGTTTACTCCATACAGAAAATTAATAACAGGCGGAAGGCAGCGTTAAAATTTTTCCAGAAATGCACTTTTGAGAGAAAACTATATAAGGAATTATTGGAGAGCCTTATTTAGACGTCTGATGACTTACGCCATGTCAATCTGTTATTTGCAACCAATAATGATCATGTGCAGCATTTGATGGATTTATGATTGGTAATTTTATGGGTTGAGTGAAAAAGTGCCATTTTTGGAACATATCTCCACAGCTAGCAACACTAGCAGGTTGAAATTTTCTCACCAGACGCATGCAACATGTGCCTAAGTATTGGTCATACATTTACGTGAAAAATCATAAATCATGATTTTGTACCGATTTTAGAGAATCCTAGGCTGTCCCTGGCTACCCTGAATTTTCTTTGCTCTCGCTTCACCACTACAGTGCCCGGTTGATTCAGCATGGTGTATTCATTAGAGCAGTGCATTGTTGAAGAGTATTTTACTACTGATGTGCAAGAGGTTTTCCAAGAAAAATACCCTGCTTCTGCTATACCTCATAAAACATCTGTTTTACGACTAGTGCGTCGATTTCGAGAAACTGGAAATGTATGTGACAAAACAAGAAGTGGTTGCCATCGGATTTAACCCCTGCTGCAGTGGGGGATATGCATAACCCTTGTTAATTGAACATTGATTTGGTGTTTTTAAGTCCACATTATGCATAGTAAGGCTAATCGGGACTGGACCTACAGTTTAAAGTGGGATTCAAACAACTTGTGCTACCACCGGGTATCGAACCCGGCACTCCTTGATTACAAGGCGACGACGCTACTACTGTGCCATCGGGGAATCATAAACCTTGATAAGGATAAATGCTTGAAGTACTGTAGGTGGTGTCGATCTCTTATCGAATAAAATGGCATCAGAATTCTTGTTTTTTTTTTTCCTTTTTTTTCTTTTTTCTTTCTTCACTGATGAGGCTTGTTTTCATTTGTTAACTACCAAAACAGCAGAACATGATCTGCTGAAAATTGTCATGCGATCCACGGGTTACTGCTCCATCCAAAAAAAAAAAACTTGGAGTATGGTGTACTGTGACACACGAGTATTGCGTTTACTATTGTCAGACTGTGTTTTTTCGGACGACAAAATCAATAATATTAAACAGCAACAAATGATCCCACATATTGTTAAGAGTTGGTATTTAGTGTTGAAGATCAGTTCTCAGATGTTTTCAGCAAATTGACATTGTTTATAAAATATTGTAATGGCTTTATTTAATACATGATAATTTTATTAAACCAGTGATAGCCAACGTGATGAGTTTAGTGATTTAATCAGAACATTAATGTCCAAAGTGTAATAATAATAAAAAAGTAGACATGTAGAAGCCACATTTATGACTCGCTCCGCCCTTTTCGTAACAAGCTCCCGTGCTGTGTTGGAATGGCAGGGTTGCCAGGTGCGTGGAGATTTACACATAAAAGTCAAATTTCGGTGCAAAATTATGATTTTGATTTTTCTCGTAAATGTATTTCCAATACTTAGGCATGTGTTGTGTGCATCTGGTGACAAAATTTCAACCTGCTAGTGTTGCCAGCTGCGGAGATATGTCCCATAAATAGCACTTTTTCACTCAACCGTTCATAAATCCATCAAATGCTGCACATGATCATTATTGATTATAAATGACAGATTGACATGGTGTCAGTCATCAGACATCTAATTGAGGCTCTCCGATAATTTCTTAGTTTTCTCACTCAAAAGTTCATTTCTGGAAAAAATTTAACGCTGCCTTCCGCCAGTCATTAATTTATTTAATTTTCTGTATGGAATAAGTTGATAATGCTAATCATTGAAAAATATGAATGGATGAGGCTTTATAATGCAACAAACCCGGTGTAAATATTTCTTACGGTTTTTGTGATATAAATTTTCAAAGTTTGGGTTGCACGACTTTTGAGACACTCTGTAGATGAGAAATCACAAGTGTTCAGCATTCAGGGTGTATTTTATTGAAGCCGACCCCTGCGGTTAGCACATTGCACTACAATGCCAGGGGTCCCGGTTTCAAATCCCGGTGTGGGTGAATGTCCATTCATCAATTTCATCATATCATCACTCATCCCCATCTTTGCAAATTAGCCAAAAGTGGCATAAGAAGTGAAGTAAAATAAAGCAAATTAATAAATAAACAACAATAACTATTTTATTGAACTCCTAGATGTTGGTGCCACTGAATTTCTAGGTTCAAGTGCTGACCTAGACATGCTCATTGTAATTAGCGAAAAGGAGCACAAAATGACAACTTTCTAATTCATATAACTCAATTGTCTAGTGCTGGCCTCTGTGGTGAAGTGGTTTGCACAGCATGCTATGATGCTAGGGGCCCCAGACTCAAATCCTGTCCTGGATATGGGTGTTTGTTGTGAGTGTCTGTCCCTTCATCATATCACCACTCATCCTCACCTTCGCGATTAGCTGAAAAGCAAAGCGTTATAAACCAAATCAATCAATCCATGGTGTAGTAGCAACGTAATTTGACACTAATGATAGATGCATTGAAATGGGAATAAAAGTCTCTTCAAATAAATACGAAAACACAATCACTCATATCTGTGCTGTGGAGATGGTATTATTAACATGCTCATATAACATTATAAATCAGGGTGTGAGATATTGAATGCTGAATTAGGCTCATGTATTGATACATGCTTTACACCACTAATAAAAGAAGTGAGCTGAATTGTTTCGAAAAGTACACTGAAGCTGTGAAGTTGTATATGGCTGGATGGTAAGTTAGTTATCAGTAGGACCGGGATAATTATGTACTAAAGAAACTGAAAAATATGTACATATATATGTATTTAAAAATTCAAAAATATGTAATTAAACTATTCAACAAGTAAGAAATATGTAACATAAAAAATATTACATTACCTGCATGTATGTCCTATTTTCTTGGAACAAATTCAGCAAGTGAACAAAAAGCACATCAGAAATACACTTTCTGAATTACTGTTACTTTTACAACACATGTCCCCTGTAACAGTAAGAAACAAAAATGTGTTTCAAATTGTCATACACGAAACTTCTCCTGTTATCGCATAACAGGACTTTGTATTGACTAAATGACCTCCCCACATCACACAAAGTAATTGGTGCATATTTGAACTTGCACAAATCTTCTGGTGTGTACTCAATATCAGAGCTTTTGCCTTCAGTTAACAATCTGTTAATAGCACGGATTGTATTGTAACCCTGATTCTTCTCCAAAATGGAACACAATCTTTTTCTTCAGTGCATCCCCAACAATTCCTTCAACACTTTCCAGGGAAGCTACTGTAGAATGAACAAGTTTAAGGCTGTCAGAAATTTGGCATCATAGGTTTCTCCCTCTTCTTCGTCCGTCTCTCTATTGCAAAACCACCACCCTTCTGTTGAATTCCAGTGAAGTAGTTCATCTATATGTGCAAATATCAAGAAATATGTAAATATATGTGCTTATAGAGTGAAATATGTACTCGCGAGTGAAATATGTAAATATATGTAGTTTAAAATACATGTTTGTAGGCACTTTTTCGAATGAAACTCAAAAATGTTGACAGAAAAAAGCATGTAATTACATAATTATCTGGGCCCTAGTTATCAGCAAACTAGCTGGGTCGTTGGAAGCATATGAGATCTTAGGGTTTTTCTTAAGCATGGAGAAACAACCAACCTGTCTTATTTAGCACCATTTCTTTATATAATCGCTATGGTGTGGTGAATGGTGATGTGATTAAATTAATGAAGGGCATGCTAAGCTCACCCAAGGAATTGAAGGAATGGCAAGAACTCAACACTGAGGTTGCTCGACCACTGGTATAACTAACTCTCTAGCCTTCTTAAACCCAAAGGGTTATGCCTGCAGCAACACAAGCCTTCCACCTGTCCCTATCCTTGGCAAGATCAATCCAATCTTTTCCATCCTTACCAATTTCTTTTAGGTCCATCTCAATGTTATACCCCCATCTTTGTCTTGGCGTTCCTACTGGTCCCTTACCATCAGGTTTGCCAACAAGAATCCTGTAAACCCTTTCCTCTCCCATTTGTGCCACATGACCTGCCCACCTAAATCATCTTGATTTAATTAATCTAAAAATATGTGGACATGAATACAAATTATGCAGTTCTAAATTATGAAACAAACAACTTTGTACATTTTTTGTTGGTGCATTGTTTTGGTACTACAAACATTCAAAAATGCCACCTTTATCCATGCAACTCAACATGACATTTATTCGCATGTGTGACATTGCTGCTTGTTGTGTAACAGCATGTATTCTGTGAAAATAAACTACCAACACCATTAGCTGTTGTAAATTGTGGCAAGGAATGCATCCAGTAACCCAATGGGGCATAAACCAAGCATGGAAAAACAAATAACACATCTAAATGAAAGTGGTGGAAACTGAGGTAGAGAGGGGGGAGAAGAAACAAAGCCTTGCTGAAGCATGTCCAAGGGTAGGGCCAGAAATTGCTGTTGTGGATGGGGGCAATGCATCCTCTTGATGGTTTGTTACTTTTCCTTTCATTTACCATTATTTCTTGCACACCTACATTTTTTTGTTGGATATTGTCTACATTACATTTCTTTGCAAATTATACAGGGTCCTTCAATTGAACCTGGTGGTAACTGAACACATGTACAACATTTCTACATTTTGGTTACCATTTTTGGGCCACCCTGTACTACATCTAAAAGCATTTTAGGAAAATAACAAGTGGAAGTTCCTTCTCAGGGACAGCTCATTTTTGGAATAGAGCACCTGTGAGGTGTGGCAACTAAATCTGATGGTTTTTAAATCAACACTGAATGGGAGTTGCAAGAAGTAATGGCAATCAGCTGTTAGTTATTAAAGCATGTCAGTCAGCATGGAGCAGTGGTCGTCACAACACCGTGTTTTTGTGGTTGAGACATTTTTCATAATGAATGTGTGTGCGGTGGCAACACAGCGTGCCTTTAATATTCACCGTAATTTGCATGTTCCCTGCTGGAATACCATTTTACTCTGGGTAAGGAACTTCAAGGAGACTGCATCGGCAATGAAATGAACTCCTGGTGGACGTCGTAAGGTTCGCACTCCCAAGAACATTGAATGAATTCAGGGTCTCTGTTTTGATGAGTCATTCAAGAAATGAACTGTCCTTGTCAAGAAACTGCCATTCGTGCTATTTTCCTAAAATGCTTTGAGATGTACAGCATGCATTAAATTGACTTAATTGCACGAAAGAGTTTTGTTTTTATTTGTAATTAAAAACAGTCAGGTTCAGTTGATGCACCCTGTATAATTTTCCCTTTTATTCACATTCTTTATTTTTCTGTCTAGTAATGATTCTAGTTCTACGGGGCTTTAGAAGTAGAACTCAAATCGGAAGGTTTAAATAAAGTAAGGTCCGCTTTAGACAAAATCATTTTTCTTAACATTTATGCCATGACCAAAATGCTACCGTGTAAAGTGAGAAATGTTATGGCAGTTCTCAAGGACAGAACCAGCTCTGTTTCCGTAGCATTTTTCGTAGCATAACCAATCAGAAGCAACCTCTAGGTCACGAGTGCAGTTGTAATGGCAACCGCGTGAGATGTAAACAACGTATCGCTTTTAAAAGACGATAACTATTCAACCGAGAGGAATGTCGCTTCGTATTAAATGGTTTTAGGTAGAGTAGAATGGCACTGATTAAATATATACTTCACAACATTTACTTTACACATATGGAAGAATATTTTAGCTTTTTCAATTGTCACAGCATAGACTGTGTAACTCGACCTGCCTTTCGTGCTGTATGTAATATACATTGTAATTGCAACAGCTAACCGAAATGGTCCACGAAATGCTTTCGTGTAAAATACTATCTAGTAATAGTTTTCTTGTATGTACGCATTGCTTGCATTGTAGAATTATTTTCCTGTAGTTTACGTTTATTACAAGCATAAGAAAACAGTTTTTTGTTGTGACGTTTTAGGCGCTCCCTTCATCAGACATTTATTTTCATTTTGACTAATGATACAGTTATAACATTGGTTAGCAATTTTTTAAACAAAAAGAATCCCTTATATAATGGATGTTGTCAATGTTACATTGTTGTATATATATATTTCAACAATGTAACATTGACAACATCCATTATATAATGGATTGTTTTTGTTTAAAAAATTGCTAACCATTGTTATAACTGTTTTTTTTGTAAAATTGAAAATAAATGTCTGATGAAGGGAGCGTGTGTTCGCCTGAAACGTCACAATGAAAAACTGTTTTCTTATGCTTGTAATAACCGTAAACTACAGGAAAATAATAAAAATACTATCTGTTATAAGATTTTGGGGAGCATTTATGCTAGCAAGAATGTTAAAGGAAATGCTTTCGTCTAAAGCCAGCCCAACAGTGTCTCAAATATTCACTTGTCATAATTTCCAATTTGTATATTTAACATCAAAGTTTCCCATACTTCCTTCTATTGAAGATAACTTTCTGCTGTTAATGCATTTTATGCGAATTTTACGATATAGGGGAAATGTTGAAGAAGTATTTTTTTATCTTTTTAGGTCAGTGGGTACAAGCTGTGTCTCGCAAGGAGAAAAAGAACAGAAAAAGGGAGGACGGACAGACAGAGGATATCAAGGACGTGATCTCTGATAAGCTAGGTAAGTATATATATAAAATGCAATTAGACCTTGCTATTTCTATAGTGGGCAAACCAAGAACTGATATTTTAACCCTCGCTTACCCTTGCCTTACGAGGAACTAACATACCGTACCACACAAGCCCACACTTTATTTTTTATCACTAATATTCAAGAAACAAATTTGTTATTGAATCATTGCTTTCTTTGTTGATTGTATACCGGGTGGCCAGAATTAAAGTTACCCAACTTAGAGCCCTCTGTAGCCTGTTTGAGGCATCGTAGAACTCTGAAATTTGGTGAATCTATGCAGACCATGGGGAACAGGATGGCGATAAAAAAATAAATAGTTCAATTTTCCGCCACCAGGTTGAAATGTGGTGCTGTACATCCATGATTGGTTGTAATAATGATGTAAACTGCCCCAATTGGTTATGGTACCTTTACCTTGCAATCTTGCAATAACCGAGATATTATTTTCTCGCAACTTCCAGCCACTAACAAATGTCTTTCTAATTAATAACTCAGCTAAATCACATAACGTGATTATTTGTACAACCCATCATTTTTGTACAGCGCCACATTTCAACCTGGTGGCAGATGCCATCCTCTTCCCCATGGTCTGCATAGTGGGTTTTCACCAAATTTCAATGTTTTACGATGCCTCAAACAGGCTACAGAGGGCTCTGACTTGGGTAACTTTAATTCTGGCCACCCGGTATGTGCAGTTATGTAGGCTTATTAATTATAATAATTACAAAAAAATACCATCATTAATAATAAAAATGATCAATTATTGCATCAGTGTCATGTCACAAGTGACAAACTCAAGACGCCTTGTAAAACCAGTTTGTATTTTAACAGGAAATGTCAGCAAGGAAGGCACCCCAGCTAAAAAGAAGAAGAAGGCAAAGAACGAAGAAATCCTTCCTGAGAAGAAGGAAGAAAACACAGACTCCATTAAGAAGGATGATGATGTGAAACCAGAGGAGAATGAACGTAGCAAGGACGAAATTAAGATTGAGAAAAAGAAGGATGCTAACAAAGAAGAGAAAGAGACGAAGACAGAAGATGTGAAGAAAGATGAGGAAGGGCATGAAAAGAGCCCGAAGAAAAGTGAAAAAGACAAGGAAAAGAAAAATGAAGAGAACAGGTGATTATTTATTATACATTTTTCTATTAACTTTTAATGATATTATCCAGTGAGGTAACGTCTGTCAGTACTCTATCGGTATTGGCCAATATGGGCATATTGGTGTATTGGTAAAATTACCGATTATTTTACTGATTTGATTAATACCTTACAAATTAGTGCAATTTTTTTTCATTTTTATGGATAATCTCCATGCCCAAATTTTTTTAAAAGTAAACGTCTAAACTTCTTTTGCATTGCAGTCACCTTGAAACACACATTAACCCCTTCCCAGTGTAATTTTCTGACAAAATGCTTTCTCGCTCTGCGTAGTAATATTTTTAAGTAGCCACTGCTTCCGCACAATTCATCCGAGTATCATGGTTCATACGTCTTTCTCTTCAGAATAGAACAGGCTTTCAAGTGGTACCACGCACATGAGTACATCAAGTATGGGGAAAGTGAAATCGGGGATAATTCGTGAAATTTACCTCTGAAAAATCCCTTTTGGTAACTTGGGAGCCCTCTGGACCAGCCCTGGATATAGGTACCCGATTATAATCTACCTTGAAAAATACTATGGTCTTTGCGTAATGTGTCCGCCAAGTGTCATTGCAATATCTTCAGTAGGTATGAAGGACGAGTGAAAGAATATTTCGCAATCCTGTTTGACAATACTATTACATAGACAGTGGCGGCGATTGGGTTCAAAAACCAGGGGGGGGGGAGCAAAGACAGTATATTTCTCTTTGTAGACAAGATTTAGCATAGTGTGGGGGTAAAAGTGGCAAAAAGCAGGGGGGGCAAGTGCCCCCCCCCCATCTGCGGCACTGTTAGATACTATTAGAAACTTGAACTTAGGAAAAACAATCTGAACTTGCACACTTTTCTTGGCACTTGGCATGTTTCCTCTTTGCCATTTTACAAACCAAAACCAACAATAAATCACCAACAGTTCAAATAATGCAACACGAAAAATGTACATAAAGCAACTTACTAAACGCGGCACACAAACGAACATATATGTCATATTATTTGACCAGTAATACATTTCAATTATTTTATTTTTCCTTATCTTGTTTTTCATACAAAGTACCATAAAAATCAGAATGTTCCTTCCTTTTGTAGTAATGAGCTTATTTCAACCACATTGCAAATAAGTGCCACCATCTTGAATTGAATACTGTTGCCATATTCAGAAACTGCAGAATTCAAGCTTTACAACGATATAACATGATAGGGTTCCGTAAACAAACAAAAAAAAAATATTCCGTGCATAATACACACCACACTTTTTGGAGGCAAAAATTTTGGAAAGAAGTGCGCATTACCGGGTGTCTGAGAAGTCTTTGTATGAAAAAAATTAACTGTATCCGCTATATGCAACATAGACATGAAAAAACAGTACCAAAATGTTTGGAAACTATTCAAGTTTTATTGTCATTAGGAAAGAAATCAATAAATCTCCACGTGAGCACCCTTGGTAGCACGGAGTACATCTAGTTGAAATTCAACTTCTCGCAATGCATTAGCCAACATCATAGGAGGGATTGATGTGATGACTTGGATTACGAGGTTCACTATTTATATTTTGAGCCTTGGCAACACTGATTGAAGTTAGGCACGATTTGACGTTTGCACGGAATCGTCTGGCATTATTGACCATAACGTACTTCAAAAGTTTTGTCAATAGCTTCATTTGTGTTGTTTATGTTGCCTTGGAGATTGCTCGACAATAAAATGGAATTAACTCGTGAACATTTTTATGCGATGATTTTTTACGATTTTCGACGTGGATTATCAAGACAAGAGTGCATCGATCAACTTACTTCCACATTTGGCGATGAAGCCCCATCCTTTGCCACTGTGAAACGCTGGTATAACGAATTTAATAGTGGCCGCCATTCGCTCGCCGACGAGATTCGCGAATGGCGTCCAAAATCAGTTGTTGTTCAAGAAAACATTGATGCTGTGCAAAACCTAATACTGTAAGATCATAATGTGACATACTGTGAGATTGAGGCAACCATAGGCATTAGTTCCACCAGCATATATAAAATATTACATGATCATTTAGCTGTGAGAAAGGTATGTTCTCGTTGGATCCCACACAATTTGACAAAAACTCAAAAAGACGCTCGCGTCAATTGGTGCAAACAAATGCTCAATAAATACAATCGTGGTGCTTCAAAAGACGTATATAAGATTGTAACAGGTGACGAATCATGGATATATGCATATGAGCCGGAACGTAAACAGCAGTCGACTGTATGGGTGTTTCAAGATGAACCCAATCCAACAAAAGTTGTTCGCGCTCGAAGCACATCGAAACAAATGGTCGCCTGTTTTTTTGGGAAAACTGGTCATGTGGCAACTGTGCCTTTAGAGGAACGTAGAACGGTCAACTCTGAATGGTAGACAACAATTTGTTTGCCAGAGGTCTTCGGTCAAATACGGAAAACAAACAAACGCCGTTGGATCATTCTTCAAGACAATGCCAGCTGTCACACATCTCGTCTAACAACCGACTTTATGAACAGTCAAAAAATCGAATTGATGGGTCATCCGCCGTACAGTCCTGATTTGGCACCCAATGACTTCTTCTTGTTCCCGAATGTCAAGAATAAATTGCGTGGTCAACGATTTTCGTCGGCGGAAGATGCCGTTGATGCATTCAAAAACCATATTATGGATGTATCTCAAGAAGATTGGAAAAACTGCTTTGACAAATGGTTCGAACGAATGCAAAAGTGTATTGACCATAAAGGAGAATACTTCGAAAAACAATAAAGCAGTTTTCAATGCCAAATTCCTGTTTTTTCATTGTTAGGCTCAAAATATAAATAGTGACCCTCGTATCCATTGTTGCAGAGTTGCAAGATCGGATACATGAGTTATGTAGACATTGTCTTTCATATAACCCCATAGAAAAATCTAAAGGGGTTATGTCCGGAGATCGTGCAGGCCACGCTGTCGATACATCTCGACTAATCCATTTTCCAGGAAATGTCTGATCAAGGTAGGAACGAACCTCCAGATTCCAATGTGGTGGTGCACAGTCTTGTTGAAAGATAACATCTGGGTGGTATTCTAGCAATTGAGGAACAGCAAACAATTGCAACATGTCAAGATACACTCCAGATGTTACGGTGTCATCACAGAAAAAGAATTGTCCGATTATTCTGTCATGCAGCAGCATGCACCAAACATTCACCTTCGGCCTGTCCATAGTCGACTCTCTCATTTCATGAGGGGGCTCTTTACCCCAGATACGCACGTTGTGTCTATTCACTAAACCACTGATATGAAAGACTGCCTCATCTGAAAAAGCAACACGTTCCAGATAGGCATTATCAGCGTCAATGCGTATAACATTTTCACCGCAAAGTTATACCGACGTTTGCCGTCATTGGAGAACAAAGCCTGCAGGATTTGCACTTTGTATGTACGAAACAGTAAACGTTTGTGTAACACATCATGACTAGAACTTTTTGGCATCTGTAATTGACGTGAGGCCGTATGCACGGATTTCTTCGGACTGCGCACAAAGCCACTCGGACATCTTCCACCCTTTCATCTGAGGTTGATGATGGGCTACTTCTCGGTGTGTCAGCAACAGATCCTGTGGACTTGAATTTGTCATACCACGACTTAATGCTCCTACCATCAGGCAGCACCTGTCCGTACGATGTTTTAAACTGTCTCTGCACTGTTTTTTGTGATGCTCTCGTGAAACCACAGGACACACTCAACTTTTTCCTGATTTGTGTATTTTTCCGGTTTGCTGGACACTGGCACTGTTACACTACTGCAACGTTACAGATACCTGAAACAAAATAAACTTGAATAGTTTCCGAACATTTTGGTACCATTTTTTCATGTCTATGTTGCATATAGCGGATACAGTTAATTTTTGTTTTCATACAAAGACTTCTCGGACACCCTGTACATTAGTAAATGCGGTATATGTCCTGGTTTTGTAAAATAAATTTATAAATACAGGACTGTCCTTGAATTTTATATTTGATAGCATTTTAAGTTTTTCCATCTTGGTTTCTATGAAAAATGTAAAATCAAGGTTCCGCTATATACCTGTTGTGCATTTTCTCCAAATTTGTCTTGCCTTTCACCTGCCTATTTGGGTAGTGTTCAGTGCCAAGCCTGACCAGGACTGGAAATTGTTGATTGCCATGCCAAACGCTGGTACAAATGTTGTATGTCATTGTACATGATTCCAGATACGTAGTTACAAAAACGTGTTTCCCACAAAAAATACAGTACTTATTAGGTATGGAATGATATGAAATTTTTCCCAATGAATTCTTATTTTCTTTGTCTGATATAAAATTTTAAATATTCCTTGAAGAGCATTTATCGTTCTTTAACCTCCTTAATTAATGTATGTTACCAGATGACTTTATTGTATTTTCTGTTGAAATAAATACTGCATATTTGGACATTTACTCTCCAAAACTAAGGCATATGTACTAAATTGTTTGGTTCAGTAAAATTATCAGTTATTTTATCTATACATTTATGCCAGTTGATTCCAATAATGTACCAATTGGGGTGATATTGGCTTGTTAGAGGAGTAGGTTATTTTGATTCCCTAGAATAAATGCAATGGTATACCGTATTTACTCATGTATAATGCGCACTTTTTTCCAAAATTTTTGTCACCAAGAACTGTGGTGCGTATTATGCACGGTATAATTTGCACAGCCAGCATGAAACCGTACATGGTATCAATGATTTTGTGACACCTGCATTGATTTTTTGTGTTTACGGAACCCTATCATGTTATATATCGTTGTAAAGTTTAAATTCTGTAGTTTCTGAATATAGTAACAGTTTTCCATTCAAGATGGCTACACTAATGTGCAAATGCGGTTGAAATGAACTCATCACAAAATGAAGGAACATTCTGCTTTTTATGGTACTTTGGATGATCGAAAAGATAAGGAAAAAGAAAATAATAATTAAAATGTATTACTGGCCAAATAATATGACATTTTTGGAGTGTGTAATGCCTTAATGGAAGATATATTTTGCTGTTAATTGCTAATTAGCAAAAGCAGTTTGTTCTGGCGGAATTCATGCATGCACGTCCTACAACTAAGAAAGACATTTCTTGCACCTGAATTATACTGCGCATTATATACGAGATATAATTGTTTGTCACTTTTCCCTATCAAAAACCAGGGTGCGCATTATACACGCACGTGCATTATGCATGCATAAATACGGTATTGTGGTGTTTAATTTATAATTGTTACTTTTTTTTTCAGATCTCAGGAATCAGTCCCAGTAGAAAGCAATGATGCAGACTCAAAGTCTAAAGCAAAGAAGAAAAAAAATAAGAAGACTACATCAGATCAGGATGCTTCAAATAAGGTAATTATTATTTTTGATTGTTAAAAACAACAAAGAAACATACAAACAGCATGACAAGGAACACTTTCGGAGTTCTTCCAAGCTTGCGATTCCATCTCGGGATCACCATCAGGGCTGGTCGAGAGATGACGAAAGTGGCGCAGTTGAAATTCCACTGTCCTATAGTGTTTTTGTCGTGGTGTTTGTTGGTTTTTTTAAAGAAATATATTGCCGGTACGTGACGTAAGACGTTTTTTACTGTCATATTTTTTTGTCTCGAACATAAAAAAATTTCACTTCCAGAGGGGAGAAAAATATAAATAGAACATTATGTTCAATAATATATACTAGGGATGGGACCGATTAATCAGTACTCTATCTGTATCGGCCGATATAGGCATATCGGTTTATCGGTAAAATTACCGATTATTTTACCGATCCGATATATCGATAAATATCTTAGTGCAAAATTCTGCCATTTTGTTGTAATTTTTATGGATAACCTCCATGACCTTCTTTCTAAAAAAAGTAAATGTCTAAATGTTTAACTTCTTTTGCACTGCAGTCACCTCGAAATACACATTTATTAAGTAGATCAATTAACATTTCAGGTTCTTCAAGGACCATTTCTAATTTTATATCGGATCAATAGAATATCGTGGCTGCGGTGGCTCAGTCGGTAACGCGTCTGACTACCATGCTAAAGGTCCCGGGTTCGATCCCCGGCCGGTTCAAATCCGGGAACTTTTCTAACGGTGGAAGCGGCCCCGGCGCCTACCCAGCGTCGAATAACATGGGTACCTGGGGGAAACCCTGGGGGGTAAAGGCGGTCAGGGGCGTGATGCTGATCACATCACCCCCACTCACGACCGGATCAAGAAAGTGTGGGGCGTTACCCCCACACCCCCTATACGCCTTCATGGCGTGGTGCTATGCACAGGGGAACACTTTACCTTTTTTTTACCTTTTTTTATCAATAGAATATCAGTATCGGTACATTTTATATCGGTACTTTATCGGTATCGGCCAAAATTTCATATTGGCCCATCCCTAATATATACACACACAGTGGAACTTAAAATATACTTCTACGCAGATGAGAAGATCCCACAGTTAAGTCACCAACTAAAGTTATCAGTCATTTGTTTTCTCCTCTTTCTTCCCTTTCAATTCTGCCTGAGTGTACCCTTTCTTGCTTCATCATCAAAAAGGTCAGTAATGATAAATCTTACATCTCTGCTTTTGCTGTGCATGGTTTTACCTTTCATGGTGATACAATCACTGAATAAAGTTACACGATGTGTTGAAGAATGTCACACATTTTGGCAATGCAGGGGCATGATTACATAGCACCCTCTGCTCACTTACGATTGAAAATTGGATGACTGCACCTGAGGGTTTTTTTCTTCGTGGTTAAGCTATACATTTTTCATATACCATGCAGTGAATATGATCTGGGAAATGTTGATAATGTTTGCTTTACTTTATTAAGACCAGAAAGATATGTAAAACAAGAAAATGTTTGTTCTAAATCCTTTTTGTGGTCAGATAGGTTAATTGAAAGTGGACCAACAGTTTAAGTGAGATCTGGGGTCTGTCAAGTATCTGAGCGCAAGATTTTCACTCGTTGAGCAGACAGATCATTTCTTGACGCTGTGTGCTCAGCTCATTGATCAAAATATCAGTTCCTTTGAATAAGCTGTAATCAATGTGGCTGCGTCGAGTGAAAACGATTTTGGTGTTTGAAATGCTGTTAGTTATGGAAATAGAATAGTTGATGTGAAGAAAACTATCGAGATTTCCATTTTTGCACACTTGCACAACTTTCCAAAACTACGGTGCGTATTTAATATTTATTATTTGTAGTAACCAACACTTCATTTTAATACAATTACAAAAACTGGAATATTACATCACTTTCTGTTACTTGAATTTCTTCTAATTACGTTATATCGCAAGAACAAGCTGTTCATCATAAATATTTCCTCATTGACCCCGTCATCCTCATACAGCTTTCCTCTTCTTCCCTTTGCTTCACTATATCGAAACGCAAAAATGCTATATTCTGTGGCTCAAACCTGTGGCGAGCAAGGTTCAAGTTCGCTCAGCGATCAAGTGAGCAGCGCTCGCGGAGCAACGCCTATTTGGCCGTCAAGTAGCTGAGTGATCACGTTGTTTGTCGAGCGCTCAGATATTTGAAGTGCCCCTGAACTATTGTGCAATGTGTCTTCACCACGGATTGAATCCAGGACCTCTTGCTTACAAGGTTAAATCCAGGAAAGTAAAATCTCGTGCACGACACTGCCTTAGTGACTGAGTTTATTTACTGGTTGACCCATGATCTTGCCACTGAAGATTCTTTATGGGTATCATTTCATCAGTTCCATGTAATCAACATTCCCATCTTCATCATTGTTATTATCCATGAGCGACAGAAAACCACTGTAAAGAAATTAAAAAACAACACTTGTTGCAAATAGGGCAGAGCAAATTTTAAAAAGATGTTAAAAAAATGTACTTATAAGTGCTTGGTCTTTAATTCTTATCTAAAGATTTGGGCCCTGATGAAGGATCTGGACACCTGGACATGTTTTTTTTGCCACCTTATTTATATTATTTTCAGAGATTAAGTCAACGTTCAAGGAAGTCTGGATAAAACTTGCACCACATGCCTACATTTTCACATGGTTAGTCTTCACGTTTGGCATCTTTCTGCACACCATGTATCTTCCTCAAGAGACATAAGATTAAGTAAAGCTAAACTTCCCTGTGCACATTGCTCTGTGCCATTAAGGCACACATAGGGGTATGGTAGGGCCCCACACATTCTCAATATCTGCCATTTTTGTAGGTGATGTGATCAGCACCATGCTGTAGCTGCTTCCCATGTACCCCCGCTTTATGCAGGCATATAGCTTGAAAAATTCATGTAGGATCACCCACATGGCAGTCAAGCACCCTACCAACTAGACCATCAGTTTTGATAAGATTTTGATATTGGTGAGAATATGAACTACTATTAATTATGGAATTTGAATCAATGCCTACCAATACAGGTACATCTGACATCAGTCGGTATTGTTAAGATCTTTTTTGAAATTTGTACTCTTCTTACAACTAGATACAAATGTTATCTTTTTTGCAAGCGAAACATGTTGAAATAATAGTAAGATTGATGTTGATGATGGCTATCTTTACAGGTTGTGGATGATCAAGCAAAGGACCAGCCACCAACTGCCGCATCTAGCCCACAGACGGAGATTGTCATTCAGCCTACTCCAGTGAAAGAGAAACCTACTAAGGAAGAAGGTAGGAATGCTGTTCATATCTTAGGAAGGGTTACTGTAATTCAAACGTGTAATTATGTTCACGGCAACAATATAACGAATTACCTGGGAATGTACAAGGTCCGTCAAGAAAGTAATGAGACTGGCAACACTGCATTGCATCTGACAATGCTGTGGGTTCATCCATCAAGGGAAGGCTAGATCAACATCTCATTGACCGTTGGTACAAGTTGTAAGTTGCTAGTACCAATATGTAATTGTTAGTGCATTTCTCGTAAAGCTAGCATTCATCATGTGTCACGGAAATGGAAGAGCGCAATTTTGTTTTGTGTTAAGCTCAGGGAAAATGCCATGCAAATGTTTGAAAAAAATTAAATAGCCCTATGGGGAGCATGTTTTGTCGAGTTTACAAGTGTTCCAAGACATTTTTGGAGGGCCATTAATCTGTCAAAGATGAACCCCATGCTAAAAGCCCTTAAACTTCGAAAACTGACAACATTATTGAGAGTTGCGAGCTCTTGTGTTGTCCAACCGTCGACTGACCGTAAGAATGATAAGTGATGAGTTGGATTTAAATCATATCTTGGTCCATCAGATTTTAGCATGAATTTTGCATTGCCAACGCATGGGTGCTTCAGTTTGACAATGCCCCTTGACACAGGGCGATTTCTGTGGTTCCTTGGCCTCACTGTTTCCCTGAATTAAGTCCCTGTAACTTTTTTCTGTTCCCAAATTGAGGATTCACCTCAAGCGATGCTGATGAAGCTGTAACTGATCGACTAAAGGTGATTCCAGTTACCGACTTCTAAGAGTGGGAGAAATGTCTCGAGCAATGTTTGACCTCCCAAGGAGATAAAATCAATTTGTAGTTTGAGCATATATGCAGTGTTACGAGGGGCGATCAGGTTGCTCTGACCCTAACATAGAAAGAGCGGCAATATTGTTTCAATTTTTTATTATTTTTCAACATACTCCCCTGCAACTCCAATGCACTTCTCCCATTGGTGCTCCAACGCCTGGATACCTTGAAAAAAAAATTCTTCCGACCATGAGTCCACAGCCCTTATCACCTCAGAATCGTCAGAAAATTTTTGCCCACGAATGGCATTCTTCAAATGTTTGAACAAATGGAAATCACTGGGGGCCAAATCTGGGAAATTGGTTGGGTGGGGCAGCAATTCGAACGATGCATCTGCGATAGTGGCCCTCACAATGCGTGAAGTGTGGACAGGTGCATTGTCCTGGTGAAGGAGCACACCACGAATCAACATCCCACGTCTCTTTTTCTTGATGGAATCACGTAATTTCTTGATTAGGTCACTGTAGTATGTGCCAGTGATGGTTTGGCCTCTTTCTAGATAGTCCACAAGAAGGACACCCATGCAGTCCCAGAAAATTGAGGCCATCACCTTCTTGGCTGACGTTTGAACCTTGAACTTCTTCGTTGGTGGAGAATGTGGGTGTTTCCACTCCATGCTTTGTGATCTTGTTTCTGGGTCGAAGTGATGGACCCATGTTTCATCCATAGTTACAAATGGGGCAAGGAAATAGTCTATATTAGCCCGACAATTGCCAAGAAGTTCTTGACTGATGAGCACTCGGGTGCACTTCTGATCTGGGGTGAGGTTTGGAGGGACCCATCTTGCAGCAATTTTTTTCATTTGCAATTCCTGGGTGATTATGTTTTGCACAGTGCCACATAACATGCCACACACCTCAGCAACATGACGGATAGTGACTCGACGATCCTTCAGCACGATATCGTGGACTTTGTTAATGTTTTCGGTCGTCATGACAGTTTTTGGTGCTCCACCTGCATGTTCATCCTCACACGACTCTCTCCCACAATTAAACTCACAACAACATCTCTTCACCATACTGTATGAAGGAGCAGTGTCCCCTAGTGTATCCACCAAGTCCTCATGAATTTTGGATACCGTCCACTTCTTGTTCACAAAATATTTGACCATCGCTCTCACCTCAGTTTTCTCCATTCTGGCACATTGACACAACGTTACTCAGACTTGCAATTCAGAATGAAAGCATATAAAGGATCACTAAACAATAACAAAGTAAAAAGTCAATCATAACGTCATTCCTTCTATGTTAGGGCCGGAGCAACGTGATCGCACCTCGTATGTTAAAACAGTTTCATTACTTTATTGACAGACCTAGTATATCAACTCATCCATTTATATCGCCATTTTGACAGTTCAGATATACAGAACTTTACCTACACATAACAAAAATAGTAAATAGTAGGGATGGGCCGATACCAATAACCAATATTCTACTGATCCAATATAAAATTAGAAATAGTCCTTGAAGAACCTGAAAGGTTCACTGACCTCCTTAATGAATGTGCGTTTCAAGGTGACTGCAGTGAAAAAGAAATTGCATATTTAGACATTTACTTTTTTAGAAATTAGGGCACGGAGATTATCCATAAAAATTACAACAAAATGGCAGAATTTTGCACTAAATTATCAGATATTTATTGATATATCGGATCGGTAATTATACCGATACACTGATATGCCTATATTGGCCGATACTGATAGAGTACCGATTAATCAGTCCCATCCCTAGTAAATAGTAATCTTGTTATTGGGATTTTGCACTTGGTAAGAAAGATTTAAATGCTCATAGGAATGTACAATTTTTTGTGTATTCAGCACAAAATTGTTGTAAACAGGCAAAAAGTAATATTTCTGGTTTGTAAGTCAACAATAAACTGGAATTTTGCATCTTGAAGTGTATAGGTTATCTATCCTCTGTGCATTCCTTTCTAATAATTTCACTAGAAGTGAATGTGCATGTGTGTTAATTCGGTGTGTCCTCTTCCAGTGACAATGACAGTGGAGACACCTGCTGGTGGTGAAACTATCACTGAGAATGTTGCCTTTGATGAACTAGGAGGTAAGTTCATGCATTTGATAAATTGTAATTGAATTCAATTATAGCGAAGTTAACTATGTGCACTATCATTGTAATTATTTGTGTAAAAATAGGGGGGACAAGTGGACAGGAGAGGCAGTCAACATCTATTTATCCTGTTTTATCTCATGTTTCTGCCACTTTTGACTAATCATGTTGAGGAAGAATGATGAATAGATAAAATTGATGATGGGACACTCACAAATAACAATCATGGAAAACCTGACCAATGACCTGAAAGTATGATAATTCATGTTTTGAGTGAAAAAGTTAGGGAATGTAAAATACAATTTTTTCCGTTTTATGTAGCCCACCAAAAACTACAAATGTTAGCAAATTACGATGTTAGGAACTGTATATGTGAATTTCATGTTACATATTTTGAGGTTTGGTTTATTACTAGGACTTGGAAGTTGAAGACCTATAAATTGCCAAAAAAACTATAAAAAGACCTAAAAATATAAAAAAAGGACTTATAAATGTGATCCAAATGAATTAATAACTTCAGTTTTAATTACATATTTAATGAATAAAAAATACAAAATTCTGGTGGTATGGAACACACAGTGCGAAAAACTATATAAATGAAATGCATCTTCTTTCAGTCCAAAAATGTTTTACTCTCGTTACAGGGATGGTTCAAATATATTTCTTTCTTTCTTTTTTTTTATTTCTTTATTTAAGAGGTGATGAACTGATGATGATTCAAATTGAGAATGGGCAGTAAAAACATAGTTGAAAGAAGGTGAAGTTGCAAAAAAAAAAAGCTGTTAAGACCTAAAGAAAAGGCTAAAGCAGGACCAATTAGCCAAAAAACGCTGAAAAAGGCAAAAAAGGACAAATAAAATCCACCTTTTTCTGACCTACAATGACCCAAAATTAACATATATTATGTTGGGCCTCGTCTTTGGACACTAGGAAAAAAAGGATTTTTCCTCAACTTCCGAGCCCTAGTTATTAGACATTTCCCGTTTACGTTACATATTTTTACATAAAAAGTGCATTTGGACCATCTTTCTGGTTTTTCATTGAGTCAAGAACTATAATTGTGGGACAAACATTCAAACTTTGATAATCCAAAGAAAGAAAAAAAAACCTCAAAATTTATTTAGTGGTTCACTGCATCGCATTGACATGGTGTGTACTGAAACAGAAGCACTTTTTATTTCTTTAAGATATAATGTGTTGTTGCATTAAATATTAATTTTATTTTTTACCTGAACTATTTTCATTAAATGAGAATATTCTTCAGCATTGTAGAAATTTGACTGCAGTGAAAAATATCATATTATGAATTTTCCAATGTAAGTCAGCACATTACAGCTTTATTATTTCAAGAAACTTCTTATAATGTAATAATCTTGAGAAATTAATTTAGTATAATTACATATTTTATTGCCAGAAACCTCAAATACAGGACAGAAATAGGAAAGAATATGCATATTAGATATTTCAGTGATTTTTTCTACATAAAAATCCAGGCCTTACTTATGAGTGCATGCATAATGATAAAATACACTATAACTATTTTCAATTTGAATTCCAGATGTTTGGAAGGAAGCAAAGCCTCAGAAGAAGAGCAAGAAGAAAGTTCGAAAGGAACAATGAAAATGTCATCACGAGCATGATACACAAACATTCTATGTGATACCAGTAAGGGCCAACAATTTGGGTTTTTGTGTTAGGAACTGAGCATCAACTGTAATCACATAGGTCCACGTGACAAGATCACACAGAGGCGGAATTTCCGTCTGCCCCGAGTGTAGCCTTTTGGCCTTCTTTAGACTGTTCTGGGCACGTTTAAGACTGCCTTGATTTCATTCGGGTTCCCAAACTATTTTTATTTATTAAATGTGTTTTTTTTTAATGTGTGTCATGCAAAAAAAAAGATATATCAAAACAAAAACAAAACCATTGAGGGCAGCAACGAAGATTTACTTGTTATGTGGTAGCTTCTGTGATTGAAAGCTCTTAACAAATTACGTTTTTAAAAATAATTCTCTATATCAACATTGAATGATGCAAACGAAAATGCAGTGGGGGTAAGAAGTTGCATGTAATCATTATGAACGCTGAAAAAATTGTGTTCATTACACGTATTTGCAGAGCATGCGTCATGCTTGATTTTTTGTAGCCGACACTCTTTATTGGGGAAAACAATCTTCCATGTGTAGTTCAGAAATGAATGATAAGATAAAAAGTATATATTTTTACTAGCGTTTTCTGAAGCCGTAGATGTGCAATGTGGGTATTATATTTTTGTTAACGTAATTTAAAAAAACGATGGTGGGTTTAAAAAAAAAATTCAGAGCCATCCTGTAACGGATCCCCAATTCCAACAATGCATTCCTTGAAATCAACAATGCTTCCATTTACTGGTATGTTCTTGTCGGTACTTGATAGGCTCCATGACAGTGGGATTAGTCCCGGTTTCATTGTATGTTCGTCCATACGCATACAACATACCATGAATAAAAAAGATGTGCAACAGTATTATATCAAGCATATAGACTATGTGGTTACATGACCCATATGTTAGTATCAGTTTATGCATGACACGTTGGATTCTTTTTGTCAACAAGCATCAACTCCAATGAACGTTGTAGCCCTCATGCCATAAAAGAATGCCAAAACTATTAGTCACTTTGAGGTGGGAATACTATATGAAATAGATCACATACTATTATACTGGTGGAGGGTATATTCAAGTTAAAGCTTCTAATTTTGTGTTAAAATAAGCACGATTATTGGTGGGAAAAAAAGGTGTTTACTTAATAATTAAGAATAAGAAACAAAATAGTCAGCGTGTTTCAAATTTGACTTGTTTTTCAAAAGGTTACTTACATGTAAAGTAGAACTTAATGTTAATATGGAAAGAAGAGTAAATTGATCATAATAGGATAATATTTTTGTGTACATGAGTGTTTTTTATTAAGTTCTTTGTAGGTAGTGCACAATAGGTGACAATTGATATTAGGGATATGATATAGTAAAAATAGAATAAGTTGATTGTGGCGCAGCAAGAATTTTTTTTAAAAAAAAGTGTTAATGTTCTCTAGGAAGCAATGAAGTTGTTACTTAAAAATGTAAAAGAAAGAAATGTTAGTCCTTTGATTTTCGTGAATCATAGGCTTGTTCACTACAAAATAGTAACAATAATTACAGCAGATTCTTTTTGAGTTAACATCCTCCTCCCTCTAATTAATTTTAGATGTGATATAAAACGCTTTTGATGAAAACAAAAGTAAAACTTTATCCTCTGAAAGAAGCACAGGTCTTAAACTACAATATTTCTAAGGAGAAATACAAATTAAAGTTTTTCAGGATGTTGTTCGGAGTAACAGTATAATTTCAGGAACTATACATCCAAAACAAGAAAGAAAATCATGGACACATTACCAATGAATAATACAGGGTTATTCAAAAGTCAGCTTACATAGGGATTTACAGTATAACTTCAATATGTGCATCTTAAACATCAATGCATTTGTGCATACGACATTTCCAGTTCTCCAGAACCGTTTGCAGAAAGCCCGGCATAATCATGTCTGCACATTACACAATGCGTTCCTTCAGATGCTGGATGTTCTGAATCTTAAGTGAGTAGACGAGCACCTTTAAATGACACCAAAGAAAGAAAAATCCATTGGTGTCAGGTCTGGAGACTGCAGTGGCCACTCAATGGAACCATGGTGACATGGTGATATTTTGCTGATGTCCCCACAATTAGATAACTAGAAAGTTTAATCCCAATTTCGAAATTTGTATTTTTCTGCTTTGTAAGTCTACCTTCACTCCCCTGTAAAAAGTGTCAAAATTTTACTGCAGGGGGATAAAGTTTTCAGTGTAACATGTTTGGTTACATCCTTTTCTGATTAAAATCAGGTGAAAAGTTGAGTTTTTAAGTCTTCAATTTACTAAGTTTATTAATATATTTGATGGGAAGAATATGTTTTGCCTAGCATGTAGTGTCTGAATATTTTAATGTAATTGTCACTTGCCGATCCTATTTATAAAATAAATAAACTGTATCTGGTATTGAACAACTTCATACTGACCATAATCCATCCACACTGAACGCCCACAACTACAGAAAGATGGCCTACCGGTGGGTTGTTCAACATGTCCCATGAAGTGGAACATAAAACTGAAAAAGACTTCAATTTCACCTCTTACTTGCTGTGCCACTACTAGGAAATAACAGAAATAAAAACAAGAATAATTTTTGGGGAATTTGTGGTTATATTGCACTGAAAGTACTCTTTTTTTTTTTCCTCATAGTGTCAGCATAGTGAAGGTTCTACAAGACTGCTAATATTTTTGATCTCATGTTCTGTATTAGTAACATGTTACGGCTGGGGGTTATTTCTGGGACTAGTGGTCACTGCTGTTATGTTTAATTGCAAGTTTTTCTTTGTCCAGCATTGTCCGAAATAAACTAAGCTCCAGTTGGTTTTAGGTTCATGGATAAATATTGTTATTTTGGCTTGCATTTTGTGTGAATATGAATTTATAAAGGATGCATTTGTAGGATATGATTTTAAATTCATTAGAAATGTTTTTGCTGTCTACAGTCATATCAATGACCTCAGAATTCTAGTTACCTTTGTTCTTGTAAATTGTTCACAAGGCCCAAGTCTTGTATTATTTTAAACATGCATAATTAATGACAATATAGTTGTACACTTATACAGGAACTGGACATATATATTTTAAAAATTAATTTGTGCAACAAAATTATAGTTTTGTATTCGTAACAATTTCAGTAAAAAAACATATATTTGGCTTCACTCATTATGCACTCAAACATAAATTGTAAAGTTGATTTAGTATCAATAGACATAGCTTTAACTATAAGCACGTATTGACCTATTCACATGTTACGGTTGGCCTCCCCGATGGTGTAGTGGTATCGTCGTCCTTTGTAATCAAGCTGTCCCAGGTTCAATACCCGGGAGGCACATAGTGGTTCGGATCCCACCTTAAACTTATTAACCTTACTGTGCATAAAGTGCAAATATGAAACACGAAGTAATGTACAGAAATGCTCATTTTGTAGTCTGATGCATTCTTTGTCATGAAAAATACAGGGTGGTGCAAATATAGGTTGACAGTTGACACATGCCAAGTAGGCAAAGACTGTCAACCTACTTGTGCACCACCCTGTATATACTTATTTACAGTTTGGCACGTACATAATTTTATATTTTCGTGTCGGGCATTGCTTCATGTTTCAGCATACCACCGGTTTCTCATGGATTCAAGCATTAAACATCTGCTTATTGCAACATTATTTATGTACAGGCCTGGGCCGTTACTTTTCCAGTGTCTAAATGTTGTGGAAATTATGCATAATTTTCATTACTTTGACAACAGCATTGTCGGAGGAAATGGATTTTGTAATGAAATAATTATGTGAAATATGGCTATTTTTAATCAACGCTTTGGAAAATTGATATGATACAGTTCCATTTTTTTTTCAAAATTTAAATATTCTAAACTATTTAATTGTTTCAGTTCTAAATATCAGCATTGGTATCGA
This sequence comes from Lepisma saccharinum, assembly GCF_977018435.1. NCBI lineage: Eukaryota > Metazoa > Arthropoda > Insecta > Zygentoma > Lepismatidae > Lepisma > Lepisma saccharinum. The sequence goes on along the minus strand of NC_139250.1, from coordinate 18,947,578 downwards.
TGGGATTTGGTAAGAATATCTGATCGAGCCAGCCTTCTGAATTTTACTACTCATTTCTAAGTTCATGCATGTCTCTTACACCTATATTCGAAGCAAAATTGCTGCTGGAGCCTTCCATACATGTGATTTCATACTCCTAATTTATTTCGGACAGTATTCTGCAAAATGACAAAGATAAAGCAGTGGATATTTTTATGTGATCACTTATTAATTTAACCTCTCTCTATTCTGGATTCACAATTATGTTGAATTTACTCTTCTTTCTTGTTGGCTTTACATTTTGGCTTGTCAAATCTTTGTTAGCCGTAGATTAGTGCAAATTATGTAAGATTATATGTGGTGCTCAAGTATAACATTGATCTGAAAGTTAAAAAAAAAGTGTATTTCCTGTGTGATATACAAGTCCTACGTAATAACTTAAACGGTTTCACTAAATTAACATTGTCAACGTTATAGGACAAAGGAATTGATATTGTATATGTGTGTGTTGCTTGTATATAAGGTAGGGGAAAAAAGTACGAGAGGACCATCTTAATATTGTTTCACACACGTGTAGATATCTATACGCGTATAGTATGAGATATTTAGAGTATCATGCGATTATTTAATACTAAGATGGTGAACTGTTAAAAGTGTGGTGCGTATCATTTTTTGCTGGCTGAATAATCACTACCATTATGGAAGATACGAGAGAATGTTATTTAAAGAATATATTTTTGTGGATATTGTTCCTGTTTTTGGTGTATCTATTGTTGTCTTCCGTTTGTTGCAAAAGCAATATTGCATGATACGGTACATACTTGAAATATATAACAGAACAACTCTTGACAATTTTTAAACTCTGTTATCAAACTGTGGTGATATCTAGAAGCTATCTCTGTATCTCTCTAGTGTTTAATTTCAAAATGTGGGTGTGACAATAGGATATAATGTACAAAAGTTTGATTTTTCATGTTACACTTATAGCAGAATGTTGATTGCAATCTTTCCTCCTCATATCCTACTCGTTCGTTGTCATTACTTTGTGTTAGGGGTGTGCGGGACAAACATTTGTGGTTAGGATGGAAATTATTTTTTATCCCGACATTGAGGACAGAAAAAAATTGCAATTTCCTGACCAAGTCTGGAAATTTTTGGGACGGGAAATTTCCCAACACTCTACATGTCATTTTCCCTCCTATTGTTTTTTGCATTTCTGTAATAAAAACTAACAAATTCCGAGAAGTTCCAATGCAGAAAACATAGAGAATTAACCACTTTTAAAATGACAATTTTGGAATTTCCAGATAACAAGAAATCTGGAAATCATTTCCCAAAGTCGGGATGGAATTATTTTTTTTCGTTTCCTGTACAGACTTTTCAGAATCCCGCACATCCCTACTTTGTGTGTTTCTTGCAATGAAAAAATGCTGTGATTGACTGTATTGTGAATATATAAGGTGTGTATCATATAACAAATGTAACGTGTATCAACATAGTAGCAACTGGGTTTTGGTTTGCACGAGCTTGTGGAATTTGACACTGGTTTTTTTTATTATTAACTATTATTATTAGATATTTTTTGTGCACCTGCAAAATCTTTGTTATTCTCATATGACTCATGGTGTTGCAAACACCAAAAATTTTGTTTGTAGTGCATTTTTTTTACCTTTATCAAAGCTTTTTATTGTTTGTTAATTTTTCCTGATTTTTTAAAGTCATATGGTAGGGTTTACTGCATAGGAGGTACAATTATTAAATTAGGTACATTTAGCTTTTGGTCAATTTTTTAAAGAAATGTTTTTATATTTTGAAGAATATTGATGAGAATTTATGTATATGCAAAGTGGAAAGAGTTGGGGTTGTTTAATTATTATATATGTTGGTTGCTGTGAAATTCTTCATCCTTTGGGACCATATGTACAAATAAAATAATCATCTTGTAATACTTTGCATTCTTTTTAAAAACTCTCTTTAGTGCATAAGAGACACAAAATCCTTGTCTTATTCCTGAATGTTATGATTCACTTGTGCTCTTATTCACAGGATACATCCGTATCTGCCAATACCAGAGTGTGTGGTGGTCTTGCAGTCAGCAAAAATTCCATGTGACATTTGGTGCATTCTGAAAGTCTCACTAGTTTAACGCGTTAAATGAGCTTTGTCCATCGGCCGTTCCGTAAGCAGAGGTGTTCATTTTAATACACACTGGATTGTGAACATCTCGGTGATGTGTCTGGGTATCCCAGGTGCCCAATCTGTCCCCTCTTCCATGATGCCTGTGGCTCGTGACAACAGTATGACTGTTCCAAGCACAACAACTGATCCTTTGATTGATTTTTGTTATATAGCATCACTTTTTTTTTTTGACACATTTGACTAATTGCAACAATGGAACCTCAAGTTCCTACAAGTCCTGGCGTAAAGATTGTGAAGTTCATTATGACATTCCTTAAGTTGATTTTTGTGTGATGCATTGCACAAAACACACTGACCAGGTGGCTAGTTTGTTCAGTAAAAATCGTGTGCTACCTGCAGACAATGCACGTGTACAATAGCTTCAAACTGCACTGGTTCGGAAAAAAAAAAATTGAACAGTGATATGAAGCAACATGCACAAGATGACTGTGAATAAGAGAATATTTCTGCCAGAAGGGGACATCTTCCTCTTGACGCCATGTGGAAAGTTTCTAAACAAAACACTAACTGATGCTTACACCTATACATGGCCACGAAAATAGGCAGCTGGGCAGAATTGCACTGGTGACACATGGGAAAAGCAGAGAGATCAGGACAAACATCGCTGGTTCCCGTGCAGTGTGTGGCAATGTCAACCAGGCTGGGTTGTCTAGTTCGAGTGACAGACCATAGTCCCGAGTCCCGTATCTACACGTCGGACTGCTCTACAGAGTTATCACTAGAAGACAACACACAGGGTTGGCACTCCTAATTTCATGACCGTGAGTTTATTGGTTTCCTTAAAAGAGTAAAATAACTGGTTTAACGAGATCAGTAATGTTTTACAGTGGAACCTCGAATGTAATTTGCCATCTTAGTTCCATCGAAGCATTCCTGGATTGTATTTTCTTAAGACACAATCCTTTCAAAAATATACAATCAAGACTCTACTGTATTTCTAAAAAAGAAACCAGAATACAGTTAAAACAATCCAATGAAAACTGTAAGCTATCGTCATATCATATTTCTGCATTGTAAACTGTATATGGATTCAAATATATAATTAACACAATGCATTTTTTGTGGAAAAAAAAAAGTTCTATATGCAACTTAATGTGCACATTAACATAATTGACAAACACAATCATACAAAGTTGTAAAAATTTATTCATAACATTGCTCTTACATTTTAAACATATTTACGACCTCTTGCTTGACTAGACATTAAATGTGAACATCAGATGTTAAACCACTCATGCTTCCTTTAGCTTCAACATATACAGTTAATACTTGCATGTGCCAACCTTGGTTATTAAATTTCCAAAATTTTACATGGCCAGAAAGATTTTTCTTTACTGAATTTTTCACAACCCTGAGAACATTTAACAAAATTAATGTGCTAGACATGTTAAGTGCACTTGAAATGTTTGTATATTTTCTTAACTATTATACAAGTTCAACTTTCTCTACAATTTCATCCCACCAATAAGTTTTTAGATAAAGAAAAAACAACCAATAACAATGACACATTATGAACGGTAGTAATAATCTGCTACTAATTACTCGATACAAGTTAGTAACCAAATGTAATTTTAACTAAAATTATAATAATCATTGAGGTGCAAAAACTGGTAAATGACTACAGATCGACTTATATTTATTCCTTATAATGTAAGTTATACTTAAAAAATTCATAACATAATTGGACTGTTGATTGGCACAACAAAAATAAAAATGTGCCAGAAATGTATCATTAACACATTATAAGTGTTCTGAAATTAAAATAATTATAACAATTATAATATAACAAAGAAAAATTAATGCTGATCATTTAATAGAAACACACTGTCATTTTCAAGTGCTAAAAACAAATATGTTATAAGAATTTCTACGGGAGATTTTACACTTGAACAGAAGGCAATTTGTATGAGAAATGAACAAAACATTAGATTTAAAAGCATTACAAGAAAAATAGCATCAAAATTATATTTATTACGTTTTTCCTTGTAGAAGAAAAGTATAACAAGATAAAACTAATGACTAAGAAACAGAATATTGTAATTGTTTTAAATATCGGATTCCTACTATTATACATGGAAAAATCAGCTTTGTCTCAACCCTAAGACAATATATTGTTTAATACAATAATGACTGAATTACTTTTAAATTTCACACAAGTAAATGACAAACTTAAAAATAAATAACACTCCTTGTTATGCAATGAAAATATAAAAAACTTAAGATTTCTGGAGCGTATGCTCCTAAATCAACCTGGATTCCCTATTATAAATATATAAATAAATCTAATAAAACTTAACGAGTCAAATCTAAGACCTTCTGACCAGATGCAAACATTTACGAATTCGTATACAACGAATGGACGGGATCAGTACAAGATATTTACAAACAATGATAAACAAGAACAAACAAAAAGTTCAAGGAATACTTGACATATTTACTTGTTTTCACTTCAGTTGACCACGAAGCAATACGGCAAAAGTTTTTTACAAATTGTTAATTAAGGAAATCTTAATGAATGGACATACTTTTACAACTATGAACCATTTATAAAAATATAGGTTAAAAATTGTATAATTTTACCAATAGGGATATGTATGTATGGATATAAATTTCACACACTAAAGCCTGAAAATATGTATTTTTGTGAAACTTGTGATATAACCAGCATTACAGCAACTTTAGTTTAGTGGAGAATTGTATCTCTAGATGGCTACACTGATGATCATGACTCATGTGACTAGATTTATTTGCAGTTGTTACTTACAATAACCAATTTACTTTACATGCAAATTGGAGAAGTAACTTAATTCTTTCAAAGCATTACTATTGAAAGCCAATATAGGTTCTACAAAACTTAACAAAAATATGATAAAAAAAAAACATGAAAAAATATAAAAGCTCTATTCTATAAATTGTCATTTTTCCTATGAATCTAGGATCCTGTAAAACAATCCACAAAAAATGATAAAACAAAAGAAAATACAAAATATGATTAATCACAAGAAAATATAGCTACTGGCAAAAAAATACTATTAATGACTATCCTTGTTTATACTGACAGCTATTACCTATTACGATAGGTAAATAGCACCGATAAACATTAAACCATCACAGAGATTGAGAACTGATATGCTGTATTTAAGACTAGATTGATAGAAACAGTTGTTATCAACATATCTGCCAATTAACACATCATACTGCAATTTTCTCAAATTCCCAACAAAACCATTCCATATAATTCAATAAACATGGAGTCAGTTAAATACACAAAAGAAAAGGTGAAACATGACAGTAACACTATTGATAAGAAAGCAAAAAAAAATATTGTGATCTATATTACGGACATTGTAAAGTGCATTATCAAAATAAATAATTCTTAGTAATATGTAAACAATCTTTCCATTTTTATTAGCCATACCTAGACTAACGTCAATACCTTCCATATGGAGCAAAATATAAAAATGTATTTATTGTTTTAACATGACAATGCTTTCAACATATTTTTAGAGGGGGGGGGGTTAATATGGATTTCACAATTGTTTCCTTTCCTTTTTAAATACAAAAATATGCTTTATTTTTTACCTTTTAAACACTAACTTTTATTTATTAATGTCCGACGCTAGATCTACCAATGCGAGTTTTGTACACAGTGCTTTAATGGAAGACTAGGCGTATGAATGCTAAATAATCTATTCTATTTTCACTTTACTCCTGCTGGACAATTTCTTTTTTTTATTATTATTAAAATTTGGAAACGCAATTAATTTAATCCAAAGTTGCCTTATTGGGCTTGCGCTCTAGCAATATCACTTGAACACATGAGGGACGGACATAAGTAGACGACATAACAGTGCGTTGTCATCATTTACTGTTTACCTAATAAGTTCTTAAATTTTGCTACAAGATTGCTTTGTTTCTCATTATACTTATCATGTCATTATGATGAATCTGAACCTGGAGTCATGCTTCGAGCGTCCCATTCGTGTTGCCTCATTTCCAGACCCTATAAAGTAATACAATAGCATATGAATCATCAAGCCTAGAAACACAACTGTAGCATACGTTCTTATCTGGTGTGGAGAGGAGAGAGTGAGTGAGTTTATCACTAAAAAATATGCAATAGCAAATAGCAATAGCAAAAAGTAGTGTTGCCAACTATTGCTAAATAGTCTATTGGATCTAGCAGTGGCTATGTATCCTAGTTTCTTGAATTTACACACCACAAAAGACTACTATTGGAGAAATTATTATTTATGTTTTTTTTTGGAACTGAAAAAAATATATATAAAAACCTAAAGTTTCCCCTCAAATGTATTGTTTTAAACTTCCTTCCACCCCTCTTTGACCCCTATTTAGCACATGCTTCCAAAAATAGTTTCTGGCAGTAGAACAACATTTACCTAGCTTACTGTTATACTAAGCTACACACTAGCACCTACCATGCTTTTTTAATACTGCATAATCTAATTGTTGTTGTTTAGATATGCACTATTGAACTATTATCAACAAAACTTTGCATGGTTGTTGAATCCTACAAGTACTACTTTTTGCAATGACCACAGAGTCTCATCACATAGGATTTTTTTGCAACATTTAAATCATCAACTTCTTCCTTTTCTAACTGGTTTTTGGGAACAAGATACCACAATTTCCCTTTTGGCAAGGGTGTGATCCTTTGAGGGAAATAAAATGACAGAAACTGTCATAGTTTCCATCCTCCATTTTTTTTGTGCAGCAGTGCCAGGCCCGTAGCCAGGCAGGGGCCAGGGGGGCTCAGCCCCCCCTGGAACTACCATCAGCCTCCCCTGGCACTGAGGTCAGCCCCCTCCCTTGACATTAGGTAAAACTATTTTGTGTAATTTGTTTGCAGTGAAAAGTGAAAATGTAGACAGCAGAAATTATTTTGCTCATAACTTTGATGAAAGATAATTTCAGGGAGCATGAACAGCAGCTATTACATTCGTTCATCTTATTTATAAGAAGTCTTAAGTAGCGGCAAGTATTTAGGAGATTCTCCTCTCTAGACTTCAGAAAGTTTCTATCTGTACCTTCGTTACCCCTGTTGCGATCTCCCATTTGTACAGAAATATGTGACTTTGATGTAATCATGCAAATTCCATCCGCATCTGCGTCAAAGGTTAACAGCTCCCAAGTTTTGGGAATAGAATAGAATAGAATTTATTTCCAGTATGAGTCTTTACAGCTGTGCATACCATACAAGGATGAGAAAATGTTTTAGTATAATTTTCCTACACCCTTCCTCCTCTCAGTCTACTTCCACATTCACTCTGCTTGGGAGTTCACAAACACTATTTCACTTCAACTCTTTCCCTACACTTGCACTGTTACCTGAGTGATTCCTAAATTTTCTCACATTTATTAATTTATTTATTTAGTAGCCTCTCCCCCGTTTCACACATGTTCGCAATCCCCACTGAGCTTCTTTTCTCTCTTTGCCGAGGCATAGCATAGGAAAGTTCTCAGATTCCTTATTTGCGCCTCCCCCTCTCGGTCTCTCCCTCCTAATAACGCTTGTCATTATACTCTCAATGTTATCTTCATTTATTTCCCTGATATATTTTTGTCTTGCCTCCCCTGTTTCTTTGCACTGGAGGAGAATGTGAAATTTCGTCTCGTCTTCACCGCATAGCGGACATTCTACGCTCCCGTCCTCCCGTTTTAGTTTAACTTGTGCCCATCCCCCCAGTCTGAACCAGGCCAATCCTGACCTTTCTTTTGCTCCACACAAATCTACGTAGTTCCTCCCTCCCCATTCTCGATCCGTATCCACTATTTTCGCTGATGTTAACTATATTTTTGCGTCGCATTCTGCCAAAATTTTCTGTTTCTGTTTACCCCCACTTATCTGTGATTGTACACAGAGTTTTTTTTTTCAAATTTCCCCCCTCCCTGGTGATCAGTTTTGCCCAGTATTTAATGCTCCTCATTTTGGCATCCACTTCCTCTCTTAATTTTCCCATTTCCATAAGTGCCCCACATGTTGTCATACCCCTCCCTACTCCTAGCCCTTGTTTAGGAATCTAGACTGTACGACGTTTACGGTTTCCCCTCCCTCCCAGACCCATGGTTCGATGCCATAGAACAGTGTTGCCTTAACTGTGGTCTCGTAGACCCCCCTCCAGAATTTAAAATTGTATATTTGGTACTTTGTATTTTATTTTTCTTGTTTTTTCCAACGCAAACATTGCATTACATTTATTCCTGTGTACGTGCCTTGCCCACCTGCCCGTCATTGTCATCACCATGCCTAAATAATCGTACTGTTTCACCCTATCAACACTTGTCCCTCCATATTTCCATTGTTCATCCTTACCAAATCAATACCCATTCTTAAATACCATTATTTTGGTCTTCTTGATATTTACTCGCGACCGTTCTGTAGACCTGCTGTTGTGTTCGAAATCAGTACCAGGTCGTCTGCGTAAAACAGAAGTGGTACCTTTATGTCGAATATCGTTGGTGGATCCATGTCCCTCTGTGCTATTTCCTCCACGATATCGTTGTTGTTTCGGTTGAGGAGTGGAATGTATGGTAGGCACTATGATTGAATATTGTCCACCTTTCTTGTGTAATATAAATATTTGTATTGTCAAACGTAGTATGGAGTGTGTAAGGGATGATTTCAGTAGCAGCCAATTAACACTTCAAGTGATATTGTAAAAGATATAGTAGAAAAATGTAGTATGTGTGATATTTCTAAACTTTATGTAACTAAATGACCCCCTTCCCACCACACACATAATTTACCTTCATTTAACACTGTTAAACTTTTGAAAAATTGACTTGATTTACAAAGCCCCCCTGATAACCCGTGAGCCCCCCCTGGAGATCAATTCTGGCTACGGGCCTGAGCAGTGCACATTAAAAAAAACATGTGCTTGAAAACTTGAAAACCTCCTCCCCCAAAAACTGACAGGTGAAAGGTTAAATGATGTTCTACACTTCCATCTCATCAAACAAACTTTCAAAACAGCTGAAAAGTTTGTTTTACTGTCATTGTTACTGTTATTATTATTATTGTATGTGTATTAGGAATGGGACCGATTAATCGATACTCTATCGTTATCGGCAGATATAGGCTTATCGGTGAAATTACCGATTATTTTACCGATCCGATATATCGATAAATATCTTATAATTTAGTGCAAAATTCTGCCATTTTGTTGTAATATTTAAGGATAATCTCCATGCCCTACTTTCTAAAAAAGTAATTGTCTAAATATTGAACTTCTGTTGCACTGCAGTCACCTCGAAACACACATTCATTAAGATCAATGAACATTTCAGGTTCTTCAAGGACCATTTCTAATTTTATATCGGATCAGTAGAATATCGGTTATCGATATCGGTAAATTTTATATCGGTACTTTATCGGTATCGGCCAAAATTTCATATCGGCCCATCCCTAATATGTATAATCTTAATTCGTTCTTTATTTTTCACTGAAAATCGCATCCTTATGTACAAAATAGATTTTTCCTGTCTTCAGGACTTTTCAATTAAAAAAAAGTCCTGATTCCATGCTCTGAAAATATGGTAGCCTTACAGGGTTGATACATGTACAGCCTGTAACAAAATAACTGCCCCACCGCTAAAATGAGGAGAATATTGAAATATGTTAAAATTGCTATTGTAATAAGGTGCAAAACAATGGCAATTGCACCTGGGATTGTTCCTTGGTGCATCTTGATTCTTTTTTGTTATGTTTGCACTGCTGTCTTTCTTTCCACTGTCTGCTAACAGGTGTCTCGGACGTCTGTCTGTCTTGTGTGCAAATGGCTGCCACCTGTTCTGACGTGCAGCCATGTTTACTGGTGGAAATCATGTGAATAGTGGGTGGAAAATCTGTGTAATGGATTTCCCTTTTCATAGTTTGAGCAGATACATTGAGTTATGCTAGCAAAAATTGTGGTTGAAATGCAATTTATTAATAATGTCAGTAGAACAAGCAAAACATGGTAAAATCAACTTCCTGGACATCACCATCAGCCGTGCACTTAACAAATTCACAACCACTGTCTACAGAAAACCGGATGCAGGCAACCAGTACATACATGCTCTCTCTAGCCATCCCGCCAAGCAAAAAGCCAATGTGTGGCTGAACTTTTATCGAAGAGCCTTCTCCTACTGTTGCAGAGAAGAGGATCTGTGAGAGGAGATAGCCACCATCACTGAAATAGATGCTACACTGAAGCACAACTTTCCACTTGGTGCAGTAAAGCGAAAATACAGGTCAGACACCCTAACCAACCACAATCAACCCATTCGCAAGCAACCCAGCCACAATCAACCTCCAGCGGCCAATATAAATGGTTTGTCTTCCCCTACCATCCCACCACTTCTACCATCCCACCACTTCTACCATCCCACCCTACCATCCCACCATATCCAAAGCCCTTCTCCCATATGGCATCAAAGTAGCGCACAAACCCAATTCCAAAATAGCTGATAAACTGATAACAGATGTATACGATGCAGTGTGTGAATGCAAGGCACATTACATTGGCAGGTCCATCAGATCTGTCAATGAAAGAATCCAACAGCACCTAACAGATGCGAAAAAAGCCCAACCCACTACTGGTCTTACTAAACATATCAAATACAATAGCCATAAAATTCAAAAGGTTCAAGTCAAACACACTGGCCACACCCTCGTAGACACCAAAATCAAGGAAACGCACGCCATAATGCACTTCCTGCACGAGCTAAACATCGATAGCAGGCAAGCGCACCACACTTGGATTCCCCTATTACAACAGTCATCACCCGGAAATAGCAGATGACACAGACAGAGACGCACAGTTAACAACAGCGCACCTAGTGGCAGCCAGAGAACTACAAACAAAAGACGCACGCCCAGCAACAGTACAGCAAGTTCCAACGAGGATGGTGGCAGTGGCCACTGAAATCAATCGAAAAAGAAAAAAACAGCTTCGCGGATAAAAGTGAGTACTAGTTTCTCCGTATTTATATACTACTGCGTCTCTCTTTTCCCAATTATGAATGTCAGTTTGTTCAAAATCAACATGTAATGATTATTTTACTGAAAAATAAAAAAAAGGTCAATATCCAGGCTTTAATTACTAACAGACACATAAAGCAAGTCCCAGAATTCATCTAAAGTAAAATATATGAGGGGTATAACTGTCTAGATATCACCTAAAACACAGTCTCCGTTCCATTGTGGTAAGAGGTGCAGTTATTTTGTTGCAGACTGTACATTGGCAGCCTGATTCTTAACATACGAGGGTTGGGGCATAAGTCATGGCAACTATTTTTTTTCATGAGAATGCGAGACTGGCACGAAAATCGAAATATACAAATGGAAGGGGGAATTGTATGGTACTGTGGAATGTATGAACAATGTGTACCAGGTGTAGGATCGGGAAGCGAGCAAAGATAGCATCTTGCTGTAACGAGTGCACTCACGGTCCCCGAAATGACGTGTCAATCATACCCCGGCACGGGGCCAAACGTCGTTATGTGTACGGGAAACCGGTCGTGACTCACGGTCCAGTTATCAAGTTCGGTACTGAGACGGTCGTTTATTGTCATACTATTGCGAGGCGGAGATTAATACCTTGAAAAGTTACACTGTTTTGTTTACCTTTGATATGTAGATTCGAACAATCATAAAACACTAATAGCATAATATCTGGTACCTGAAAAACGTCAAATAACAACACTGACGAACGGTAAAAAGTGAATATATATTGTAACAACAAAAAAATATTGCAATCAACAACTGTTTACAAAGCCTCCTCACTCTCACAACATTCACTCTATCTCTCTTTCACACACATGAGGTATTTTTACATGTGAAGTATGGATACAAGTCATGGATCTCATTAACATATCATTCCTTTTAATTTTAAACCTTAATGTGAATTTAGGGCATTTGTCTGCCAGCTCCTGTGCTCTTTTAAATTAACTTAAGTGCCAGCCTTCGGAAAGCGGTTAACTAAGACAATTGGGTCGGCGTGGTTAAATCTTTCGTTCGAATGAACGTATGCATCGAGTCGTAAGCACGACATTATACAAGTTTCTCGGACGGGGGTATTACACATAAGCCTCTCTCGTCCAATGAGAACAACTACACAATTACATAGGGATGCAAAAACTTAATTGGCTCCAGCTGCCGGAATACACTAATCAATCGTCGGCGCGAGCAAAAATTACCTTAAAAACCACTATGCAACAAATAATACTATTTCACGCACACGACCTTGCAATAAAAACAACTATGCTTTCACAATTAAAAAAGACTCATCAGTCAACTATTGACAAATTAAATGGCGCGACGGGGCGGTCGGTTACACAAGAAATGGAGCACACTTTGACCATTTATACTAAATATTAAAGAAATGAAATGGAGCTTCTAACCCTGAATGCAGACAATTAAATTAGAACATCTGAACATGAAATTACCCTTTTTTATAACAATACCAAAAATTATCAGACGCGGGGATTAGGTTCGGGGTTTCCTGAGTAACTTTGCGAATAAGTGAGACTTCGGCGTTAACTGTACGGTGTTGATACTAACGACGCACGTTTACATGTACATGAGACCCTCTGAAGTATACTGTACCAGACTCTGCTACATGGCGTGGTCATTCATCTCTCCTGGACGCGGGACTTGCACACGGTTCCTTTCTGGCGAAATTGTCCTCCGAGGTCGATCGCGACGAAGAATAATTGCGACGATCTGGTGTACTTGCACCTCCTTAGTACTTCGGGTGTTCCTCTTGCCACTAGCGTCGGATGTACGTGGTCACGCGCCGGTCAGGAATCTCTCCAGTGTCGGGCATCAATTGGACGTCGATCTGCAATCATCTCTCTCTGGTAACGAGCTTCGGTTGGGACGTCGATCTGAAAGCGTCCTTCGGGCTTTGGGCAGTGTTTGGTTTTGGCGTCGTCTGACTGACTTCGGTGTCGTTGCAGGCGTCAGGGGAGTCGACAGACTCCCTTCTCAATCTCCTTTAGCCGCCCATGATTATGTAGTTAACGTTTGGCAAAAAACAAATCACCGCGTAATCTTCACCAAAATAAGGCGCACACTGGTAACTCTCTATCTGCAACTCGCTCGCGGTACGTAAGGAAACAAAGTCCACGGACACAAAACAATAATCACGCGAGAGTGTAGCGCAGAGCTGCTCTCTCTATGAAATCCGGGTGAAAACTGTTTCTGGGATGGTAGCACCGCATATATATAAGAGATTCAAATTCGTCCGTTGAAACCCACGCTAAGGTGGCTTCGCTTCGCTTTCTCAGGGGATGGAAATGACCTCTGTCCATTGTCTTGAAAGGCGCGGTCGGCGACGCGTCCTGGATCCTTGCAGAGTTGGGCTCCAGCTGGTTTTCCTGGTCATCCGTGAACATGGGTTCGAACGCCCGCTGCGACTCAAGCCCGGTAGCGGCGAAAATAATCTTTCCTTATCTCCGTGTTGGTGCAAATATGTCCTGTTCTAAGCGGCGGCTGTCACTCAAGAAAAACCCTTCTCCCAACTCCCGACGTCTGGCTCGGATACAAGTTTATCCACAAAATAAGATCAAACCTCACACTTTCATGTTTGTGCATAAAATGAATCAATAAACAAAAAATAATTTATATCGAACTGCGTTTCACATGTCACTAGATACCGTGACATTGCCATATGTGTTTACAAGTCAGAAAGCATCCAAACTTTACCTGAACAAAAAAAGGTGCATACTACTGTAGCACACTATTCCCCACAGTTTCCACCAGCTCTCTGTGGCGTTCTCCAGTATCTCTCTCCCAAAGAATGGCTATTTTGATACACGAATGCTGTTCACACCATCCAATTGAACCAACAATGAATTACCACTGCTCTCTGTATGATAACCATTCATCACACTGCCATCTAGTGATGTGTTCACATACTATAGGTTACGTGTTCTCCGGGACATGTGATCATAGTTTGGTATGACCATTTAAGAAAAAAATATAGTTGCCTCGACTTAGTTCTCATAGTAAATTGGTGAATGGTTGTAGAGAGATGAATTTTTACTTGCGGGTATCTAGTTCATGGGAGTTCTGTTGTCAATAGCATATTAATTCTTAAAAGTTTAAAATACAAATAGTATCTGCAAATAATTCATTATAGCCAAAAAAATGCTCTGAAGAGAAATAAATCACAATGATCTTACCTTACGAAGTGTTGACAACTGTGACAGGATATCATTCCCACTGAAAATATCTTCCACAACTAAATCACTTCCTTGTGAATTTCTATTTGTTACACTTGCTCTTCTTAGCAACCTTTGAAGAGGTCTGTTATCTGCAAAGCACAAAGATTTAATATAATAAACACATTAGTTAATACAGTACATTTCAATTTTATTTTACAGTTTCAGGTAATAATCAGGTAAAGGATTTTGGATTCAGATTCAAATGCTAATACCTACTACACAAATGTACAGTATTAAAAAAGTAAATGGTTAATCCCTTAAGTGTGGAATATTTTGAGTAAGTCACTACTAGAAAATGTTTTTTTCTTTTTGTAGCAAAATTCACTTTCATCACCCCTTCTTCTTCATTTTCTGATTCATATTCATTTTCACTGTTTTCAGAAGTTAACAAGTTCAACTTGGCTCCCAATGGCATAGTGCTAACCCCTTGTAATCAAGGAGTCCTGGGTTCGATACCCAATATATATGCCACACACAGTCGAATTTAGTCAAAGGAAACACAAGGTGCATATATGCACCTGCAGATGTCATGCGCATATATACACTAATGTGCAAAACTGAATAATAATTTGAAATTACATAGAAAGCATGTTGAGAAACAGTGGTAAATGCATGTAGTGTTTCCGAGTACAAGTCCTTGACTGTGTGCCACACTGATTCCCGAAATTACCGCTTTGTGGCACTGGATACACCCGTTGCAGTCGGGTATGTGCCGAGCGCTGTTTCAACATGCCAGTAGTTGTGTTCGATACATCACAGACAGCGTACACAAAGCAGTGTTGTTGGCCAGATTGTCAGCGCACGTGTAGGATAATGGCGCAGACACACAATATGGATGATTTCATGCGTGGAAGAATTGTTGGATGACTGGAGAGGGGGTCAGATGCAGATGGAAGTGTCGCGTGAACTGCATGTCCCAGAGTGTCATCTCAAGGGTCTGGCGATGATTCCAACAGGGTGAAAACGTCACTCGGAGGTTTGGAGGAAGCCATCCAAGGAGTACCACCTCCAAGAGGACCGTTTCTTACGTCTAACAGCCAGGCGCAAGACACAGCACCGCCTGCGATCTTGGTAGAGATCTTGCAGCTGCTACAGGGACACAGTTTCAAGGTTTACAGTGTACAGACGGTTAACTGAGAGACACCTGTGTGCCAGAAGACCAGCAAAGTGTGTTCCATTGAACCCAGTGCAAAGAAGAGCATTTGAATTGGTCCAGGGAACATCACACATGGGCCCAGGAGCAATCGAGTCATATCTTGTTCACAGATGAATCCAGGTTCTGTCTTACCAGTGATTCACTATGTGTCTTTATCTGGAGAGAACCCGGAAGACGGTTCCGTCCAGCTAACATTAATGAACTGGACCATTACAGAGGTGGGGGAATCATGGTGTGAGGTGGGATTATCCTGGGGTCTCACACGCCCCTGCATGCCTTCCCACGGGGTACCATTACAGGTGTGGTGTATCAGGATGACA
Organism: Lepisma saccharinum; assembly: GCF_977018435.1. NCBI lineage: Eukaryota > Metazoa > Arthropoda > Insecta > Zygentoma > Lepismatidae > Lepisma > Lepisma saccharinum. The sequence goes on along the minus strand of NC_139250.1, from coordinate 18,931,693 downwards.
TCCTGGACAGTATGGTCGTCTCTTTCAGGGTGCAGTTCGCCCTGAATTCATTCTGATGGATGATAATGCTCGTCCCCATTGAGCTGGCATAGTGGATGTGTACCTTGAGACTCAAGAGATCAGACGATTCGATTAGCCCAGTTGCTCACCAGACTTGAACCCAATAGAGCATGCATGGGACATGCTTGACAGGCAAATTGCGCGTCGTCAAATGGCTCCAAGGTCCATTCCCAAGCTCAGGGAGCACTGCTCCAAGAATGGCAAGTCATACCCCAGCCACTTCTTGACAACCTCATCCTCAGCATGCACTCACGTTGTGGTGCATGTCTTGCAGTGCGGGGATGTCACAAACACTATTGATGCCCCTGTGCCGCACCCTGTTTCCTGGACTAACACATGGGTACATTTCCGGATTTTCACACCCCCTTGCATTTTTGTCCCTGTTGCCCACCCTGTACCTTTTCTCACACTGTTTTCAGTCTGATACAATTTGCAATTCAACCTGCAATCCATATATGGGTGGTTCTCCATTTTCTCCCCCGTCATAAATACCTTCAACTGAATTATCCCTAACTTATGCACATGAGTTTATATACAGGGTGATTCTAAAGGTATAGAACAAACGAAAACCACAGATACCTCCCATGAAATAGAGACGAAAGTTCCCCTTCCACTTTGCCGAGAGATGCCTCCGTGAGGAGCTAGACAACGCCGAAAACGTGTGAAAATGAACTTCACACCTCTGTACAGCCAGTACCAGTGAAGATAGAAAGGCGGAACAAACAAAGTCAAAAGGAACACCAAAGTCGCCCATCCGAAAAACACTAGGCGGCAGCTGCGCAATGCATGCACATGGGGTTCCACAAAGGAAATAGGAGTGTCCCGCAAGACAAGTGAAGGGAAAGGGTAGCGATCGACAACGGTAGGGACAAAAGAAGCTATGAAGCATGAAGTAACAATTGCACAGCGGGAAACAAACACCATGACTGAAGCAGCGCAGTCGAGAAAAGTAGTGCGGGGTTGCAGAACCACGGGAGGACAACGTAGGATGTAAAAACACACCGAGAATGCACGCAAAGTGGTCCGTGACACTCGACAGGCAACAGACGCGTACATGGTTCGGGGCAGAAATGGCGGCGCTGGCGGTGCAGCGCAAGGGGGAGTCCCCAAAACACAGTGGGGAGACACCGCAGCAAGAACAAAGCACGGTGCAACAAAAGAGAAAGAGGACCGGACGGGGAATGGTACCTGTCAAGGAGACAACAAATGCGGGACGAGGGATTCCCCGTAGCAGCACCGAGGGGATGTCACACAGAGGTCGTGCGCCAGCAGGACAAACACAGCAACTACGGGCACAGGAGGTTATTGCTAATTAAAGGTGCACGTACAGATAGGACCACGTACCCCGTACTGACGTTGTAACAAACGTCGTGATAGGGCCCAATCAGCCTCTTAGAAATGAAGCCGGAGGCACATCGCTGGGTGGGAGCGGGCGAAAGGCTGCTGGAGTGTCGTACGGACCCCACCACTCTGTACGGTGGACGACACTAATGGACGAGGTCGGAATGTTTCCATCCCGATCACCAGGTCCACCGTTCCCAGACCTGACGCGGCTGCTTGCTTCCGAGCGCAACCCCAGCCGAACAACTCGAGTCCCTCCTCGGCTGCAGCCTTCCGCTCCGAAACCAAGCGTGGCCTCACACCACCGCAGCCGCACACTGCCACGTGGGTGTGAGACCGGGCCGAGCAAGGCTGGACAGATAAACTGCGTGGGACAATCGTGTAATGAAGCTACGTGGGGGTATGCACATCTGTTCAACTGCTGGGTTACCCCACATTGGTATACACAAACACCACACAATCGTACGTAGTGCTCCCCGTCGGCTCGAGCAAGACGGACGAAGTACGTGTTGTGGGTGAATGGGGCAAGAATGAAGGACGCTACATGTGTTCCACGATGACAAGGCCCCACCTGACGGCAGTGGTCAGGTAGTGAAGAGCACAGGCACGGGTGGCTCAGGAACGTCAGCTGATTGTACCACAGTGCCGTGCGGACGTGTGGGCTGATTGGAAGTGCAGCGTCAGGGAGCGTGTCAGTGAAAGAGCCGGTGCGGTGGTGGTGTGCTTGACGTACGACAATTGAGAACGTTGTTTCGAAGCCGTTGTGACCAGTGTGTGTGTGTGTGTGCCACCTGTGCACTGCAGTACAGTATTCCATAATTGGCACTATCCTCACCGTACCATGGAACACTACACATTTGTAGAACTGAGGGACATGCATTTTGTCTACGGCCTTGCAGATGGCAATGGCCGAGCAGCTGCACGCCTTTATCGAGGACGGTATCCGGAGAGGCGACAACCCAACAGCAGGTTGTTTTCGAACGTGCACCGTACCCTTAGTGAATCGGGTGTGTTACGTGCAGGCCATCATGTCGGTCACCCAAGACATGTGCGCACCGCGGCGGTCGAGGAGGACGTACTTGCTCGCGTGGACGACACACCGTCCACTAGCACCCGTAGCATTGCACGTGCAGTGGGAGTATCACAGTCGACAGTGTGGTATGTCCTTTTGCACCGTACCTACCCACAGCGCTGGATCGGCAGAGAGGGCCCTGTCCCCTGGCCCGCCCGTTCGCCTGACCTCACACCAATGGATTTCTTCTTGTGGGGCGATGTGAAAACACTCGTCTACGAGACCCCGGTGCCTGACAAGGAAACATTGGTAGCTCGGATACTTGCAGCATCGGCCGAGGTGTGTACCATGCCAGGGATTTTTGATAGGGTTCGCCAGAATTTCCTGCGACGCTGCAATGCCTGCATTGAATGTGGTGTTCGTCAATTTGAGCAACTTTTGTAACAACGTCAGTCCGGAATACGACTACGTACTACGTACTATTCCTATCTGTAAGTGCACCTTTGCGTGGCAATAAACCTCCTGTGCCCGTAGTTGCTCTGTTTGTCCTGCTGGCGCACGACCTCTGTGTGACATCCCCTCGGTGCTGCTACGGGGAATCCATCGTCCCGCATATGTTGTCTCCTTGACAGGTACCATTCCCCGTCCGGTCCTCTTTCTCTTTTGTTGAACCGTGCTTTGTTCTTGCTGCGGTGTCTGCCCACTGTGTTTGGGGACTCCCCACGTGCTGCATGTGTTTGTTTCCCGCTGTGCAATTGTTACTTCATGCTTCATTGCTTCTTTTGTCCCTACCGTTGTCGATCGCTACCCTTTCCCTTCACTTGTCTTGCGAGACACTCCTATTTCCTTTGTGGAACCCCATGCACATGCGTTGTGCAGCTGCCGCCTAGTGTTTTTCGGATGGGCGACTTTGGTGTTCCTTTTGACTTTGTTTGTTCCGCCTTTCTATCTTCACTGGTACTGGCTGTACAGAGGTGTGAAGTTCATTTTCACACGTTTTCGGCGTTGTCTAGCTCCTCACGGAGGCATCTCTCGGCAAAGTGGAAGGGGAACTTTCGTCTCTATTTCATGGGAGGTATCTGTGGTTTTTGTTTGTACTATACCTTTAGAATCACCCTGTATATATATATATATATATATATAATGGATAAAAGAAAGAAGGGCCAAAAGGGCTAAATAAAAATCAAAGAAGGAGAAAGGAAACACAGTTCCATCTGAAGATGCAACGATTAAGCTAGCGAAAATTCGAATTTTTTCCGCTGTCTGGTGTTTCCTTTCTCCTGCTTTGATTTATATATATATATATATCGTAGCTTAATCGTAGCATCTTCGCCCTTAAGGGGTTAAACAATAACTATGATACGGTCCGCTTGAGCGGGGTTGCCTAAGCCTATCTATTCTGTGAGATTACTTATCACATCCACATCTACCACATCCAAGATTCTAACCACTTAACTTTCTCACTATCAATTCCCTCTCACATCATAGAATTACCGTACGGTCGCGCCGGCGACAATTGCTTGGTCTCAATAAGTCAATCCTTGCTAGAAAGAAATAGTACAACCAAGTTTCAAATTGACTCTGATTTAAAATGAAAAATAAGAAATTCAGAAATTAGCCAATCTGATGGAAAACATCCTGTATTAAGCAGTAACGCAAAGTAGTTACTAAAAATCCCTTACTTGGCACTCGCGCCCTTTCCCTGTGTTATGCTTGACAAATCTGAGAAATCAATTTGTGGCAAGACGTGAATATGTCAATTCACCAACACACCTTTGGTTTACGAATTATAACAAGTTCCATATCACGCTGGATACATGTCCCTAATGCCAAACAAACATTCTGACATCTCTCTCACCTGAAAGAGGTTTCATAGTTAGTAAACATTCACTACTTACAAACTAGACATCATTCATGTGTATCTGGGTGAAATCCAACTCACAGGAACGTTCAATACTTTATTCAAATTAGTGACGAATGCGAGTTTACACCAAATGTTGCAATTATTTTAAGTGACAGACTTTCGACACCGAATAAACAATTTGCGTGTAATTAATTCTCGACTTAACAACTATGACGTTAATTTTAACGTACTAATGACATCAAAAGAAAGAACACCTGAGGTACCTCTTTTTCATTAATAGACTGAAGTTATATTTAAATGTCAAACATATTTTTATGTTCTGACCGACCAGCTGGTGCACCTAGCTTAACTACACAATACACGCACAAACTGAAAATTACAAATGACCTCATATCACGTGAAAGTGGGTTTCAATATGTATCCAAAGTCAATTGTTCCTTTTAATAGCTATTTATATCTGAACTGTCCGTGCACTAGACATTACCCTAATCCAACAGCTTTGGTGCCAATTGTTCGTGCTCGAACAACGCGAAGAAATGCATGCGTGACGTCACTTTAACGTACGAACAAAATGATACTGATTTCTGTTCCGATTCTTCAGTTACTCACTGCGGAACATTTTATACGTAGTTTAATTTCGATCTACTTGAAGTGAATTTCCTCGACGAAGGATATCCTTTCTCTGGTCAATATGGCGGCTTCCGTTGAGCCACATGCACGTCTGGATTTGAACTTAATAATGCATACCAGTATCGTGAATGACACGATTGACAGTTAGTACTATAATTAGTAATAGTACGTGGCGTTTATTTTATATTCTTTCGTCGCGACAAACATGAAAGTAATTTCACCCGACGTCGATTCCTCTTTTCGATCGTCGTTGCACTTGGAAAAACAAAGGCCTTACCTCGTGGGCGGACTCTCCTCTGTCACCTTTCACAGTCCTTGCAGTCGTTACTCACTGCTTAAATCACCACAATCCTTCTGGATTCCCATTTTGATGGTCACGAGTACTTTTTCGATCTCCTTTTTCGATCATTACCGTGCCAAACCACTCAATTCTGTTGCGCCGTTTTCTTGTCGACCAACAACTTTTTCCTCCATTTTTTGAGAGTGCGTTCATTGTTTCCTCCACGCCTGACGCAGTTTCCGAACACCTGATGACCAAACACTATCACACGTTCACACTTAAATCACTTTAACATCCACAGGTTTCTAACTACGACAGGAGTGCGTGCGTGTGTGTTAAGGCATAATTAACAAATACTTATATCCAATCTTTAAAACCTTATTATTAGAATATTAGATATTTGATGTCCCCTTTTCCCTTTTTTTTTATCACTTCCGCCTCAGAGTTTCCGAACACTACTGTTTCTAACTGATTAGTCAAAATGTCCCTCATCGAGCGACAATTAGATTAAAAAATATTCACGCGAATTTAATAATAAATATTTGATGGTAGTTAAGTTTCTAATGAATAAACTGAAATTTCTACACAAAGTTTAATAATGTTTAATACTAATTCAACTAGTATTTGTTCCCTTTTTAAATTAACACAAAGAGCGATCTCTAGCGGTTAAATTTGTAACTTTGGCTTCCAGCTCAATTTATCCCCGTAAGCAGCTGCCCTCTCTCGGGAATTTCTCCGAGTTACGTATGCAATCACAGCACGGACAAGCAATCTTTACAGGTTAGGTTAGTTTTCCAACCATCAGAATTTTACTGCAGCTGGTTCACGTTTCATCACCAAGGAAATTATGACTACAAACCGTCATAAATGGCGCTCAACATGGGCCAAACCCATTGCACCCCCTAACTGTATCCCAACACAGCTTTCACACCACATATTACAAATAAATAATTTTCACTTTACCTAAGTATAGACATACACTCATATTCTGTACACTATTTACAACATTTTATTACAACACAGTTCACATTAGTCCCACCTCCAAAGTGAGAGAGATCCCAAATGCTTGTCTGACTAACGACTTTAGAGACTACTGAAGAACCAAGAAGCGAGGTGACAGGTCATCTAACTCTGTGCCAGCCCGCCGCGTAATCTTTCCTACTTGATTTTCATATCCGCCGCGGTAAAGATTTCACTTGGCCCACAAGAGTCAGTTGAGAGACCTGACTTCCCGCCGCTTCGCCCCTCATTTTGCCTCACTTCCCACAGAACCTCTAAGCCTGTGAGAGTCTGTCAAGTTAGGATTAACCTGATCATCTTTGATATAACCCGAATTTAACATTTTTGTGATCCATTGCATTTGCTTTTGCTGTGTACATTTCCACAGCTTGCAGTTTTCCACAGATTGGTTTTCAACTCTCTCGCCGGTAACACAATCTACCAATGTCAATGTTGAATCTTGACTGTTATCAACACACAAATAAGGACCCAGAAACAAATCACAATATTTTCTTATTACTTTATTACCCAAATTACCGAGAGCATGATTCCTTATGAAAACAAGATCCCCTCTGGCAATTTTAGAATGATTAATCCCTTTCTGATTAAGTTTCTGGAGTTTATCTCTCCGTTTGCCAATGCTAGCAAGATTTGCCATGATTAATTTTTTATCCCACGGAATGTCATCCTGAAACAGATCTTTCAATGCCACAGCCATGAAGCTCTTGTTCAAGTTCAATCTTAATTCCTCTGGGGAATACCCAGTTTGTGAGGAAATGGAACCGTTTAGAAGAAACAGAGCTTGTGATACCTTTTCCGGCCACTTGGCATGATTGTCTGAACATAAAACTCGCATCAGCCTATTCAATTCGGCATGATACCGTTCAACCATATTTGAGCTAGGATGATATACCGGAATATATACAATTGCAACCCCCCAAGATTTCATGGTGTCTTGAAAGAGTTTCGATTTGAATTGAGGCCCATTGTCTGAAAAGATGCGATTCGGGACCCCCAAATGAACAAAATAACTGTTTACTATCTTGTTTATTATTGTTTTTGCATTGCTGTTAACTACGGGATACGCCACAAGATACCGAGAAGCAGAATCTAAAATTGTGAACAGGAATCTTTCTCTTTTTGGTCCAGATGCGAACGGCCCTTGCAAATCTACAAACAAATCTTCCCCCGGCCGATCCGAGACATGTATCCTGGCTACAAATCTGGAGGGGTGTTTATTAGGTTTAGTTCGTAGACAGACTTCACAATCTTTGACGTAGGATTTCACATCCGACTTCATTCCTTTCCAGAATAAAGACTGATATATACTGGTTAGAGTCTTAGCTGCCCCAAAATGTCCCAGAGTGTCGTGATAATGAAACAAAACTGTACCAATCAAACTCACCGGCACGCAGACACGAAGCTTGGATGCGACATGAAAATCTCTGATAACCAGCACCTCATTATGTAGACAATAAGTCTGATCCCATAATCTAGACCTAGAACTTCCTTCACCTTTCTTCCCTTTTAAGTGATCAATTATTTCCCTGAGCGCAACATCGTTCGATTGGGACGTAATCAACTCCTCAACTGAAAATAGTTTCTGATATAAATTCATAGCTATAACAGCATTAATCATATAACATGAATCTGGCATGTTGGGAAAGTTTCGACTGATGATGTCAGCTAATATGTTATCGGATCCCTTACAATATTTGACTTCGAAGGAGTACTGTTGGATTTGCAGGAACCAACGAGTTAGCCTCGCATTCCACGAATGAGCAGATTCGAGCCATGTAAGTGATTTGTGATCCGTAACAATAACAAACTTTCTACCTTTAAGATAAGTGGCAAATTTACTAATCGTGTACAATATTGCTAGTACCTCTATTTCTGTGGAGGTGTACGCTTTTTCAAAAGGTCTGAGCAATCGGCTCACAAACCCCAGCGGTTTAACATCTCCTTCCTCTAATTGATAACAATATCCACCTACGCCAATTAGAGATGCATCGGTTTGGATATATAACATTTTGTTAAAATCAGGATAATTTAGAGTCACATTCTGTGCTACTAAGACCTTTAGTTTTTCAAATGCTTCTTCAGCTCCTTCAGTCCACTTCCATTTAGTTTTTTGCTTCAACAACTCATAAAGTGGACTGGCCGTCGAGGCGAAGTTTTGTATATACTTAGACAACCAATTAAAACAACCCAAAACTCTCTGTAATTGCTTTAAATTCGTCGGCCTACTCAAACTAAGCACGCTCTCAACGTACGTAGGATCCTTCTTATACCCTCGCGTACTGACTAGGTGTCCAAGGAATTTCAACTCCTGAAATACGAACTTACATTTGTCGATCTTCAAAGTGAAGCCAGCCTTATGCAATCTGTCTAGAACTAATCTCACATGTTCCAAATGTGACTCAAAGTCCCTTGACTTCACGATGATGTCGTCGACATATACTACCACAAAATCAGAATATGGTCCTAAAATTCGATTCATAACATCTACAAAGACTGCTGTACCATTGATGGATCCAAAGACGACCCACTTAAATTGATACAGAACTCCCTCAAAGGAAAACGCTGTATATTTCCGACTATTTACGTCCAACGGAACTTGCCAATATGCGTTGCCCATGTCTAGAGATGTTAGAAACGTACAATCTTGAAAAGACGATAGCAACTCATCTACTTTCAAAGGAGCCAATTGTTTGAGTCTCATAATCTTATGATACGGTCCGCTTGAGCGGGGTTGCCTAAGCCTATCTATTCTGTGAGATTACTTATCACATCCACATCTACCACATCCAAGATTCTAACCACTTAACTTTCTCACTATCAATTCCCTCTCACATCATAGAATTACCGTACGGTCGCGCCGGCGACAATTGCTTGGTCTCAATAAGTCAATCCTTGCTAGAAAGAAATAGTACAACCAAGTTTCAAATTGACTCTGATTTAAAATGAAAAATAAGAAATTCAGAAATTAGCCAATCTGATGGAAAACATCCTGTATTAAGCAGTAACGCAAAGTAGTTACTAAAAATCCCTTACTTGGCACTCGCGCCCTTTCCCTGTGTTATGCTTGACAAATCTGAGAAATCAATTTGTGGCAAGACGTGAATATGTCAATTCACCAACACACCTTTGGTTTACGAATTATAACAAGTTCCATATCACGCTGGATACATGTCCCTAATGCCAAACAAACATTCTGACATCTCTCTCACCTGAAAGAGGTTTCATAGTTAGTAAACATTCACTACTTACAAACTAGACATCATTCATGTGTATCTGGGTGAAATCCAACTCACAGGAACGTTCAATACTTTATTCAAATTAGTGACGAATGCGAGTTTACACCAAATGTTGCAATTATTTTAAGTGACAGACTTTCGACACCGAATAAACAATTTGCGTGTAATTAATTCTCGACTTAACAACTATGACGTTAATTTTAACGTACTAATGACATCAAAAGAAAGAACACCTGAGGTACCTCTTTTTCATTAATAGACTGAAGTTATATTTAAATGTCAAACATATTTTTATGTTCTGACCGACCAGCTGGTGCACCTAGCTTAACTACACAATACACGCACAAACTGAAAATTACAAATGACCTCATATCACGTGAAAGTGGGTTTCAATATGTATCCAAAGTCAATTGTTCCTTTTAATAGCTATTTATATCTGAACTGTCCGTGCACTAGACATTACCCTAATCCAACAGCTTTGGTGCCAATTGTTCGTGCTCGAACAACGCGAAGAAATGCATGCGTGACGTCACTTTAACGTACGAACAAAATGATACTGATTTCTGTTCCGATTCTTCAGTTACTCACTGCGGAACATTTTATACGTAGTTTAATTTCGATCTACTTGAAGTGAATTTCCTCGACGAAGGATATCCTTTCTCTGGTCAATATGGCAGCTTCCGTTGAGCCACATGCACGTCTGGATTTGAACTTAATAATGCATACCAGTATCGTGAATGACACGATTGACAGTTAGTACTATAATTAGTAATAGTACGTGGCGTTTATTTTATATTCTTTCGTCGCGACAAACATGAAAGTAATTTCACCCGACGTCGATTCCTCTTTTCGATCGTCGTTGCACTTGGAAAAACAAAGGCCTTACCTCGTGGGCGGACTCTCCTCTGTCACCTTTCACAGTCCTTGCAGTCGTTACTCACTGCTTAAATCACCACAATCCTTCTGGATTCCCATTTTGATGGTCACGAGTACTTTTTCGATCTCCTTTTTCGATCATTACCGTGCCAAACCACTCAATTCTGTTGCGCCGTTTTCTTGTCGACCAACAACTTTTTCCTCCATTTTTTGAGAGTGCGTTCATTGTTTCCTCCACGCCTGACGCAGTTTCCGAACACCTGATGACCAAACACTATCACACGTTCACACTTAAATCACTTTAACATCCACAGGTTTCTAACTACGACAGGAGTGCGTGCGTGTGTGTTAAGGCATAATTAACAAATACTTATATCCAATCTTTAAAACCTTATTATTAGAATATTAGATATTTGATGTCCCCTTTTCCCTTTTTTTTTATCACTTCCGCCTCAGAGTTTCCGAACACTACTGTTTCTAACTGATTAGTCAAAATGTCCCTCATCGAGCGACAATTAGATTAAAAAATATTCACGCGAATTTAATAATAAATATTTGATGGTAGTTAAGTTTCTAATGAATAAACTGAAATTTCTACACAAAGTTTAATAATGTTTAATACTAATTCAACTAGTATTTGTTCCCTTTTTAAATTAACACAAAGAGCGATCTCTAGCGGTTAAATTTGTAACTTTGGCTTCCAGCTCAATTTATCCCCGTAAGCAGCTGCCCTCTCTCGGGAATTTCTCCGAGTTACGTATGCAATCACAGCACGGACAAGCAATCTTTACAGGTTAGGTTAGTTTTCCAACCATCAGAATTTTACTGCAGCTGGCTCACGTTTCATCACCAAGGAAATTATGACTACAAACCGTCATATAACGAGAAGTCTGTCCAGCAGTGAAACAGCAAGTTCCTACTTTAATAGAGCCAATAGAAGAATATTTCGTGGAAATGTTAGTAATTCACTTAGGTGTATTTACTATAGTACCGTGTTTTTTATTCCCAAAACATGAATAAATTACGTAAGTAAATTAACGTAAGTTAAATTAAGAACCACAGGTACAAAGCTGTTCACGTGCTAAATACTACTTCTGTTGAGCTGGTACACTGAGTGGTCAACTGGTGAACTTGCCATTGAAGGTTCTGGATTTCTGTGTGTGTATTGTCATCAATGATATAATCATCATTCGCTTCCTTATTGCAATTAGCCTAAAGATGCAGAAAAATTATTATCCAAGGAAACAGAAAAGTGACATAAAATAACATATACATATAAAAATAATCAAATTGATAGAACTGAAATACATGTGCACCTCATGAAACAATGTGAAAAACTCTCACTACAGCACTCTAAAGAGTATGGGCATTGGTGAGAATCTGGGAGATTTCACACCGAAGCGACAGGTGGCACGTGTTACTTGAGGATTTCACAAATCAAGTGCAGGCTTGTGTGGCCTGTCCAATGTTGCTGTTTATTAGCTTGTTCCCAAGTGGCATGAGTCGCATGGCACTTTGGTCTGAAATCTTTACTTTCATCAATACCTGGTGTTTTAAATGCAAACCCACAGTTTCCCTCACTACTTGCCTTTCAATCAAAAAAAAAAAAAAATCCAATACATAAACAACTGTTTACACTGAGAATTCTTGATAATATTCCATGCCTTAAATTTCAATCAAAAGTCTGAATCATCTGAACTGCTCACATAGCCGATTCTTCTGGGCATGCAACCTCTAGCCATCTTTTTCCTGAGGGCAGGAACTGGAGGTGACGAAGGACAGGAAAGGTTGGTTTCTGAAGGATTGGAAAAGAGGTAAAGAATCAGGAAAGACTCCACTTACAATTAGATAAATGTTCACAATATTCTACCACATTCATACTGTTCCATAGACTGAGACAGTGGTTCAATTTTTTATACATTTCAATTTACATTAATTTCTATGCAGGTAAAAACAGCAAGAGTGCCGGGCTTCATGAAAGAGTGGTTAGCACATTGTGCTATGGAGCCAGGGGTTCCAAGTTCGAATTCTGGCCTCGGCATGGATGTTCTTTTTGTGTGTCCCTTCATGAATATCATCACTCATTCTCATCTTCGCAATTAGCCAAAAGTGGCAAAAATGTGAAGCAATATAAACCAAATCAAGTCAAACAGCAAGAGTGAAAAATCAGGCAAAACCAGGACTGGCTTGTTAGCTCAGTTGGCAGAGAAATTGCATGGTATGTCAGAGACCCACGTTCAAGTCCTGGTCGAGCCTGCAATTACTGTTGAAATTTCTACGTAGTACATCTCCTGTGTGTGACAAACAGTAAGACAAAAATCACTTCCCCATTTCTTATATTATTTGTTAGGGATAGACCCATATAAAATTAATTTTGGCATATACTGAAAAAGTACTGATATAAATTTACCAGTCCCAATAACCGATATTCTACCGATCTGATATAAAAATCAAAATGGTTCACTGACCTCCTTAATAAATGTACATTATCAAAGGTTTGCAATGGAAAAGAAGCTGTATATTTAGACATTTACTTTATTTATATCCATAAAAATTATTATAACAAAATGGCACAATATGGCACAATATTGCTTTAAATTTTAAGATATTTATAGATATATTGGACTGGAAAAATAATCGGTAATTTTACCGATACATTAATATGGCTTAGGGATGGGCCGATATGAAATTTTGGCCGATACCAATAAGATACCAATAACCGATCCGATATAAAATTAGAAATGGTCCTTCAAGAACCTGAAAGGTTCATTGATCTCCTTAATAAATGTGTGTTTCAAGGTGACCGCAGTGAAAAAGAAATTGCATATTTAGACATTTACTTTTTTAGAAAGGAGAGCATGGAGATTATCCATAAAAATTACAACAAAATGGCAGAATTTTGCACTAATTTATGAGATATTTATTGATATATTGGATCGGTAAAATAATCGGTAATTTTACTGATACACTGATATGCCTATATTGGCTGATACCGATAGAGTACCGATTAATCGGTCCCATCCCTAATATGCCTATATGAGTACCGAGAGAATATGAATTAATCTGTCCCATCCCTATTTCTGTTACTACAAAACTGTAGCACATACAGAATATCCTACTGCAGAAATCAAGTGGAAACAGTGGAGAACCTTGAAGAAAACCAGGGAAACCAAGAAGAGAATACTCAAAATGCAAGAAAATGTAAAATCTAGGAAAATTGTTACCCTATTGAGGTCATGGAAATCGAATGATGGGGAGGAATGTAAAATGAAGGAACAAAAATTCAGGGTTCCACTATAGTTAAGGCACAACACAGAAAACAAACACACCTGAAAGAATAAGCGAGAGAGAGAAATGAAAACTCACGTGAATATTCTTGAGCTGAAGCTGACTCCCTGGTATTCCTATATGTCATCCTGCCAGATGCAACAGGATTCTTATCCTCTTCCGAACTCTGTGCTGACTTTTCGTCTGTCGTCTCATTTTGGCTCTCTTCGTCTTCATCTTCTTTGCCAACTGTCTTGTGTTTGGCCAGCAACTTCCGAATGGTTGGAACAGGAGGCGAGGAAGGACGAGCAGATGCAAGAGGAGTAGACGGGCGACGCGGTGACTGTGACGGCGTACGAGGAGGAGATTCGATGGGTTTCCCGGCTTGTATCTTTTTCAAAACTGCGGGAACCGGGGGAGAATTGGATCTTGGAGAAATGTACAGGGGAGTTTCGGGATCCGGCTCTGGATTTGATGGTTCGTGAGGTGACGGTGGAACCACTTGCACCCGTCTGCTACCATGCTGCATGAATCGGGACACGTGCTTTCTTCCACGGTTTATCACTGATGACGAGTTTGACCTGAAGGAAGTTAACTCGTCCGTTGTATCTTGACCAGGATCCAGGCTGCAATTTAAATGGAAACCGCGAGTTCTCCTTTGTTGAGGTGAAGATGATCTGAAACAAGCGAAAAGAATAAACAAAAAGAAGGAAAATGTGAAACACTAAATTCTATATTCCATCAGCCCTTTAGGATGTACCAATACACCCCAAACTTTTAATTCATCATCATTAGGGCTAGCATTTTGATTCAAATGCATCTTTTTTTTGGTAAGGCAGAAACGTTGCATAAGTAGATAGGAACGTGTTTTATACATAAGTGAATAAATTGGCATACCTTTGTTACGGCATTTTTTGCATTTTTTGACGCTTTCTTGGAGTAAAGGTCATTTTTTAAACTTTTTAAACAGTTTAGGTTATTTTTCGGCCTTTTAAAAGTCATCTTATACATTTTTCTACATTTTGGTGAAAGAAGGGGCATTTTACAGGCAAATATAACCCTTTGAAGAAAAGAGCTTCCCGACTCTCATCTCATTGCCTTCAGCGCAGTTCTGAACGCCTGTGTTTGAAGAAACGAAGAAATTCTGTGCAGTTGTACAAGTTGATACAAGTTGTTGTATAACAATTCAGCTCAAACAATGTGATTTCCCCCTCTATCAGTAAATACATTGTCGCTGATCGGTATTGTTCAAAAACAAGGAACAAGGGGTACACAGTTTTGTGCTCTGTATTGGACATTTTGTCAGGGAAACAATTTGCACTCCATGGAATCGAAAGTGACTTAAAGCAAGTCATATTGTTAATTTCAAGATGCTTCTCTTGTGTCGGTAAAATATTTTCAATGTGCAAGGCTCTCTTGTCCACCAACCGACAATCATCCACTTTTGAAAATTTGCATATGATTTTCGTTAATAATAACATCGCTGCTTCATTTCTCGTGAAATTCTAGCCTGATTTGATATATCACATCACCCCCTTTCCTTTAAAATTTTTGCGTTGAATTCAATACGGCGGTCAACAATATGCCGGACCTGTGCTTGACACACACAGCTAAAGATCTCCCTGTGCCTAACCTATTTTTTTGATGACCAGGATAACTCCTTTACATTTTGTAGGGGGTGTTAAAGGACTTTTGACTCGTCATAATTCATGTAATGAGGCTTTTATCAGTCACATAGTTACACATATTATTTTGTATCTTCTGATCCCATTGCAGTCCCAGAATGATTTTTTGATATGTTTTATAGTATGGCATGAGAGACCAAATATATTTTTTTCACAATTTTTGGTGACGACATGTATTGAGATATTCAAAGTTAAAGGTCAAGGTCACGTGACAAAATTATATTTTTGTCCAAAGGTAGGCTTGTTATATATCACTGGAAAGCTTGTTCAATTCCCTGCACAATAAGCTTTATTTGAGCTTCCTAGGCAAAATAGGGGCAGAGTTACAGCACATTTAATATAGCTAAGTGGGCTCAAAAAGTACAATTTCTGCTAACTTTGACCTTGAATAATTAACAATTACACAACAAACGAAACTAAAAATTTTCATAGTTACTATGTTCCATGCATAGTTTCAACTCCCCAAATTTCATGAAAATCGGAGATGGTCAGGTTGGAGGCTGTGTTGATTTCGCATGGAATGACTCATATGTATGTTCCAAATAAAATGCATGGCCTTTTAGGTATTCATATTTTTCTGGGTCTTGTAGCGAAAGAATCATACAGTTGATGGTATCAGTGCTAAATCAATACAGGCAACTATAATAATAATGATGATGATGATGAAGGTGCATCACTAATACATTATGTTGACATGCAAATGGTGCAACAATTAACCCACAAAGCAGCTGTTACAATACCTGCTGTTTTCCTCGCTGGATCCATCTGGTTTATTGCTCTTCTTATCCTCTTTAGATGGAGAAGCATCGGATTCCGTTCCAGTATCCTGATTAGTGACATTTTCTTTCAGCCTCTGCCTCAGACGTCGCTGGTAGTAAGGATCTTTCTCGCTCTGCTTTATGTACTGTTTTCCTGGCCGGTTGGCTCCCCATTTCGGCCTGTCTTCAAGCTTTATGGTTTGGCTCGGCTGAGACTGAGTTCTCGAGCGTGGCGTTAGTTTGCTCCCCTTCTGTCGTCTTTCCAAACTCCCTGTTCTGTAACAAACACAACTGGTGTAGAGGAACAACAAGAAAAACAACAATGTACAGGGTGGGACAGAGATAACTCCTCATTTTCTAATACGTATAAAGCAGAAAACATCAATGCCAAGTAGGGCTGAACCGATGCTGATGTGTCAGTATCAGAAAGTACCCAAATAGCACGGAAGCAAGCTTTGAGACTTGTCGTGCAAGTTAGCTGCAGGTTACAGTTACAACTTTCTGCATTTCCAATGTTTGTAAATAATACCTTTGCTTTTAATTTGCTGCAAATTTGCAGACTTGTTCTCTGAAAATTTCCTGAAAGTTAATGTGACTTGCATTGCACAGGTAATGTGAATTTGAGGCAAGTCAACCTTGTTATCTGGGTATCGGTTCAATTTTATTTACTACTATAGGCCAATACTTTGTGTCATTTTAATTGTTATAAACATATAATCTCCATTCCCTACTTTTTAAAAAAGTAAATGTCTAAATGTGTAGCTTCTTTTGTAATGTAGTCATCTTGTAACATACATTTATTAAGGCCAATGAACCATTCAAATTTTTCAAGGAGTATTTGGAATTTTATACCAGATCGGTACAAAATCGATTCCTAGTAGTTTAAATTGGTACTTTTTTTTCCACCTGTTCAAGCAGCTCCGGTGCACACCCACCGACGTATGAAGTGGATACCTGGAGGAAACTCTGGGGGGTAAAGGCAGCCAGGGGCATGGTGCTGATCACACCACCCCCACCTTCGGCCGTGATCAAGAAAGTGTGGGGCTCTAACCAGGGCCGGATTAAGGTGGGTGCTATTGATGCTGCAGCATTAGGCCCATTCCTGAAATATGCCCAGATGAAAACAGACGAGAATTTTCCGAAGGCTGAACAGTTTTCTTTTGCTATATTAACCTGAAAATAAATCTTAGAATGAAATTTGGAGTCCCAATTTCGCAAGCCTAGACACAGCGTTACTTATTATGCAGTTACTATTATTCTTTGCACTGTGACGTAACTATAACGTCGTTGTGTTTATTCGTCACCGAAGATTTCAAGTATCAGGCCCAATTTCGTCTTAATCCAGCCCTGGCCCTAACCCCACACACCTACACACCTTCATGGCATGGTGCATATCACAGGGGAACACTTTACTTTTTTTTATTTGGTCTAGGAATTAATTTGTGCGCCTGGACAAGAGATGGCGTAATGAGCGTATCGTCCCACAGTTCCGTGTATCCACACATGCATTGAAAAATAGGGCAGTTGATTGATGCGTCAACAACAGCATTTTGTAGTCAAATGAACATGGCGCAGTTCGTGCCAGATAAAGTGTTTTTGCGGGGTGTTCTGCTTCATTACTTTAACATGCAGAAAAGTGCTACCGAAAGTCATCGTATTTTGGTGGAAGTGTATGGTGACCATGCGCTAGCTGAGCGAACGTGTCAGAAGTGGTTTGCACGGTTTAGAAGTGGTGATTTCAGCCTGGAAGACCAAGAGCGACCTGGACAGCCAAAAAAATTTGAAGACGAAGAATTGAGAGCATTGCTCGATCAGGATTCGTGTCAAACACAGGAAGAACTTGCAGAAGCATTAGGCGTTGATCAAACAACAGTTTCCAAACGCCTCAAAGCCATGGGAATGATTCAAAAGATGTCACATTGGGTTCCACATGAATTGAAAGACAGAGACGTTGAAAGACGAAAAACCATTTGCGAATTGCTGCTTCAAAGACAGAAAAGAAAGGGGTTTTTGCATCGCATTGTTACTGGCGATGAGAAGTGGATCCATTACGAGAACCCGAAATGGAAAAAGGCCTGGGTGAAGCCAGGTGAACCAGGTCCATCACAACCGAAACGAGATATTCACTGTGCAAAGGTTATGCTGTGCATATGGTGGGATATGAAAGGTGTGGTGTACTATGAGCTGCTGCAACCGGGTGAAACTATTAATGGAGAATGTTATCGACGACAATTAATGCGTTTGAAGCAAGCTCTGGCCAGGAAACGACCAGAATGGGAGAACAGACATGATAAACTTATTTTTCAACAAGATAACGCTCGCCCACATGTTGCAAAACCGGTCAAAACCTATTTAGATGATGTCGAATGGGAAGTTTTACCCCACCCGCCATATTCACCAGACGTTGCTCCTTCGGACTACTACTTGTTCGATTGCATGAATAACGATTTGATTGGACAGCGGTTCACTTCTTCAGAAGATATCGAAAAATGGGTCTCTGACTGGATCGCTTCAAAGGATGAGGACTTCTTTCGCCACGGAATCCGTAACTTGCCTGACAGATGGGCGAAAGTGGTGGCTCGCGATGGACAATATTTTTCTTAAGGTATTTATGTATTTTGTGTTTGAACTACAGCTTCAATGTGTGTGTAACAACAGCACGAATTAATTCCTAGACCAAATACTTTATTAGTATTGGCCAAAATTTCATATCGGTTCATCCTTAATGCTGTTATTTACTGCTGATCTACCATTTTTTAACTGCTTTTGTCAATTTTTATTTACCATAAATTTTTATCCTCAACTATCAGTACTGGCTGATATGGGCATATCAGTCTAAGATATCTGTTATACCAATACTTCCTTGATCTCTACAAAACTTTCAAAAATGTTTGCACACTCACTAGTATATCTCTACTTGAGTATTATTGATAGAATGAATATTAAAAACTAGAAGTAAAAAAAGCAAAAACTATGACATTTGATGCCATATACACTGTAAGTTATTAATCATGAATATTTACCCATTAGCATTCTTCTTCGCAGACCTATCATTTCCAGTTCCATTTTCTTTCTTGTTTTTCATTCCATTTGGTTCCGTTTGCGTTCCAAACTCATTGCGAAACATTGTTGGTGTGAGAACCCGATTCTGCACATACTGTGCAGTGCTGTTCAGACCTCCGGACATCAACAATGCCAATTTCAGATTGGGAGCCAAATCTTGCCCGACCACCATTATCGTGTCTGGAACTCCAAGTGAATTGAACTGCTCGGCTTGTCTTCCAGGAAAAGATATAGGCATCATATTCGATGAGAAAGTCGGTATCGTCGACATAGGTGCCAAAGTGGTGACTGCCGACGTAGGTAAGGTTACCAACGAGCCCGACGACAAGGAAGGCATCGCCAGAGATGGCATGGCTGGCATGCTGGGAACCGAGAGTGACCCGGCAGATGCCACGGAAGTTTCTTCTTTGGAAGGTTTTGACTTCACATGATGCACTTGCTGAGGTTGTACTTTTATTCTGTTGCTGTCGGTGGTCTTGGTGTTTGTATGCGCGCTACTTTTGTTTTGACTTCCTTCCTTTTTCGAGGCTCTGGGGACTTCCGGCACATCTTCTTGTTCATTTCTTTCCTTCTCCGATTCTGCCAAGTAGCTGCGTCTTCTTGCAATCTTGGATTCTTTCGCCAGTTGCTCTGCCTTCTCTAGTGCCTCTCGCATTGCTGCAGCTTTCCTAACTTCTTCCTCCTGCAGAAGAAACGATTTTTAACGTTCATATTAAATTTGGCAACATAAACATTATGTTCACCATAAAGAAGATTGAACTTCACATGTGTTACCATCATCATAAATAGTATGGTGATCACTAGTGACATCTATGATCAACTGAGGCAACTAATTGAAATTCATATTGCTATTGCTTTGATAGGGTGGTGGACTCTTATCAAAGCGTTCGAAGATTAATATAGAACAGGGATGTACCTATGAAATGCAAGAAGATAATATACAAAACATTCTATGTAGCAATAATTATGTATGGAGCAGACACTTGGACAAACAATGACAGAGAGAGACAAAAATAAGATGCAGGCAGTGGAGATGAAATTTTTAAGGAGTATATTGGGGAAGACTAGAAGAGATAACAAATTAAGAGATCTGACAGACAGTGGGGGTACTGAAGCTTCACGACAGAATAGATCAGGCACAGATGACATGGTATGAACATATGAAGAGGATAGGTGCAGAAAGACTGGCAGTAAGAGCTTACAATGCACAAGGAGTGGGAATAAGGCTAAAGGGGAGTCCAAGATGTCAGTGGAAAGATCAGATAGTGGAGAGTGTTAGGAGAAGAGGGTAAGATTGGAACACCGTGGAAAGAGAGGAGTGGTGGAAAACCAGGAAAAAATGGAGGGGCTTGACTTCTATGCCGACCCAGCCAGACACAGGAAACTACGAATAATTGCTATTGCTTATGCTGCACAGATGATTTGAAACAACTCACATACATCTTTAATTCTTTACCATATATTTATAAATAGTACAAGGGTAAGTCAATATATAAGTCGTAAAATGGAATAGAAAGAAAAGTTGAAATAGTTACCTGATGAAATGTGGTTTATTTTTCAACGTAACCTCCATGAACATTTAGGCACTTGTCCCAGCATTTCAAGAATTCCTCAAAGCCAGCAACGAAGGTTTGTGGTTGGTGTCGTAGCCAGCTGGTAACCTCCCGATGGACCTCTTCCATATCCTGGAACCGGTGACCACCCAGGTGATCCTTCGGTGGGCCAAAGAGATGAAAGTCGGATGGTGCCAAATCTGGACTTTAGGCTGGATGTTCCAGTTGTTCCCAACCTAGGAACCGTATGTGAGCCACTGCGGTATTGGCACTGTGTGGACGAGCATTGTCATCCAACAGAAGAACTCCATCTCTCAAAGCACCTGGGCGGTTCGTGCGAATGGCTGACCGTAACTTCGTCAGGGTTCTGCATTGACGACTCCCATTCAGAGCGCATTATTTGCCAAGCACCCACAGAAATTGAATTATGGCCCGTTGCTCACCACGTGTACACTCGGCTAACACACCTGCCATCTTACCCACCTGGCACTCGAATGACTCACCGCCCACGAGAACGTGACCACTAGCGTCATATACGACACACGGTGGTGCTGCCACCTACACCGACACTTGCGGAAAGGATCAATGCAACGACTGATATTCATAAAACAATTTCACATTGTATCAATTCGAAGATATTTCATTTTGCGAATTATATACTCACTTCTCCTCGTACACTGATTATTTTATAACCAGGGTGCTACAAATTTGTAAAAACTAAATTCTCTGACTTTTCCAGGTTTTCCAGACCAAGAACAAAAATTTCCAGACTGTTAATAGGGCACTTAACTCAGGTTTTAGAATATTCACTTCACGTGTCAAAAGTAGAAACTAGAAGGGAAAATGAACAGAAATTGACTGTTCGATAGGGGCATACGGGTCGACTTTTTACATGTTCACTAATGGATGGTAAAATTGCAACAAGAAAGTGGTAAATACCAATAGCCACTTACCGCAGTATATTTCTACTTGGAAATAGTTCAAAACATGACCGTTTTTCCTAGAGTATTTAACTCTCTTGCTGCTGAATGCGACTTCAGTCGATTTGCTTAAATGTGCATAACTTACAAAAAGCAATTGCAGTCGATTTCAAATATTCTCGTCGTTGCTGATGTCGAGCGAAATAGCCCTGTGAAAAAAGCATTACCAGTACATGCTGCAATCTAGTGTGTGGCATTTGAACTGTATTCTAAAGAAATCTCTCTCTTTGCTTCTGAACAAATTAAAAACGTATACCGCTGTCCATATGTAAACAACAATGACAACAAGGATTATTTATCCACTCAGCGGCATGCCCAAGACTTTTGAAAAGGGGTAAGTCAGCCCTCATTTCGCTCTCTCTTCCTTCCTTTGACATTCTCTTTTTAGGTATACTGGATCAAAAAGAAGGGTTATGGCCCCTACCAACACCTCACTGGACATGCCACTGTATCCACTCCAATAACAATGAAAAATTAACATGAAGGGGGACTTCTGGCTATCTCCTAATACCTTTGTTCAAAGAATAGTGATTGAATTAGAATCCATATCAGTACTTTAGAATACCTTTTTTCCCCACAAAATTATGTAATTCTTAAAATTTCCCCAAAAAACTATGCAGCGAAAGCTATATCAGCATGCTAAAATCCCGCAGCAAAAGAGTTAATGTGCAATTTCTACTAAAACTACTAGTAATACTCAGTATATCAAACTGAAGTGTAGTTTTGTCCACAACAAATAACTTTTTTGTTTACTTGTCCTTCTTTTCTTTGTTCAAAAACCTACTTCAAGTGGACTACTACAAAAATATTGATTTTTCCAGAAACACAGTTAATTGCCCTGACAATTCCATGACTTTTCCAGAAAAAGTAAATCCCCGTTACTTGAATCACCAGACCCAATGGAGTAGAAAGAAAAACACTAGTGTAAACAGTTTGATGAATCTTCAGGTCATATGACAAATTTTCATTATTTAACACTAGATGTTACTTACTTGATCGTATTTTTTCTTGACTGTTGCAAGCTTTTTGAGATGGTATACATCGTAAACCACATATGTGTTTGTATCTCACTTAAAAGTCTTATTACATGAGTAAGTTGAAAACAATCTTTAGACGCACCCTAAAAAATATATACAGTAAAGAGAAAGATGATAAAACTGACCTACTCTTGTCACAGTATAATAACAACTAGAAATTCTATGAACTGATCTATTTACCTCTTTCTCTTTTATTTTCCTTTGTTCTTCTTCATACAGTTTTTTCTCCTTTTCTTGCTCTCTCTTAATTCTCTCTTCTTCTTCTCTTTCCTCCCTTATTCTCCTTTCTCGTTCTTCTTTGCGTTTTCTTTCTCGTTCTTCCAACTAAAAAAGTGTTATAATAAAATGATAATGCTATCATTCCATTTCTATAACAAACTCTGTTGCAAGTGTTACAAAAAAATGATGAAAGTAGCTTGTTACTTAGGTCTAAAACAGGGTAAAAATTTACTATCCTTCAGACACCTATAACTTC
This sequence comes from Lepisma saccharinum, assembly GCF_977018435.1. Classification (NCBI taxonomy): domain Eukaryota; kingdom Metazoa; phylum Arthropoda; class Insecta; order Zygentoma; family Lepismatidae; genus Lepisma; species Lepisma saccharinum. Next base: position 18,908,556 of record NC_139250.1, on the reverse strand, counting down.
TTCGTTTCATCAATTTTTGACATTCGTACTTACCTATCTGCTTCGCGGAACATACCTTAAGATGTATGGACGTTTTTTTCATCAAAGTAATTGCAATTTTTCACATTACGAGTACTTCTTTCTCGTAGTCTTTTCACTTGCCTGAGATACCATATGGCGCATACACCTTCCCACATAATCACGTGTCGTGCTTGTGTTTTGTCGATTTTCATTCGTTATGCAGTGTTTCAACCTTCGGAACCCAAGAAATATCCATGAACAAAGCTCATCTGATCCATTTTTTTTCTTTCTTTCCCGCATCGTTTTACGAAGAAAATTGTAATGTTTCGTGGTGCTATCCGTAAATGGTTTTTGGGGCTATCCGTCCCGGAATTGGTGGGAAATTTAAACTAAAAAATTATTTTCGTTTGAAATTTTTGAGTCCAAATTTCCCGCCGATTCCGGACTCCGCCCCTGGGGTAATTGACTTACCACCCCTAACCGCTAATGTGGCCCCCGCCTCCGCTCCGGCTCCCCAGCTTTCTCTATAGAGTCCCTGTTAAAGGCATGTTAGAAATTGGCCGGAGTCACCCAAATGAGCCCCAAACTTTTAAATTTGAAGAAATCTGTTTCCAGGATATGGAAAACTTACCTGAATTTCACCACGCATCCATGACATGTTATATTAGGCATATACCCACAGCCCATTCCTTCTAACGAGTAGCTCACATTCACTGCCACATTTTCAACATTCCTTTCCTTCCTTCACTATCCCGTATTCAATTAAATTAAAAAATCCACTGGATCTTCCACACCCGGTACGAATTTCACCATGCATCCACGACACTTCATGTTTCTAACTTTCGTTGCAAACACAGACAGTTCGAAACACTGGATACCCAATGAACATGAACAAAATACAATCACGATGCATGATGATGTACGAAGGTGTACGTGCCAAAGGCTATTGTCCGTCGGAGAATTAATTTACAACAAAGAACATGAATTTCCACTATGAAACATTCCCACATCACACAAAACACCTTCCCGATGTTAGACAATACTACAGGAACTTATTACGGTAAGTATGTAGAAATGAAGAAATGTGTCCGAAGGATAGTAAACTAGTACCTAAAACGGTATACATGGTCTCATAGGTCACTGAATTTATTCACTGTATACTCGAAGTACACAGATGCATGGAAAAGTATGTATGTGCCATGCAATTATAAATGATCATGGCAAAAGAAAGGTTTGAAAAGTAACAAGAACATTAGCACTGAGGCTACAGTCAATCATCATGGAGTACAATCTCTCAAATACCTTAAGAAGCCTTATGATTACAAGTACAAAAAGGTCTGATGGTTAAAAATTATTGTAAGTTGATTATCTGGCTCTTTAGGTAGACTGCAATGATGAGGATAAATCATAATGAAACTGATGAAGGGAGATTCGCACAGGAACACCCATGTTGACACTAGGACTCAAACCCTGGGACTGTCGGTGTCAAGACCGTGAGTCCAGCACTCAAGACCGTGAGTCCAGCACTCAAGACAATTGGCCACCGGGGCAATGTGATACAAGAATAATCTTTGATAATATCTCACTACATTTTCCTACATCTCTGGAATGACAAGCAATCTGAGCGTTCTGATAGTGTAGTGATCGAGATTATTGCTTTTTAATCAAGGGGATTCAGGTTTGATTCAAGGTGGATGCAGTGGTTGCAATCCCACTTCAAACAGCAGCTGAAGATATGAATGTGACAATAAAGAAGAAGTTAACAGTAAATTTCTTAGTATATAATGTATGACACATTGCACATGGTACCAGGTGGCCAAGGTGGCTCAGTCGGTAACGCGTCTGACTACCATGCTAAAGGTCCCAGGTTCGATCCCCGACCGGTTCAAATCCGGGAACGTTTCTAACGATGGAAGCGGTCCCGGCGCCCACCCAGCATCGAATAACATGGATACCTGGGGGAAAACCCTGGGGGGTAAAGACAGTCAGGGGCATGATGCTGATCACATCACCCCCACTCACGACCAGATCAAGAAAGTGTGGGGCGTTACCCCCACACCCCCTATACGCCTTCATGGCATGGTGCTAAGCACAGGGGGCACTTTACCCTTACCTTTACCAGCTGGTTATAATTAAAGTGACGGTGTTCAAAGTGGTACAGCACAGGCTGTAATGAGAGTAGCAGTCTGAAACTTCGTAGATATGCTAATAAAGCAATGCGCTCATGAATTATGCTACCCCAAAAAAGTTCCATTTCTCGCCACCAGGGTAAAAAATATCACTGTAAGCAGTCAAAATGTGGTATAGTTACAGGAAAAAGGCAGGAAAGATCAAACACAAGAGAAGAATGGTTCTGGTTTATTAGGAACTATGGTTACAAGAACTATTCACTATGGCCTCCCAATTCAGCAACATGCTGCATTCGTAACACGGAATGGTCGACGGTTGCTCGCAGCATGTCTCGTGAAATCTTAGCGACATGTCATTGTATGCTAGCCTTCAGATCAGGCAGAGACCAGACATGTCCCTGATAGACACGATCTTTTAAATATCCCCACAGCCAGAAGTCACATGGATTAAGGTCGGGGGATCTGGAAGGCCATGCATCTGGAAACTGCCTAGAGATGATGCGGTCATTAGTGAAGGTTTCTCGCAGCAAATCTTTCACGTGGTGAGCGACATGTGGTGTTGTTCCATCTTGCATGAAAATGGCAGTGTGTTCACAGTTCCATTCTGGTAAAACAACTTCACTAGGAGTGCACGGTCTTTCTTCGCAATAGCCATTGCATTTTACACGGAAAAATTCAAACTTTTAATGTTCGGCGAACACTAACATCACTAAAGGAAAAAAAGCAACAAGCGTCACCAACAACCAGGGAGCTCACACAATGGTTAGGCAATGTCACTGACATTGTCACCAACTTTGACGTCAGAGTTACGGCAAATTCCACGATTTGACTGCTTACAGTGCCATTTTTTACCCTGGTGGTGAGAATTGGAACTATTATTATTTTTTTTGCCTAATTCGCGAGTGCATTGCTTCATTAGCATATCTACGAAGTTTCAGACTGCTACTCTCATTACAGCCCGTGCTGTACCACTCTGAACACCATCACTTTAATTATAACCACCTGGTATAATCATTAGAGCTGAGTTCATACATATTGAAAATTATGGTTTGGAATTGATTAACCAATACTTTTCCAGAATCTCGGTGTTTTGCAGTAAAAATACCAGACAACACTTTTGCAGTCTATATGTATCCTGGAGATTATGTTGAGAAGCAATAATGCTATTCTGGAAAAAGTATTCAAGTTAAAAAATACAATTTTACAGCAGGTAGTTGAATGTTTATTCTTTCAATAGTAAACATTATAGACGTGATATATATATTGGATCATCACTGTTTAGAATCATTGCACATGCCCAATATAAAATAATACTTACAATATGCTCCTTAAAATGATTCGGTGAGACTTAAAAGCAATAGAAAATGACAATTTGTGACTCACGTGCTTCTTCCAGAACAACCTAGAAATTAATTTTTTGTCATTAAGTGATTATATCATGTGATATGAATTTGTTAAAGCAAAACTCTGCTAGATTGCTACGATAGTTGTAATGGGAAATTTATTTTGTATATACTATTTTGAATTGTTACAATTTCCAAATATTATCTGTTGGACTTGGTAAGCATGTAAGAATATTTGTTCAAACTGACATCAACTCAGCCGTAACAATTATTCCGAAGTAATAAAAATTCACCTGTTGCCTAATAGCCTTCTGATGTTCTAATGCACGTTGCCTCTTGTTCTCCCTCTCAGCTAGTATTTCTGGATCTATTGGAGCGTTCTGACCTCTAAGGAAATTCCTGTAATTATAATTGAAAAATTCGTTTGAGACCAAGTAACCACACGCATGCACGTACTTGCTCTCTCTTTGACATCAACAAGAAGATGAACAGAATGTGAAACAAAGTCAAAATTGCAGGCTTGAAAAAAAAACCCACTGATTGTGTTACAGATGCACACGAACTGCCAACAGTTTTATACAAGGTAATTGCAATATTATACCTTCTTTTCTAAATAAATGGAAATTGTCTACTATGTACACAGACAAAGGGCAATAGGTAGCTCAAATGCATAGCATTATATTTGATAGTGAAGTTGAAAAAAAAAAGTGTAAGTGGATGAAATCATGTAATAAAGAGGGTTTGGTGCAGGCACATCCAGATGCTAACAGTCACTAAAACTAATTCCTAAGAGATCTAAACCTGGCCCTCCTAACCTAACCACATATGGATAATTAGAAGCAGAATTGTAGGTTATGAGGGCCAGGCTTAGAGCTCTTTGGAACAGTGGCGAAGCATGACATTTTTACGTCATTGCAAGATTTACCAAACATCAGGGTCGATCTTTCAATGGGGGGAGGGGGCAATATTTCTCTGCGATAAACACCAAGGTCACTGCCAATTCAATGTAAAAGCTCATACCACAGACCTTACGAGTAGAAAAGACACATAATTCTATCCGATACGACGAGGATTATTAAATATGATGGAAAATGAAATGTAAACACCTCAAATGTCATGTTTAAATGTAAGAAGAACCTTTATGGTTTGCCGTCAATTGTTGTTTTGATAATAAAAAGCATATTCATATAGTTCAATGTGTAATTTTCCTCTTAACAGGTGGAAATAGAAGACATTCGAGTGGTGTGCCCAGGATTTTCGAAGAGGGGGTGCGGGCTGTTAAGTGTACTTTTTAGTAGTCATTCTTGAAGTCCTCATTTTGCCAACTTTTCCTGCCTTTTCTTTCTTCTTTTTGTTTTCCAAAGAATATTGAGCCTAAGCAGAATTATGATCCTCACCACCCCTCCTTGAGCATGCCACTGGACACTCGGAAGAATCTTGATGACTCCAGACAAACCCTGCCGTGGATGTAAACATGGGGATGGGGGCTGAAAAAAGGGCCTGTTATGACCCAGACCTTCAAGAGTGGGGGAAAGTGCAGGTCGTTGGACCTGCCTGCCTGTTCAGAAGGGTTCGGTTGTTCTCGGCACCGGCAGAGACCAGAGAGATTCGCACCATTCTGCGATGAGCTGGGCCAACGAACAGTATTGCCTTCAATAGGAAACTTGGCGGGAGGGTTTGGCACGAAGGGTAGTACTGGGGCCTCATTTCGATGTGCTAAGATTAGCGAATCTCTTGCGTATTTCAAGCTGATTCATGCTGTCGCTTGGCTTATTTCGCACAAATATGCGAGTATTCTGACTTATTATTTTTACTGCTTCTCTAAAATATATAAAATGCAATATTTTCATTATTTTGCTCGGTCATCAACGCATCTCCCGATGACCGGACACCTCGCCTTTGCTTAGGAATTAAATTTAGTGACTGTTAGCACCTGGATGTGCCTGCACCAGACACATAATAAAGCAGCTGTAGAATTTATATATAAAAAGTTTACATAATCACTGTTGGATATTACAAAATACCTCAGTAATTGTTAGTATTAGTTGCATTAATTACTGAGGAGATGTTTTGTCCTGGTTCCTCAAGATCAAAGGTCAGTCACTTTATACACTTGACTACTAACACACACACATGCATATTACATGGATTGTGTAGTGTGACTAACCATGTAAGGTTGTGTGTGTGTATCTTGGTAGTGTAAGCTTATATCTTTCCGATTTTATATTTTTGTAATATAACTTTTCTGCCATTTGGATTAATCATGGAGACAAGGATGAGTGATGATTAGAGGAATTTATGAAGGAACACTCACAAAGAATACAAATGCCTAAGCTGGGATTTGAAAATTGGAACTTTGGTTGCAAGATCTTATACACTTAGGCACCTCTTGGTAGTTCATTGTTATTGGCAAAACTTTCATTATTGGCTTATTATTTCTATTAAGCTAAGTTCCATTAACGTGTTTACATTGTTGGATACCTGAATTCGAAGGAATGAACAGGAAATATGCTTTTATTATGGGCAATATTTTTCACAGGCCACATTAGCACCTGTCTTTTCATAAGCGTTCCTCCTCACACACAAGACAAGGAACACACGAAACAGAGATAAAGCACGGTAATAATTAATGCATTTCCCAAGCGATAGAGATGCAGTGATTAGCATGACATGTCCATAGTGCTGCATGCCTGATAACATCTTCCAGCTTCATGTGAATACAAGTCAGTATTGATTACCTCCACAAGGTCAATAGCCCCACTACTCAGCTTACGTGATCATTCACGTACAGCGTGTGGATCAATAATTCAAGTAGGTATGACTAGTCTCATACATGAACTTTTTCAATCGTTGCATAGGAATAAGTAGTACACCGTATCAAATTATATTCTTCACATATGCTAAAAATGCTGATATTGTAACCCATATATGACATATTGATCCTCTGTTAAATGTTTTCTATAAATGATCATTAATTTAATTTAAATTAATCATGTAATCAAATGGTTAGCACTTTTTGCTTTTGGTGAGAGTGGTCCTGGGATCAATTTCCAATAGAAGCCGACTCAAATTTCAGTGTTTGCTGCTACTTGAAAGGAAAAACTAGCAGACTTCAATTTCGAAACTCAGAAAAGAGCAGTAAAGGAAAGCAATACTCTGAACAAATGACATCCAATGAAAAAGCAGATTGACAGGCCTGGCTATAGGATAGCAATGGATAGTACTATTGTTATTATACTATAGAGCTGAAGTGGTCTCGTTGGTAGTGCATCTGACTGCCATGTGAGAGACCCAAATTCGGTTGTCAGGGTGGGTGATCTAAGTCTCAAATCGATGGGTACCTGGGGAGGGGAGGAGCCGAAGCATGGTGCTGATCACATCACCTCCAAAATGGCCGAGATCGAGAATGTGTGGTGCCCTACCTGCACATCTCCTAAATGTACCTTCATAGCACGGTGAACTTTACCTTACAATTGTTAATATACATATTAATTAGAAAGTGAACAAATTAAATAACATTGGTGCTTAAATTTCATATTGGTCTGTCACTACCATTTTAACTACAGTAAAACTTCTCCTAATGGAGCAAAAATACATGGGGTTTAATGTCAATATCACTTCTCAATAACGGATGTGGACACTGAAAACTACCCCCCCACCCCCCCTCCCAAACGCAAATAAAACTTCTTAATAACGGACAGCCTGAAAGAAAACACTCGCAATTCCAGGAATTCAACATAACAATGGCCAGTATTTCGAACTAGCGTGCATTGTTTCATGTTACGCCGAACATATTTCTTTTTAAAAATGTAGACAGTAGACAGTATTATTTGTGGTTTTCTTGAGAAGTGTGTGTCACTTCTGCTACGATATCACAGAAACACAAACGACTGACTTTAAAGGAAAAAGTTGAAGTCATCAACATCTACGAGAAAGAGAAACTTAGTGTTCGAGACATGGCCGTGCGGTTTGCTGTTGGAAAAACACAGATCAGTGACATGTTAAGAAACAAAAGTGACATCCTTAAATTGTGGACTGGAAATGAAAAGAAATAGTTAGAGCCTATTGAAAATGAAAGAGCATTTTGAATACAGTAATTTAACAAAGGATTACACTGCATGTACTGTATTTTATTTTTTTAAATTTGTAGTGTATGTAGAGATACTTTGGTAAATTTAAATTCCCCGTATGTAGTACAGTATTTTGTTCGTTGAATGTAGGAAAAAAAACAACCATTATGTTCATAAAGTATGTACTGTAATATGCTTATCCTATTGTGAAACATCCTACACTTTTTTCTGAATAGCGGACATTTCTTAATAACGGACATTTATTTTCCCCCAGGCCTGTCCATTATTGAGAAGTGTTACTGTATTTGGTTAGTTGCTGAAATGGAGTCACTGGTTACTTTCTATGATGCTGAGAGTTTGCCAGCCTCCTGTGTTAGTCTAGTGTCATCTTAAAAATAGCGAAGAATGCAAACAAGAAAAAGGAAAAGAAGAGGAAGGGATTATTTAGGAAGTGAAGTGTAAAGAATTTCAGAGTGTGTACATAGGAGAAACGAAAAAGAGGCTGAAAGACAGGTTGAAACAACATAGGTATGATGTACGATTTAAGAGAGAGAGAAATGCGATATTTAAACACACGAGAGAAACAGGACATGACAGAGTGGGATGAGGCTAAACAGATATGAAGAGAGAGGAGAGTACTAGTGAGAAAATGGAAGGAGGCCACGGAAATAGAGAAGAAAGGAGAAGAATACGCAATGAACTGGAATGGGGGACTCAAGATAAACAAAGAATGGAAGAAAGTGTTAGAAAGAGTGGAAAGGACAAGAGCGAGAGAGGAGAGAAGAAGGAAGAGGAATGAAGAAAGAAAGGATAAAGAGTCCAACCTCTTTCCAGATGAAAGGAAATGTTTAGCTAAATCGCCTGTCAGGTGAAAGTACAGTTGACAAGGGAAAGCCACCTGCTGGAATGTTCCAGAAACAACTTTCTAATAATCTTGTGTCTGGAGGGGAGTGATTTATATCTTCCTGTCTTGTACCTTGTTTCATTTGTACTTGGTACAGAGTCTGGAGAAGACCTTGCTAGAAATGTTACGTTTAGTTTATGTTTTAAAATAAAATAAATTTCTGCCTTGGTCAGCATATTGAGTTTTTCATATCATGGAAACAAGGCTTAATGGTATTATAATATCTAAATGTATCAGTCAATGGCAGCACAAGTTGGCCAAACTAGCTAACTACATGCACAGGCAATTCATTCTTCTGAGGACAATTTTTGCTCTTTTGTCATTTAACCTTCATTTCCACTAGAAACCTGGAAGATCTCTGAAACGAGATGTTAAATACAAGTTGAATGAGTTCAAACAGTGATCTACAAAAGGGTTAAAACCGGCTTGAACTATGTAAGTGCATATTTGCAAGATAACGACATACCTCTGATTATCCTGGTTTGGTGTTGACTGTGTACTGCTACCATTCATTACTCGTTCTTCATCTTTTGATTCACCATGATGAATCACCAACACCTGGGCAGGTTCACAGCTTTCGGCTGAATTGTTGTTAAGCCTGTTCAAACCACGTTCCAGCCAACTTGGCGTTTCCGTAGCATTAACCTCAGGCAATCTTGCATTAGGCGCAGTAGGCTCCCAGAAGTGACCAACGCCTACCCCACGGTCACCCCATTTAGGTCTCCTATCTTCCCGGTCCAGCAACCGCTTCGCTCGGAAATCATCATGTTGCCTATCCATGTCCTGCAACCAATGATACTTCTCGAGATACTTCGTATCTGTGTACGTATCTGGAAGAGAATTTTGGTTTGAACCTCGCATAACTGACGATGATGATGATGGGGATGAAGAATGATGCTGGGAAGAATATGGACGGGAGCTGTTTGGAAGATTACCATTGTACACATCAGCATACTGATTGTTCTTCTGGAAAAATTTAGGCTGTCCACTGTTCGACATGTCGCTGAACCTCACGGCTTTTTGTGGAGTTCTCGGTATGTTTGGCCACTCGTCTTGATGCCGACTGCCGCTATAGTGATCGTCCGTGTAACCGTTACACCAAGCAATTTGATTACATCCATTTGCACTACTGCCGGCTGATGTCCGGTCATTGCTATCACTAAGGTAACCAGATGTCTCTTCATCGTTGTCGCAAGGGTATATGTGGCCAACTTTCTCGTCACTGTACCTCCGACTCCCCACAGAAAAAGTGTCACTATGAAAACCAAGAGCACTATTTATTGGTGGCAAACTAGGGCTTTTCTTTCCCGACACGCTAGTCCTATTGTCATCCATATAAAATCCTTTTGATTGTTCATTGCTGTTCATGTAAACTTGTTGATCAAATGTGTGTTGAGCCCTGTAAAAAGGTTAAAATATGAACTGCATTTTCATTTGTACATGCATAATAATAATATGTAACATATGATAGTTTTAACAAAATCACCATTAGTAGGGAAAGGATTTCTAGTTCCGCACCTATTCTTTTTTGCTACATCCTAGACATATGCTTTTTAGAAATATTTGCGTCCATGTACACAGTATCCCTCCACTGAAAATCTATATGACCTAAATGCCTAAATTTGGGGAGAAGGCACGAACTTTAGTATTCTTTTCAAGAAATGGACATTTCTCAAGAGAATGAAACATGTTTCATGTTCTTGGGTGCCATACAAGTTGAATAATAAACCAAAATGTTATTTTTTTATTTTTTTTATTATTATTACGAAAAATAGGTAATTTGCATTTTTCGAGGAAAATTGTTATAACTCGGGCACTATGGGATCAATCTACTTCGGATAAGTTTTGTTTTGAAGCTAAAACATCAGAGCATGCAACCGTGTACAATTCAGAACGGCGAACCGAGGAAGGGGGTTTGGGGGGCTGACCCCCAAATTTCAATGGAAAAAAACATAAAAATCTGGAGTTTGCCCCCTCTTCTCCTGCTATTTTGGGGAGAAGGCGAAACCTTAGTATTCTTTTCAAAGAATGGACGTTTCCAAAAAGAATGAAACATGTTTCATGTTCCTGGGTGCCATACAAGTTGAATAATGAGCCAAAATGTGAAACTCTGTTCGGAAATGTGGAATGGATATGTTGCGGGGGGGGGGGGGGGTCATCAATGTGAATTTCCCAGGCTTGCTCCAGACCTGTGTCAGAGTTTCCACCCATACATAAGAGTATGAAGGTACAAAAAACACATTCATTTCGTAATCAGTATCATGATACCATATGGTATCATCGGGCCAGTACGACCTTACTCTGATGATACCATATGGTATCATCGGGGAAGTAAAGGTTAATGAATGTTTAGTAAGTTCTATGTGAAGTTTCTTTATGGACTGAGGAAATGTGCTTGAAGGCAAAGTACTTGGCTAAAACCATAAAAGTTATATGACAATATTTTTTTTCTCTAAAAACTGAATTGAGATCTTGAAATAGAAGTATTTAAAATTAATGAAATCTCAAATACCTTACAGGTCCTACATGATCTCCCCAGCCACCATTCACATTGTTCAGTGCTTCTTTTGATGGTGAACGGCCCCATAGACCACATAAACCTGACAACTCCTCTGAAAGAGAAAGAAAGGGAAAAAATATAATATTTATTGCAGTCAATAAATTGTGTAGGCACAATATTTTTATGTCACCAATGCTGTTACTTCCAGTTGAATGTTGACAGGTTCCTCTCTATGAGAGTTACTTTTATAGTTATGAGGATTCACCTATAGGAATGCCGATTTATCTAGTTTATATGTTCAGGATGCTCCTCATTACGGTCGCTTTCCAAATCTCAACATTGTGGAGATCAGTATGAAAACATGGAAATTATAATTATATTTTTAACAAAACAAATAACACTGCCAATATTAAAGAAAATTATGAGTTTAAAGGATTAATAAAATTCAAAGGATAATATTGATATATTACTTATAAATTATGAATAGCCAGAAAGGCTAAGAGCTAAATTCTTCCTTAGTTACCTCAAACAGCTGAAAGTCACATGGCAACGGAATCAACAAACTTCCGCTATAAAAGCGAGAAAAATTGATAGATATATGGAGACATGCTGGGTTTTTACTCGTGTGCTCTCCACCCAAACTAACCCGCCAACTGGGTTTTTACTCGTTGGTTTAAGACATCGCTGTTTAAGGATCTCTTCGGAAACCTGGAAGGGGGACGAGGTTTTCACCTAAACCCAACCAGGACCTTTCGACAGATAAACACCAGCAGTGTCTGTACTAAGGCGACCTGTGGTTTTCACTAGGGTACCTTTTTCTCACCGCTAACAAGCATTTTGATCTTTTCGCAGGCAGCAGAAAGTTCAAGATAACCTACGCAAAACTACAGCTTGGAATAGCAGTATCACATAAAGCTGGTGATATCAAAACAAAGATTCGTGATCATTAGAGCCCGGAAGTTCAGGCATTTATTTTCGTTAAAATAGGCAGGCAAAAAAGGCATTTATAATGTGGTAAATAGGCACTAAAAATGAAAAAAAGGCAAAATAAACCGAAAAAAAGGCACATTTAGAAGTCGCTTACTTTTATCTATAACTTCTGGCAAAATGTTAAAATCTAAATTGGGAAGAGCATTTCAATTTTCTCCGTCTTGATTGCACATAACTACAAGGTGCTTTTTAAGTTCTAAACATTCATTGATAGTCGTCTGTCAGAGAGAATGTTTTTCATAATAGAAAATGATCTTTCTACTTCGACAGAAGTTATTGGAGCATACATATAACAAGCTAATGTAGCTGGACTCATTTTGGTAACAGCATTTTCACCTTTTAGAATATCACAAATTGTTTTCAATTGTTTCAAGTCCTCATTTGCACTCACTACCCGTTAGCACTTTTCCGCAACAGCTGACCCCTTTTCTCCTGGCACTTCCATCATCTGCTGCATAGATTCCTCGAAGATTTTCATGGATGCTATAATTGTAATTGTCTCTGGCAATGCACCATAATGTGCAAAAGTAACTTGAATAGCACAGGAGTTTTTTCACTTCACGAATTGAAGCTGCTTCATTTTCTGGAAGAGCATCGATCACCTCACTGATTTTTTGAAGGTTGTTAGCATAATATATAGCTGCTGATATCCAGGTTCCCTATCTCGTCAAGACTGGTTGCTGAGGTAAACTAAGCTCAATCTCAACTTCCTGAAATTTTCGGGTTCGAGAGGGAGATTTCAGAAATATTTTCTTTGTGTTCGAAATCAACCTGTCCACTTCAGCAGTCAATCATGCACAAGAAATGTTAACCGAAAGGCAATATCCTGAAATATCATGAAATACTTTTTTCTCACACTTTTCTCCTTCAGCAATGTTGAAACATGCGTGAGTTCAATATTACTTAAATAAGGCGAAAATTATTCACATAATAAACGGAAGAAAAATAAATGCCAACAACGTTTTTTGGGAGAAAAATAATTTATATACACATTTTTTTTTTAAAAAAATGTCAAATTTCATTGAAAAAGGCAAAAAAAGGCATTACAATTAAAAGTAGGCAGTGGGGTCCCAAATAGGCAAAATAGGCAAAATGAAAAGGCTTCCAAAACATTCCAAACAACATAAGAAACGTATATCCGGAAAAATTTTATCAATGTATGCAGTAGATAAAAAGAGGCATTTTGCCAAACTTCCGGGCTCTAGTGATCATGAAAGCAGCAACAATTTTGACTATGTATTAATAAATAAATAGAACAAGCTGTTCAAGGATTAAAGAACGGAAGATTCCTACCTGTATCGCTGGCAACGGACTAGGTGTTACCTTACCCTTACAAACAGTGTCCGATTAAAGAAGGTAACGATACCTGTGGTGTCCAAAGGAGTCAGGAAATCCTAACTTTTAGGACATCAAAACTGTTGCGGCAAGATGCACACTATTCAGATAACTGCGTATTCTGAGTGACACACAAGCAACAAGGACATGTGACGCTTGGGTCATTTTGGAGGCAATAGTCACATTTATATCAGTACATTCGTTTCCAAGTGCAGTCACTTGATGCTTGTGGTTTGTCACTTTCGTCTGAAACCGTATTGAAAGATATTTATAATCCGTCGCGCAACAGCCCATGAAGGGCCTAGGCATACCTATCGACTGCCGGTCTCCCTCCCACGCTTTCCTTCATCACTTCTAAGTGTGGAGATCTTCAACCAGTATTGGAATAGTTGGGGGTCAGCCCGACGTATCCCCAGCCGTTATAGTAGGTCTCCGTGACCGGATTACGCTCACTCACTCGGAGCTTCCCAATTTCCTCACGATGGTGGGTTGCCACCGGCCCTATACGTAGGCCGAATAAATTCCGACCAGAGCCGGATTCGAACCAACGCCGCCCCGCAGCGAACAATCTCAAGACAAGTGAACACCTTAACCCGCTCGTCTACGGAGGAGGACTGAAAGATATTTAAAATGGGATTTCTGAATTGCAGAGCATTGTCCATTGGAATAGTTTTCAACACTTATACTTGGTTACTTGTTTACTTTATACAGGACATTCAATAAATTAAGTAATGAAGCAAGTCAGCCTGATCTGTAATTTGAGATCAATGGCAATTCTGCATGGATTTATAAATAGCTATTTTACAGGTGAAGCGAAAAAAATGACATTTTAATTGAAGGCATGCTAAGGCACATTTGGGTGATGCATGACCACATTCATCAAAAAGTAGATAATTCACACCATGTGACATCAACATCGTGAAACTAAGTACGACAATAGTTGTAATAGCTGTGGTGGTGTAGTCGATAGGGCATCTGACTGCCATGTGGGAGACCCGGGTTTGATTCCCAGGGTGGGTGATCTAAAGTCGGAATTTTTCTGCCTTGTCCCCACATAAAGTGGCTCTGGGGGTCATGCAGCCTCAATCAATGGGTATCTGGGGACAACCCTGGGAGGTAAAGGTGGCCAGAGTGTGGTGTTGATCACATCACCTCTAAAATACCAGAAATCGAGAATTTGTGGTTCCCTACCCCCTCATCCCCTAAATGTGTCTTCATGGCATGGTGTTATATACGCATGGAAAACTTTACAAAATAGTTGTGACACATGCGTTCCTGTGGTTATTCTAATATACGGAAGACATTTTCTTGAGGAAGGAGCCAAGTCTGAAAATTTGAATTGTCTTACTTAATTAAGCTTGCACTAGGAGGTACTTTGATAGACACTGCACCTACCTCGTTCTTTGGCCCACTGTAGCTTCTTCTGTTCCACCAGGGTCAACTGTTTCATGGTCTTTGGGGTGGAGTGGACTGGACTGCTGCAGCTCGCAGGCGAGTCAGGCGTTGGGGGAATGGTTGGGTTTTCATAGCAATCACTATAGTCTGTCGCAGGCAGAGGCTTCTGATTCTGATAAGGGCCTGGCGATTGTCCTGAGCTCACATTTGATTTCTCACGGAAGAAAGTGCATTTCGACCCTTGCGTCGGAACGAGAGGCTGCTTAATGGGTGGGATAGCTCTTTGAGATTGTTTACTCAGGTACACACTGTTGGACGGACTGCATGCTCCACGTGAAATGTTGCTTCTTCTCGGAGTAACTTCTGTAATGGAAAAGGGCAACATATAAATTTCCACGAATGACACAGATTCTTATACATTAGCAATGAACGATATCCAAACTCACTACTGAAATGTGTAGGACACATGTACTTCTCATGCCTAACATAAAAAAAAAATTCTGTTAATAAATCTGGATCAATAGAAACAGAGAAACTGAAATCTTAAGGGTGGAATTATACCACTTCTGAACAAAAATGGACACAGTTTTAATATAAATTAAACATCATTCTCAAAGTTATCTTATATGAAATAAATTTTGTTCATTTACAGTAAATACGAGGTGTGGCTAGAAAAAAACCGGACTGTCGCTACAAAATTTTTTATTGGTATTTTTGTACAATACGAACATTATCCCCTTCAAAGTACTCCCCTGAACTATCGATACACCACTCCATACGAATCTTCCATTTCTGGAAGCAGTGCTGGAAATCATTTTCTGAAACCATGTTCACGACTAGAGGCCAGCATAGTGTGCCTTTTACCTACCCACTGCCCGCTTGCACGCGATAACAGGTTTACCTGCTCGCCTGCCCACGGCAACGAGTCGACTTGCGTCTCTACCCGGGTTCTTGGTCTTCAAGGCGCTCTGCGCTTACAAGGTACCTGGGCATTCATAAAGACCCGGGCGCCTGCAAAACCTGCTGGAAGGAAACAGCCCTCCGGCAACGTGTCGCTCCAGGTGTTTCATCACCACGTGGACGGCTGCAGCCAGTGTTGCCTACTTACGTAGCTACTAAATCCTACGAAGTCCTAGGAGGAGCTTCTTCTCCAAGGAGAATTTATATACTTAGCGATTTCAGTTCAGCGTAAGCAGTTTTTATCTTATTGCCAGGAAATGCACGCAGTATTACAGCTTCATTTATTTAAATGAATGATCGAGCAAACAAAAATCTCCTCACTGAAAACTAATTGTTTTTCATTGCATGGTGCCTTAACCAGGCACGCAGTGGCGCAACCTGAGGGGGCAGGGTGCATTGCTCACAACCTTGGACGGAAATTGTCTAGCGGAGGGGTCAGAGTGGGGGTCAAACATTAAAGTACAAGTCTCATCAAGTTCAATGCCGTAGCAAAGGGGTAGCGGGAGTCGGCCCTGAGCGCCGAACGATCTAAGTGAGAAAAGTTTTAAAACAGAGAATGCTATGGCGGCCCGTGATATTATTTGCTATTAATGTTGGTTTGTTACGAGTTGGATGAATTAATTATGTAATACGTCGCTCCATGTGAAAAGAAAATATTGTACATGGAAATTTTACATGCCATATGTATGTACATTCGGAATGCATTTATCATGCACTTTCTTTCTTTCAAAAATAGTTTGTGTGCTTGTTTTCCATTATTAGCTAACGTGAAATTGACGTGTTGAAAAAAAATATTTCTAATCCTCGGTTTCAACACAAATGCGTGAGAACCGATTTCTACCCCCTTTTTGCGTGATTTATGAGGATAATAATGCCTTTCATGCTACTTTATTACTATTATTGCGATTGTTGTTGTTGTTACGTTTATCCAAGTAGTTGCCCCCCCCCCCCCAAACGAGGGTAACGGCAATGCCCCTGGCTGGCTACGGCGCTGGTGTTCGCAGTAGAACAGTGGGTTGTTTGACTCGCGACTTCAGCGTCGAACGTGACATGTTTCAGTCCTGCCGTATATCACTATATATATGTATATTGGTTATATATTTACGACATATACTTATGGATCCTGTGCCACGGAAAACCTATTTCAATGTGTGTGTGTGGGGGGGGGGGGGGGGTAGCAACATTCGTAAATCTCATTTCATTGGTGATGTGGCTTACGAAGCTTCGAGTTCCCTTTTTTAAGTAGTGCAAATCTATTGCAGTTGGCAACACTGCAGAACGGTGTGGGCCTGGTGCAGTTTCTACTCGAAGCAACTACGTCATGCAGAGGGAGGGGTCTGCAGTTGATGGAAAGAACGAACTGAGACCTACTAGGTATCGTAAGACTGCGGGTACCCGGCGGGTCTACAATGCCTGCCAGGAACGATCTGGGCAGGTGGCCAGACAAGCTGCTCAAGCGAGGGTGTTGCGCAGGTTGCATGGCATTTCAGGAGCGATGTCTCGTGAACGGGTCTGCTCCAGGTCTTGTGCAGGCCTCTGTTCACGACCTCCGTCGCTTTTGTTTTCACAGGTTCTACAGTCGTAAATCTGTTTTTCTTTCAGTGCTGATATGACCTTTGGGAATAAAAAGAATCACATGGAGTGATACCCGGCAAATAGGGTGGATGTTCTAACACTGGGATCCCATGCTTTTGGCAAAAAAAAAAGCATTGACTGACAATTCCGTATGGACAGGAGCATTGTCCTGATGAAGAATCCATGACTTGCTTTTCCACAAATCAGGTTGACATCTTCTTACTCGCTCACAAAGGGTCGTCAGCACCTTAATGTAATAATGTTGCTTGTTTTGCAATAGCTCGAATACTCAAGCGACAATCCTCTCGAATCAATTCACCGACATTTGCAATGTTTGATTCAGACTTGCAAGGCTGTCCAGGACGCGAGTCGTCCGCGATAACTTCTCGTCCCTCTTTAAACCTTTGAAACCACTCAAACAATTGAGTGTGTGATAAACACTCATCGTCGTATACTTCCTTCAACAAACCATAAGTTTCTGTGGCGGATTTTCCGAGTTTCATAAGAAACTTCACATTGATACGCTGTTCCACTTTCACACTTAACATTTTTCCAACGGAGCACAGATGTATGGTTCACTTCATCGACAAGCTGCAGTGGAACTGAGTACCGCGCACCCTGGGAAATCACACAGTCGATAGCCAGGATATCACGTTATACACTCATGCACCGCTTGACCTTCATGTGCTTGCCATTTGTCGACAGCAACATCAATGTGGTTTTTCCTTAGCCACACCTCATATAAGCATTCCTGTGGTAGAGTCGGTAAGGAAACAGACTGCGACATGTTAGACTGAGGTTCGATCTAAGGTTGGAATTTTTCTGATGTTGCCCCTGCATAAAGCAGTTTCGGGGTTCACCAACCTCTAAGAAATTAGTGCCTTGGGGCAATTCTGGGGGTATAAGTCGTAGGGACTTGGTGGTCAAATCATCTCCAAAAAAATAAACTGGTTGGGATTGTGTATGTTGATTGGTTGACTTGGTTTATTTTACTTTAATTTTCTGCCACTTTTGGCTAATTATGAAGATGAGAATGAATTATGATATGATGAAATTGATGAAGGGACATGCACAAAGAATGCCTATGCCAGGCTGGAATTCTAACCTCGTACCCGGGGGTCGTGGCGTGGTATGCTAACCAATAAGCTACGGACGTCGACTGGATCATGAATGTCACCACATCTCCCTATGTGCCTTCTTCATGGCATAGTGCAGTGGGCATGAAAAACTACCTTACAGTAAATGCTATACATGCTAATAATAACAGAAGTGGTATGATTTTGAATGCACAAATGATAGTAGTTAAATCCTAAAGAAGATTCATTACATTCAGAATTTGTGTACCATTATGCTGAAAAGTCATGTTATTTAAAATCAGCATTATCATGCAACATCACTATCCTTGCTAATGAAGCAAATACATCTGCAGGCCTCGCTGATGGCGTAGTGGTAACGTCGTCGCTTTGTACTCAAGGGATCCTGGGTTTGATACCCAGTGGAGGCCAATAGTGGTTTGGATCCCACGTTAAAAACTACAGATCCTGTCCTGATTAACCTATCTGTGCATAAAGTGGACTTAAAACGACAACAATAAATACATTTGCATTGGACTCCATTGGAGGATGTAAAAGACCCTTTACGTAATCATCTTTCCTTTCCTTAATGCATACTTAATTATATGGATTGGGCAAAAATGTTTGATATCAGGTGGGAACATAAAATCTCATCGCCAAAGATTACAATTTTCAGTCTCGGCCTGGGCATGAATGCTCATTATCAATTACATATTTCAATTGATGCGACTGACTTTCATTAAAGATTCTTTTTAATCTAACATAGTTTGAATTTATGAACTGACTGAGATGTTAAAAGCAAATAGTTGTCACATGTTATCAAGAACATGCACACATGTGTGGGCATGGGTATTAGTTGTAAGTGCCCCTGCATCAAATTTCATCTATCATGTGATTAACCAAAGCTTGGAGACAAGCAATGCTAAATACAAAGGTTAAAAAACAGCAAAGCTATCTCCTGTTCATTGTACCATGCAATGAAGACACATAGTGGGGGAGGGGGGGGGCAGAGCCCACACATTCTTGATAATAACTATACTGGAAATAATGTCATCAGCACCACGCTCCAGCTGACTTTACCCTCCACGGTCACAAGGATAATGTCAGAAAATTTTCCACATGAAATCATTCACCCTAGGAATTGAACCTGGTCTTTTTCAAGTCGAAGTCAGACACCATCCTGACTGGACCACTTCAGCTACATACATGCTTTTATAAACTGTGCTAAACAAATCTTTTGGCACTTTAAAATGAGATACATCAGCCAACGTCTACCATCCTCAGCCAACATAACATAGGTGATATGAGTTGGAACATACTAACATGAAGTCATCGTAAGCTCTAGAACAACGGGAACTCTTTCTCTCACACAAGTGGATGTAAAAGAAGGAGACCCAGTAGTAGGATATACAAGGGTTGTTCCGAAAGTTTGTGGACTGAGATCACTATAAGGAGTCCGAGTCAGTACGAGGGTTGGTGTGTTTCCTTTTCGAAATACCGCCCTTCACACTGTATACACCGATTCCAGCGATGCACTAGCTTCTCAAACACATGTTGCAGACCATTTTCTGAGAGTTTGTGTAAGGTAGTGGATGTGACAGCTTTCACTTCCTGGTCCGTGCTAAGCTTCCTTCCATGTAACTCTTTCTTAAGTGTTGGAAATGCCCACAAATCGCAGGGTGCAAGGTCTGGGCTGTATGGAGGATGGTCTAGAGACTGCCCACCAATTTTCTACAAAGCCTGGCAACAATGAATGCGACGGACCTTCTGTTCTGCACTCAGTGAACATAGCACATATCTTGCATTAACACGAGACATTTTCAGGTGTTCCTTAACGACATCTTGCTACACCAACATTCAGTTTAGCTGCCAATTCACGAATTGATAAACGTATATCTCCTTTCAACAATGTCTCTGCTCTCACAATGTTCTCAACGTTCACTGATGTTGATGGACACAAACTTCTCGCCTTATCCTGCACATTGCATTTACCTTCCATAAAATGCTTCCACCACTTGAATACGGCCGATCTGCCCATTGCTTCGTCACCATAAGCTTCTTTTATCATCTCAAACGTTTCCAGGCCACTTTTGTGTAAGTTCACACAAAATTCAATTGTCTGGTAATTATTGGTACATCATTCTCATCTGCCATTGTAATACACTCTGCAGTTCGACTTTTATAGCGAGCAAACAAACAACACCTGCACGTTGGTTCACTCGTACATTAACAAACCACACCACAGGTTATCTTCACAGGCTATCTTCACGTGCAACAATTACAGACACGGCTTACACAGAATCGGCGCAGTGTTGCCAATCCACAAACTTTCGGAACTTCCCTCATATTTTGACCCCAAAACAGGACATCCCAAGCAGGTCAGTTTAGTCCTCTCCTGAAAAATCTGTTAGGCCTAATTATAAAGTTATTGTTGTTATAACGGAATACACACAAAGCAATATAATTACAATTAAATAATATGTATTCTTATACCATTTAATTTAGTATGGATCACATAAATCATGCATCATAAACAGTGGCGGCGATTAGGGGCAACGGGTGGGGGCAGTTTTGGAACCCAGTCGGCCGCTGCCGCCGCTGATCTTCCGTTGTCAAAAGTATTAATTATTATAATTTCGGCATGACTTACATTGCTGCAGGTCAGTATTGAAACTATATGTACGCTTCTTATTCACTGCTCTACAAATAATAGAACACACACAAATTAATGCAATCCACGACAAGACCTAACACTTAAACAGAAAATTGTGTTAATGGAACGTTTTGAATGACAATGGAACATTTTGATTGTTATGAAATTCTTGAAGAAGGGTAACAATGATACTAGTTTCAAAATTCAATCAAAATGTTTTAGCACAAAATGTCTCTCAAATTTAGACTTGGTTTTTCAAGCAAACTCTTAAGACTTTTATAAAACGGGACAATTAGTGTATTTTTAATAATAGCGACAGAATGTCGGCATGCCGCCGTTCTGGTCAAAATGGGATGTATGATCACCCTACCCAGTAGACAAAAAATAAATCTGTCCTTCCCTCCCATCACACTTACGCACAAAGTTAAAATTTGTGCAGTCCCTTGAATGCCATTTTTTCCCCACAAACTACTCTGGCTTACTACATGGGTTAAAGCCAGTTCAGCTGTCAAGTGTCTGAAATGGTTAACTTTCAATCTTGCCACCAAAGTTCTGTGTGAGCATCCCTTCATCAACTTCATCTAATCATCACCCATCCTTATCATGAAAATTAGCCGAAAGTGGAAGAAAAGTGACACTAAATGACAAAAAGACTGTTGTTAGAATAACACACTTATTTTTAGCACTAGGGTAATTTATACACTAAGATGAGAGAAAGCTGGAATAAGGAGAGCTTGCTTGTTTGAATCTTGATTATAAGTAAACTTGATGCAGAGATAGGCTAATCGGGACTGGACCTACAGTTTAAAGTGGGATCGGAACCACTGTGCAATGTGCCTCCACTGAGGAGGAACAAAGGAATGGAAATTAATCCATAACCTTCACTAAAGGTACAATCTAAGCATTAACCTAAAATGTATGGGGAAAACTGCAGACACACCCATCAGGATTACCAACTGTGGGATTTGAAACTGAAAATTTCAACACGTCTTAACAAAAAAAATAACAAAAAAATAATAATTTCAATAAAAATGTAATTACATTTATCTATTAATATTCCCCATTTCAAGTTACATATAACAATTACCTTACATCCCTAAGTACATAGAGAACATCATGCACAACACAACTGGCATCTTCACGTTATCGTCTCGTAACTGCTATCACACTCAAAGTTCAATGCCTGACTCAAGACAGTCTACACCACCCTCCCTTCACGACACTGAGTCCAGCCCACAGGTAGTTCATGCACCTCTTGTCAAGTTTCCGGGTTCGCCTGACACTTTCTCACGCTTAACTGAACGCACACAACAACATTGTTCCTCCTCCCCTTCCTCAATCAATAATGGGGGGAGGAGGGAGTAACCATGACAACCAACATGCCAGGAGTACACATGTTGTACACAGTCACCTCCCCCATCATCCACCTTGTAATAGAAATCAATATATCCTTCAGGCAGAGGTACTTGGCCTCATAAATGAACAGCACGACAGACGTCTTTGAAATAGGGCTGCACGTTAATAATGTAATTATCTCAGACGAAAATAACAACCATGTAGAGATTGATAGTACTTGGTATTTGAATTTTATTACTTAGACGAACAAAAGTGTTTGGAAAAACATTCTCATGTCACAATTGTCGGCCTCTGTGGCAGAGTGGTTAGCACACTTTGCTACAATGCCACAGGTTCCAGGTTTGAATCCTGGCCTGGGCATGTGTATTCTTTGTATGCATCTTCATCAATTTCATCATATCATCTCCCATCTTCGAGATTAGCCAAAAGTGGCTGAAATGTGAAGTAAAATAAACCAAATCAATCATTACAAATTTAATTTCTTGAATCAGCTACATGTCACTTTTGGCAATTATGACAATAATGATGAGTGATGATTAGATGAAATCTATGAAAGGACAATCACAAATAACACCAACGCCCAGGTTGGGATCAAACCTGAGAACTTCAGAGGTCTGGTACCGACCCAGTGAATTGGTTATATATTTGCATAACAAAAATAAAAACAAACCACACTTATGATTTTATAAAAGACTTGAAGAACATTGTACTTGAATGTAAGGTACAGGCTCAAGGTTGTCAATCCTGACTAAGGCCCTCATGTGTTTTTCTTCAGCCCTTCCAGACAATACTTACATTATACCTCCAATAAATGTGAAACTAACTTCTTCTTTTCTCAGTTAGCTCCTGCTACTACTAGGACTACTACAATAATTCAGCTACTACTACTATGGTGACTGCTGTTAATACCTATTACTGCTGCCAGAAATTGCTACTACAGTAGTTATTACTACTTTGAACAGTGCCTAACTACCACCATTACTACTGCTGCTAAAACAACTAACAAGGGCCTCTCCATTAGTGGAGTGTTTTGATTGATTTGGTGTTTTAAGTCTACTTTATGCACAGTAAGGCTAATCGGGACTGGACCTACAGTTTAAAGTGGGATCCGAATCACTATGTGCCTCCACCGGGTATCGAATCCGGGACCCCTTCATTACACTGCTACCACTATGCCACCGGGGAGGCCACAAATAGTGGAGTGACTAATTCTGTCAGCATGTAATCAAGAGGTCCTGGGTTTGATTCCCTGTGGAGGCACATTGGTACATCCTACTTTAAACTGTAGGTCCAATAGAACAAACTTTTGCCTTTAGTACAAGTAATACCCAAGTATGTGTACAGCCATGGTACTCTATTCGCTAGGCCAACTGACTGTCATGTGGGATACTCCGGATTCAAATTCCACAGTGGGTGACCCTAAGTTACTATTCCTCTGCATAAGCAGCTCTGGGAACTCATCCAATCTGTAATCGATCAGTACTGTGGGCAACTCTGGGAGGTTATAATGAACGATCGAGATCGAGAATGTGTGGAGCCCTACTTTCATGTGACATGGTGACAGAGGAGATATTTATCTTTTTCCTTTACTACTAGAACAAGCTCATTGAGTATTACAGATAACCCTTAATGTACTTTTCGAACACACCTTTAGCTACAGCTCTCATATATTTGTATTTCTTCCTGTGCAAACATTTCCTATTCATGCTAGCCACCTTGTAACATGAGCTCAATACCCAGTTACAAAAGAGGACAAGGCAGGCTCGTGGCGAGCAAAGGAGGGCAACTTAATTTCATCCATAACTCCGGCATGCAAACAAGCAATTCTGCAGGTCAAGATAAGGAAGTGAATGGCCTAGTTCAAAATACGAATCAATACGCTTGTAACAAGTTGTGAAATCTGTTGCTTCCTGTAGGAGTAACAAACTTCGCCTAAACATGAACCCTGGATATAAGGAAGTTGGAAATCTAATCTGCACATTCAAGTATGAAATATGCATTTTATTCAATTGATTTTGCAGCAGGTGGCGCAGGAAATATGAGGTGTCTGAGGTAGGTAGGTCAGAGACTATATGGATTAGTCAGCATTGGGGTAATTTGGTAACAATAGTATAATTATTGGCACAAGACAAGAAAAGATAAAACCTTGCTGATGGATTTATTGAGTTGGAGTTTTTGTTGTAAGTCCACTTTTTGCACAGAAAGGCTAATCGGAACTAGGCCTACAGTTTAAAGTGGGATCCCAAACACTACATGCTTCCACAGGGTATCCAACCCCGGACCCCTTGATTACAAGGCTGATGGATTTATTTTGCCATAATGAATACTTAGATGAATAATCTAGATTTTAGAGTTCACTCTACTGAATCTTCAATTGTTTGATTGATTAGAAAAGGTAAAGTTCCCCATGTATGAGGCTTGTCAGGAAAGTAAAGATACAAACACATTTGCACCTTAGGGGAAAAATGTGAAGCAAAGTTTGCAACACTGGCAGTAACCTTGATCCATAAGACGAGGATTGGGAGTGGGTCGTCATTCTGCGCTGAGTCTTGTGCAAGGAACACACATTGGAAATGGCAGCGGCAGTACCAAATCCGTCAGTTGTGAAGTGCGCACCGTGAGCAGGTTTTTACTGATGGAATTCATGCCTCCTGGAAGAACGATTAATGATGAAACCTACTGCCAGACTTTGAAACATCTTCGACGTGCAATTGAAAACAAATGGAGGGGCATGTTGTCACGTGGAATCCGCTTTATTCATGACAACGCCCGGCCACATTCAGCGAATGTCACCAAGGATCTGCTTGCACATTTTCAATGGAATGTCATTGAACATCCGCCATACAGCCCCAACCTTGCACCCAGCGATTACCATCTGTTCCTGTACCTAAAGAAACATCTTGGTGGAAAACACTTTGACTCAGACGATGAGGCCAGGGAAGAAGTCAAAACTTGGTTCCAGATGCAGGCAGTGGATTTTTACGATTCTGGGCTACAAAAACTTGTTTGGACAATGGTGGCACTTATGTGGAGAAATAGCCTCTGTACCAGTGTAGCTTTAGTTGCGTGCAATACATTTCTTGTATATCTTATGTTTCGTTTGTATCTTTAATTTCCTGACAAGCCTCGTATATAGAAAGCACTGTGCCACAAAGACACATTTAGGAGATGATGGGGTAGGGCTCAACCCATTCTGGATATAAGCCACTTTGGAGGTGATGTGATCAGCACCATGCTCCAGTCACCTTTACATCCCCTCCCTCGTATGCCTATTGATATGAGGCTGAGTGAGCCCCAGAGGTGCTTTATGTGGTGACAAGACCGGAAAAATTCCAATCTTAGATCACCCAACCCCCGGGGAATCGAAGCCTGTCTCCTGCATAGCAGTCAGATGCCCGACTAGACCACCGGGGCTTGATTGATTTAGTTTATTTTACTTCCCTTTTCTTCCAATTTTGACTAATCACGAAGATGATGAAATTGATGAAGGGACACTCACACAAAGAAGACTCGCGTCCAGGCTGGGATTCAAACCTGGGACCAGTGGCATCGTAGTGCACTGTGCCGATCACTCCACCACTGAGGCAAACACTGAATTTTCGATTACAATACATTGTCAACACTTTTTTCATCTAGAGGATTATGTTTCCTTATTCTGCAATAAAGTTAGCTGTTTGTATGTTAGCTCAAGCCATATTTCAAATTTAATTGATCTTTCTGGGAACTTTATTTCAAGAACTTCCAGAAACAAAACCATCATCAAAAGCATTTCCGCTCAAGGTTTTAATAATTGATTGGAGAAGTAAGACACCTGAACAAAGAAATAACATAGCTCGTATCTAGTTTATAAATATTTTAGTGCAATAAGTCAATAATAATGACATGTATTGCTCAACAGTGGATGGAGTGGACTTAGTTTTGTAAGGTATCGCACGACAGAACAGTGTTTGAAATTAGTGATTGGGAATCACAAATTGCAACAGTAACCTTTAGATTTATCTATTAGGTTGTCACTTATGAGCTTTCTTTTGTTCTGTGTGATGCAACAGCTTTGTGAAGGGCAAGGCTTGCCAAACAGATATTTATTGGGTGACATGTGGTTAGTTCATTGAGTCCCATTGCCGCTGTTTACTGGCTTTTGGGACTGAAGTCTGCTCATATTGCTCTCAAGTAGCAACTGGAGAATTCTTTGAGGCAAAGCAGGTGCGCTTCACATAGACGAAGTTTAAAGTAATCATTTCTCAGATTTCATTTTTTTTGTATTCGTCTTTCGAAGTAGTAATGACAAATTTGAGAGGGGTCCAAACTCACCCCAGAGGGTCCGGACCTCCCCATTAGTTATGTCTATTGTCAGCATACCAGTCACTTTTTTGAGTCAGCCTATGGTTGCCAAATTGCACTTAAAGGTAGAATCTAGTCTCAAACACTGTTTCACTTTAGATGTTCAAACATGTGACTTAAACGGAGTTTTTCATAAAAATTATGTGCAACGGAAAAGTTAAAAGTTCTGTTAAAGGTATGCACATATGCATGCATGCATAAATACACACATACACACCTCCTTTCATTCAGGGGTAAGATTATCAAAGTTAGTTTTACGTCCACTTTATGCTGATAGCCTAATTGGGACTTCTACAAGCTCAGTTTCATGTTGAATCTGAACCACCAAGCAATTCAAGGTGATTGAGTTACCACTGCACTATCACAGATGCCACAAGTAAAACACGAAAAGTAAAACAAAGATATTCAAATGTTACCATGCAAAAAGGACATAAGTGCAAGGAGATCTCTGTGGAATATGAATAATAAAAAGAATCACAAGCATGCAACTAGCTCTTTGCTCATGCAAGCTACTCTGAGGACATCTATCTTTGGAGAGAGGAACAACAGCACAACATGCAACTAGCCGATAAGGTATATATCTGCAGAAAAATAGAAGTTCATTGGCAAGTCAAAAATAACAGGATCAAGTGCAAGGTCACATGAAGCAAAATGGACATTGAACTTGATAAATTGTCCAGCAGCATACTGCATATTCATTTTTATGACTGGGTAGTGTGATGTAAAAGCTATCAATTGTTTGCATATATTTCACACTTGGTAAATCTGGAACAGCTTGGGGTTAAAAGTTGTGGATCCAAAATGATTTATTTCTGGATAGAAAATTTTCCATATTTAGCTATTTCATTCTCTTGGGCTCGAACCCATTTGTGAATTGAAACTAACAGGCAAAGGTTTTCTTTTTGATTGGCTGAGTTTCTCTAAGTTCATTTATGCACAGAAAGGCTATCGAGACTGGACCTACATTTTAAAGTGGGATCCGAACTACTATGTGCCTCCACCAGGTATCGAATCCAGGACCAGTTGATTACAAGGTCGATGCCATTACCAATATGTCATTGGGGATGTCCTAAGATATAATTTTGATTATTAAAAACTGCAACAGGCAGTGGCGGTCCCTCCATGGAACAGAGGGAACAGGCTGTTCCCTCCTACTTATCGCCCAATTTTAATTATCTATATTAACATAATAAGAACACTTCTTTCTCCCGAAATCAACATGCCGAAGAAAACTTTCACCGTGACTGGACGTTTGTTTACTTCACCAACCCTCGTCGTTCCACCCTCTAGTGCCTGACACCGAGTATTTCCGACCACGCGCAAAGGTGAACTCTCTAGCTGTTCCCTAGGAGAGACAGCGAATTCGTTTTCCTTCGAGTTTTTGCTATGTGCTAAAGTTTAATTGCGTCGTAGTGATAGTTTTGAGTGTAGTAAGTCTATAGTTCCCTAATCTCATTGCAAAATTGCATCTGACATTCATAACGAAGTGGAAAAATCTTCTACAGTTAATCGTCTGCTAAATGCCTTGGCTAAACGCTGCGAAATAGCTTCCGAGGGAACAGCTCGCATCCGCCTGTTCCAACAGCCCCAAGACCAGGCGCACGCAGAGGCAGGACAAGAAAGCGAATGTTGCGAGCGTAGGGTTGAGAATGTTGTATGATCAACCGGCTGAAGACGAAAGCCTTTAGTTCACTGGACTTTACAGAAAAGACAGCAAACCAAGACCTACCCTAACCGAATTAAAAACAAAAACGAAATCATACACAAGGCATTTTATAAAAAGTTACTACAACTCTGTCAAATGATTAACTGGATACTCTTCCAGTGGCAAATTATTGTTATCCTTGTTTGTTCACGAAGAAGGGAGTTTGGAACAGTTCGGGTTTTGTCACAATTTCTACAAATCTAGCGGCCATCTGAATGCCATCATTGCATTGAGGACGTTTGAATTACAAGAATGCTCAACTCTACAAAAAAGTCAACATAATCTACAAATAGAGAGATGAAGCAGGTTTCGACAAAACTTTTTTTCTCTCTGATCACTCATAAATTGCTTTTATTATTATTTTCTTTGTTGCGCATCAACAATTTTGTTATTAATATTATTTTTACATTATAGTATCATATTTGCTTTAACATTGTTATTGTCCAAATTTTAACGTGCTTCATGTATGTTACTTCTGACAATTTGTAACATATGTATCATATGTTTATTTGATCAGGAGGGGTGCCAACAGGGGGGATTATGGCGCAGGTTGCGCTATCGAGATTTTGGGGGGGGGGGTTCCCTTCAAATAATATAAAATTCAACATTTATATCTTTTTCCAAAATATATATAAACATTTTACACCTTAAATGCACCATATTTAATCCATTAGATGAAGAAAAGAGCCTAACAATGAAAAAACAGGAATTTGGCATTGAAAACTGCTTTATTGTTTTTCGAAGTATTCTCCTTTATGGTCAATACACTTTTGCATTCGTTCGAACCATTTGTCAAAGCAGTTTTTCCAATCTTCTTGAGACACCTCCATAATATGGTTTTTGAACGCATCAACGGCGTCTTCCGCCGACGAAAATCGTTGTCCACGCAATTTATTCTTGACATTCGGGAACAAGAAGAAGTCATTGGGTGCCAAATCAGGACTGTATGGCGGATGACCCATCAATTCGATTTTTTGACTGTTCATAAAGTTGGTTGTTAGACGAGATGTGTGACAGCTGGCATTGTCTTGATGAAGAATGATCCGACGGCGTTTGTTTGTTTTCCGTATTTGACCAAAGACCTCTGGCAAACAAATTGTTGTGTACCATTCAGAGTTGACCATTCTACGTTCCTCTAAAGGCACAGTTGCCACATAACCAGTTTTCCCAAAAAAACAGGCGACCATTTGTTTCGATGTGCTTCGAGCGCGAACAACTTTTGTTGGATTGGGTTCATCTTGAAACACCCATACAGTCGACTGCTGTTTACGTTCCGGCTCATATGCATATATCCATGATTCGTCACCTGTTACAATCTTATATACGTCTTTTGAAGCACCACGATTGTATTTATTGAGCATTTGTTTGCACCAATTGACGCGAGCGTCTTTTTGAGTTTTTGTCAAATTGTGTGGGATCCATCGAGAACATACCTTTCTCACAGCTAAATGATCATGTAATATTTTATATATGCTGGTGGAACTAATGCCTATGGTTGCCTCAATCTCACAGTATGTCACATGACGATCTTGCAGTATTAGGTTTTGCACAGCATCAATGTTTTCTTGAACAACAACTGATTTTGGATGACCTTCGCGAATCTCGTCGGTGAGCGAATGGCGGCCACGATTAAATTCGTTATAACAGCATTTCACAGTGGCAAAGGATGGGGCTTCATCACCAAATGTGGAAGTAAGTTGATCGATGCACTCTTGTCTTGATAATCCACGTCGAAAATCATAAAAAATCATCGCACGAAAATGTTCACGAGTTAATTCCATTTTATTGTTGTCGCGCAATCTCCAAGGCAACAGAAACAACAGAAATGAAGCTATTGACAAAACATTTGAAGTACATTATGGGGAATAATGCCAGACGATTCCGTGCAAATGTAAAATCTCGCCTAACTTCAATCAGTGTTGCCAAGGCTCAAAATATAAATAGTGGCCCTCGTACTTCTGACAATTTGTAACATATGTATCGTATGTTTATTTGGTCAGCAGGGGTGCCAACAGGGGGGATTATGGTGCAGGTTGCGCTATCGAGATTTTTTTGGGGGGTTCCCTTCAAATAATATAAAATTCAACATTTATATCTTTTTCCAAAATATATATAAAAATTTTACACCTTAAATGCACCATATTTAATCCATTAGATGAAGAAAAGGAAGTGTTTAAGGGTATTATCGAAAGGGGGGGGGGAGAAATATCCAACTCTATGTCTTAGATTATTGTGGGTATTTTAGTTAGAGGGGGATTGAGCCTTAAATTGAGGGCAATTATACAATTATTGTGTATTACTATTGTCTTAGATAGACTATTGCGGAAATTCTGGTGTGGAGACTGAGAATTAATTTTTTGGATGAGGCATAATCCACTCTTCAATATCAACAGTAAGTCTAAAATTGGTATGGAAACTTTGGTGAAATCTCAGATTGTCAAGAGATTTCTGTAGTGGAGAGAGAGTTCGAATATTAAATTTTGGAGACTGCATTTAGCTATAGGATATCCACACGTTTTCGACCCCGAACGTGCCAAAGGGGAAGCTGGAAAAGACTAAATATCTCTGGATCTGAAGAAAGTATTGACATTCTATTAAATTAATGTTCTTGAAAGCCTGCAAAGGAATGGATTTAAAGATTTTCTTCCTCACTTCGATCGCAATGATATGTTACTAGGGTGCGTGTTTGGCGCTTGAATGAGGTGAATGTAAAGTTTATATATTATAGCTGCATTACAAGACAAGATATATTCTCGATTATGATGAACGATTTTAGGGGTGGTCTTGAGTGATGGGCACCCCTTTTTAGGAAGGAGGTGCAGATCAAGTATAGTGTTCAGTAAAGCTAAAAAAGAAGTTACTTTCAGTAGACACGCTGTCGGGGATTACGATATGGTTTAAGGGCACAAATTATATGATTTGGAGGGGATGCACCATTGGCCTTGGGGGGGGGGGGGGGAGCACCAATGTATTTAGTTCATTTCAATAAGGGTTGAATTTTACTTGGTCTACTGTATTATATTACGACGGGTATGGGAGGGGAGGGGGCAAGTGGAGGTCACCTGTTCCCTTGTCTGATTTAGCACCGCACGCCACTGGCAACAGGTGTGTCAGCAGTGAGGCTAGTTGCAATCTACTCTTTAATATGGAGACATATGCACCTTAGCAAAAACAAAGTAATTTAAAGACAGTGAATTAAAATAAATATTTTGGAGACTTTGATTGATTTGGTGTTTTAAGTCCACTTTATGCACAGTAAGGCTAATCGGGACTGGACGTACAGTTTAAAGTGGGATCCGAACCACTATATGCCTCCACCAGATATTGAACCCGGGACACCTTGATTACAAGACGACGATGCTACCACTGCACCATCGGGGGGGCCTAACATTTTGGAAACAAATTCCTTATCAAGAACGAACTACAATGCATCAAAGAACTAAAATCAATACTCCACTCATAATAGCTGATATCCATATTAAATAAATTAAATACATCAAATATGTGAAATTATTATGACAATTACTGTATGTGAGAAAAGGCTGTAAAGGAGCACACAGAACGGCAGACACAAGCTTTGTCAGCTAGCAAGAACACAGTTTCATGGATGTACATTAATTCTGAGTTAAGCACATCATTTTCTGTAACATACATAGGCACATGGAGCACAACTGTCTTCCAACCCTTAACTATCCTTAAGTTATGAAATATATAATGAATTACACTGCACATGATTCTGAATGTTCTTTCTTTGGCTTTCTTCTAAGATCAGTTGCAATTTTCTGCTGCACTTTCTAAGAGATGTAATATTATGAAGTTAATGTCAGTCGTCCCCCACATGCCTCAATATGTAACAACAGAAGCAGTGTCATGTTCATTCTTGGTCACTTACACGTTAACTTTCATCACTAACACATATCTACGTGTCCTTCCCTTCCTCACTAACCCACTTCCATTTAACATCTGATCTGCTGTGTGCTCTTGTCCTTCTATGCCTTAATATTTTTCATGCGACTGACTGACATTAATATTATGTTGCTTAGAAGTGCAACAGAACAACACAGCTGAGCTTAGAACAAAGACAAAGAAACAACGTTCAGCTACACAAAAGCACCCAAGTTCGGTATAGTTCACAGTGTTGCAATCTCACAATGAATATTGATGGAGGACACGTAATCCCATGTGCTTAACGAATATTAAGGAGATTATGACTTTTGAGTGCCATTTCAGAAGGCATACACCCACTAAAATATGATCTTTTTCAAATTAACTCTCACGAGTTACAAAATGAGGCATTTATTTTGTGTTTACCTCAAAGTAAATGCCAATTAACATAAGAGTAAATAGAAAATATCCACCCCTTAATGTATAAAATTAAGTAATCATCTCCTAACATCATTAATAAGTACCCTATGATCTCGAAAAGATAATAACCCTTATTTTATGTGTAAAATATAAATGTTCACTCCACAAAACTAACACTAAATTGTCACAATTAACAAAAGGGGATATGGGCTTATAGCTCCCAGGCCATAGCCCCCTGAAATGTCTAATGTTGACAATAACCTTTGGGTGAACTTTGTAGGCAACAGCAGCAGCTGAAAAGGAGCCATCCACACCCATGAGCAAAACTAATGGGACAGTGTCATTAAGGAGGCAGTAATCATCCACAGAGAAATACATAACACCAACCAGGATGAAATACTTTAAATGGATTTGGCCTTGCTGGAGATAGTCAACCAAGAGCGTAGGCATAGAAGATGACACTCAACTGACCTGTCACCTACACTGGGATCCTCTCACACATATTGAACCAATGGCAGTATTGTTTTCTGATTACAGGTGAGCTATGACACTGACTACCAAGTGGCGATAGTTCTTCTTTGTTGCGAGTTCAATAAGAAACATCTCAATTAGAGTGCTAGAAGGAGGGATTTCGGTCAAGCGCCAAATAGTTTGCACGTACGATGCTAGATAGTGTATGGAATTGAGGGCTTTTTCGCTCAAGTGAATAATGCTCAAACAGGCAAAATGAGTGTTATACACAGAAAGTCCTGTAGTGCACATATAGCTGTAATTTGTCTGTGGTCACCGGTCCTAAAATATGGATTGTGAGGTGAAAGACACAGTGAAATTGAAACTTAAGTGAACATAGTAATCATCTCCATGTTAAAATGTACAGCGTGTTCACAAAAACATTCCGTGATTATAAACGACCAAAAAATGTTAATTATGTATATTATGTATTATGTATATACCAATACCATTTGAAAGAACAGCTCAAAAAATGTTAGCGAATGTGTAATTGTTAACATTAACTACAACAATAGAAGGCATAACAATAAAAGAATGAAAAAATAAAGAAAAAAATAGCCAAAAGTAGCAGAAAAACATATTTTACGATGTAAGAGAAAAATTAATAAAAATAGTCAAGGACAATTTGCACGGTAATACTCATGGATCCCACTGTACAATGCTGTATGAATGAGTGTTGCAAAGAAACTTCAAATAATAATAAGAAGAAACGTAATGGTGGACAAGAGAGAACAAACCAAAAGATCTTTCGATTGTTAATGTGTTATTGTAAATGTCATTGTTGTTAGAAGCAAATTGTGTTACTGTTGATGTTTAGGTTCGTACAGTGGTATCCATGAGTATTACCGTGCAAACTGTCCATGACTATTTTCACTAATTTTTCTCTTACATCCTAAAATGTGTTTTTCTGCTACTTTTGGCTATTTTTTCCATTTTTTCATTATTTCATTGTTAAGTCATCCATTGTTGTAGTTAACGCCTACAATTACACATCCGCTAAAATTCTTTGAGCTGTTCTTTCGAATGGTATCAGTATAAATTTTGTAATATACCTAATTAAAATTTTGTGGTAGTTTATAATCACGGAATGTTTTTCTGGACATGCTGTAGTTTAGTCTATATTACCAATACACAGTGATATATGAAAATGAAATAGATGATTGTGGCCTGAAACAACCAACACGGATATCTTACATACATGTGTCTACGATTATTGTCCCAGTCACATTAAAATCATATTCAATTGTATACCTCGAGGGTAGCACGCTTGGGAGACTTGAACGAGCACAAGTGGTCGCACGCAGGACTCGAATCTGGATCATCTTCAGGAAATGATAAACACTGCAAGACAGCTCTGGATCCTAGAGATCCTAGGAGAATTCAAGGAAGCATGTTGAAACATTTGAGGAAGCAAGTGGTGGACATGTGGAGCAAGTTTTGCATTAAGGAAATGTGCAGGTCATCAGTTTTCTCACATTGGTTTCACACTATATGGACACCCTGTATGTAAATTGACTCTTCCCTCTGCAACTCAGTTCCTGAAGATGCAAGTGATGTTGGCTCTTGAAAGCATGGAACTCAAGAGTCAACATCATGAAAAAATCTCATCAACGTATCTATGCACCAGCAAACAAAACAAGACTTCAATATTCATATGTCATTTGGTGACTAATGCATAACATTTCTATGCCAAAGCTAGTACGAGGACTGTTCAGAAATTAAGCTCCAATGGACTATTAAGAAAATACAAGAATATATTTATATACTCACTTGTTTTAGCAGAGCACCAACTTTTGATCCCTTCACTGTGGCCAAAAGAGGAGTAATACTTGCTCTTAAAAGCTCAGAATATTCTCAGGAACTCACGTAATCTCACTAGCTCCTGAGAACAACTTCGGCAAGTGCTCCACAAGCCCTAATGTACCACACAAATCTGAACAGCATACAGGAACTAGCAGAAAGCACAAACTTTCTGACAATTACAAGACTTTCCCCATCAAAAGCAACAAGTAGATCAAACAACTAGGTGTAGCAACTGTTGCATGTCTCGGATGTTATCACATCACATGCAAACTCAATTACATTTTGATTAAAAGGAAGAAAAGAAAAAGTAGGCCTAGGGGTTTTGATAACTGAAGAAAAGATCTTTACTTCCTTGATGTAATGTGCTATTTTTTTTTCACAGAGATGTCACATTACATCTTCAAATTTAACATAAGTGGTTGCCTCATTTTGTATTCTTTTTTTTTTTTTTTTTTGCAAGAATAAATAAGTGCCAAAGCTTTACTGGGCTACATAAGCCAATTTTCCTTTAATTTTATTGTGTAGATTAATAAAATGGCATGGTGGTAATGCATGCTAGTACATTTTGCCTCCCTTTTTAACTTAATTTACTGCATGTGTGAAATCTTGAATTTTACATTTTACAGCATAATGTATTTAATCTTTCTAATCGCAACAAACAAACAACCAAACAAACAAACAAACAAACGCATGCACGCATGCATGCACACAAACGTACTATTTTTCATGGATTACCACTTTCCCTTCTTTTAAAGTTTACCTGCAAAATACCCTGAAAATTCCATAACTGAGGTTTCAGTGCACTAAAGTGGAGAACCAAAGCAAAATACAGTAAAAACTACATATCCCGGAACCTCTATAAGAAGAAAACCTGTAAATC
Source organism: Lepisma saccharinum (assembly GCF_977018435.1). NCBI lineage: Eukaryota > Metazoa > Arthropoda > Insecta > Zygentoma > Lepismatidae > Lepisma > Lepisma saccharinum. The sequence goes on along the minus strand of NC_139250.1, from coordinate 18,872,729 downwards.
CCCAGAACGGACCGATTTTATACCTGAAAATGACCTGCTTAAGGCGGAAACCTCCTTAATGCGGAAACGGAACACCATTTAAAGACCAACGAGATGTTTTTATTCTCAGTAAGATGGAAATTCCTCCCTTTATTTTTTTCGCTTGCAAGAAAACAATGCAATACTGTAAGTGGAACACGCCTCTGTTGCCACTCGCTTGTCGGTAACATCGTCCATATGAAAGAATGCGCTACAATACTCATAGCTGTTACGATTCCGTTTCTTTCTTTCATCTCTTACCCTCTTTCTCCACCTTTCTTTGTCTATTTCTCCTCTGTTCTTTCGTCATCTTTCTATTTTTCTTGTTATCTCTCTTTGTTTCATTCTTTTTCCTTCACTTTTATCTAAATCATTCTTCACCTCTCTTATCCCATCTTTCAATCTTTCACTTTCCCTCTATGCACATCGCTCTATGACACCAGGGGTCCCGGGTTCGAATCCTGGCATCGGCATGGATGTTTGTGAGTGTCCATTTTACTTCGCTGATATGATATGATTAAATTGATGAATGGATTCACCAAGCAATGAAGAAAGTCACCCCAGAAACAGTAAAGAAATGCTTCGTGAAAGCAGGTTTCCCTTGCGAGGACACAACTGTCGAGCATGATCAAGTCAAGGAGAAATTAGGTTGCATTGACAACATTTGTAAACAGGCTAATTTATCAATTGCAGCTGAGGACATAATAAATTTCGACAGCAAATTGGCAACACGACAGGACATAGAGAAAGCTGTCGATTCATTACATCTGCAGCACATTGAAGAAAAATACGACGATGTTGTAGAAGAGGATGACGGAGGGGAAGAAGAAATGCCACGCGAGTCGAAGATATCCAGTTACAAACATGCCTCTTCAATGTCAACGAACTACAAGAATTCGCTGCTTCTCACAACGGCTCGGAATTGATACAATTCTTACAAGATGTAGAGAACTATGTACTTGGTCGTGTTGTGAGCAAAACATGTCAACCAACTTTGAAGCAGTTGTGGGGAAAAGATACATAAGTATGTACTGTACGTTCTTACAATACTGTAAAAAGTGTACCAACATGTTGTATAGTCACATCATTGTAATCTCTGCTATGCTTATTGCGACAGTATCGCATTTTTATTCATGTATGTACATGCATTAATCCTCTACATTATAAGTAATGCGAAATGTATATCTGTCTTTCCACTATTTCCTGCAGTGCTCTATACTGTATTTAAAGTCAACCCTGTATAAGAAGGAAAACTGATAAGATGGAAAATTTTGCTCAGAACCATCATGTTCCGGGATAGACAGGTTCTACTGCATATAAATTTTCAAGCCAGTAAATTCTCTGCACGGAAGTAAAATTAAATTATTGATCCGAAAATTCCGAAACCGGGTCCGAAAGTTTCGGATCTGGATCTGGATCCGAAAGTTCCAGATCCAAAAATCCGGATCTGAGAGTTTCATATCTCAATCCCATTATAATATTACCACACCTTAAAAGGTATTATAATCTTCTATTACAAATAAATTTTTCATTAGTTAGTCCTTCAAGATTTTTTTTCAAGTGTTGTTCCTAAAATACTTTGCTACGCATCGGCTAACACACTCGTGCACAAAAATAATCTTACTTGTTCAACATAAATTGTCAGAGGTGATTTTGTAAATGCCATTGAAACGAATATGTATTCATTCGAATGTATTGGAAATGGAAACACGCATAAATGTGAGACATTCCATTCCAGGATGAAACCTTTAACACATTCAACAAGATAGAAATGATATACAAAAATTATACAATTGTTCTACAGTTACCAGGCCCATAGCCAGAATTGATCTCCAGGGGGAGGGGGGTATCAGGGGGGCCTTGTATATAAAGTCCATTTTTCAAAAGTTTAACAGTGTTAAACGAAGGTAAATTATGTGTGTTTGGGGGAGGGGGGTCATTAAGTTACATAAAGTTTAGAAATATCACACAAATACTACATTTTTCTGTATATTTTAAAATATCACTTGAGGTGTTAATTGGCTGCTACTGAAATCATCCCTTACTACACACTCCATACTACGTTTCATGATACAGATATTTATATTTCACAAAAAAAAGATTGACATATTCAATCATAGTGCCTACCGTACATTCCACTCCCCGGCCGAAACAATAAAACTCCCCTTTGTTCCCAAAACTTGGGAGCTGTTAACCTTTGACGCAGATGCGTGAGGGAATTTGTATAATGACATCAAAGTCACAGATTTCTGTATAAATGGGAGGTCTCAACAGGGGTAACGAAGGTACAGATAATTTGATTGAATTTCAAAATTTAAAATTTTGGGTGCGTCAGCACTTAGGCTATTTTGCACCTGTCACGTTATGCGGAGTCCAGCCCCTTACCATAACACATAACAAAACTATAGTGCCGTATAACTAAAATCTTAAAATATTCTTACTTCGGTTAAAAGGTGAGGCTGTAAAGGGGCACTCAGCACACAAATGGACAACAAACAGGACAACATACAGAATTATACTGGTCATAGGGTCAGTCGCCAGAGACTCATTAGTCTGCAAAAAGCAGTCCAGGGTGTACTATGTGGAAGTGAGGTTGACAATTGGGTGTATTATGTGGAAGAATCACCCCTTGCACCCCGAAGGTACAGATGAAGAAGCTGCCCTGTGAATAAACTTTCTGAAGTCTAGAGAAGAGAATCTCCTAAATACTTGCCACTACTTAAGACTTCTTCTTATAAATAAGATGAACGAATGTAATAGCTGCTGTTCATGCTCCCTGAATTTATCCTTCAACAAAGTTGTGAGAAAATTAATTTCTGTTGTCTACATTTTCACTTTTCACTGCAAACAAATTACACAAAATAGTTTTACCTAATGTCAAGGGGGCTGACGGTAGTTCCAGGGGGGCTGAGCCCCCCTGGCCCCTGCCTGGCTATGGGCCTGACAGTTACAGTTTTAAAAATTAAAATAAAACATTATAATATATACAGTGTTATATAATTACAAAATGTAAGACTAACAAGGGAGGTTTATCTAAGTGGCCCCCTCCGATTTCCATGAAACTTGGCAGGTGTATAAAGGGACCCAAAGGAAGAAATACGTGTTTTTTTGTTTCAGCTAAAAAAACTGTTTTAGAGGGTTTGCCCCCTAAAATGTCAAAATGAGGACAAATTTAATGCATTTGACCCCTGTGTCCCCCTCCGATTTCCATGAAACTTGGCAGGGGGACCTATGCACCCTGTTTCTTCCTATGCCATATTTACGTGGTTTCGGGGTCAGAATCCCACTTCAATTTCACCTCATCTTGACATTTGAGGGGGGGGGGGGTTGCCCCCTAAAACCGTTTTTTAGCTGAAACACAAAAACACGTACTTCTTCCTTTGGGCCCCTCCATACACCTGCCAAATTTAATGGAAATCGGAGTGGCACACAGGGGTCAATTCCCACTTCAGTTTGTCATCATCTTAACACTTGAGGGGGGTTGCCTCCTAAAACAGCTTTTTAGCCAAAACAAAAAAAAAAAAACACGTATTTCTTCCTTTGGGCCCTTCTATACACCTGCCAAGTTTCATGGAAATCGGAGGCGGAGACTTAGACCTCCCTTGTAAGTGTATTAATTACAAATTGCACGAACACACACACACTATATATGTATGTATATTAGCAGGTAACAATATGTTATAAACACATTCTTACTTTCCAAAGAAGCGCTCATGTGGGATGGCAAAACGGATCCGGATCCGGAAAATTTTAGGATCGGATCCTAAGGATCCGGAACCAACCAGATCCAGATTTCGGATCTGCCAGGAATCGGATCTGGCCATCCCTAATCCAGACAAGCATCCCCCACCTTTCTCCAAACTGGGCACACCCCACCCCAAACAAATAAGTTTCATCTCGAGCACTGGTGGGCAGAGTAAGATTTCATATCTTGCTCATATTTTACATTTTATTATTATTGTTATTATGATTACTATTAACGGTTTATTATGAATTCTTCTATCACTAGACTGTAGAATCCATCTTTTTAATTTTCAGCTTCTTCTCAATTGCTGCCCTTGGTTATTTCTGCAGTAACTGTGAATTCGGCGAAGTGCTGAAAATGACACTAGCAATAGACACAGGAATTGTTGAAAACAATGAACACATACAACTTGAAAGAAAACATAAGACAGGGTGGCTACAAACAAGCAGAAATTAAATTCCCTGACTTTTCCAGGTTTTCCAGGACAAAATTTACATTTTTCCCTGACAATTACAAACTAAACTAAATCGATGTTTTTGCAAATGGAAATAATAAACTCATACAGATCCACGTATGGTTTTGCTAAGTACCAATATTATCTTCTATTAATTTGACTTAATTTCCCTATTATCTATGATTTGAATTCAAACTGCAAAATAGTGAATTTGGAAAATTATTACAATTCACAAGCTAAGGAAGGATTATGGAATTTTGTCATACGCAGTAAGTTTAAAATAAAATACTTGATTATTTTTAAAGTTACGACTAAATGAGATAAGAGTGAAGAGTGGTTGATTAAGAAATACAATTTGTAATTTATCAGTCTCCTTATACATTCTCGGAATTATATGTTGATATTTCCACTGATGTTTGGAACCCTCTGCTTGCAAAAACTATTGAGTGCGGACTCATTTTTCAATGCATAAAGCTACTTCTCTCTTCTCTGTAAGGCAAACAACTTAACTGTTGCATATAAGTGAAAACTGAATCGAACAAAAGAAAGTGTCATATTTCCTTACATTATCGATGGGATTTCTGCTTCAGTACAGTATATCCAAGTGAAGTGCTGTGAAACTGACAACATGCAGTTATACCATTAATGCTGACGAAAAGGGTATGTAAGTATTAGAAATTTAACGCAAGGAATTTATAGAATTGCATTGTATAGGTACCTGATTTAGCTAACTACACATTAAAACAGGAACACTCTAATAATAAAAGCTTCTGAAAGTTCATATACGAGGGGCATCCTGAAAAAGCTCCAATGGTGCCTATACGCAGCCCTAGTGGTCGGAGAGCGACACATACACATGCAGGCAGGAAGAAGTGGCATGTAGCTGTAATCTGGTACAGTTGCAATGCAGCTGGTTTAGGACAGTTCTAGGTTAAAGATTGCAGCTCCCATAAAGTCTCCCACAGACTGCCATGTAGCCTATATTGCATGCTCAGAATTTGGCACAGAGCCACCAGCAATCGTGTGAGTTGTACAGACCGAACGTTGTGAGTGATAGTATGGTCAGACGATGGTGCAGACAATTCAGGGAAGGCCAATCAAATGTGCACAACCCCATACAGCTGAGTACACGCGGGCCATTTGCATCACTTCAGGTGAGAGATCTTGGACCACTCCCTGTACAGCCCTGTCCTTGAATGTACCGACTTTCATCTCTTTGTTTAACTGAAGAGGTTTCTGGCAGGGCAAGGATTTAACAGCTACACTGCGGTAGAGATAGTTCCAGTCTTTGCTGTCAGACACACATAACATGGGCATACAAAATTTAGTGCCATGCTACGACAAATGCCAGAACAACGGTGGTGATTATGCCGAAAATTAGGTTAGGACTCATTGTTACTAATGCAATAAATTAGAACTGATATTCTTATTTTATTTATGCCTAATCAGTAGGGACCTTGATATTTTGTTATTTTTTTTTCAAATTGGTGTATTTTCTTATTTTTTATTTTTTACTATACGGTGTGATTTTTCCCAAAATTCACATTTTCATTTTAGCACATTTTCTGGCAAATATCTGAAATTATACCTTCATGGTGTTTTTAAACTACTGTTTCAAATTGTAAGTCACATGGCTTACGCCTCTTCGCGAGAGTTTGATATCTTGAAAGTTATTTTGGGAAAGTTATTTTACATACCCCTTTATTAATATTAAAGTAAGGATTTTAGATAATGGAATTTTAGTGTGGAGTTAGGGCCCAACACTTTCTTGATCACAGCTGAAGGTGGGGGTGATGTGATCAGCACCATGCTCCTGGCTACCTTTATCCCTCAAAGTTTCCTCAAGGTACCAGCTTCATATGATGCTGGGTGGATGCCGGAGCAGTTTGAATAGGTGGAAAACATCCCGGTTCTGCCCCGCAGGGGATCGACCCCGAGTCTCTCGCATAGTAGTCAGATGCCCTAACGACTGAGCTCCATTATTACTCGCTCGACAAATGCTGATAGTGCACACTCAGCTTGGTAATTCTAAACATATCTCGTGCGACAAATACGAAGATGTGGCTCCCGTGTGACAGTAGATACGCACTCGATCTCCTGTTAGAACTCTGCCACTTTGCTCTGTGATGCAAATGGTTTTGATAGAAGTTGAAAAAATCGTGGGAAATAAATGATTTAATGTGGCTGTCGGAATTATTCCATGTACATATAACTCTATAGTAGTAAAATGTTGGAAAATTTGCATGTTCTATGTACACAAACATGGCCTAGAAAAGACAAGGATGTTGAATTTTATGGAATTTTTCGTTGATTTAGGACATTTCTTTAAAAAAAAATCGCTAAAAACGCCAACAATTCGCATTTTTTGCTAAATTCGCATTATTTCGATATTTCGAACGGGCGAAAAATGTGCCCAGACATCACTGCACATTCCAAAACATAATTTCGCAGCAATTACCATTTTTCACGGTTTTGGCGTTTGCAAAAAATCAATGTACCTACTAATTGGAAATTACTTTCTGGCCACCCCTCGTATAAATCAGTAGATGGAAAGTGGAAATTTAGCAGGGCTGGCAGAGAAAAGTCAATTCTTGAAGGAAGTGATTTGCTTTTATAACTGAATGATTCCAGTAAATATGATATTAAAATATTTACGTATTTATTATTAGTATTTTATTTCATAATATTGGACATTAACTTCACTCAGTGAGAGATTTAAGACCATCTCTCACGAGATTAAACAGACAGGACAGAGAGTGGCGTAAATTTCATTGCAATCTTAGTGTTGCAGTAAATTTGAGGTTGGGAGCATGCACTTGCCAATTTTTATAACGTTCACAAATGCAGATTTGTATTTCACTTTCTCATGATAGTATTCAATATACAGGGTGTCATTTTAATGGCGCCCACGGACCACGGAAACGTATAGAGGACATCAAAACAAACAACTTTTTTCAGTAACATTTTTCTCGTTGAAGCGTCGTTTCGGCGCTACAGTCGTTCAAAAACACCCGTTTTGCCGCCTGAATGCTGGCAACCAAACACAACATATGATTGCATTTGTGACGTCATATGCCATCGTGAAGCGATGCGTTACAGGGTTGCCAGGAACACACATATTCTGTGAAAAATGGCATAGCTACAATCAGCCACATTATGTACCGTAAAACAAAACGAGAAAACACGTTCTGTCACCTAACAGGCAGTAAACAAACGATACGAAAAATGGTAGAAAGAAAATAGAATTCAAGTGGAAGTGGTCATATCGAATTTTGTATCAGCTTGCATGTCAAATATTTGCAAATCTAGTTCCCAAGTTGGCATCTATAATTTAGTCTATCCACTTCGTCCTTCTGATACTAGTTGTCTGTGACACACTGAAGAGATGACAAAATAGAAATGAAAGAACTCAAAATTCCAAAGGTAAGCAACACATAATATAATGTATATTCAGGGCATTATGAGGCAAGTGACAAAAATGGTTGAAAATACAGTGATCTAAATAGTAGCAGTACAAGCTCTCCGGCGACTGTCTTTATCTACGCACCGCATACACATGTAATAGTTTGCAACTCTGAACAGGGCAGTATATTCGCTACTGATTCATCATTAGATTGTTACTGTGGTTGTACGTGTTTTAGCCGTAATGTAACAACGTGAACCTCAGATACTTCCGTTATCAGCACAAAGTACCACAAGGCATCTGGACACAAACCTGTAGATATCAACCTTGCAACGAGATTTGCAAATATAATTGACATGTAGCTGGGCGTAAACAGCCACATGTAAGTCGTAAGTACAATAAAAGTTATTGTTGTTGATATTTGACATGTAGGCTGAGACAAAATCCGATATTGACTCTTCATTTTGAATACATTTTTACCATTTCTCATATCGTTGTTCACTTCCCCCTTCCCCTGAGATGACTGCTGATCTTCTGGCTGGTAGGCTATGATGTTCGGTTTACTGGACGCGTTTCTCGCTTCGTTTTTCAGCTAATGATATGGTTGGTAGTTTGTAATTTTTCACAAAATTTGTGTGTTCCTTGCAACCCTACCGTGCGCTGTTTCGCCGCAGGAAATGACGTCACAGATACGATCAAATGTTGTGTTGGGTTGCCAGCATCCAGGCGGCAAAACGGTCTTTTTTGAACGGCTGTAGCGTCGAATTGACACACCAACGTGAAAAATGTTACTGAGAAAAGTCGTTTGTTTTGATGTCCTCTACACGAATCTGTGGTCCGTGGGCGCCATTAAAATGACACCCTGTATATTCCATTTTGTTGGATTCTTCTTGATATCTAAGAATATTGCAATGTCATTGTAAACGTATGTTAACTTGTGCGAAACCAGTAATACGTCAGGATGATAAAAGAAAGCCTTCGTAAGGACTGCTATATTCAATAAGGTGAAGTGAGCCAGAAGAGTAATAAAATTCCAGCAGCATATTAGCAGTCTAAAGCTCTTCTTGTTTATGTATGCGATTTTTGTTGGATGTTGCAGTCCATGCAATTTCTGTCGCATGTTGTAGTGAGATACTTTGTCGGGTGGCGATATTCGACAAAAATCGTATGTACCAATGGAACCAATTTTTTTTCCATGTTGCTTCAGTTTGCCCAACAACATGCCTTACTACGACGTCCGACAACTATCGGACGGCGCCAACCACTCTTATCCCCTCCATCTGTTGACAAGTCTCCTTACTAGTCCCATACGGACAAGAAAAAAGATAATTCAATGCATTTTCCACGTAATATTTAGAGGCTTAACCTTTACTCCCCCGATGATACCAACTATATTGTATCATCAGAGTAAGGTCGTACTGGCCCGATAATACCATATGGTATCATGGTGCTGATTACGAAATGAATGTGCTTTTTGGACCTTCATACTCTTATGTTTGGGTGGAAACTCTGACACAGGTCTGGAGCAAGCCTGGGAAATTCATATTGATGACCAACCTCCCCCCCCCCCCCCCGGCAACATATCCATTCCACATTTCCGAAGAGAGTTTCACATTTTGGCTCATTATTCAACTTGTATGGCACCCAGGAACATGAAACATGTTTCCATGTTTGGAAACGTCCATTCTTTGAAGAGAATACTAAGGTTTGCGCCTTCTCCCCAAAATAGTGAAAGAAGAGGAGGTAAACTCCAGATTTTTATGTTGTTTTTTTTTCATTGAAATTCGGTGGTCGTGCCGCCAAACCCCCCTTCCTTGGTTCAGTGTTCTGATTTGTACACAGATGCATGCTATGATGTTTTAGCTGCAAACCAAAACATATCCGAAGTAGATTTCTCCCATAGTACCAGAGTTATAACAATTTTCCTCCAAACATGCAAATTACCTATTTTTCGTAAAAAAAATAATATATATCATATTTTGGCATATTATTCAACTTGTATGGCACCAAAGAACATGAAACATGTTTCATTCTCTTGAGAAATGTTCATTCTTTGAAAAGAATACTAAAGTTTGCGTTTTCTTCCCAAATAGTGGGAGAAGAGGGGGTAAACTCCGTATTTTTATGTTTTTTCCATTGAAATTCGGTAGTCCCTCCCCCCATACCCCCTTTCCTTGGTTCTGAATTGCACACGGTTGCATGCTCTGATGTTTTAGCTGCAAACCAAAACATATCCGAAGTAGATTTCTCCCATAGTGCCCAAGTTATAACAATTTTCCTCCAAAAATGCAAATTACCTATTTTTCGTAAAAAACAGTTTCACATTTTGGCTTATTATTCAACTTGTATGGCACCCAAGAACATGAAACATGTTTCATTCTCTTGAGAAATGTCCATTCTTTGAAAAGAATGTAGCAAACTCCAGATTTTTGTTTTTTTCATTGAAATTCGGGGGTCGCACCCCCTCAAACCCCCCTTCCTCGGTTCGGCATTCTGAATAGTACACGGTTGGATGCTATGATGTTTTATCTGCAGAACAAATCATATCCGAAGTAGATTGCTCCCTTAGTGCCAGAGTTATAACAATTTTCCTCTAAAAATTCAGATTACCTATTTTTCGTAAAAAAAAAAAAATCACATTTTGGCTTATTATTCAACTTGTATGGCACCCAAGAACATAAAACATGTTTCATTCTTTTGAGAAATGTCCATTCTTTGAAAAGAATACTAAAGTTCGCGCCTTCTCCTCAAAACAGTGGAAGAAGAGGGGGCAACTCCAAATTTTTGTTTTTTCCATTGAAATTCGGGGGACGTGCCCCCCAAGCCCCTTCCTCGGTCCAGTGTTCTAAATTGTACACCGTTGCATGCTATGATGTTTTAGCTGCAAAACAAAAGTTATCCAAAGTAGATTACTCACATAGTGCCAGAGTTATAACAATTTTCTTCAAAAGTGTGTTCGAAGTCAATGAAGACTAAATTCCCTGACCTTTTTTGACACCTCAAATTCCCTGACTTTTCCCGGTTTTCCAGGTTTTCCAGGTCTGTCGCCACCCTGGTAAGATGACAAAGTGCTTTTCTTAAAATAAAACAAATGTTCTTGAACTCCCTTCTAGATACCAGAGGAATCAGCGACAATTATTGCTCTTCTGAGACGAGCGAAGACAAAATATTGACCATAAACTTAATTTCAAAGGACAGAAAGTGTCTGCAGAATTTTTTTTTTCATGTTCTCTTTATCAACTAGTCCTGATCTCCAGTTTGCGCTGTTTGTTGCAAGTGTATTCTCATAGTTTAAAATGCTGCCATCAGATTTTCAGTGCGGATATGAGTTTGGAATGCTTTAAGTAAATTGTTCATGTCATTGAAACCTGAACTGCTACACGCACCCTCTTTATTTGAAGATAGGCCATCTCGGATGGCATAGTGGTAACACCATCGCCTTATAATGAAGGGGTCTCAAGTTCGACACCTGGTGAAGACACATAGTGATTCGGTTCCCACTTTGAACTGTAGGTCCAGTTCCGATTAGCCTATTTGTGTATAAAGTGGACTTCAAAGAAAAATGCATTTGAAAATAGGAGGCAAAGCCAACAGGTTGGAATGAGTAACTGTCATGCGTTCCCTATGCCGAAGATCTACGAATAAAGCCGAGACACGGAGCATATGGCCAAGTTGGCCGAAAGTTCCTTTTCCCCCGGAGTGTCACAAAATATGCCGAGGGTGTAATTATGCGATCATTACTGGATCCTTTTTTATGTTATAAATTGTGTATGCCTATGTATTCCTGTACGTTAGTCTTGGCCGTTGGGGAGCGGTAAGTTTCCAGTAACGGTTTAGGTCATTAGCGGGGCCTATAAATAGGAAGGGCAGGGGAGCAGTGGGTCTCAGATGTTTGGCAGAGTACAGCAATGTAAGAGGTATCTTTTTCTCTGAGGGGAGCGGCTGGGCGAGCATTCTTTCCTTACTATGTGAACCGACGGGGATATTAACTTTCTTTCTTTTAATACAAACACTTGCTCTTTTCACATTATTCCAATAGTTTATTTCATGTGGGAAACCGGGTACACAACACACATACCTTCAGCCACCTTTTTTGGTACTGAGGGTTATATTTTTTTTACTCGTGGAGCCAGTGGCTACGCGAGTCTACACACTCTCTTCGGGAAGAGGGGACAGGGTACACCGAAATGTAGATTTGGCGAATAACGGCCAAGAATTAACTTCTGTAAATATAATATGAATAAACCTATATCTATCTAAAACGAAATGGGCGTTAAGCAATAATTTGAAGAAGTATGTGTCTATTGCCTAAACTAGCAAAGTTGGCCAAAAGTTCCTTTTCCCCCGGAGTGTCACAAAATATGCCAAGGGTGAGCAACATACTAGCGAGGGACAACCTCTCGTGGCTTTTACAACAACCCTTAGAAGAAGATATGTGAAAGAATGGTTTGAATGAAACGTAAAAATAAATTGACAACAAAAACACAGTTATTAAATTAGCATGTGTTCTAATAAGGGAATGACTCATTCCCTTCATTCCACGGAATAATCGCCCATGCTTAAAACTGAATTGAAAATACGAGGCGTATTCGGAAAGTAATTACCGAAAGGTTTGATTTGATTTGATTTAGTTTATTTTACTTCGCGTTTTGTGCCTCTTGGCTAATTTGCAAAGATGGGGATGAGTGATGAAATGATGAAATTGATGAATGGACATTCACAAACAACCAAGCCCGACCAGGATTCGAACCCGGGACCCTTGGCATCGCAGCGAGATGTGCTAACCACTCGGCCACAGGGTCGGGCATTACCGAAAGGGTGTAAGAAATAAAGTAAAATAGTTTTGTACCTTTTTTTATTTGAATTGCATTCTACAGACCTTAAACTACTTTTCTACGTAGTTTCCACCATTTTTCAAGCATTTGTCATAGCGTGGCACTAGTTTTTGTATCCCATCGTCATAGAATGTTCCCACCTGTGATGAAAGCCATCCATGCACTCTTGCTTCGACATCATCATCCTTGTCGAAGCGCTGACCACAGTTTTCGATTCCAGGTGATCTGTCAATTTCGTAGAGGACTGTTTTCTTGAAATTTGTGGAAATTCCATGGAAAGCGACGATATTGTGAAGCGTCTGTTTTCACGAATTTCCGCGTCGACCGAACGCACCAAATCCTCGGTCACAACGGATGGCCGACCGCTCCTTGTGAACTGTCTCACGACCTTCTTTAAACATATAAAAAAAGACCTCTTACAGTTGACGGTGGATGTCTACCGGTTTCACGTTTCTTGCATTGAGAAAACTAAACATAGACCGGAATTTACAGTCGGCGGGCCGATTGATTTTCTTGAACATTTCAACCCTTCTTAAACCTACGAAGAAAACAGCATGACCTGCTCCCACGACTGCCTGTGGCTTACTAACGGATGAAGGATGTCAGCGAGAACTCACACGGTCGCGACTGCAGTGCTACAGCGGCAATATTTGCCAACAGTACTTGCTTTACGAATACGCCTCGTACCTTGGCATTGGTCTTAAGTTCAGAGTCCACTATTTAAATAGAAGCTGGATTTGATTTCCTTTGTTTCCTTAAACATCTATTACTTGGTTCATGAACAGGTCTTAGTCTTTTTGTAGTTTCTCATGATACTGCCTTTCCATGTTTTGACACCACATTTTCATCATTTGAATTTCACGAAATTTTTCTTGACATCTCAGGGGGGATGGGCAAGTGCCCCCTGACCCCCCCTGCAGGCATCCTTGATCCTGCCTTTCAATTTTTATAGGTTGCCATTGTATATACCTACATACATAAAAAAAATGAAATGCTAAACCATTTATGCTTTTGAACAATGCATCTTCGCAACCATTCCAGAAGACAAATCATCAGTAATTCATGTGGAAGCACCACCCATGGAAAATCCTTATTCTTCTACTTTACTTTTCCACCATTTGTAGCTAATTGCAGTGTTAATCAGGACTGGGCCTACAGTTTAAATGAATAAAAACCTGGGACCAATTGATTATAAGGTAACAGCATTACAATTATTTCATTTTGGAGGCCCAGAAAATAAATCAAGATTGATATGTATGGAGGCAATTGGTAATGGCCGCTTCTTATAAATATTACTGTCCCATTTTTATGTGAAAAGTGAAAAATTACTTCTCATTGTAATCAGGGCTGAGCCAATTCAACTTTGAATCAACACCGATGCCGATACTCTTACCGATACCCACCCGTATCGATACTTGAAAATTGTAATAATTAAAAGTTGTTCAATATTTTGATTAATACTTGTTTGTAACTATTCCACGCCAATTACATGCATCATTTACCAATATTTTTGCTTTAAAATATTCTAGAAATACATCAGAATATTTCCACAAAATTAAGTTTTTCACACAAAACTATTGTAGAATAAAAAAAAAACTTCGAATTTTGCATAATTTTTCAGGAAAATTATGCTCCGCCAAAGTTTCGAGTGGCATTTTTTTCAAACATCATGAACGGCCAAATGCCAGAAAAGTATTGGTCCATATCAGTAAATAAATTCAACCGATACATCGGAATCAGTATTGGATCAGCCCTAATTGTAATGTTTCTCCTATATGTTTGATACTCTCAGCATTCTAATTATGTTCCTACAATGTTAGTACAGTTTTGTTTCAGCATTATAGATACAGTAAGTTAGGATTGTCATTAATTGCCTTTGAATAGTGAAACTTTTCTGAAATGGACACCATTGGAAACATAAAAATGTCTGCTACTAGAGGCATGCACAATTTAGAAGAAAAAGAAGTTTAGGGTGTTATCAAAACTTGATTTATACAACAAAATGTTTTTATTCAAGTTTGGGGAATAAAATACGCTGTAGTTCAGAGTGGTCACAAAATGGGCATACCCCCCTTTATTTTCAATACTACAATAGTTATGGCTGAATGCTTGATATGGACACATATCTGATGGTTTAAGAGTCTGGAACATCAATATAGGGACTGACATGTTCGTAGCACACACACACAAAAAAAAAACCGCCCCCAAAGGAGCTCGCAGGGGTGAGTGGCACCGACCTGAGTCAACCGGAAACTACCCCTTTCCAGCTTTTAACCTCGCCTAGGGTCTTAACTTTGCCCGGTAGGGCTGATTAAGGCGGCCGGCTTTGGTTGCAGGCGGGAGGTAGCCCTTCTCGGAGAGTCACATCCAGGTTTAGCGCTGGATGTGGCCCCTTTGAGGAGGACTCCATTCATGCAGGCATGCACTAGTAGCTAACTACCAACAGGATGTCGGATATCATGCTTCCTGGTTTATAGTCTTGTGAAAGAAGACTTTTACCAAGTATCGAAATTAGAAAAAAATGTCGAAAAAACTAGAAGAGAAAGAGAAGGGAAGCTCCGAGGATAAAAGCTGGAGAGCCAGCAAAAACCTCCGCTGCGTCTGAATTGCATTCATTTTCGTAGCACAACTAAATTCAGAACCTGAAATCGCCCACCACAGAAAATAAACATGGGTCTCCCACAAGACAGTCAGCCTTTATAAATATTTTACCACTGTGGTCTTCTCTTGCACATATACAAAACATAATCCACATAAAAGAAAAAAAAAACTCACGTAACAGTAACTTACGAATGTCGTCCCTTGTGAACTATGCTTTCAGGTGGAATAATTTCTCACAAATTAATACTTTCTATAAATTAGTTTTGAAAACTTCCAAAATCCCTCAAAATTTCCTTATCCTTCTGTATAACTTGTAAAAAATCATTACAGAATCAAACACTCGTGACCTCCAGTTTTGTGATGGTAAGTGGAACATGCAGTATGCTTGGCAGTTAAGGCAGCTTACTCTGCATACAAAATGCACCAAGTATTCAGTACACATCATACACATGAGTACACTACAAATTCACATTTGCAGAACAGAAGCATCTGCATATGGAAAAGGGCAGCCAGCCTCTACAGTGGATTTGAGCATTTGTATTTTGTGTCTTTCCCATCCCTTGAATTAATTTGACAACGAGCATGAACTGATGGAAATGGAAATGGTCCAACACAATGATACGTCCGTGCCTGACAGTTATTTAAACTTGAGATCTCTATCTTGGTAGCATGTTACACAGACCACAGGGGCTGGTGCATTTGGTTTTTAGCACACACAGCTGTGAAACCTAAGCCCTGTGTATAATGTTTCTATCATGTACATGCTCTTGTCACTGCTTAGCTGGGAATCCTAATGTTAGCTTTCCCCCAACGACTTGCTGTCTTTTCAGCTCAACAAAAGGGCATTGTCCCATAGGGGCAGGGGCTGGCCAGTTGTCACCTATATATAAATACTAGGGATGTACCGAAGCTGATTACTGATGCATGAAAATTGGCAGAAATTGACATATCGGCAAAACTCCGATATTTAAATCGGTACTGATAATACTAGAGTTTTACCTTCTAATAAATTTTATATTTTAATTTTATACGATTTATTGAAAATTATGTTATAGATCTTAATCACTGTGCAATTTTTGTGATAAAATTATTGCAAAAACTCATTCAGAGGATCAACCTACCTCAAAATCAGAAATAGAACAGTACATTGCTGAACCAACTATTCCACGTGACCAGGATCTGATGTTGTATTGGAAATTCAAAAATGAGTATCCAAACCTGAAACAAGTGGTGAGAAACTACTTGGGATACCTGCTGCATTAGTATTCAGTGAATGAGTGTTCAGCGTTGCTGCACAAATTTGCGATAAGAGAAGTGCTTCAAAAACTCGCATTTTTGAAGTTGAATCTGCCAGCAATAAATTTACAATATTAAGAACAAGAATTCATTTTCCATTTCAAAGAACTGCTTGTGTACTAAAATTAAATCTCTGAGAATATATATGTATATATACATAATATGCAATAGATATATAGCAAATTTATTTTAGTCATGTTGAAAATAACATTCCATTTCTGTTGAATAATCTTATGTATCGGAATCTGTATTGATTCCAAAATTACTGGAGAGTACATCGGCATGGGTAAATTTTCAGCTTTGTCACATCACTAAAAAATACCCAGTTCCAACTCGAGGAGGGAGTGAGTGTACCTAAGAGTTTGAGAGGGTTTAATTTTTAGTTTTGCTTTTTAAGTCCACTTTATGCACAGAAAGGGTAATCGGAACACTGGAACTACAGTTTAAAGTGGAATCCAAACCACTATGTACTTCCACCAGGTATCAAACGTGGAACCACTTGATTACAAAGCAACGATGCTACCACTGTGCCATCTGGGGGTCCTCGAAAGGGTTCAGTTGCTGGTTTGATTATGGGCACCACCATGTGTAGGGGACTCCTGTGTGATACTGCGGAAGAGAGGTAATGCTATGCCGAATAGTGGATAATAAACTATTTCGAGCAGGCTTCATCACCAGGAAGATATCAACTTGGGGCAAGCCCCGGCACCTAACGACCTTTTTGGGTGAGTGGGTGAGATGAGTCAAGGGAAATGGAACATAAACCTCTTCCTGCTCCCACAAAAATAGGCAATAGTTAGGCTGGAGAGTCCAATGAACTATACCGCGTCTGTTAGAACCTGTCCCGATCGCTCGACAGTTTCGGTGCCAATGAGAAACGAGGAAAAAATCGTCTGCTGGGCAGCGAGGAGCGAATGGAAGCCAGAAGAGAGGCGCTTACGTAGATGCTGTTGCGACATTGCGTATTTTAATTGGCTGCCTGGCTTTGACTTTCCCCACCACGGAGAAAAGCCAGCGATCAGCTAGCACGGGAACCGGGACAGGTTGTAACAAACGCGGTATAACCGATCTCTAACTACACACTGGTAATGGTCAGGCTGGAAAGTTCCTAGGAACTAACCAATGCTTGTAGCATGACTTAACCTAACAGCCTTTGATGAAAGAGGATGTGTTTGGATTACTGTGGAAAAATTGGTGGAGCAAGTTAATGCTAAGCTCAGGGGTAGATAAAATTAAAAATAATTCCCCGGGCATCACATATTTTATTTTGCAAATAAGGGCTAAGAAAGCCATGAACCCAACTAAGATAAAGCTAACATTTTGAAATGTGACCTCAAAACATTTAATTTATTAAGTAGTACAAGACTTGGATAAAAACTAATTAATTCTGGTGTCCAAGTGGCATTCCTAAAGAAAGCTCTATTGATAACAGCATAAATAACTATGAAATACATTATAAAGTATGGCCAACTCCTACCATGTTGCTCCAGATTTTAAAATTTGGATAGCAACAGTGCAAAAATTTATATTGCCATGTTTATTATTCTGATTCATACACGTGATACGGAAAACACACGAACATGGAAAAACATACACTGTAGTATTTATTTCTAAAGAAGAAAGGTAATGGAAATGCCCAATAATGAACGTGAATTATTAAAAATAAAAGTAAAAAGTTTTTAGAACTTTTTTCAGGTGGAATGGCGACTGGACAGCCTGTATTTTTCTACCCCTGTTTATGCTAAGTAGTGCGCTCATAGCACAACATACATAAAATAGCTTGTATAAATGGAACACGGAGAAAGAGAGAAGCATGTAATGTGTACATGAAATTAGCTCCATGAACTTTCACTAACTGATTTTGATAGGTCATAAGTGCATGTTAGGCAATAAGGAGTGTAATGTGAATTGGCTGACTCTTAGAAACCAATAGATAACAAGCAGACAGCTGATCTGGATTAATTTAAATAAGGCCCAAATCATAAAGGAAGTTACACCACAAAACAAGGACCCTTAGATCAGCAACGAACGACAATGATGCAAGGGGTGAGAAAGTGCTGAGCATGAGGGTGGATGCATTCATGCTACTACGGTCCTTTGCCAAAACAGGGTAGGCATACACAGAAAGGGATTTCAATTTTGATAATTCACATTCCCATCATCATGTGTATAACTGCATTTTTGTGTTGCCAAAATACTGGGTGTCCTATAAGTCTGGAACCATAGGTATTGTTCATATTACCCTTTTTTCTGTTACAGGTAAACCATGGCACTGACTAAGGAGGAGCGAACCCAAGTTATTTTGCTGGTGGGGACATTGCACACATTCTTTAACTATGTTGTACAATAATACGTTCCTAACATGAACTTGTTTTCTCCTTTTCCTATGGTTCTAGACAGGGGTGCCCATCCCCCACGAGGTCAATGGCACATCTCCCCCAAAATCATGTCATGCATCCCCCCCAAATCATATCAAAGGTACCCTCAAAACATATTGTAATCCTCACAAAGTATTTAATTACGACAGCGTGTCTACCGAAAGTAACTTTTTCTTAGCTTCGCCGAACACTGTACTTGATTTGCCCCTCCTCCCTAAGCAGGTGTACCCATCACTCAAGACTGCCCCTAAAATCGTTCATCATACCCCCCAAAATAGTTTGGATATACATGTAATAATTGATGTAAATATATTTGAATGAAATGCCAACTTTATCAATTTAAAAAAAACAACAACTTAAAGCTAGCACTGATTGGTTAAATTTAACATTTCGAGAATTTAACACAACTTAAGATAATAATAGAAAATTCAACCTTGGCAAACCAAATAACATGCTCCAGACGTATGACGGATTCAATTATTGTTTCACAAAACATTACAGAACCATAGGTAGAAATTCTTAAGCTCAGGGAATATACTAAAGTTCCTCTTTCAAATAGCTCATCCTCCTCCATTTTCTTGGGGTAAATATAATTATTTTAACAACTCATAACAATAATTACGTGGATTTTATCTTTAGTGCAAGTTTAACTAGATTTGGATACTGCCTCCCCCAAATGTTTAATTCAGAATCCCTACCCCCCCTAAACCTACATGTTAATGCAGGCCTACTATGTAAGAATTGGATATTTCTCCCCCCCTCGAAAATACCCTTAAACACTTTCTTTTCTTCATCTAATGGATTAAATATTTTGCATTTAAGGTGTAAAATGTTTACATATATTTTGGAAAAATATATAAATGTTGAATTTTATATTATTTGAAGGGAACCCCTCCCCCCCCAAATCTCGATGACACAATCTGCGCCTAATATCCCCCTGTGGGCACCCCTGGTTCTAGACATATGGAACACCCGGTATGTACGTGAATCACTGAAATATGTAGTCCCTCCCAGTGGCCATGCAGCCTAAGGTGTCATGCTTTGTGCTTTGGCTACAGGATGCACACAGGTTCGAGTCTCCTGAAGGTAGCGTAACAACTTCTGAGATTTCGACCTGTGTATGGGACCCATTATAATTTTATTAATTATACCAATACACCATAAAATAAATTTTCGAGGTCTACCATGTCCACCCAACATAGTGAGGAAAATGGGGAGCTACAAAGGAGTAGTGTAATCCGGTCATGGAAACCTACAAGGACTGGGGGTTTATTGTGCTGACCACACGTCACCCTGTAACTGGTTGGATAATTTGCCCACCTTGGCAGGTGGGAGTTAGGCACTTGCCCTCACAGGCTGTTGCACTACAGGTTATTTATATTATCATATCACTGAAATATGTAAAAAAAAATAATCACATTTTATATAAACATATGTACTCTAAATGGAAATGAACAAAGTGGTAAATTTTTTTCAGAATAGTCAAACATAGATGTCCAGCCCTTGCAAACTTTTCGAAACATGAAATTCTATCCACTCTTCAAATTCACGATCCGTCCCTTCGCCGTCAAGTTTCAGATCTAACATTTCTTTTCAAAATCATGAATGGACAACTTTTAACGAACTCTACCCACATCTTAACATCAGGATCTCACGTACCAACAGCAAATGCAACAACTTCTTTTACACAAAAGCCTCAAGGCTATCCCTAGAATAAAGGTCATTTCTCTATAGGCTACAAACAAGGTACAATACACTAAATGATCCTCCAGGCTTCCATCTATCTAAGCACGCTTTCAGAAATGCGTGCATCAAGCAGCTGGAGAAATTAATATTTGTTATACCCTTGTTATTGTTTTATTATTATTATTATTATTTTATTTTATTATTCTTGTTCTCAAATAAATAAATAAATAATACACCTCAAAATATGTAACACGAAACACACATTTAGTTTGCCAGCAGGGGCGGCGCCAGAAATTTTCGACCGGGTGGGCAGAAGCTCCAAAGTGATAGATTAGGTTGGGCAGTATAAATGTAAGACCATGTATGTGTACGTAAGACGTATGTATCTCCCCTCTCTCTTACACTCCCGATTTTCCTCTTACTTCTTTTCCCTTTCCTTGTTTTCCTCTTTATTCTTTTCTAATTATTCTCGCATCTTGTTCCATTTCCTTTCATTTTGTTACTGATGGACACAATTATTTCAAGGAAGTGTTTACACATGCGCAGCCATACATTCTAATCACATTCTTTCATGAATGTTAATACAGTGAAATAAATGTGAATTAGGTTTAAGCTTGTGTTGCAAATAGAAGGCACATACTTGATTTTATGTATTCGGCGGCAATGATAGAAAGTGCGATGGTAGACAATCGTGAAGTTTCTCGTAATTTAAATCATGTTCCTGAGCATAGTATTTTCATCGTATAAGTTTTTGACTGAAAGAGTTTTCTTACTCCTTGGGGGTTACTTTTCTTAGCTTAGAAGGTTTGTACAACTGACAAATCTATCTGAATGTTTGTAGTAGCAGCGATTGGGTGCCAACATTTGAGGGGCAAGGACAATATACGCAGGGGTGCCCATCCCCCCCCCCCAAGGCCAATGGCGCATCCCCACAAAAATCATGTCCCCCCCCAAATCATATCATTTGCGCCCTGAAACTATATCGTAATCCCTAAGCAGTATACCAACACTAAGCACTATATTTTAAGAAGTGATGTTACTCATGAATATGGAGAATATCGCTCATGTCTTGTAATGCAGCTATAGCATAACAATTCACATTCACCTGAGTAAAGCGCCAAATACGCATTGTTGTAACAAACACATTATTGCAAGCGAAGCAATCAAGAACATTTTTACATCCATGTCTTTGCAGGCTTTCAAGAATATTAATTTAACGGGGTGTCAATACTTTCTTAGGATCCCAGGATATTTAGTCTTTTCCAACTTCTGTTTTGGCACTTTCGTGGTCGAAAACGTGTGGATACCATATCGCTAAATACAGTCTCCAAAATGTAATGTTCAAACTCTCTCTTCACTACAGAAATCCCTTGACAATCTAAGATTTAACACTTTATCAAGAGTTTCCTATCTCCCCCTTTAAATTTCTTACCCAATCCTACCACAAAAATGTCCAAGCCACTTTTAGACTTACTGTTGATATTGAAGACTGGATATTGCCTCCTCCAAAAAGTTAATTCTCAGTCTCCACACCAGAATTTCTGCAACATTCTAAGATAATAGTAATACAGAAGAATTGGATACCTTAATGCTCAGTGCCCCTCTAACTAAAATAACCCGCCATAATCTAAGACTTAGAGTTGAATACTGTCCAAGCCAACATATAATTCAGAATTCCCCCCAGAACCCACGTGTCAATTAAGGCCTAACATATAAGAGTTGGATATTTATCCCCCCCCCCCTCGCACCTTCAATAATGACCTTAAACGCTTTCTTTTCTTCATCTAATGGATTAAATATGGTGAATTTAAGGTGTAAAATTTTTACCTGTATTTCGGAAAAATATATAAATGTTCAATTTTAAGTTATTTGAAGAGAAAAAATCCCCCAAAGAATCTCGATGGCGCAGCCTGTACGATAATCCCCCCCGTGGGCACCCCTGAATATACATTTTCTTGGTAGAAAAGGGTTAGCATAAAGAGGCCATAGTGCGGGGGCAAAAAGTGGCAAAATGTGGCTGGGGAACTGCATCCCCCACTTCCCGCTCCTCCTAATCGCCGCCACTGAATGTTTGGATTAAAATGAACATCTTATTAGGAATGATTTAAAACACACA
Organism: Lepisma saccharinum; assembly: GCF_977018435.1. Taxonomy (NCBI): domain Eukaryota; kingdom Metazoa; phylum Arthropoda; class Insecta; order Zygentoma; family Lepismatidae; genus Lepisma; species Lepisma saccharinum. The sequence continues at coordinate 18,850,197 of NC_139250.1, read as the reverse complement.
CGGAAAACAAATTATTTGTTCATTGTCCATTAAGTATCTCTAGGCTAATGAAAGGCTATTTTGACAAAATATCACTCGTCATAAGTAATAAACAAGTAAGATTGAGAAATCTGTTCAGAATTTAAGAGATTATTAGCTAAGTTGCTCTTCGTTTTCTGAAGAACTGTCATATTACTAATGCGGGAGAAGCAATCCACGTATGGTTACATGAACATATTTTTTGAGGTAACAAAATGATTTAGGACACAAGGAATTCATCGAAGTTGATCATCGTACCAGTCATACTTCATATATATTTTTCATTGCGTTGTATGGCGTGACCATTTCGAACACACTAGAATGTCAACCTCTATCCTGTGCAGCATACCCTGGAAACTTTATTCTTTCAGGGTAACGAGTCCCTGGTGCCTGGAACCACTGTCAAAGTAATAATTTATGAGGATTTGTATTTTGAGTGTCAGCGTGCGTTTGTTTTCGTACCTTCGTTACTTTCATCTAATCACCATTGAACCTTATAATGTCAGCAGAATTAGCAGAAAAATGACTTACAATAAAACAAATCAACCACAACTTACTCTTCCAAAAATGGAGTTTCATTAGTTTATACCTCTTAGAAAGTTGAGGTGGTAATTTCAATCGCACAGCGTTTCATTAGTGGATCAAGGCAGCTAATTCCATTAACAATGACATTGTTTTCCGAAAGTCTCAAATATTTGTCTCAGGCAAGCACTCTCTTAAAATAGACGCATCTTCTGTGGTGATAAAATGCCACGTTTGGTGCGAGTTCTTTCTGTATATTTTTTCCCCCCAATGGCATAACGCTGTCGCATTATAATGAAGAGGTCCTGTTTCGACTCCCCGTCCTCTGGTGGAAGCACAATGCACACGGGTTCGGACTACACATTAAACTGTAGGTTTAGTCCCGATTAGCCTATCTGAGCATGGAAGTGGGCTTAGAAACAAACTAACAAAATCGTCTTCTACTTACTTCGTGACACAACTTTGTTTTCTTTACTTCAGCTGCATCTACAGATTCTGTTTACATTTTCCGCTGATTCATGTGACAAAATTTATGTGTGGAACGAGGATTTCTAAATAGGATAAGCCACTCATTAGCAATTGACTAATTCTGTATCTTTTTCCATATATAACTGATTTATTAAAATTTATTCACTTCGGTATTGTAGTGACTGTTGTGATTCCTTCTTATTAGTAGAACGAATATAAAGTTGATATTTCGTATATCATATTGATATTTGAAGATGACAGGTATATAAAAATTGTAATGAAAAAAAAGGGACACTTCTGGAATTTCAATGCAGAGCTAATTAAAATTATATTATACTCTATAGCAGGCATATCCAACTTCAATCAAGCAGTTATCTACTTTTTATTGTCACAACAGGCAGTGAGCTACTATTAATCGTTAATCTTTGCAAAAATTTGTACCTACTCAGCCATTATACATTATAGAAGTTGAATTCAAATAACGTATATTCGTATAATTACAATAGATAACTGCGATCGACCAACAAACGCCCCGCGATCGACCGGTCAATCACGATCAACACGTTGGACATGCCTGCTCTATAGCATACTTAAACCCGAAGGTTTATGGCTGCAGCAACACAAGCCTTCCATCTGTCCCTATCCTGGGGAAGATCAATGCAATCTTTCCCATCCTTACCGATTTATTTTAGGTCCATCTCAACGTTATCCCTCCATCCTCGTCTTAGCCTTCCTACTGTTCTCTTACCATCAGGTTTCCCAACAAGAATCCTGTAAACTATTCTTTCCTCTGCCATTCGTGTCACATGGCCTGCCCATCTAACTAAGTTTTCTTGATTAAATTATTAATTAAAAAGTCGAAATAATTTATTGTGTTGCAGGTGGAAGTAACGCTAAGATGTATAGATTTGTTTATTTGGAGATGATTTTAACCATAGCCAGGCCGGAATATATATACGTAGTGGAGGCCCGGAGCTGCAGCCCTCAAGTTCACCCTCAATTCTGATTTAATCTTCATCATACCCTGCATAATTTTGAGCCTCCTAAGCCTACTAGCTGCTTTTAAACATGGAAGTATTAATTTGATCACAGTTTTTGTTTCAACAATGACAAAAGTGGCTTTTTATGGGTTGATAATATGTGAACATTTCCAACGTAGATAATATTTACAATTAAAATGTACATGTTATGAACACCAGGTTACACTTGAATATTTAATCATTCATATATCCCCGAGTATATGTACTTATTGAATTTGATTAGGTGGGCAATAGGGTGGGCACAGGAATTTTTGGGTGGGCGCTTGCCCACCCGTGCCCACCCCTGTCGCCGTCCCTGTTTGCCAGCATTTGTCATTTATGCTGGACTAGATACAAAGAAAAAATGTGTAATTCCATAAAAACCTGGGCCCTAGCCAAGAGTAAACTAAAAAGATGAAAAACAACATAAAATAATAATAAAAAGGCAAATAACAAATGTTCAGAAAGCAACACCATATAATGCACAAAACTTGAGCCTTCATCCCACACGATATTAACAGAATTATTAATTGTTTACATGCAAGCTCAAAACTTACCTCCAGGTGTATCGTTGGCAGAAAATGATCTCTCATGCTTCCCTTTCACACTACTACCACTACCACTCTTCCTCTGATAACTAGCCAATGGTGGACTATTTCTAAGAATACTCCTACTAGAATCTACTCTTGACGTTCCTCGTTTACTAGCATTTGAATTCTTTGACAGAGCTGGATCACTTGCACTTAAAGCTTTCTGCAAAGTTCCAGCCTGGGGCGTACCGGTACTGTATCTTCTAGTTGTCGGTGGAAGAGACGATGGTGGTGGTAGACCATCATCGATGAAGGCCATGCACCGTCCATCAACATTACCAACAACGAATCTATGTCGAGGAGCTGCAGGCTTCATAGTTTGCACCATTCATATACTGTGAAAGAAATTGAAAGTATTAGTAGCTGTTCTAAGGACAAAATTAGACTAACCATAACACACATTAAGAATTGACTGTGTTTTGGTTGCGTAAATACGAGGGGACTGAAAAGTTTATGAAATCACCCAGAAGAAATAAAAATTTAAACAATCGTTGTAGCCATTAGAAAGAGCATATATTGTAAACCTCTTATCCTGCATATGATCCTTTTGTCATTTTCTTTTGTTTCAAGTTCAGTAAGAAGAGATGGCGGAGGACCTAAGAAAATTTGAGAAGAATGAGCTTCGCAGTGTCATCAAGTTTTTCGCATTGCAAGACAAATCCCCCATGGATATCCATAAAACTTTGCATGAGACTTTGGGGGAATATGCCCCAGGATATACAACAGTAGCCAAATGGGTGAGGCGTTTTAAGACTGGACATGGTGAGACTGAAGATGAACCCCACTCTGGCAGCCTGCAAGTGCAGTGACCACGGAAAACACTGACAAAGTGCACGACATGATCATGGAGGATAGGTGCATATTCACCAAAACCATTGCTGCGTATCTGGGGCTATCGCGCGAGCGTGTGGGTGTCATAATATCAGAGTATCTGAACATGTGGAAGCTGTGCGAAATGGATTCCAAAATGTCTGAATGCTGACCAGACGAGAACACGGGTGCAGATGTCACGGGAGATTGTGTGCAAGCTTCAACACCCTGATGATTTTTTGTGCTGTATGGTGACTGAAGATGAAACATGGATTCACCATTATGACCCACAGACTAAACAGCATTCCATGGAGTGGCACCACAGTGGGTCTCCTTGACCGAAAAAGTTCCGAAGTTAAAGGTCAGTGGAGAAGGTTCTGGCATCGGTCTTTTATGATTAGGATGGTGTCATCCTCATAAAATATCTTAAACAGGATTAAACCATCAATGCTGCTGTTTATTCGCAATATTTGATTGAATTGAAGGCAGCTTTGAAGGAAAAAACGTCTGGGAAAAATGAGCCAAGGTGTGCAATTTATCCAGGACAATGCGGCCTCGCACAAGACCCATCAAACCATGCAATTGCTGGCGGATCTGGGCTTACCTGTGTACCCCACCCACACTATTCCCCTGATCTGGCCCCGTCTGACTATCACCTCTTTCTATACCTCAAAAAACATTTCGAGGGCACACATCTTCTGTCCGAAGAGGCACTGGTTGAGGAGGTGAAGGGCTGGTTTGCACGGCAGGACAAAATCTTCTATTTGAAAGGGTTACAAATGTTGAAACATCGTTGTGAAAAGTGTATTGAGCTTTGGGGGCAATATGTTGAATAATGTATTAAAATGGTTGTTCCAGCAGTATTTCTTCTGGGTGACTTCATCCACAACTGAATTCTAAAACTCAGCGAACGAAATCCTACCATAAACAAGGTGGAAGTACTGACCACAGGACTGTACATGCATAAGTAGTAGAGTGTTGCAGGGAAAGAATTTCGCTCAAGTGCCAAAGACACTAGATGGTGTACGGAATTTAGAGCTTCTTCATTCGAACAGGCAAAATGAGTGGTATACACTCGAAGCCCAGTAGAACATGTATAACAGTAATTTGCCCATGGTAGTGGAGCCTCAAATATGTATCATGAGGTGACAGATGCAGTGAAATTGAAACTTAAATGAGCATAGTCATCATCTCCATTTTAAATGTAGTTTAGTCTATCTTATCAATACACAGTGATAAATGAAAATGAAATAAATGATTGTGAGCTGAAACTACCAAAGTGGATATTTTACAGAAACTACCAAGGATATTTACATATATGTGTCTACGATTATTGTCACATTAAAATGATATTCAATTGTATATGCTTGAGGGTGGGAAACTTGAACGATTTGTATTACACACACACAACAGAAAACATGCATTTATTTTTAGGGGGAGTGATTTAGTATTTTGTGTGTTTTAAATGGCTGTTCTAGTTCTTTAGGTTAATTGTGACAATAAGATTGAATGATAATTAGATGAAATTGACAAGGAGCAAAGGACTATCCAAGGTCAGGCTGGGACTTGAATACGAAACCTTCAGTGATGATTTTGTGAGACAAGTACTACAGTTGCAAGAGAGGCTGACTTTTAAATTTTTTATTCCATTTTTTCATTCTGAGAAATGGAAATTTTGGTTAATCGTTGCTTGTAGTTATTGATTTGTTTTGCCTTATATGTGTGTGACTACCCAATGGTATGTGATAAATAATGCTGTTGTCTTGTAATCAAGAGGTACCAGGTATAATCCCCCATGGAGCTGCATTGCATTGTGGTTAGCCTCCTGGAGGGGGCTTGGCCCCCTTGTAGCTTTATGTAGCAATGTCACGGCACAAGCTTAAGTTGACATTTTAACCGCTTTCATGCTGCCTACCGTCAAAGACCAGTTCAGGGATGACCATTGTGACTTTCAGCACGATCGAGCACCCATCCATACTGCAGGGTTTGTGGGGGAGTGGTTTGACAACATCATCATCCCACTAATGGACTGGCGTGCGCAGAGTTCTTATTTGAATCCCATAGAACATCTCCAGGATGCCTCGTCTCATTTCGGCGCTCCACGAGGAATGGGCTGCCATTGCCCAGGAAACCTTTAGACACCTGGTTGAAAGTATGAATGCGAGAGTTTTGACTGCCAGTGTTCCAGATGAAGGGTGGCTAAACTTGTACTTCATTTCCAGGTGGGTATCCGGATACCTCTTATCACATAGAGTATGATACATTTGAAAGACAAAAAAACATTTTTTTTCTTTCTCTTGAATAGATTTTCAATGGAGATTCGTGAATTTGAGCCAAGAACATTTTCAATTGTTGAAAAAAAAAATTAGAAATAGTTTAAGAAAGAACAGTACCTTTGAGGGTTTATGTTGTGGATTAAAAGATGTAGCACAATATTCTAATTTGTTTTGCTTTATGTGCAAGTTTGTATGTGAAATTCAATTACGTAATTATATAATTACAGAGGTTGTTTCCGATCTATGGTGACGATTTCAAACTGCTCCTACCTTAAGAGAAACCATGTAACCACCATCGAGAGTGCTCTTTGGTGGCCCTGCATCTTGGCAATTGCCCGACAGTGAAGTTTCCACTATAGGAGACTGGCACGAAGTATAGTCATGCCCAGCCTCAACCACTCCTCCTGACAGGCTTTCCGTAGCCCTTCAATGGTACGGGGTCTTCTCTGAGACAAGGCTAGTTTCAGTAGGCCGAAGGTGCAAAAGTCCATCGGTGAGGCATCAGGTGACTTCACTGGAATGTCTGTGAAAGGAATGACTCGAATTCCAGTTTCTTCTGCCATATGTTGGAGGAAGAGGCGGGTGAGTGAGATGTGTTACTTGACACCTTGTCTTGATGCACCCACACACGATTCTGATCCCTCTCGTAGAGATGGGGAATGTCATGGTGATAAACTGGTGTCAGGACGTTAGCCTGATAATAATCGGAATTAACCTTCGTATTTTTGACAACACAATGTATGGTCAGCTTGCCATTGTACGAGTATCCAGCAATGATCATGAAACCTGTGCCAAAACTTTCCTTACATTCAGTGAACCATCTTTGAAAGTCCCTCGAACCTGTCAATCGATAAAAAAATTGCACGTGGCTTGTGACAGTCATCAAGATAAACATATGCCTCGTCCAATGTAACAAGGAACTTCCATTTTTCACCTGACAGGTGCTGCTCATAAAGCTTTCGACAGTTGGTGCTATGTTCCTGGATGTGTTTTGGCAAGAGCTTATGAACACGCCCCTTGCTTCACTTTTCCAAACCCAAATCGTGGTCAATGATGGTGTGCACTCTTCAGTGATGTTTGTAGCTGGTTTGCGATACTTCTCTGTGTGGCTGGATTCTCCCTGGTGACCAGTGCCCTGACATCCCGAATTGTAGCTGGTGTGCGGCTAGTGGCAGGCCGGGAGTTGGTCTGTTTCTGCCCCACAGTAATCATCCCACGCCTCATCTTACCTGCCCCTTTCGACACCTGTGATATGCCATTTCTGGACAGACTGAATCCATGCTCCTTGCACAGTTTTATAATGGCACTATAACTGTAGTTTTAGTTTATGTCGGAAAGTGCAGTTATGTAACCCTCCCAATATGCACTGATTTTCGGCGGCATTCTTCCCGATACGCAATGACCGCACCTGTCACGCACAGTCAACGGTCTAACGTGCCCACACAACTGGCAGCTTCGTTCTCTTCACGCTTGGTGGTGCTGCAAAAGGTGTGCAATTTCGTCACCATAGATCGGAAACAGCCTCTGTATTTATTAGAGTTTATTTTTTAAAAAAATTGCAAAACTACCCTAGTTACGTGAATAAATACATGCTATTTCATTCAAAAAAGTTCGCTATTTTTGCAACTCTACTGCTGTCTTAAATATGAATTAAATGTTGAAAGTTGGGCATGAGTTTACAATACCGGACCACTTTCCAATTTTTATGAAATTTCACATACTCACTAATTGAAACCTCCTAATCACGAATCTGCATCTAATAATTGGCAGTCAAGAATGGAAATTGTAAAATAATGTGTAGAAATTGTAGAATAACCTTGTTAAATACCACGATGATTCTCCATACAATGCATTTGACAACCATGTTTCTTTCGCAATTCGCTACGATCTACCTTGTTGCACAACAGTTTTCCTATCTTGCGTTCCGACGTCAGACGAGGTTAGCATAAATACAACGAATAATTATTATTTACGCTAAGAGAACTAAACACAAAAAAATTGAAAAGCTTTCTGCCTTGACGTCAGAACACAAGGTTGCTCAAGTGTTGTGCAATACGTGAGACCCAATTCGTTATGCTGTCTCCAGTGTTGCCACACTGTTGCATTTTCAGTTTCATTGTGTTCAGTATGGAAGAATGGCGGGGCATACGCACAACAGTCTTCCTACGTTGTGTTCGAGGAATGTCTACGAGGTTAGGTTAGGTTCCATTAGTATAAATACAATGAAAAATTATTATTTAGGGATGTGAACTTGTTTGATTATGTAAGTTTGGCAATGGTGTATTGCAAGCTGATTTCTTCATGTTGGGAAAATGGCATCTTCAGTGGAGCTGCTGCTCTTACGGTTGGGTTACATTACATTAGGAAAACATAGTTTATTTCGTTTTTCTCTAGAGTTCCATACTTGACTGCCAATGATTACATGCAGATTCGTGATTAGGTCGTCTCAATTAGTGAGTAGGCGAAATTTTATTGAAATTGGAGAGTGGTCCGATATTGTAAACTCGCTCCGAAAGTTGTATTTTAAATTTAGAGAAATGAGCGTCATTTTACAATTGAGTGGGAGAGACATCAAGATGTGGAACATGGAAAATGCTGTCAACCCCCCCCCCCCCCAAATCATTTTTTCCCCCTGATCACTTCCAACTGTATCAAGCACTTAATTGACAAGGAAGAATTACAGGAAGATGGCTGTTGTCCCTGACTAAACTTAGTCTAATAATATACAATCAAATTAAATTAATGTCATCCACATACAAGCATTTTAAAACTTTTTCATGCAAGCATAATAATGAAGATAACGGTACGGTAAAAATTTACTATCCTTCGGACACCTCTAATTTTTTCGTTTCGTAAATTTTTGACATTCGTACTTACGTATCTGCTTCGCGTAAAAATCCATAAGGTGTATCAAAGTTGTTTTGATGAAATTAATTACAATTTTTAACATTACCAGTACGTCTTTCTGATAGGCCTTTTCGCTTGCCTGAGACGAACTAACCTAACCACGCGCCAATGGTCCGTAGGGGCTAGCGCCAATGGTTCGCAATTATTTCCAATTTCTAGATCCTGATACTAACACGACACCAAATTTTAACTATGTTTCCTAACCTAACAGAACTAACCTATCCACGCGCCAATGGTTCGTGGGGCTAGCTATTCTCCGTCTGAGAATTAATTTTCAACGAACAACATGAATTTCAGATATGAAACATTCCCACATCACATAAAACACCTTCCCGATGTTTGACAATGCTACAGGAACTTATTACGGTAAGTAGTTTCTTCTGTAAAAATAAATAAATGAGTCCGAAGGATAGTAAACAAGTACCAACGGTACTTCAAACAATTCCTTTGAATTTCTACGATTAATCACCTTGAAAAATCTCTAAACATTTCATACAATTATCATCATTCTGAGGTCCATTCTAAGAGAAGCACCAGACACCGGCATCAAACACCATCCTGAACCTGAAACTACCTCAATTTGTTTTTGGAGAGTTCATATACTTTCATTTGTGTCACAGAATTGTGTAGGTTACCAAGGAAAAACAGTTTAAACTCAAAATTTTTGTGATTATCCAGTGTCAGTTTCTTCTGGACTGTTGATTTTTGTCAATATATTATTTCTATTTGTTTTTTCGTTTTAACAGATTAGACCCTCATGAAAATGTTTGGTTATATCGAATTATATAAATTCTAAATAAGCCACAAAAATTACAGAGATGTTAAATTAGTCTGAAAGCAAACTCATATTTCACAAACCATGGCTATAAAATGTGTATATGTTTACCATATTGAAAAACTAATCCAATTCTGTTCTAATGCCTCGATGGTACCGGTAATATCGGGGTGAGCGAATTAATTTTTAAAATGAGGCCACGAATTCACGTTGGCCATATACTCTTAAAAAAATATTGGAGCTTCTTCCTTGTACATGCAAAATACTTCCAGATGTTTACAGAAAGCAGCAATTGACATGTTAGCCTCTTTCTTCGTTTTTAAAGTAAATTCTAAGATTCCGACCAATGTTTACAAAACTATTTGGCTTCACTAAATTAGCATTAAAAATTTATGCAAAAAATTACTTACCTCTCTTCATGGTATTTTCTACGTACAGGTCTTTAGGTTGGGAACAACTTTTTATAATTCGGAAGATTAGAAAACATTGTAGCACCGTATTAAATGGTAATAAAAACGTATTTGAAAAGCATGATATGTTTACATAATTTCGCAGCAGACATCTTTTAATTCTGTTTTGGCTTCTGCTGAAACTAGCACTGTTGCTAACACATATACAACATTTAGTGGAATATGCAGATCTATATTCCACTAAATATTCCATGGTTTCCTTTCCTTTCTACTTCCAAAAAAGAAAAAGGGAATGTCATGCCTTGGGAAAAAACAAGGAGAAGAGTAAATGTACTCATTGGACATCGGATCAGAGCGACAAGCTTTTTTTGGGGAGAGGATTGCAACTATTTTAGAATTTACAAAGGCTGAGTCCTCCGAAAGGTACACTACATACCACAAAGAGTAGACTTGCTAACTGTTAAGGCACACTCGTCTTGTGCATGTTGCTTCATATTGCTTTCTGTTAAAATTATAATACATTTTCCGAACTAGTGCAGTTTGAAGCAATCATGCAAGCGACTTGTCTGCAAGCAGCAGACGATTCTCAGTTCTAGGGGTGTGCGGGACAGAATTTTTTGGATCGGTACGGCATCGGGACGGGAAGTTTTCTAAATCCCGACATTCGGAACGGGAAAAAATTCACTATTTCCCGACAAAAGTCGGGAAATTTTCGGGACGGGAAATGTTCGAAATTTCCCGAAGCTCTGAAAATCTCGAATTCTACACATCATTTTCACTTTAAGTGATTGTATTTGCATTTCAGAAATTTACAATGCAGAAAAAGTCGAGAATTAACGACTTTTTAAAATGACCATTCGGTATTTTCTGACTGCTCGGGATTCCGAAGTCGGGATCGGGACGGGGATTTTTTCCCCCAATCCCGGTCCCAACTTTTCGGGATCCCGCAAACCACTACTCAGTTCTCACCGAACATACCACCCTCCTGACCTGTGCGTTTGGTGAATCTCGTTCTTGCACGAAACGAACGGAACGCGACTTTTGGGACAGCATAATGAACCTCACGAAACGCTCGGAAGCACTTATGGGACGGCCAGTTACTAGTGTTGCCCACGGGACGAGACGGGACAGGCTTTTAAAAATTCGAGACGAGACGAGATTGGCCATGTGTCATGAGACAAACGAATATTTTCGAGACGAGACAGCATTTCCAAAGTCTTGATGGAAGTGACGTCACCTAGTGCAGTTCCAAAGCGTCAAGTAAACGAGCAATGAAGACCACAGCGCGGGGCACGCATCGTTGGTGGCTTGATCATGTGACTCGTGCACTCGTTGTTAATTTGTTTGAAATCGGGGTATGGGGGAAGGACCAGCAAGTTGTTAGTTGAAGTTCTTCTAATGTGTGGAAATGTATGAATAAGATAATTTTAAAATGATATGTGATTTCTATCGTGAGAAACAAGTGTTTACAACGCGGGGAAAACAACGTGTCTTCAGTTTTATCTAACTGTTCGTATTTGGCGCTGCAGTCAAAGTGCAACTCGAAAGACTTTCACTTCCAGACCACGACTTCAACCATTCTCGGAGCATGTTCGCTTCAAGTACTGTCTTTCACCTTTCGGACATGACCAAAGGCTCACTCGCTCGGTACGTTCACTGAAGAATTGTAGTTATAGACTTTGCTGAGATCGATATATCGCAATGTATCAAAAATCAGGACTTGTGGTGCACGTCCACGGTGAAATGGAAGAATTTCAGGGTTCGAGGACGCACGGAAGGGGAGGCTTATCAGGTCGCACGTCTCCCAAAGATGTGAGAGAAAATATAATTTTGAGGGTACAATTTGGTGAAATACATATTGTAAATTAACAACAGAAATACTTATCACGCAAGATAAAGTACTCTACATAAAAAATAAATGGCTTGATAAAAAGGAAGAATAAACAATACAGCACAACATGAAGTGAGTAAAAGCTCAAAGATGAAACAAATAGTTAATAATGAGCCAAAGCTATGCCACTATAAACATATTATACCTTAGTCGGTTAAAATCAGAATGTATTTACCTGTAATTCTAATTATATTACAATGATTTGGCGGATAAAAGGCAAAAATCTAGGATTAGTAATAACAGGTAAATATATCTCTAAAGGAAATATAGCGCTTTGGTCCCAAGTCCGATGTGCTTATTGCCTTTTCCCAATGCATTACACCAGTGGCGGCGATTGGGTTAAACTAGGGGGGCAAGGTGCAAAAGTGGGGGAGAAAGGACAGTTTACTTTTCCTTGGTACATAAGGTTTAGCATAGTGCGGGGGGCAAAAGTGGCAAAAAGTGAGTGGCAACTGTCCCCCCTCGTCCCCATAATTGTCGCCGCCACTGCATTACACCATCGTAGGCCCATTCCTTTTGTTGGAAGTAGAAACCATTAATGGAATATTTAGTGGAATATATCTGTATATTCCACTAAATGTCGTACATGCGTTGGCAACAGTGCTAGTTTCAGCAGGTGAAATTACGTTCACATAAAAATGGCGAGGAAACTATGTAATGTACAAATGACAAGTGTAATCACACTATTTACTGATTGTACATGTGTAAATATGAAACAAATTAACATTGTAACATAATTGATAAAAAATTTAAACGATAGAAACTGTAATCGTGATTTGAACAAGTCAGCAATGTTATTCAAAAACATATTCTTTCAGCAACGAGTCCTTCGTTGTCCACAGTGAATTGCTTTGAGTTACTGAAAAATGTGATCACAGTGTGTGACGTGTGGTAATGTCTAACTCTGTTTTTCCACATTCACCGCAAGTGAAGGTAGATTCCTTGGAAATACTTTTTTATTTCACTGTTCCCTTCAGAAATGAGTTTATCATTGCATATTTCGAAGCAAACCACAATGCTCTACAGGGACCTGCGATGCTTATTAGTGACAGGTAAGAAAGCTTACATACAATGTAGTTGCTTTATTTCAAACCTAATTTAAGTGCTGATTGGAAAAGGATAAGATTTTATCTATCATAATGGGGGCACCCATTTTTAGGTGAGTTTGCATTTTTTAGTCTGTTTTTTCCCGAGTTCTTCACTGCTTTTTACTTGAAAATTTTGATTTTACGGAGAGCGGGCTGTAGCCCCATCAGCTACCTCTCCGTACGCCAGCGTCTAAGGGGACTGGAACCATCACTAGAATTAGGCAACAAAATTTCAAAATTAAGCAATTACCTGCAGGGATTAGGAAACAAGTCACCGCATGACGTTATGATCTAAAAAAAGGAGAGAAAAAAATATTTGGGCAACATGATACATCGCCTTGTAATCAAGAGACCCCGGGTTCGATGCCCGGTGGAGGCACAAGGGGTTCGGATCCCACTTTAAACTGTAGGTCCAGTCCCAATTAGCCTTACTGTGCATAAAGTGGACTTAAAACACCAAATCAATCCAATTTAAACTGTAAGTCCAGTCCCGATTAGTCTTCCTGTGCATAAAGTGGACTTAAAACAAAAAATCAAACTAAAACAACATGCAGTCTGCATGGTGCTTCTATCTATTAGAAATTTATGGAAATAACATCTGACATATTTGGATACGGCAGCAACACACCATCTTAGCCGGAAAAAAAATCGCCAAAATTGTGACTTGTCATGTTGTTGCACCAAGCCCTTCAATTATTCTAGCCTCGTATTTAACAGTCGTACCATGAAGAGAAAGACCGCAGCCAACACTCCAACTACAGTGGACAGTCATTTGTTTGCTTGTGCCCGAGTGTCTTCCATCCCTTGCTTCATTGTAAATAAAATCAACGTTACATATTAAGCCTCTGCTGTCAATGTGTACAGTTTTAAACTTCATTATAATACTAACACTTGTCACTGAATGAAGATGGTCCCATCTGTTAAAACGCCGCACATTAATTTTATTTATTTATTTATTTATTTATTTTTCGTGGACTCTTGGTGAAAGTGTATAGAACAAGTCAAATAAAGAATTTGTTACTGCTTTGTTTCGTTAAGTTTTGTGAAATTTACAGTACACAAATAGTTGAATATGCAATGAGCATAGTATGTATGTAGATAAAACTACAGCTAGAAATATTTTTGACTTCAGGTTCAGTCAAAAAGTTTGTGAATTTTACAGCACACAATGAATAGGTGAATATATATTGAACATTTTTGTAGGTTAATACTCATATATTCAGTAGGGTTAGCCACATAATTATTAATCCCTACCATTCAATTATCATTACGTATTAGATACCCGTGTTTTAAAATATTTCTTTAGTATTTAGAACAATGTGCAAACCTTGCCAATATATTACTCGCAAAGTTTTACCTATCACGTATGCATCTAAACTTCAGGTAGGGTGTTCTGTATATTCTGAGACACTGTACAGGTTGTAAGGTAGGTTTTGATTGCCTGTGTTTGTTTATTTTGAGAGGTAATAGATTTAATATCATTTGGCAGCTTGTTGTAAAAAGTCATTCCAGTATTTACGCGTGATATGTTTGACATCTTAAGTCTAACTATCTTCCTGGAAATAATTTTTGTTACTTCTTGGCTTGAGGTCGTGAATTTGATTCCCTTTTTTGTTTGTTTTAGGTATTTTAAACATATGCAATTAAGTTCACGATTTGATTCTCATGAAATATTTACGGTATGCGCCAAAATATACAGTACTGAAACTCGCGCATCTCGAACACGTGGTTGCGTTTGTCAACGGGGCATAGCTCCAGCTGCACGTGTTCGCAGTAGTGAAAAGGAAGTTGTGTTGTGCAGTTGTTGTTGGAAGTGGGTCTCTCGACGGAGGAAAAAGTATTCATAGTTGATTGAGCATTATTTCCGCTCATACGGAAGCGGTCGTGAAGGTGGACCGAGTTTGAAAAAGGTGACTGGTCTATATGCAACCCAAATGACAATCGTCCACTCCACATGCCCTAACCTAACCTAACCTAAGGTTTCCTGACAGTTATGCAACCTAAAAGGCACGATTGTTATTTGGGTTGCATATAGACCAGTCACTATATTGTAACATGTCTTATACCTTTGTTTATCTTTTCATTTCAGTACTGTATATTTTGGCGCATACATACTGTATTTGCATTTTGGCAACGCAGGGGCAAGATTACATGGCAAGCAGCTGATTGTATCACCCACTTACTTGCGGTTGAAAACTTGACGACAGCACCTGAGGGGTGTTCTCCTTTTTGGTAGAACAGTATTCTGAATCGCGAGCGAAATGTGTGCCATTGAAACATTATCTTCCTTCAGTGAGCTGGAATCGATCTGAAGTTCACAAGAATAAAAGTGACATTTCCTTCCACACTCGAAAGCAGTTTGGAAGTCATTTACAAGGAACGTCCCGGGAAGTGTTAGTTTTCGCGTGACAATTTTGCGTGACCTTTGCGGGTGAATGATTGATTATCCTCTTCAGGTGATTTAATACCGAGTCGGAATTTAATGACATTTTTCTCTACGTAATTAGAACTGTGGCTCTTGGCGACTAGACACGGACGGCACGACTAAAAGAGCGGGGGACATAATTTCTCCTACAAATCACGAAATTATATGATAAGTTTTTGAAAGTTCCAATAAAAGCAGCGAATCGTCAGGAAAAGCATTAGAATATTCGGAGATTCTTGATGAATGATAAGAAAATTATAAAGGAATAGAACACGTATTCTGCAATGTTTTCCCAGATTGAGAATGTATTTTGAAATGTAGAGCGTTGGAAAGAACATTTAGAAGGTAGCTTGAAGGAGGTAGCTCACAGAACGAAGCGACACACGACGACATATGTCGCTTTGGAACGAAGCAATTGGACCAACATTGCACACTGACTGCACAATCTTGCATTCGATTGGTGGAATCCTCCAGCGACACATAGCTTCGGTGTGAAATCTCCTTCAGAGACTGTGGCGACACGATGCACCCTTAGGGGAGATTTCATACCGATGCGACACGCAGCATGTGTCCCTTGAGGATTTCATTAATCGAACACAGGCTTATGCTGCCTGTCATGCCGCTACGGTGTGAAATGTTGCTGTTGATTAGTTCTTTCCAAAGCCACATATGTCGTGTGTCGGTTCGGTCTGAAAGCTACCATAGAGAAAACGATTCAGTTCGGGCGACATGTGCAGATTGTTGTGTCACTTTGGTACGAAACGTTGCACTTATTTCTAAAGGTTTGTTTTCAAGCGACACATGACGCTTGTCGCTCCGGTCTGAAAGCTGTCTTAGGACGGAACGTGAGTGACCAATACGTGACTATAGGTCTTCTCTACTCTTATGCCGGCCGGTCCTCATGCTGGGAAGTGGGGAGCGGGGATTACGCAGCAGACCAACCAGACAACAGCGGTGGCGCCGAGAGTTATGACGCGGCGGGAGAAAGTACTACGTGCACCTCGTTCTACAGGCTGCTCTGTTTCTTGTCGTGCTGGATTGGTCGTTTCCCCGCCCCCCCACTTCCCTTGCCAGCATGAGGATTGGCCGCCGTAAGAGTAGACAAGATCTAGAATGAAGATAGAACAGCAATTGAAGCCGACACACAAGTCCAATGGAATGCGATCCCCCCATCCCCACCCGTCCCCCTTACCTCCTTTCCCCCACCGTAGCAGGCAGCCGCAGTGAGAGAAACAAGCTGCATGCTAAGCATTTATCGATCTCCACCTAGCATGACCGCAAAACTCCTGTTAATTTTAAGAAACCTTTCCCCTTTTGACTCAAGAAAACTGGTACTCTTCCAAGCACGGCATTCAAAACAAGGGCCATCCATTAAACTCGGAAACGGCGTTTGAGACATCGAGAAGTCACGAAAATGCTCTGGGCCGGAGTAGCACGATGTCAGAATCTAAATAATTCAATTCCATACTGGTCAATGCAGAGGCTAGCACGGGTTAGATGTTAAGTTAATTTATATATTAAGTTTGTGGGTAATCCATCGTTTAACTATCAAAACTTTATTGGATTTTAATAAATAACCTATCGCGTCCTTATTGTTATTATTAGGCCAGAAAAATGATGCTGTGTTCCAGTGACGCAGCGTACCATTCTCGAAACAGTTAGAAATATCCTTGTCCACAGTAAGAATCATCATTATATCTCTGTAACAGTGACGACGCCACGATTAATCATCTAGGGGCGCTGTGCTAACCACTCCACCACCGAGGCCGACTCCAAGGTTTGAAGATGGGGATAAGGGTACTGCATGTCTAGCTCAGCTTCTGCCAATATAAATAACGCACAGGAGAAATTTCAGAATCATTTAAACCAGAGCAAGATCCCTCACCTGCACTGTACGCTACGACGCCAGGGGTCCCGGGTTCGAATCCCGGCCTGGGCATGAGTGTTCTTTGTGAGTGCCCTTTCATCAATTTCGTCACTCATCCTCATCTTCGCGATTAGCCAGAAGTAGCAGAAAAGCGAAGGAAAACAAACCGAATCCATCAATCAAGAACCACACCCATACTAGGCGATAAAATTTGGGAGAAAGAGAATGAGGCGGAAAGTGCTGATAGATAGGAAAGAGAGAAAGAGAATGAGGCGGAAAGTGCTGACAGATAGGAAAGAGAGAAAGAGAATGGGGCGGAAAGTGCTGATAGATAGGAAAGAGAGAAAGAGAATAAGGCGGAAAGTGCTGACAGATAGGAAAGAGAGAAAGAGAATGAGGCGGAAAGTGCTGACAGATAGGAAATAGAGAAAGAGAATGGGGCGGAAAGTGCTGACAGATAGGAAAGAGAGAAAGAGAATGAGGCGGAAAGTGCTGACAGATAGGAAAGAGAGAAAGAGAATGGGGCGGAAAGTGCTGACAGATAGGAAAGAGAGAAAGAGAATGGGGCGGAAAGTGCTGACAGATAGGAAAGAGAGAAAGAGAATGAGGCGGAAAGTGCTGACAGATAGGAAAGAGAGAAAGAGAATGGGGCGGAAAGTGCTGATAGATAGGAAAGAAAGAAAGAGAATGGGGCGGAAAGTGCTGACAGATAGGAAAGAGAGAAAGAAAGAAGAAAGAAAATAGATAAACTTGAGAAAAGAAAAAGACAAGCAGAGGAAAGGAGAAAATGGAATGAGAAGCCAAGAAAGAAGGTGGAAAGAGATATTGAAACACAGAAGCAATATAGAGAGGAAAATAAAAGGGGAGAAACAGTGGGAAAAAGACAGAGAGCGAGAGAAATAATGAAGAAAGGAAAAATCAGAGAAACGAAAGAGGAAGTAAGAAAGATAGAAAGACAGGGAAACAGAAGAAGAGATAGAAGCAACTTTTTTTAACATCCAGAGCCAGCTTGATCACACTGGGACGAACCGGAGTCACTGTTCACCTGTCAGTGTTTCCATAGAGCAGCGTCGATTTTAAGATGTTTTGCGGTTTCTGCAGGAAAAAAATACCAGTGACAACCATGGTTACCCACATACAGCACAGAAAATACAATGTTGAAGGCTCGTAGCTTCGAAACAAGACGCCATCAACGAGTAAGAAATTACAAAGATAAGCCTTTCTTACGGAATATCCTCGTTACAGTCAGCAATCCTTGTTCCGTAACGATTGGACCAACCCAGAAGCACCAACTTCATATAAATAGCCTATGGGGGGAATCATGTTGGACATAAACAATATTTTTACCGATATTTCGATGTGGACGGGACCGAGGCTACCACGATTTACAAAAAGACTTGGTCTATACGGAATAACCTTGGAAACATTGGAAGAGCCGGAAGAAAAAGAACAGTTTTCAAAAACGAAATGAAAATGGTTATACAATTTTGAACTTATACTTTAAAGAAATGGTCAAGTGTCTTCTGCTTGATGGCGCTGCATCATTTCCAAGCAGCAATGTCACGCCATAGTCTGAATAACAGATTGCGTTGATAAGTGTTGCCTCTGGCTGTTGTTCGACGTAGCGCATTGCTGTCGAAGATTTTTATTGCTTTTTGAGTATTTTTTTGGCCTCGGATTTTCTAGACTCTACTATGTATATATATATTTCGTATTTTTGCTATGTAGCGAGACTAATCTTCCACTTTTGGCTAATCGTGACGAAGAGAATGGTTGATGAATAGGTGAACGTGATGAGTGATAGAAAGAGCACTTGGGAGCAGGTCGGGACTCGAACCAGGGAACTTCGGCGGCGAGATCGAATGTCGACCACTTCATGGCTAGGCCACCTAACACACTTTACTTTAGTAGGTGGCTTGGAGGGTCTTCATTGCAGATACAGTGCATGACAATAATAAAATGTGCACTTTATAAGCGAAAATATGTTAATAATCTCCAAGGCTAACAATGCGTCCACTTGTCTCCACAGTTACGATTTTGCCTTCAGAGCGTCAGATAACTTCTTAAATTTCAGACTGATGTCTTACGACTGCTCTTAGGATCACAAACGTAAGTTCTTTTTCGCTCCTCATTTCTTGCACGAGGGGTTTAGTTTTATCGACGGACTTGTTTTAAGTTTGTTTTGGATGTTACAGGACTATAAAAACTAGTGTATTTTGGGACAAAACACTGTAAAAAATGTTGGTGTTAGAACGACGACACAGAGTCCCTGGAGGTCTACATCACATTTTCTCCAACATTTAACCTCAGTGGTGTCAAAAGGTGTTGATTGCAACCATTTGTCTGCGTCATTTCAATACCAGTGAAGTTAAATGTTGACCAAAATGTGGTATATACCGCCTGGAACCACTCTCTGAGTCGCTTTAACACCAGTATTTTTTTCAGTGTAAGTTATAGATACCCTTTACGTATAAGGTATAACATGGTTACCATTGACTATGTTTTCGAATGTGTTCATGTTTGACAATCAATGTATATGCGTATTTGCATTTTGTATTATTATACTTCATGCAACTAATATATTACTTCGACCATAAAATCGCTATTCTTAAATCAATTAAGTGCTTCAAAGGACCATAATTGATCGAAAATCGCAGAGTGGCTTGATGACTCCCAAAATTTCGAATTATGATCCTTTTCTCCTTTTTTCTCCACGAAATCTGGCATTCTGGAATCAGCCCGAATTGAGCTATTGATTAATTTATAGAAATTCCTGTATAGAGCAAAGGGGCATCACAAAGCAGTAAATCTCGTGTGAATGTCCCTCCTAGTTTTGTACGGTGGAGGCACATAGTGGTTCGGAGCCCACTTCAAACTGTAGGTTCAGTCCCGATTAGCCTTACTGTGCATAGAGTGGACTTAAAACACCAACTCAACAACAACAACTCCTATTGTGTTTAAGGGTGCATCATTAACTATACGTGAAGTCAAGAGTGCCTAAAATTGCCTATTTTGACTGCTAGTGCGTGTTTCGATTATGCCTTTAAGGGACTACCTGTTTAGAATATCCCACTGGCAGATTAAAGGGTAATGGAAATGTGAGAAAGTTAATAATACATTTGATTATTTGTTGATGGAAGGTTCGCTCTCCAGTCTACTAGACAGGATAGATCCTCAGCCTCTGTTAAATAATGCTCCTGGACATTGCCACCCATATTGACTGCGTTTCCCAAACACATTCACATAATACAATACGCTACCCTGAAGTCCAAACCTTTCATTGTGAGGGTGTAAGACATGATTTCCTTCAAACAAGCATGCTGGATACACGTCTAAAATGTAGGGGAGAAGATAGTGATGCCAATCTCACTCCAATATTACATTTCAGGATCTTTGAAATGGAGGAACTCCCACTCACCTGGATATTTGCACCAAAAAACCTTCAGGTTTTGCCTCTGGAGAGGGCTGCTTGCCGAAGAATAGGGCAAATGATCATATCGGCTTGGTCGGGGAGTGTATCTGCTAATGCTAAGCTGTCGGTGAGATCCTTTTGCTCACAGCTACCGCTAACGGTTCGGGTAACTCTTTTGGATACAACTCTTCACATGATAGAAGACCACAATCATGCCTGCCCCGCTGCTCTCTTCGCTGCTGAGGTACTGTTTTCCAAAGGCTTCAAGGATCTCTCGCTAACATTGTCTCAGAGTTTCGAATCGAAACTTCTCTATAGTTTGCTGAGAATTTTGTCAACTCAGTCTCAACAGCTGACAACACTGTCATTGGACCTTCTGAATCCTCGCTTCAAGTTGGCAGACACGAGACTCTTCGAGAAGATATTCGCTTCGGCAAATCTGGTGAAGTTATTCCTGACGAGCATCTGCAACAATGAGATTATGAAACTCATAGGAGAACACTGCACTCGTCTTCAAGCGTTGGACGTGTCGAATTCGCACGTGACGAACAAAGGCTTATATCTCTTGACCCAAAACGTGTACAGAGTTCCGTCGAGAACCAGTATAGTAGAGGTCGATTTGGGCAATTCAATAATGGCAGTTCCGAATGTTTTACCATCTTTGGATGAATTGATACCGTCTGGAGGACCAGTTGGATTGTACGAAAGACGAAAAAGTCCTCTTTGCGAGACACTAAAAGTACTGCTACTTACGGCGTCCATGAAAATCACCCCCAGAGGTCTCGCTAATGTACTTGGGCTAGCGTCGAATCTACGATCACTTGAGCTGACAGACCTGGAACCATTCTTCACACAGTATAAGCAGAACTGGAACGAATCCCGCATGGAAAGTAAAGGATTCAGTCTCCCTTCGCTAAACCTAACCACAGTGTTCGTTCAGAGCATGACCGACGACATTCTGACTTCCATGCAAGCCATGTGCCCTCGTATCACACGTCTGATCTACAACCAGTACAAGGGCGATACATTTTCACTGCCGTTGAGTAAGTTGAACGTCTTCGGGTCTCTGCGGTCACTCACCATAAACAACTCCTTATCGTCCTATGCCGAGGAGGATCTTTGGACACTCTCAGAGGAGACCAGGAGTAGAATGGTTGAATTGTGTCTTGGGAATCAACACCGCGACTTCAACTTGTGTTCGATCCTCCACGCCTTTCCTAACATCCGTCAGAGTTTCCTGTTCGGGACTAACTTCTATTGGTTAGCTCCAGCAGTACCAATGAGCTTGCAGCTAGAGTCTCTCTCAGTGATGTCCTTGTGCGAGCAGGTGACTGGCGATGCTGTGATCAATTTGATCAGGTTTGCGCCTAACCTGGAACAGTTCTTTGCGTATGACATATCTCCACGGCCTAAAGGCTTCTTGGAGAAACTATGCGATGTCACCACATCTCCAAATTTGAAGGTGTTCACTTTAGTTGAAGCCGTTTTCCTCCACAGTGAAGACGAACTTAGTTACTTCCTACAGTTTTTCAAGAAGATAACGCACGTTGGGAAGCTTGCATTTAAAACGACGAAATTTCTCGGGGAAAACATGGATGACATTACCATTCAAGTTAAATCACTAGATTAGAAACATCATTTTTGTTGCGGTAGTGTGTAGAAGACAATACGAAATCATTGAGAAATAAATTTACGACGAGTAGAACACCGTGTGCAGTAATCATTTGCAATTTGTTGAGACAATCAAGAATACAAGTTGTAGAAGCCGTGATTGCAAAGGCACTCACATAAGAAAGTTGGGTGTGAGGGGCTAACGAAGCATGAAATATATGAACCCTGCGATGGACAATAGTGTACGGTTATCTTGGCGGAATATTGTACAGTCAAGAACACTTCTGGATTGTAATGATCGCATTGAAATTTATGACTCTACAGCACGTACAGTGGGATTCATAAGTATTACCAAGCACATTGTTCATCACCACGTCTACTCCCTTTGTTTTATGCAGTGACAGCTTCAAGAACTGATACAAAACGCCAAACAATCTGCTTACCACCTCTCAACCAGTATACGTAAAAATACAGTCCGTAACAATACGTATGGTGAAGATAAGGACCAACGAAAATGGTCATGGACAATTTGCTGAGCAATACTTATGGATACCACTGTACACTCTTCATGTACCACTTAAGCCACGATTCAATTAATTACATTTAATTAATGATACCGACAGAGACTGAAGTTATGATGGTCCAATCGGTAGGGTGTCTGGTCTGACTGCCACAGATTCCCGGCGTGAATGAGCTCAGGTGTGAATTTTCCGACAGCCTCTAATAAATGCGTACCTAGGGGTTAAAGGCGGCCAGAGCGTGGTGCTGATAGCATCATCTCCAGTATGGCCGAGATCGACCATACCTCCACACCACATATCTGCCTCCATGGCACAAAGTCATACATATAATGGGTGATAATTGTTCTTATACTGAAATAACTTTGTTCTTCTGTAGGAGATACGCGTAATACAGTATTTATTTCAGTCAAGATGTAAACATGTTTAGAGAGAGAAATGTTAACGGCAGGACAATAATGCAAGAATAAGCATTATTATGCATTATATTGGCAAAAATATCTGGAGATGGGTTTCAAGTTATCAATATATATATATATATATATATATATATATATATATATATAGTTTATTAAGAAAGATTACCAAATTAAACTGTCAAATAGATTTGATGTTTTGCAGGATTTAAATGATGATGAAAATATAAACGAAACAGACGTAAATAAGAATTGGGAACACATACGTAATGCAATAGAATCAGCAGCTAAAGAAAGTATAGGATACCATAAACCGAGAAAAAGTAAGCCATGGTTTGATAATGAATGTCATAATCTAATAGAAATAAAAGATCAGGCTAGACTTAGGTGGTTAAATAACTGATGATACAAATCTAAACAATTATAATAGAATAAAGCGAGAAGTTAACCGCACGTTTCGAAGTAAAAAAAGAGATTACTTGAAAAGCAAAATTAACGAAATTGAAACAAACAGCAAAAATAAAAATATCAGAGATTTATATAAAGGTGTAAATGAATTTAGAAAGGGGTGGCAACCTAAAGTAAACTTCATAAAATATAAAGACGGTGATTTTCTAGCTGACCCAAGCGATATTCTAAATAGATGGAAGAACTACTTTAATGACCTTTTAAATGTCCATGTAGGAGATAAATCAGAAGTAAATGAAGTCCACACAGCAGAACCTTTAGTTCCAGAACCTAACTTGACTGAAGTTAAAGATGCTATTAAAAGGCTAAAGAATAACAAAGCACCTGGCATTGATTTAATACCAACTGAGTTAATTAAATATGGTGGAAATTCATTAATATGTCAAATTCATAAATTAATTTGTTTAATATGGAATAAAGAAGAAATCCCTCAACAGTGGAAAGAATCCATAATTGTTCCTGTGTTTAAAAAAGGTGATAAAATGAACTGCAACAATTACCGTGGAATTTCTCTACTCTCAACAACATATAAAATATTATCTAACATTATTTTAACAAGACTAACCCCATATGCTAATGAAATTATAGGTGATTATCAATGTGGATTTAAACGTAACAGATCAACTACAGATCAAATTTTTCACATCAGACAGACACTTGAAAAAAAAATAATGGGAATATAATCAAAATGTCCATCAGCTATTCATTGATTTCAAAAAAGCATATGATTCGGTCAAAAGAGATAAATTATATAATATATTAGTAGAGTTTGGAATACCTAAGAAGCTTGTTAGTATGACAAAAATATGCACCAGTGAAACAGAAAGTAAAATTCGTGTGGGTATTAATATGTCTGACAAATTTACAATTCATGATGGGTTAAAACAAGCAGATGCATTATCTCTTATGCTCTTTAATTTTGCCTTAGAATATGCTGTAAGGAAGGTAAAAGAAACTAAAGAAGGACTAAAATTAAATGGTGTGACTCAGTTGTTAGCATATGCAGATGATGTAGACTTACTGGGGGATGATGTGAATACAATTAAGAATAATGCTAAAATATTTTTCAAAACAGGTAGAGAGATAGGTTTGGAAGTTAACAAAGAGAAAACTAAATATATGCTTACAGGCCGAAACCAAGTGTTAGGTAATAATCAAAATCTAATTATTGATAACAACTCATTTGTACCAGTTTCCAAATTCAAATACTTAGGAGTAATATTAAAAAATGAAAATTATATTAAAGAGGAAATAAAAAGTTTGCTTAATTCAGGAAATGCATGTTACTTCTCTCTTCATAAATTTTTGTCTTCTCGTTTAATATCTAAGAAACTAAAAGTTAAAATATACAAAACAGTAATTTTGCTCGTAGTATTATATGGATGTGAAACTTGGTCCCTTAAATTGAAAGAGGAACATAAATTGAGAGTATTTGAAAATAAGATCCTTAGGAAAATCTTTGGACCTAAAAGGGATGAGGAGACAGGTGAGTGGAGAAGGTTACATAATTTAGAAGTACATAATTTGTATTCATGTCCAGATATTATTAGAATAATTAAATCAAGAAGACTTAGGTGGGCAGGCCATGTGGCACGAATGGGAGAGGAAAGAGGAGTTTACAGGATTCTTGTTGGGAAACCTGATGGTAAGAGACCTGTAGGAAGGCCAAGACGAAGATGGAGGGACAACGTTGAGATGGACCTAAGGGAAATCGGTAGGGATGGAAAAGAGTATATAGAACTTGCTCAAGATAGGGAAAGATGGAAGGCCTGTGTTGCTGCAGCCATGAACCTTCGGGTTTAAGAAGGCTAGGGGGTTAGTTAGTTACTTATATAGTTTATTTGTATAGAGACATTTGTTAACAATTATTAAATACTATCATTTACAAAAACAGAACAAAATGTTTATTTCTTTCATCTTGTAACATAATGTTAACATATGAAATTTCATTAAAGATGTGAGGCACAGAAGGAATAACAAAGATACTCAAAATTCACTTTTATTTCCGAACAAATGTCAAGTTCTTTGTGCGCTTGATTGGTTATTCATTAAGAACTAGGAAATAATGATTTCACACATTGTCAGAGATTGTCGTTTTAACTTAATGCCATGTCTGACATTATAGGCACAAGTATGTGATCGTGATGAGTTGTAATGATTTCTGCAAAGGTGTAGAGTGGGATTCATTGATATTACAAGCAAATTGTCCATCACCATGTTTCTTCTCTTTGCTTTACTCAATGAGAGGTTCAAGAATTGAAACCAAATATCTGATGACCTCTGCATCAGTATACGTCAAAATCCCTTCCTTAAAAACACAGGGTGTAAGACAAAAATTAATTAAAATAGTCATGGACAATTTGCCGAGCAATACTTGTGCATTCCACTGTACAATATTATAACTGCAGAGAGAGCCACAAGAACTTCAAAGGACACAGCATTTAGAAGAGAACTTGAGCTTAATTTTCATAACAGTTTATCTCTAAAAATTGTAATTTTCATTACTCCAGAAAGGGATAAGGATCATCATAAATTACGGAATACTCTCTATTTTCGAAATCAGAGGAAAAAGGCCGCGCATAACGGTAGACAAGGGGAGAAAGCGAGTGGACGGTGCAAAGCAGTGCGCACTGCAACAAAATGCTGGTAGCTACAGCTGCGTTTTACCTTCAGTGCGCTCAGTTCCCCCTCCCCCTCACGCTTTCGAGCCTTCTCGAGTTTAACTTGGGCCTCCCAGATGACGCAGTGGTAGCGTCGTCGCCTTGTAATCAAGGGGTCCCGGGTTCGATACCTTGTGGAGGCACATAGTGGTTCGGATCCCGCTTTAATCTGTAGGTCCAGTCTCGATTAGCCTTTCTGTGCATAAAGTGGACTTAAAACAACAATTCAATCAATCAATCAATCGAGTTCAACTTGCTCAGAGAACATGTTTTCGTTTCTCTGCTCCAGGATTCCCAGGACATAGAGCAGAGCGAAGAGGTTGCCCCTTGACTGCCAGCAACACAAACTTACAGAGAACCTAAACGGGTTGCCGAGCCTTCAGGATACGCCGGCTTTACTGGGTAACGGGAAGCCGGTCTACAAAACTCACACTTGCATAAGATAAATGTCAATTAGGAGGTTTGGCCACTAGAGAACCATGAAGAATCTTCAAGCTTTCTTCTTCTTCTTCTTTTTACCCTTGGATTTCTTCTTCTTCTTCTTTCCCTTCTTCTCCGCGGCCTGGTTTCCTTCGCTGGCCTTCTGCTTCGTAGGTTTGTCCACCGAAACGCGGAAGTAGGAGTCGTACCCGAAGTCTCTGCATGCCGTGGTGTTGCAGAATTCCTCCAAGCACTCGGGGCAGAGTTTGGTCCTCGTCTCCCACACACCTGACCTCGTCTTTATCATCTTGACACTTGGAGACACCGTCCTCTTGTCGCGTCTCGTAGTGCGGATACGTAGCTTTCCCATGTCGATGAATCTGAAAGGCAAACAAGTAAAAATCATAATTACATAAAACATACAGGGTGTAACAAACATATGCGGCAATAACTCAGAAATGAACTCCTAATTCCTAATAATACCTGCAAGTACAGGGTGGTTATAATTAAATTCCTCTCCAGTTCGAAGCATAGGATTGCGGTGAAGCTTGACATACAGGCTGTGGAGACCACAATGGAGCGAGTGATGATTAACAAATAGTTCAAATTCTCACCACCAGGTGGAAATGTGGCGCTGTGGGGCCGCGGTAGCTCAGTTGGTAGCGCATCTGGTTACCACCCGGGGCAGGTGATCTAGAATCACACATTCCCTGTTTCTGCGCGACTCTGAGGCACACACCCAGCCTTGTATCAATGAGTACCTGGGGACAACCTTGGGTGGTAAAGTCAGTCGGGCGTGATGCTGATCACATTATCCCAACTATGGCCGAGATCAAGAATATGTGGAGCTCCATACCTCCACATCACCCCATATGTTTGCATGGCATGTGTGCACATACCTTTAACTATACTTCTACCCGAAATTATGATTCGCTAAAATTTTGGACACTTGCCGATTTTTCTTTCGAAATTGAGGGGCGGGGATTACATGCCCTCTAATCGTCTTTTATTGTGATTCCTTGCAAATTTGGTCCATTCCGCGTACATAGAGCCGACGCTAGAAGCGATATCCCGTAATTAGTGTTTGCCCACGAGACGAGACTTTGGCCTGTCTCGTCTCGTGGAAGTCTCGTCTCGAAAATATTATATTGTCTCGGGGCACATGTTCAATCTCGTCTCGTCTCGAATTTTTAAAAGCCTGTCCCGTCTCGTCCCGTGGACAACACTACCCGTAATTTTTCGCGTAAGGTGGCAACACTGCTTTTCATATGTATTTTTTATTATTTTAAACAAAGAAGTATCGGTCTATTTTCAACGCAAGTTTGCATGATTGTAGGAATATACTACTCAGTGGCGTAGCGGTCGCCCCCGCAATCCCGCAAAGCGGGGGAGGGGGGGGGGTCGAGAAGGGGCCCAGCAATGCTTCCTCTGCGATGGGCGAAGGTTTAAATATGGGTTTTGGAGTTATCAGCGCTCCCGGGTGCTGCAGCCTGGCAGAGGCTATGGGAACTGGTTATCTGTCAAGGACAAAGGTTGCCGCGCCAATTCGCAAGAGAAAGTGGTGGTTAGTTTTGGCCTTGGACGCTGTTATAGAATTGCGACATTCGAAAACTTTTTGCAGGTATGTTTCAACTCAGCGTTTTCTGAATTCTCATCTGCTTTGTATAGGTTATAATATTAGCGGTACATAAAACAAATGTGGGCTTTTATAATGCCATGATTTTTTTGTGAAATATGTACCACAGAGAGTGAAAATACATTGAAGAAGAAAAATAGCGTCATGGTCTATTTCATCTCTCTACGACAATTAGTTCTCTTGATACAGTTTCTTTTGGGTATTGCGGCGAGTTTGAAAAGCGTGCACCTGATAGGTTCCTGTCCTGAGACACAGTATGGTTGGGAATTTTAACGAATTTAAAATGTCATATACACCACTACCATAGGTGCATAGAAAATTTCTCATGTGGGGAGGGGTAAAAATTGATATATATATATATATATATATATATATATATATATATATATATATATATATAAAGAGAGAGAGAGAGAGAGAGGAAGGATGTGAGAGAAAACAGAGAGAGAAAGAAAGAAAGAAAATGAATTTTTGTAAATAGTTGTTAAGGTGAAACAGAGATGGAAGCACAAGGCATGTAAGAAAGAAGATTGCTGTGTTGTAAATAAATGATAGTGTAAACAGGCGTAAAAGTAAACTAGAAAGATAAACAATAATAAGATAAAGTGTAAGATAAAAAAAGAATAGATATAAAGATGAAAAATTAATAAAGATACTTGTAAAATTAACAACATGCTCATATGCAAGTATATACGAAATGTAAAGAAGTAGGACTGATGTTGATTTGTGCTTGCGAACAGACAGATTCCGAAGTCTCCAAAAACAGTAGTTGTAACCATTTGCACGAAGTCCACATTTTTGTTGTATGCGCAATCACGAATTTTTGTCTGGGGGGCAAGTACCAGGATAAACGTACCAATAATAATAATAATGTTAATACTAATAATGTTATTATAACATTATTATAATTGTTATTATTGATTTGCTTTATTTTACTTCGCTTCTTGTGCTGATATTGGTTCGGAACCCACTTTAAGCTATAGGCCCATTCTGAATTAGCATTTCTGTGCATAAAGTAGACTTAAAAAACACAAATCAATCAATAAATTTTACAATTATTTCCATTTAGGTCGTTCGGCGCCCAGGTCCTTCTCTCGCCGTCCCCTAGTTAAGGTTCTGAACTTGATAACACTAAGAAAAGCAGGCATTGCGAGCAAGAAAATTTTGCGAAAAGTATTTTTATTTGCATAAAATTTGAAGTTCTGTGCGGAAATTGTCCCCTGCAGGTACATTTGGCAGTCAATGTTTGCCCCCTTGCCGCCCCTAGAACTCATTTTCGGCCAAGGTTGGGAGGGGAGCAATGACCCTCCTACCCCCCCCCCCTCCCCACCACCTGTGGTTGCGCCACTGTTGGCGGCACATTCCAGCCGACGCCCCAAGGATTGGGAAAAGCTAGATACTGAAGATTGGCTGTATCTAGAAGTAACGCCGTTAGTTTCGGACTTGCTTGTGAAAGCTCAGAGAAGCTAAGAATAAATCTCTATATAGACTACACCTTCAAAGTCAAGTAAAAGAAGACAGTACAGATCCTGATCTAGAAGGACGTTCAGATCCTGGTCCACAAGGAAGTCCGATGACCTTTATATAAATATATTCCATGTAAACAGGAAGAAATCTATTAAATGTCTCCATTGGATGGCTCACTGTCTGGTTTACTTTCCAAAAAAGAACCCAACCTTGTAGATTTAGATGTTGTAAATAATTGACACCCTAAGGAGGTAGCATGAAAGAAGGATATATATATATATATATATATATATATATATATAGAGAGAGAGAGAGAGAGAGAGAGAGAGAGAGAGAAGATAGAGGAATCGGAATAAAGAAACGAGAGAGTGAGATAGAAATATAGCAAGTGAGAGGAAATATATTCGGAGATTACTATTAGCATTCAGGGTATGAATGAAGATTATAGAGAATGTCTCTAATTACGTTAATATTTGGTATACTAACTAAATTTGGCCTTCTAATCACGAATCTGTTTTTAAAATGCCGCGGACGCGTGTAAAAATTTACGGGTAGCCCCACGAACTATGCACGGGTAGCCCCAAAAACCATTCACGGATAGCCCCACGAACCATTTCCGGCAAGGTTAGGTTAGGTTAGGCAAGCATAGTTAAATTTTTTTGTTCGTAAAACAATGCGAAAAAGCTTATTTTTTTTAAAAAAAAATCAACTTTCATCAGCTTCTTTCACGATTTACAGACGTGTCCGCGGCATTTTAACAACAGATTCGTGATTTGGAGGCCAAATTTAGTTAGTATACCAAATATTAACGAAATTAGAGACATTCGTTATATTGTACATTCGCTCCGCATTCAGAAACCCTAACAGTAACACTTAAATAACAATGAACAATTCCTTGTCATCGAGATTGTATTTTTAATTTCACTTATTTCTACACTTTCTGTAGAAATCATTAAACATTTCAACATTTTTAATCTATTAAGAACTAGCATGTTTATTTATATGTACGTCTTTAATATCAATTAATTGTATAAATAAATTATTTTAAACATTTTAATCTTGTATAGTGCTTCCATCTAGTATGAAGTTTGTCGAAGTAATTACTTTATAACCTGTATATCTTAACAATAATCAATTTAATTATCTGGAACAAATTCTTCAAAGTCTCTCCGATGGCACAGTGGTAGCGTCGTCTCCTTGTAATCAAGGGGTCCCGTGTTCGATACCCGGTGGAGGCACAAAGTGGTTCGTGTCCCACTTCAAACTGTAGGTCCAGTCCGGATTAGCCTTACTGTGCATAAAGTGAACTTAAAACACCAAATCAATCAATATCTTCAAATTTATTTTGAGCTTTGGGCTTAGTCAGTATAAGTGATAATTCCAAATTTTGTAAAAGTGAGAGGGGATTACGAGCAGGGGGCGGCAAACTTTCTGGAAAGTGAAAGCTTCCCTTTTGTTCCATTTTTGGGTTTATCGCGACGATGAGGATGAGTGATGAAATGATGAGATTGATGAAACAAAGAACACAAATGCTCAGACCGAGATTCGAACCTGGGACCTATGGCTTGTTTGTTCAGTTGTTTGTTTGACTTTGGTCTTAAGTCCAGGATGGCTAATCGCGACTGGACGTACAGTTTAAAACAGGGTTGTTAAAGGATCTGGAATTGTAAATAATTTCAATTCCGGTCCGGGAGAGAAAATCACAAAGCGCAAATGGGCTCTGAACCGTAAATAACGCTTTTATCTCTAAAGTATTTCAATTCGGTCCCAGAACTTTTTAAAATTTAAATACAGTCCAAGTTTGATATTGAAATGAATCAATACGCAACTTGTACCGAATTTAAAAATTGTGCGGGGAAAAATTTTCCAGTCCTGTAACGGAACCCAATAGAACCCATTAGAATTTTTGGTTTCCTGGACACTGGACACTCGATGGTTAATAAAGGTCCAGGAATTCCAAATAATTTCAATTCCGGTCCGGGAGAGAAAGTCAGAAACCGTAAATGGGTTCTGGACCGTAAATAACGCTTTTATCTATAAAGTCTTTCAATTCGGTCCAGGAAATCTTTTTCAGAATCAATTTAAATACAGTCCAAGTTCGATATTGAAATGAAACAATACCCAACCTGGACCGAATTTAAATTGTACGGGGAAAAAGGTTTCCGGTCCTGTTACCGAAAGAATTTATGGATTCTTGGACTTTTAACAACCCTGATTTAATGTGGATTCCGAAGCACTTGTGTCTTCACCGGGTATCCTAACCGGGATCCCTTGATTACAAGGCAAGGACGCCGGTACCTTCGAAGGATTGTCCTACCTGGAGAAGAGTTCCTCCTCCAACTTGGTCTTGGGGCGGAGAGTGGTGAGCATCTTCCAGTGGATGTCGACGGCGCTGAAATCCTCCAGACGGATGGAGCGCATGCTGGGGGGCATCGGATCGGGGAACGAGTATTCCTGGTTCGACTCCTTCCTCGTGGGCTTGAAAGTGAAGTCCCTGTCGCGAATTCGCATTTCGTCCTGGCGAACCTTCGAGGAGAAAGGAGGAAATGTTACTATGGAAATACTTATCCAAACATTTGATTGGTTGATTTTGATATCGTGGTCACTTCAGCACATAGGCTATATTTGCCCGTCACGCAATACTGGAATATGTCCCTATAGAGTACTGCATTGGACCACTTTCGCTCGAAAAAACTCGATTGAATCTCCCACGCCCGAGCGTAATGGTAGTTTCAGCCCATAATCATCTGTTCATTTTCATACATTGCTATGTGTTGTAAAGATAGACAAAATTACATTTTAACATGAAAATGATGACTATGTTCACTCTAGTTTCAATATCGCTGCATCTTTCACTTCACGTTTCAAGGGCCAATACTACAGAAAAATTACAGTTACACGTGAACTACTGGGTTTCGAGCGTATACTGATCGTTTTGCCTGTTCGAGCGAAATTCGCTCGTGACGTCATGGTGATCGAAGAGCTGTCAGTTCCTGACGCTATCTAGCGTCGTCCGTGTGAACTATGTGCCTGTCGAGCAAAAAACGCTCATTGCAGAACTCTAGTCCCTAACCAACGTGGCTTAATTTAATTCAGGTTGATTTAAATCGCGATTTAATTAAGATTTAAATCAGGTATATTTTTTAAAAGTAAGTAAAGTAAATAATTTATAGAACAATGTACATAACGATTTTGTAAATATCAGAATCACTTTTGGTGAAAGTACATGAATCTTGTAATCATTTAATGGTGTTTATTAGGCTCTAAGAGAGGAAACAAAATATATGTACTGATTGGGTGAAGCTCATACGAAAGTAAATATAATATGCAAATTGTAAACACACTTAAATTTATCTTGATTTAAAGTGAAATAACTTTTATAGGCAAAAAGAGTAAAAACCTTTGTGTAGAATAATATAAAAAATACTAATCATATTAAACCGTAAATAGTGTCATTGTCATTAAACTGTAAATAAACATGGCAGCTGATATTTTACAAAATATAATTAAAGAAATTGCCAAAATTCAGCTACAAAAACTACAAAAGTTACAATTATATTGTACACCCAAAATGTTTTATTTTCACTGAAAAAAACGTTACTGAAATTATTATAGTTTCATTAACACACTCAACAATTAACACACTGTGCATTAAGTGGACTCAAAACAACAACTCAAACAAACAAACAAACAAAACTGTTCGCAATAATCTGACGTAATTAGTTCTTGTAATTCTCTCTCTGCTAATTTACAATGCATTACAGAAAGGAACTTGCGAGCGAAGCGATCAAGAAAATTTTACGAAATCTATTTTTATTAGCATAAAATTAGAAATCGAGTTGGGCCAATTGCCCCTTTGTGCCCACCTGCAGGTGCTCTTGGCCGTCTGGAAGAAATCACGCAAGAAAGACGTGAAAACTAAATCCATCTTGAGTATCATTTTGTCCTGCTACTCTTAGATTCTGGCTCTGTCCGAAAGGTACAAAGTACATACTTGAAGTATGGTCTTAACGGAAGTGACGTCATTAGTACAGTTCGAAAGCGTCAAGTTCACGAGGAATCGAGACCACAGGACAGAGCACACGAAGTTGGAGACTCGGTCACGTGACAAGTGGACTTGTTGTTCATTTGTTTGAAATCGCGGAGGTAGAAAGCCAGGAAGTTGTTTGTTACAGTTCTTCTAATGTGTGGAAATGTATGTATTAGAGCATTTACAAATGCTGTGTGATTTCTGTGGTGAAAAACAAGTGTTTAAACGTGGAAAACCAACTTGTCCTCGGTTATATATACTGATCGTATTTGGCGCTGCAGTCGAAGTGCAATTCGAAAGATTTTCACTTCTAGTCCACGACTTCAAGACCGCACTGCGAGAACATTCTCGAAGTATGCTCGCTTCAAGTACGGTCTTGCACCTTTCGGCAGGGACGGCGACAGGGGTGGGCACGGGTGGGCGAGCACCCACCCAAAAATTCCTGTGCCAACCCGATTGCCCACCCAATCAAATTCAATAAGTACATATACTTGGATATAGCTATATGAATGAATCGATAAATAAGTGTATTCTGGTGTTCATAACATGTATGAAATGTTCACATATTATCATCCCATAAAAAAACAATTTTGTCATTATAAAGTGAAAGTAATTACTAGAGCTATTGAAACAAAAACTGTGATTAAAAGCAGTTAGTAGGCTTGGGAGGCTCAAAGTTATGCAGGGTATGATCAAGATTAGATCAGAATTGAGGGTGAACTTGAGGACTGCAGCTCCGGGCCTCCACATACGTATATAAATTCCGGCCTGGGTATGGTTAAAATAATCTCCAAATAAACAAATAGAAACATCATCTTAGGGTTACTTCCTCCGGCAACACAATACATTATTTCGACTTTTTAATTATTATTAGAATAATTTAGTCAAGAAGACTTAGATGGGCAGGCCATGTGACACGAATGGCAGAGGAAAGAATCGTTTACAGGATTCTTGTTGGGAAACCTGATGGTAAGAGACCAGTAGGAAGGCCAAGACGAGGATGGAGGGATAACGTTGAGATGGACATAAAATAAATCGGCAAGGATAGGAAAGATTGGATTGATCTTGCCCCGATAGGGACAGATGGAAGGCTTGTGTTGCTTCAGCCATAAACCTTCGGGTTTAAGTATGCTAGAGAGTATAATATAGTTTTAATTAGCTCTGCATTGAAATTCCAGAAGTGTCCCCTTTTTTATTACATTACAATTTTTATATACCTGTTGTCTTGAAATATCAATATGGTATGCGAAATATTAACTTTATATTCATTCTACTAATAAGAAGGAATCACAATAATCACAACAATACCGAAGTGAATAAATTTTAGTAAACCAGTTATGTATGGAAAAAGCTACAGAATTATTCAATTACTAATGAGTGGTTTATCCTATTTAGAAATTCTCGTCCCACACATAAATTTTGCTACATGAATCAGTCGAAAATGTCAACAGAATCTGTAGCTGCAGTTGAAGTAAAGAAAAAAAAGTTGTCACGAAGTATCCAGAAGACGATTTTGTTAGTTTGTTATTAAGCCCACTTTTATGCTCAGATAGGCTAATCGGGACTAAACCTACAATTTAACGTGTAGTCCGAACCCGTGTGCATTGTGTTTCTACCAGAGGAGGGGGGAGTCGAACACGGGACCTCTCCATTATAATGCGTCAGCGTTATGCCATTGGGGAAAGATATACAGTAAGAACTCGCACCAAACGTGGCATTTTATCACCACAGAAGATGCGTCCATTTTAAGAAGGTGATTGCCTGAGACAAATATTTGAGACTTTCGGAAAACAACGTCATTGTTCGCGGAATTAGCTGCCTTGAGCCACTAATGAAACGCTGTGCAATTGAAACTACCACATCAACTCTCTAAGAGCTATGGACTAATGAAACTCCATTTTTGGAAGAGTAAGTTGTGGTTGATTTGTTTTATTTAAAGTCATTTTTCTGCTAATTTTGATAATGACGACGATAAGGTTCAATGGTGATTACATGAAAGTAACGAAGTGGCGAAAACAAACACATGCTGACACTCAAAATACAACCCCTCATAAATTATTACTTTGACAGTGGTTCCAAGCGCCAGGGACTCGTTGCCCTGAAAGAATAAAGTTTCCAGGGTATGCTGCACAGGGTAGAGGTTGACATGTTCGAAATGGTCACACCATACAACCCAAGTCATCTATGAAAAATAGATGAATTATTACTGGCACGGTGATCAACTTCGATGAATTCCTTGTGTCCTAAATCATTTTTTTACCTCAAAAAATATGTTCATGTAACCATACGTGTATTGCTTCTCCCGCATTAGTAACATGACAGATGAGAAAACAAATAGCAACTTGGCTAATAATCTCTTCAATTCTGAACAGATTTTTCAATCTCCGGATCAAGAAAGTGTGGGGCGTTACCCCCACACCCCCTATACGCCTTCATGGCGTGGTGCTATGCACAGGGGAACACTTTACCTTTTTTTTGTTTAATACTTATGAGTGATATTTTGTCAAAATAGCCTTTCATTAGCCTAGGAATACTTCATGGACAATGAACAAAGAATTTGTTTTCCGTGTGTGCTTTAA
The DNA here is from genome assembly GCF_977018435.1 of Lepisma saccharinum. Classification (NCBI taxonomy): domain Eukaryota; kingdom Metazoa; phylum Arthropoda; class Insecta; order Zygentoma; family Lepismatidae; genus Lepisma; species Lepisma saccharinum. The sequence continues at coordinate 18,813,914 of NC_139250.1, read as the reverse complement.
ATCATTCCTAACAAGACGTTCCAAACATTGAGTGGCGGCGATTAGGAGGACCGGGAAGTGGGGGATGCAGTTCCCCGCCACATTCTGTCACTTTTTGCCCCCGCACTATTGTCTCTTTATGCTAAGCCTTTTCTACCAAGAAAGAGTATATTGTCCTTGCCCTCAAATGTTGGCACCCAATCGCCGCTACTGCAAACATGCAGATAGATTTGTCAGTTGTACAAACATTGTAAGCTAAGAAAAGTGACCTCCAAGGAGTAAGACAACTCTTTCAGTAAAAAACTCATACGATGAAAATACTATGCTCAGGAACATGCATTTAAATTACGAGAAACTTCACGATTGTCTACCATCGCACTTTCTATCATTGTCGTCGAATACATGAAATCAAGAATGTGCCTTGTATTTGCAACACAAGCTTAAACCTAATTCACATTTATTTCACTGTATTAACATGCATGAAAGAATGTGATTAGAATGTATGGCTGGGTTATGGCTGTGCATGGGTAAACACTTCCTTGAAATAATTGTGTCCATCAGAGACAAAACGAAAGGAAATGGAACAAGATGCGACAATAGATTAGAAAAGATAAAGAAGAAAACAAGAAAAAGAAAGCGAAAAGAAGTAAGAGAAAAATCGGGAGTGTAAGAGAGAGGGGGATACATACGTCTTACGTACACATATATAGGCCTACTAGAGCATTCCCTGACATTCGCTACGAGACTCGGCGGCAAGTGGCCCGGCGTCAGCGCTTGTCTTTCCCAGTGAACGGGTCCGCGACAGTCGCACGCTAGTCTGTTTTTTTCGCTCTCCCTGCCTTCGCTCTCTTTCCCTTTCTGTCGACGTTGCAGACTGACGCCAGTATAATCCTCCCTCGGAAGTTGTGTTGTGTCTTGTCCGTGTGTTGAAGATTGTGGCTTAATATGGCACCACAAAAGTTTACATTACAACAAAGGATTTATCTTGTCGACTGTTACTTCGGAATGAGGAATTGTGGAGAAGTGCGACGACGTTTTGCAACGAAATTTCCTGGTGTTCCCGTTCCACATAGGACCACTATATTAAACCTCGTAAAAAAGTTTAGAGTAACAGGGTCAGTTCTGAATAAAAATGGAAAGAAAAATGGGGAAATAAAGTATACAAAGACAATCCGCACACCATCCGTGAGTTAAAAGAGAGTATTGTACGAGAAATCGGGAGAATTACAGTAGACGAACTTGCACGTGTAAATGCCAATTTCCTTCGGAGATGCCCCCCAGTCAACAAGGTAATGTTACCACAACGTTGTGGCAACGTTAGCCCCTAACATACCTAACGTTGTTACAATGTTGAATGTATGTTGATACAACGTTGTGTCAACGTTTAAGGGTCATTTATTTCAACGTTGTGGCAACATATACTGAACATTATGTATGTAAGGGGTTAACGTTGCCACAACTTTTTTGCAACATTACCTTGCTCCCTGTGTAATTTACAAATATAACAACAATGCATATTTAAAATATGGTTATTTCGCATGGTAAGCTATTAGCAATCTTGCCGCATTTTTGCATATAATACATATGCGCAACAGGAAAAACTCATGTTTGTAACATCACAGTTTCTCTTGACATATTATAAAAACTTTTCCTTCCACCAAAATAGGCAATTGTTAGTCTGGAGAATTAGATGAATTAGCCAATCTCTAACTACACCTGGTAATCACTTTCTCTTTGCAGTTTTTTTTTTTTTTTTTTTTTTTTTGTCCTCGTTTTCCATTTAGAAGGCTACACCTTCTCTTTGGTAAGTGAATTGTTTTCATAAATGTTTTCTCTTGCAAGGTGATGGTCTAAGTGTGTTTTCAGTATTGAAGTGGTACAGATTTACTTATTCTGGGGGTAGTTCACCTAGATGGTATTTATTCAGTAGTGGGAAAATTACTTCTTAGGAAAGTAATAATTTGCTATGGTGCGGCATGTGTTGGATATATCACGTGCCGTAGTTCCGGAGGATGATGGATTATATACAGCTGATAATCAGGATGCTGTGGATCTATCAGGAAGGTATACATGGTTAAGAGATGCTGTAATGGTGTGCAGCGGTAAGTGGGAAGGCAGTCGTGTAGAGCATCTTCGTACATTGTGCTGAGAAGTTGTGGATGGTGCGAGTTCATTCGACCAGTTATATATTTGTGACGGATGGCTTCGATGTGGGTTGTGATTTCCGGGAAGGTTATTCGCTCGTACAGTAGTCGTGTAGGACTTGGTAGGACTACTCTGAAGGCCAAACGAAGAGCATGTCTTTCCAGAACTTGTAGTTTGTGATAGAATGAGTCTGGCGCTGATATCCATGCAGTGTGGCCGTAAATTATTGCTGGTCGAAGGAAAGCCTTGTAGGTATGTAGGACAACCTGGGAGTTGAGTCCCCAGGATGTTCCAATTAGCCGTTTGAGCAAGCTCAGACGATTTGTAGCTTTTTGGACGATGTTGAGCAATTGAGGTTTCCATGTTAGCTTGGAGTCAAATATGACTCCTAGGTATTTTGCAGTGGTGGCAGGCAGAATTGGCGTTCCCCGTATTTTGATGTTTAATAATGTTGGGTTCCTTTGGATCTTCGAGCGACAGCCTGTCTGTAGAAACACCAATGCTTGTGTTTTGAGAGCATTTATTGTGAGACGCCATGTGTCACACCATCTTTGGAAGGAGTTTATAGCTGGTTGGAGAGTTTTGTTTATAGCTTGGATGGTTGAACAACAGGCGAGAAATGCGGTGTCGTCAGCGAATTGGTAGATAGAAACTTGTGGGGGTTTTGGCATATCGGCAACGTATAGTATGTAGAGTAATGGTGATAAAGCAGCACCCTGTGGAACGCCAGAGTAAGGGAAAATGGGGTATGACATCGCTCCATTTACAGTGACATAAGCGACCCTATTTGTTAGAAAGCTGTGTACTAATCTGACATAGCAAAGCGGTAGTTGGAATTTATGGAGCTTGTAAATGAGTCCAGTATGCCATACTTTGTCAAATGCTTTCTCCAGGTCGAATAGTACTAGACAGGATGGTTTGGAAGTGTTGAAGTGATTTGTTATGCGAGTCGTTAGTTTTAACAAATTATCAAGGACACTGTGTTGAGGTCTAAAGCCTGCTTGGTGCGACGGAAGTAAACTGTGTGCTTGTAAGTGCATGTGTATGCGTCGAACAATGATGCGTTCGAATATTTTGCTAAATGTTGATGTGAGCTGAATAGGTCGATAGTTTGTGGGGTTGGTACTATCTTTGTGTGGCTTTGGAAACATTAGAACTTTCGAAATCTTCCAGTCTGTCGGGTAGTGTCCTGTGCGGAGGATAAAATTGTAGATAATAGCCAGAAAGGACAGCAATGCAAGCGGGGCCTGTTTGATCAATACATATGTGATATTGTCAAAGCCGGGAGCGGTGTTTCTCTTCCTACGCACAGTATTGATAATATCTTCTGTTGTAATAGGAACAGTTAGAGCATTATTAGGATCAATATCGTGCGTATTGCTGGGTTGCAGTTGCCTGTTATTGGAGTTGGTGACTCTGTCAATTTTGGTCTGGAGGCGGAGATTTGGAGCTAATTGTGGTGTTGGAGTGAAAGTGTCTTGCAAGACATTTGCGAAGGCATAAGCTTTTTCAGTGTCGGTGTTTAGGGCTGCGTCCTTGATTGTTATTGGATAAGGAGTACTACTGGATTGTCCAGTGAGCACCTTGAAACGTTTCCAGTATTTGGTGGGATGGCTTTCATCACTCAATTGGTTGCACGTTTCAATCCATCGACGTTGTTTATAAGCTTTTATATAGTTTTGTACTGTACGCAGCCATTGACGGTGTAAGTTAAGGGATTCAGGATTTCTGGTCTGGAGGTAGTCCCTGTATGCTCGTCGTGATGCTGTGATTAGGTGAAGATATTGCGGAGGTAGCTTGGGTTTGTAACTATTGAGAGTGGCCGTAGGTATGTTAGTGGTTGCCGCACTGGTAATCTGAGCAGTAAGATGTTCCACCGCCGTATCGAGTTCCTCTGAATTGTTTGGTGGTGGATGCGGGTGAGAAAAAGCATTCTGTAGCTTTTCACTATATGCCTCCCAGTTCGCTTTGTTGTAACACCAGATTTTTCGAGGTTGTATTGTACTGCTCGTATTGCGGTTACCAAGATTTAAGGTAATTTTCACTGGGTCATGGTCACTGCCGATGGAATCCAGCACAGATATGTTCAAGCAGGCACTTAGAGATGTTGATGTTATAACAACGTCAGGGGTAGTGTTACTTATGGGACGTGTGGCTCTGGGCAGTACATGGAATTCTGCTGTAGTGTTTTGGTCCAGAAATTGTAAAAAGTTTGTTTTGTCTTGCATGGTTCGACTATGATAATTGATGTCCGCTGCTATGATATAATGTTTGCTAAGGGTTTGGATATGTTGAAAGAATTGGTATGGAATAGTCTCCCCTGGTCTTACATAGATGGTAGCAAAAGTAACGACCCGGGATGGAAAATAGATGGTACTAGCAGTATGTTCTGGCAAGTGGAAGTATGGTGGGAAGGTAACTGTTCGATATGGTAATTTTCTATCTACTCCAATTGCTGTGCCGCCGTTTACTCTTAATCCCGGCGGACCATCGTGGCGTAAGATGTTGTATGGTGGAATATGACAGATCATTTTTGGAGCAAGATAGGTTTCGTTTAGCGCAAAGCAGTGAACAGATTCTTCCAAAAGCAGGTGTTGCAATAAAGCTTTTCGTTTAGAAACAGATCGGATATTTAAAAATAGAAAATTATACATATTCCGTACTGCCATATTCAAAACCTTAAACCGCAGTTTCCAAGTGGGATATGTGGAAATGCACATGAGGACCAGAGTATGTTGCATGGAGTTGCAAGTTGAAAATTGTTTTTGCAGATGCCGTTACTTGGGTTAATATGTGCGTTCTTAAAAATGGGTGCACATTTTGGAGAGTCAGGGTGAAGAAACGTATTAGATCTTCCACTGTTACTGGATGTCGTAGTGAATTGTCAGGTTCTATAGCAGTGTCATTGGTGCGCAGGGGAACTGTTAGATCAGGGTGTTCAGGTATTGCATCTGGCTTGGCTTTGCATTTGTAACTGTATGTAGGATGGTTTTCCGTACATGTGACACATTTTGGTGCAGCAGTTTGGTTTTGACATTCTCTGGTTGAATGGGGTCCTGAACAGTATCCGCATTTATCTCGGTTTGGACATGCAGCAGTAGTATGCTTGTTATACTGTTGGCATTTTTCGCACCGCAATGGAAGAGGTTGTTGAGAACGGGATGGTTCAACTTTGTACCTGCGTCTGTATATGTATGCTCCACTGTGTAGTAGGGTGTCTACAGCATTTTGTGAGTCTGTTAGGACCCGCACCATGTATGTGGGTCCGTTGTTATTGCGAATACGGATACATTTGCGGATTTGTACACCTTCGCATTCCAGTTCCTCAAAAATTTCTTCGTCTGTTAGACTAGGTTCTACACCCCTGATGACAACTGATAGTAGTGGGGATTTATGTGGTGGTGGTGGTTGTTTTTGAATGGAAGCATTTAGTGTTTGGATGTTTGCTTTGGCTCCATAGATTTCAAAAGAAGCTTTGTTTCTAATTAGTTTTGCAAAGTCTGGATCTGGTGATTTCAATATGATGCCATTACGGGTGAACAGTATTTGTGCAATTTGTGCCCTTGGCACATACTTAGATGTTTGTTGGAAAACATGTTTTGCTGTGTTGAATTTGGTGTCGTAGTTGGTGAGCAGGAAGTTATATAAGCTGGTATCCTGTTGTTTGGATTTTAGTTGATGAGCTGTATTTCCTGTATCTCGTTTAATTGGTGATCTAGATCGTTGACGTTGAGGTAGAGGTAATCCTTCGTAGGAATTGCGACGTCGGTGTTTTGTGGAATAGCTGGACGTTTGCATTGGATCATTGGTACTTCGTGAATCTAGCATCGTCTCGGAGTTTGGACCGTCCGTCCGTTTAGTACCTCCGGTGAAGGTTTTCACCCCTTCTCGCTGTCGTAGCAGCGTTGCAGGAAGACCATGATGCATATCAGAAGACCACAACCGTGAGTTGTTTATATGATCCAACAGAACAAACGCAAATCCTATGGGAAAAGAGGCACAAACTCAAACCAACTGACAACTCAATCCAATGAAGCGAATCCAAATTCCAAACCAATTGTAGAGCCCAAGACAAAGAAGAGGAAGGATGAAGGTAGTAAGGGAAAACAGTTTCAAAAAATAGTGCAAGTCGTATGTCTGCTCCACTCAACGTGTTCAACCAAAAGGTTCCTCGCAATCACCTAACCACCGTATAGGCTCAATTGGTACCGTTTGTCCGTTCCAGACTTACGGCTTCCACCTGGAATAATTGGCCCACGATGCGTGACACAAGAGAGACCGACTTACGATTACCTATACCTGATGCTCTTTGCAGTACTTAGCTCCTGATTATATAGTCTGGGATAAAAATATTTATCATGGGAGTTTCACTTGTATTCACCACATTTCATTTTCTGATCTTCCTTACAACTTCAATATTCACACATCTCTCGAATTATAATAAAACACATTTTTTCACTAATTACAATCGAAGTTATCCTTATTTGTGTTTCTAAAACTTATGTTTGTTTTGCATTTGAGTCGCACTGCCACCTAGTGTACGCTGTAGGAAATATAAGGTTTGGTGGTCAGTGCACACACAATTTCAGATTAAACAAAATACTCCAATCTGACGTTTGTGGTGCTCATGATGGTGATTGTCCAAACTAAAGCGTATTCAGTGGAATGTTTTTTTTGTAACGTTGATGCAACGTTATCCCAACGTTGTTCCCCTACATACAACATTCATCATAAATACAACATAATTACATACAACGTTGTGGCAACGTTAGTGTGTTGACTGGGCAGGAATGTGTTGCAGCAGAGAGACATCATTTTCAACACCTTCTGTAGTCAAGGTTAGTACACAATATGAAAACTGTAATTTTAATAGCCGACTCTAGCGACTGTCGCGGACCCCGTTCACCGGGAAAGACAAGCTCTGATGCCGGGCCGCTTGCCGCCGAGTCTCGCAGCGAATGTTAGGGAATGCTCTGTATATATGGTCTTACATTTATACTGCCCACCCTAATTTATCAATAAGGAGCTTCTGCCCACCCAGTCGACAATTTCTGGCGCCGCCCCTGCCTTTCGGACACGGCCTACGCCATCCTTTCTTTCTTTAGTTCAATGTTTGCCCACCTTAATTTGATTTGAATTAATTTTCCTCCAAGGTTGGGGTGGGGGGGGGGCAATGCCACCTGCCCCTGTGGTTGCGCACTGCACCTTCTTCCTCCGTAGTTCCTTTGAACTTGCATTCCTCTATCCTAAATTTCTAGATTAAAGTATAATAATATAGGGGCATGGACGTCTCGAAGGGGAGCAAGGGTGGCCACATCTCCCCTTTAGAAAACGAATGTCACTTTAAAAGTGCACATTTCACACGTATAATTTCATTACAGTCATAGTAATTTACATCCATTTTTATAATGGGGATGCAAGAATGCGATAATTTCAAATTCAAGTAGTGTTTTTTGAGGGGTATTTTCCTTGGGAAAATACCTTGTTTGTCCCTCCCTGGGAAAAATCTGCAGACATCCATAATTACGAGGACATTGCCCCCTACCCCCCTGTCCGGACGGGTAGGTATATAAGGGAATTTCAAAACAGGCATTATTTTTCTGAAACTTGGCTTCGTTTGAAAATGGTGGCCATTATTGTTTCATGACTTCCGGCATTTAGTAACAGATAGTTGTAAGAATTGTGATAACTCAGCTTAGAAAAATGATGGAAAGATGGGGTTAAAAACATTGTTTCCAGTATATTTCAAGCTAAATTTCACTTTTTTTTTAAACTTTTTTGACCATCTCCAATGCAAATGGCTCAATTTTAGGGCCAAAAAGTGATGTTCAATTTTGAACAAGAATCAAATTTTAGGATTTTTGTTATTAGAGAAGTGATGTAATGTCATAGCTATGATTGTTTTTTAAGCAAACATGTACATCTAAGGTTTTATCAGGAAATATTTGAGTTATGTTGTTTTTTTTTAACTGGTTATTTTTTCATTTTTTTTCAAAATTTAGGCCCCAATATTTCTGGTAGCGGACCTAATAATGATTTTATATTCACAGCACAACACAACTGTAAAATAAATTTGAGATTGATATTCCATGGATATCAAAGTTACAACAGTGGGAAGTTGGGCAAATAGCTGGATAATTTTATGTTTTAAGTTACAAAAATCATTTACTTTTAATGAACTATCATGCAATTAGAGTTATTGTATTTATTAATTACATCAAACAAATGGAATAGTAATCCTGTTAGTAGATATTATGAATGAAAAGATGTGTAAGGCAGACGTTTATCTGAACAGTGCAGAGGCATATAATGTATCTGTCTCTCATGTGTGCTATCCAATAGCAAGCCAGGGAAAAGAAAAGAGTACATGAATGCAATGAGATACCTTTTCAGGGCGTATTTTGTACTCGGGCACCCTCTCCAGTAATCTCTCGAACTCTTCCTTGGACTTGACTTTGGAGCGTGACAAATCGAGGACCTGAACAGCCTCCTTCTTCTTGCCGAGCAAGTCGTCGAGCTGAAGCGCCATGACGTCACAGGCATCCCCTTGCACATCTCTCTCCCCTTTCTCCTAGTTTAGGAGATTTCCTATCTCGATATCTGAAACTGAAAAAAAAAATGACATGAACTATTGGCGATCCCCAGTTCAAGCACAGTATATAGTTGTATATACACGCCTGTTTTACTCTATATTATTTACCTTGTATTTTCTTTGTTTTACTCTTCATATATGTTTACAGTGATCACCAGGCACGTATCTAGAAATATATTTCGGAGGGGGTCAGAATCAATGTCTCAGAAATAATCATAATAATAATAACAACAACAATAACATTAATAACAGTGTTTTAATTCAAATAATAAAATTATAATTAAAATATTAATAAGTATTAAATTAATTAATATTGTACTGTTATTAGTGCATCAATAGGTAAAAGTACTTCATAAGAATACAGATATAACAGCACATATTCAAGATTAGGAAAAAATTGTGTAGAAACAAAGCAAGGATATGTCAAATAAATAAAGAATTGAATATTTATTGAATAACAAATAGGGATGTTAGATCCAGTTAACGAAATGTAAATTCCTGATTAATATTTTTGCATATTATCATTAGTAGTATACATAAATATTCTTTGGTACTGTCCATCAAAGCCACATGATCTCAACCTAATCCTTGCCTTCCAGTAAGTTCAAAGGAAATAAATAAGCAACAAATGTTAAACAAATACATTTTCATTATTTAATTTATGTACTTGATAATTCTTTCGGGGGGTTCAGACCCCCTGGACCCTACCCCTAAATACGTCTTTGGTGATCATGTATGTTATATATGCATTACATACATTGTTATTATTTATTCCCTTTCAATATTAAATTATATTATGTCCCTACGCTTGTGGTTGACATAGGAATGGATATGTTCCATTTCTACAGTTGTATATACTTAATTTATTATATTATGTAGATATATGTTTGTGTGTGTATGTGTGTGCTTGTGTATGACTATATGTATGCATATTGATAAGTTTATAAATAAATCAGTAAATAAATTTTACATAAATTACTATAAAACAAATAAGAGATGCCAAACAAAAATATTATGCGAACAAAATTGTGTCTTCAAACAACAAAAGCAAAAGCAAAGCAATGTGGGACGTTGTAAATGAAAATACTGTAATGAAAGAAAAAAAACAAATAACAATATAAGATTATGCACAAATGATATTGAAATAGACGATTCATTTGTAGTGTGTGAAACATTTAACAAACACTTCACCGAATTAGGAGATAACTTAGTAACAAATATAAATAAAGCAAAAAACCCATTGCAACTTTTGCATAACTCTAAACCGGGCACTCTAGAAAGCATGTTTCTAACACCAACCACAACAAATGAAATATAGAAAGAGATATGGAATTTAAAAAAACTCAAAGGCTGTAGGAGACGAATTTCCAGTCAGTGTAACAAATGAAATCAAGGAGTTGTTAGCACCCATTTTAGAATATCTCTTTAATGACTGTATCGCGAATGGTATCTTTCCCACTAAGCTAAAAATAGCAAAAGTGAACCCAGTATTTAAAAATGGAAGTAAAAACCCTGGTTCAAAATTACAGACCAATTTCATTATTACCTGTGCTAAGCAAAATTCTAGAAAAGTTACTAAAACGTCGCCTTCTACAGTTCCTTAATAAACACAACATACTATCAAAAGAACAACATGGATTTATTGAAAATAAAAGCACAGAAAGTGCAACACATACATTAATCGAAAACATCTTGCAAGGTATAAACGATAAAAAATTAGTTCTCGGAATATTTTACATCTTGACAAAAGCCTTTGATTTAATAAACCACAAAATATTAATTTCTAAAATGGAACACTATGGGATAAGGGGTAACGCGCTTGAAATTATGAAACCATACTTATCAAACAGAATGCAATGTGTTGAAATTAGTCACGAAAGAGAAGGAAACGTAAGAAAATACAAATCCACTCTAAAGACATTAAAATATGGAGTTCCACAAGGATCAATATTAGGCCCACTACTTTTTCTGTTGTACATAAATGATTTACCATTAAATATACAGAATACAAAGATTTTGTTGTACGCAGACGATGCAAGCGCAATAGGGAAATGATGTGAAAGAGTTAGAAGCCAACATTGAAAAACAATGGAAGAAATGAAATCTTGGTTTGACAGTAACAAATTACTATTGAATGAATAGAAAACAAATTACGTGCTATTTCACACTAAACAAAACAATAAAATTAAAGATGTAGTAAATAATAGCCATCTTTCAGTAATATTAGTTAGCGAAACAAAATTTTTAGGGGTTACTATAAATGAAAATCTAAATTGGTCAAACCACGTTAAAAATACTTGTAAAAAAAACTAAATTCCAAAATATTTGCGCTGAGGTTATTAAAACAAACACTTCAAACAAATTCACTAATTCAGGTATATTATGCAATGTTTCAATCACTAATAAATTATGCAATAGAATTTTGGGGGAACTCACTGGAAAGTTTAGAAGCATTTAGAAAACAAAAGCAAGCCATTAGGATTATAGCAGGTATAAAGCCTAGGGAATCGTGCAAAACGTTGTTTAAGAAATTTAAAATATTAACCCTCCCTTCTCTGTACATATATGAAATGTCATTATATGCGAGAAAAAATATTGCGCTGCGAAGTTCAATAGAACACACATATAACACCCGAAATAAACAGCTCTTAAAGCCTTACTTCACCAGGCTAACATTAGTTGAAGAAGGACCCCAACAGATGGCAATTAAAATATTCAACCATTTACCAAATGATATAAAAGCAGAAAGAATGACAAGTTTCAAAAATAAATTAAAGAAACTATTAGTTAATAAGAAATATAGCGTTACTGAATATCTAGATTGTAAATTATAGAAATTTTGTAATTACATATTTTTTTATATATGAACTGTACTGAACCCTCCAAATACCAATGTATATGGTTTATATAAAGTAATAAAATTGAATTAAATTGAAAATTGAATTTATATTAAAAATAACATTACATAATGTAGATTACATACCATAATATGCACGTCCGCAGAACTTTTTCCAAGGAGGAGCAAGCAAGGTATTTTTCCAGGGTGGGGCAAACGAGGTATATTTTACCCCCACAGTAGGGCTACCCTCACAAAAAATACTCCTTCAGTTTAAAGTCATCATGTTCCTGCAACGTCTTTTAATAATTAATGTAAATTACTGTGATGGAAATGAAATTATATAATTTTAGGTTGCCATACATTTTCCAGGAGGGCGTGGCCCCCTTACTCCCTTCGCGCGGACGTCCATGCCCTTTAAACCTAAAAAGAGGTAATGGAACGCCGTTCTGGTTCGTTCCGACCGGTATTATTATTACTATGTAAGTTAATTTTACTATTCAAGTTTTATCAACGGCTCGCCCCCCATCCCCTTAGAAAAAATTCTGGCAACGCCAGGAACTCTGTAAGTTTTAAATCGATGACAATGCCGAATACAAGCACAGGGAGACCGGACAGACACATGAATTAATAAAGTGCCGGAAGTCAACATGCCACGTGTAGCATGCAAAACTCGACCAGCGATCACCAGCATGCGAGTCCCGTTCGACCTCACCTGCACGAAGACAATTGAGGACGTGACGACATGGGCCAGGGTATGACATGAACGGATAACAAGACATTAACAGAAATAAACAGGAGTCAACCGATGAATCGGATACGTAAGGCTACATTGGGCGAAACAGTGATTGCAAAGTGGCTATTCTCGATCCAGTGCAAGAACGAAGTTAATGTAAACAAAACCACGTGAGTTCGGAGAAATGGCTCCCTGCCTGTTAGGTATGGTGTTATTTTGACCATTAATAAATTGGTCCTAGCTGTACCGTTCATAATACAGTAAAAAGGCTCCTAACGGACATTTCTTAATTCTTCGGAAGAAATACATATGGTGTATGGAAAGATTACAAACAGCTCTGACTAACTAACTCTCTAGCCTTCTTCAACCCGAAGGTTCATGGCTGCAGCAACACAGGCCTTCCATCTGTCCCTATCTTGAGCAAGATCTATATACTCTTTTCCATCCCTACCGATTTCCTTTAGGTCCATCTCAACGTTGTCCCTCCATCTTCGTCTTGGCCTTCCTAAGGTCTCTTACCATCAGGTTTCCCAACAAGAATCCTGTAAACTCCTCTTTCCTCTCCCACTCGTGCCACATGGCCTGCCCACCTAAGTCTTCTTGATTTAATTATTCTAATAATATCTGGACACTGTGTAGCAGCGGCGAATGGGTTCCAAAACCGGGGGACAAAGACAGTATATTTCCCTTTGCAAATAAGGTTTACCATAGTGCGGGGGCAAAAGTGGCGAAAAGTAGGGGGGAAACTGGCCCCCCCCGTAATCGCCGATACTGTGTGTAGGGGTCCTCGATTCGATACCCGGTCGATGCACATAGTGGTTCGGATCCAACTATAAACTTTAGGTTCAGTCCCGATTAGCCATACTGTGCAAAAACTGGATTCAAAGCAAGTAATCAAACAGGCAAAATGCCCTATGTGAGAAATTTTCAGAATTAATGTATTTATCATGGAGGAAGAAACAGAAAAAATGATGGAAAGAGATGGAGAAACAGGAGACAACAGAGAAAGATTGGGAGAGGAATAAGGAATAGAAAGAAAGACGCTGATATCGATCCTTAGGAGGAAGTGGAGGAAAAGAAGTAGAGAGAGAGAGAGAGATACAAAGAAATATTAAAACAAAGAAAGAGAGAAAATGAGGGGAAGCGAAAGATTACAAGAAAAAAAGAGAAAGAAAAAAGAGATAGAGAAAATGTACGAAGCAAGAGCGAAACATTACAAGGAAGAAAGAGATAAAATAACACAGGATGTAAACGAGAGAGGGAAAGAAAGAGAGCGACTTATAAATGGACGAAGAAAGAGAGAGTGAGAGAAAAGAAAAACAGAAAAAAGAGAATCTTCGTATAATCACCGATATAGAATTCACCTAAATACTTGTACCACCCTCGAAAAATTATCTGGAAGCAAGCCTTTCACAACTGCAAAACAATCCTGTGGTGTCGATGGTGTGGTGTCCAGTTTCCATCTGGGGTCGTTTTGAGAAGGTGTGAAGATATATTTAGCATTAAAATACCCATAAATTGGGCGAAAAAATTGAGGAATGTTAGGGATGTATGGGAAAACCTACAAATTTGCAGAGCTCGTAAAAAAAAGAAAAAACCTAGCGCAATCATATAATTATAATTTAATTTGAATTAGTTATTTTACGTAGCTTTCCTACCACTTTTGGCTAATCGCGACGATGAGGTGATGAGATGAAATTGAGGACTAAAGTGGTAAACGTTGTAAGTACCAAAAGCGAAAGTGTTGGGAAATCGCATCGTTCCGCACATCAGCCCGTAAGAACGTGCACACTAGTGACCTCTTTACACGCCCTTTGAACTACTTAGAGGGCTACCAGCCACATTTCACGTTTACCATATTATAAAGCATGGTAACGTGGAAAACGGTGTTTGAATTATTGTGGCACTTACAGCGTTTACCAATTTTAGTCCTGAATTGATGAAGGGACAATCACAAACACATATGGACTACACGACACAAAATCCCACTGAATGTGGTTTCAGGCGCCAGACCCTCGTTGGCATGCAACATTGCAGGTACCGGTGTGTATTACCTTTAAGTGAGGTTGACTCTAGCCGACCTCCGTGGCAGAGTAGTTAGCACAGCGTACTTCGAAGCCAGAGGTCACGGGTTCGAGTTCTGTGTTGCTTGTGAGAGTCCCTTCATCACATCATTACTCATCCTTCTGCAGACTTCCTCTCTACACAACAAACACATTCATTTATGCAAGGACAACATTGAAATTTTTACAAGTTTGAGAAATCTTGGATGTTATTTTCATAACTTCCTATAGGTTCACATTTAAAACTTTTATGGCTCGAGGGGGGCATGGCCCCCATGGTCCCTCCCCTGGGTACGGGCCTGACCCACATTGCCTTACAAACGCACGTGGCATCAAAGCGATGAAATATGTGTCATATACCTTACCTGTGCAGAAAGTGTGTCAGAAAACCACGTGGATTTCCATGCAGACTACATGGCTAAATTGCAAATTCCTTCCGTTGAAAACTGGAGCTTTCTGCCGAGGGTAAAAAGCAGTTGACTTATTCTTCCCTCTTCACACGTTCTCCAACCAAACGGGTTTCACTCTTCGCTATCAATTGCACGCTTGTCGATCGCCGAACACAGGAAACACCGTGATTCTCCTGTCAAACGCATGCTGCACACTTTTTCGTTGCTTCGAAACTGGTTCGTTTACATCCAAGTCGATTCAGACTTCCACAAAGTTATCGATTCGAGCGTCAGACGGGTCCATTCGACGAAGTAGTTCAGGGACTCGAATGTAGATGTCACGAGCGTGCAAAAGACATATTACTTTCCCGTTATCCTGCAAAAAACTGCTCCGACTTAATTTCTAAAGCATAAATGGAGTTTTTACCTTCTGTTTCTACATTTAAGCCTTTTTATGGTTCATACCAATATAAATTTATTTTATTTATTTTGTAAGGAGCGCAAGAGGATTTTATATGCCTGCCTTAATGATGCCTTGCTTATGCGATTTGAAACAATTTATAGTATTTGAACGTGAATTTCAAAGAACTGATCTGATATTGCATTTGAGTGAAATCCGTCAACCAATTGAGGGGAAAGGTGGTCGCCCGGGACACCGAAAATGCAAAAAAAGATAAAGTTGGAAAATCGTAATCGCGGTGGCGTCCTGTAAAAATATTGTTTCACGAAGAAATAAATCTAGAAAAAACGTGTTTAGTTTACAGTTAATACAAACAATATACGAAATCTACAAATCTACCAAGGCTCTAGAATTTTCACTGCGGCCTTGTTAGGAGTTATCACGGATTACATATCGATTCCAAAATAAATGGATAATAAACCTTTTCGAGCAGGCCTCATCTCCAGGAAGCTATCAACTCGGGGCAAGCCCCGGCACCTAGCGATCTGTTGGGTGAGATGAGTTAAGGCAAATGGATAATAAACCTTTTCCTACTCCCACAAAAATAGGAAATAGTTAGGCTGGAGAGTTCAAATGAACTAACCGATCTCCACCTTTTTCCAAAACAAATGGATAATAAGAAAAGGTTTATTATCCATTTATTTTGGAATAGATATGTAATCCGTGATAATTAAGTTGGAAATTAACGATTTTCTTCGTTTAATAATAATAATAATAATAACAATAATACATTTTCTTTATTGACCGGGCGAGGTTCAGCCAAGGGCTGCTCGGCCACCTAACCCTTGTCAATATGATAATACATATGAGATGATATAAACTGCGTATGGAGCAGAAAGCTAAATGTAAAATAATACACATACAGATACAAGGATATTTTTCAAACATCTTCCACCGACCTGGGCCTTGTGGATTACACAGTACCCATATTGCCAAATAAACTATGCATATTCAAAACACTTTCGTGTGTAAATAAACAATACACAATAATTCAACATCGCTAAAAGCATAGTGTTTCATCAGTGGCGGCGATTGGGTTCCAAGACAAGGGTAGGCAAGATGGCAAAACTGGAAGGGGCAAAGACATTTTATTTCCCTTTGTAGATAAGGATTAGCACAGTGCAGGGGCAAAAGTGGGGGGCAACCCCCTAATCGCCGCCACTGGTTTTCATTGTAAAAGGCCGTCAACATGTCGACGGATATAGAAACTTCGGTTGCCGAACTTACGCAGGAACAGAGCAATGTCACGTTATGTAGATTTTGAATCGATGACCAGAAAACTGGAGAGTGTTCCTACATGATATGATCAGGCGCGGTTGGCCCTATAGCGCACAGGATCAGTGAACCCCCAGTAATATACGATAATCACCTCGAGAATGAACAATGAACAATGTCTTTAAATTTTCACATTATTTCGCTAAAAATTCTACACAATAAGTCATGTATTTGTGCCCGTAACACGGCGAACTCTCTTGCTGAGAAGAAGAAACCGCGAATCGGCCGCCCTGATACAGACCCTCAGTTGAACCCCCACAGGACAGCTCGTGCCATTGTGAAAGCTTCGTGCGGGAGCAGAAGCGCGAGGAGGGTATAGGACAAAATACATGGGAGATGAGATTTGCAGAACCTATGTTCAACCCAACGGTCATGCGCAGTTCGTTCTCTCGCAGAAGGCGCGGGACAAGGCTCCTTTCTCGCTGCTTCCTCCCTTCCAGTGTTGCTGCGTGCGGTTCAAGTTTGAAGCGCACACATTACATATTCAATCTTCCCTTGTATCATTTTTGCACCAAACTTCTTGGAATAAATGCAAGATTGTGTCAGAGATGGATGAGTGGAAACAAATAGAAGCTGGAATTAGATGCGATGAATTAAAATAAAGGAGATACATTACCAAAATACCTTGTGCATGCATTCAGAGGTTTTTCCTTAAAGGTGGAAACACTTCGGGTTCGCGAAAGAGAAAGAATGGCGCGAAGACGTGACTCGCTGTCGCTCGGTGTCAAAGTCTCAAGTTTTTTAGTTTTTGAAGTGCTTGGATACTTGTTGGAAAGTATTAAGTGATGCTGCGAGTGAAACGAGGGATGGACTTTACCTAGGTTATGTCATTTGATGCAGTGTAGGCGTTGCTGTCCGCGCAGGTAAGAAATGACCGATAGAAATGCACATAATTAACGTAAACAAACTTCCTTGTCCACTGAAAAAAAGCGTGTGCTGGTCGACCAGCCCCAAATTTGAACACACCTGTCGCGTATAAATGAAAGGGTCTCAGGTTCGATTTCTAGTATGCGCATGCCATTAGTTGCCATTTCCCTTTAACAAATGTAGGACCAGTTCTGATTAGTCAGCATGGACGTCCGGAAGGGGAAAAGGGGGCCGCCCCCCATGGAAATTGAATGTAAACCAAAAATTATATATTAAACGCATATAATTTAATTTCAGTCACAGTAATTTTTGGTAATTATTATAAAAGCGTTGCAGTAACTTTAGACTGAAGGAGTGTTTTTTGCTCCTCGTGGGGAAATAAATATATTACTTGCCCCTACTTGAGGATGTCCATGATATTCCAACAAAACTCAACTTTTTTCATAAAGGCACAATTTATTGTAGTTTCAGCCCTAAATTTATTCGCACACCCCTACAACAAAACCTTATACTCCCAGATAAAAAGAATTCTTGACAAAGCTTTTAAACCCTCCCCCATCCTTTTGTTGGGCGAAGGAAGTATATTTTGCGGAAAGTGAATATATGTCACATCACTTCAGTGAACCCCCGGGTAAATAATGCACGAGCCGCGCCTGGATATGATACACTTATGGTACAAGACCTGTCCAAATTTATCTCCAGAGAACTGGTACTTCTGGCATTTTACATAATTGCCAAATCGCTAGTCCGCGGTAGGCTGTGTTAACTACTACATACATACCCACACATGTGTTAATTCGCCAAAAGAGCCTGGTCGACACTCCGATAAGATCTCTGCACCATTGCCTGCCTCCGTGGCGGAGTAGTTAGCACAGCGCGCTACGACTTCGTGTATCCTGGGTTCGAATCCCAGCCTGGGTGTTCTTTGTGCGTGTTCCTTCATCAATTTCATCATATTGTTAATCATCCTCATCGTCGCGATTAGCCAAAAGTGGCACGCAAGTGCACCATTCTCTGCTAGGAAAGCTTCGATTTGATTTTTTTTTTATTTTGATTTGATTTAGTTTATTTTACTTCGCGTTTTGTGCCTCTTGGCTAATTTGCGAAGATGGAGATGAGTGATGAAATGATGAAATTGATGAATGGACATTCACAAACAACCAAGCCCGACCGGGATTCGAACCCGGGACCCTTGGCGTCGCAGCGCGATGTGCTAACCACTCGGCCACAGGGTCGGGCAGGAAAGCTTCGAATTGCACGATCGTTTTGGTTGTGTATTTCTCTCATTCTGTTATACTCTGTTCAAATAATGATTGTTGGTAGATTGCAATTCTTTTCACAGCATATCTGGCTGTTATCATTTTGAGCTCCCGAAGCCTTCAATAAGCCGCTGATGTCATCTCAACCCAGCACCTCGGATTCGATACCCGGTGGAGAGACATTTCACAGTGGTTCGGGTGGTAGCCGGACAATTGCGATGACGGGCAATTGCGACGACGGGCAATTGCGACGACGGGCAATTGCGACGACGGGCAATTGCGATGACGGGCAATTGCGATGACGGGGAATTGCGACGACGGGCAATTGCGACGACGAGCAATTGCGATGACGGGCAATTGCGATGAAACCCAGTTAGAAGTGAAAGGGTGGGTGGGTAATTGCGATGACATTCTACATTTTCTATCAAATTGAAGGGTGACTTACTTACAAGAAAATTATGTGAATTTGATTGAATCAAGGGCTAGAGCCAACAGACCACCTTTTGAAGCCACCCGTTTCCACATATGTGCAAATACACTTCCCAACTCTCTTGTCGATTTTAATGTCACGCTACTTCCTTTTCTGACCTTCTAGATTAAGTTCCATCCGCATGTACTTGGAGTTGCTGTTTTCTGCTTGGCTCTTGAGGCAGGCCAGAACATCACGAATTTTTGGATGCGGTCTTCCAAGCCACCAATTTATTTTGTTGTTCCAACCTTCTACGGCATTATTAGTTCTGTGGCACCTTTGGTTAGGTTACAGTGCCTTGAATAATGTAGTGTGGAAAACGGACGGTTCTGGCCTCTCTGGCAGGTTCCACTCAGAAAGGATACCGCTAGAGGCGCTGGTGTCGGTACAGGTGCATGCATTCGTCTGCTTATAATGGAAGTAAATGGAGTTTTTGCTGCAACGTCTGATTCTTTTCCTTGTAACATTTCTTTGTATCAGAAAATTGTTATGATATTTGGTACAGTAGTCGCAAAAATATTAAAGAACATTCTGAACCGTCGATCATGACCTGTCCTTGAGTTTTTTATTAACAATACGGAAGAAAACATAGGTATGGATTTTTACTCGTAACTCGTAACATGACACTCGCCGCGAGAATTAATATTGTGTATGCATTAACCTGAAAGGTTCATTAATATTGTCATTGTCACAAACATTATTTTTATGGAAATTCACACAGACAATACTTGTTTATTTTTCAAAGATCTGCTTTACATCCACTCGCGTGTTGTCTAACTTACCGCTCAAAAACTCGCAAGCCTGAAATATGACACTTTTCGTTTCCTGCTTACTGGAAAAATGTAAACAACGCGTTGGTTGAGTTTTCACCATGTCTCGAAGATATGATAGCTACTGGTTTGTGCCTGGTTGTTCTAGTGGATATCGTTCAAGTAAAGAAAAGGGTATTTGTATATTTAGTGTTCCCCAAACAAAAAGATAAATTTTATTAGCATACAAAAATAAACTTGTGTACACAGTTCAACGTTCGACGTCCACCTCACATTGCGATGTTGCTGATCGTGTTGCGTTGCACATAAAACGTATTTATGTTACTTTTCTGTGTAAATTAATGCTATTTCGTGACTGCAAATCACTCCACAAATATAACCGTTTCCATCAATTCACTTACCGCCTTTCAAGACAAACAAATCTACACAATATATTCCAAAAACTAACTAAGCCGCATTACTTTCATAAAATAAATTAGCACCTGTACGGATCGCACTGCCATCTATGTTGTCATCGTCTCGGGAACCAGTTTCTTGGGTCGTTTTCCACACTACGTTATTCAAGGCGCTGTAGTTAGGTTAGGTTAGGTTAGGTCAGGTCCGGATCGTCGCAATTGTCCTACCATTAATTTGTAAAATGACCTTCACCGTCAAAATCATAGCAATTGTCCGCCATCGCAATTGTCCTATTATACGCGTAGATTCGGTTCGGGTCAGTGGCGGTTGGTGGTTCTGAAAACAGCGCCAGGAAGTGGTTCGTTTTGAAAAGTGAGAATACGAACCTCATTCGACGCGCGGGAAAGTCAGACAGAAACACTGAAGTAAGGAAGTGAATGGAAGGGGATGTGGCCCGGAACATTTGATGTTTTGAAGAAATGGCGTTCAATAATAAATATAATAACAATTATTTGCATTACACGATTATTTGGGTGGTGTCGTGTCGTTTGCGCCGAGTCATTTCCGCCGAGGCTTCTTATCGGTTCATTTCCGCCGCGACATATGTCAAGACCTTCCTCGGCTGGTTTTCCCACAATCCAGAGTGTCATCACCGCCGCGCGCACGTGTGTTTATGAGCACATGGAGCATAGTGCAATACGTGGACTTAAAACATAAAATCAAAAGTGTGTTTATGACGATGCACAGCTGTGTTTACACTGAAATGTTAAACCTATCCAGAGTCAAATATGACTTTTCTTAACTTATTTCAAAAGACATTACACAGGATTACTTGTATCAATTTTATTCCACAACAGAAAATACATAAAATAGTATCAGCCTATTAACTATTAATCATTTATCGTTAATCGTCAAAAAAACCATTAAATACAGTATTGTTAAAATATTGAAAGCATTCTACAAATACTACGTAAATGTATACTTTGGAAGCAACATAAATGTGCCAGTCTATTACACTCAATTATTGTACACTACATAAAATCATCCAAACATTATAAATGCAGTGTAATTTTTTGCAAACATTATATAAGTAATAGCTACGTATATACTCGTATAAACACAATATTTCGATACACTTGCACAACAAATACAAACGTTATTTCTATCATTTCCATATTCTCAGTCTCTCTCAAGTCTCAGTTTTACATAAATACTAATTTCCCAATGTATATCCCTCATATATACTTTCATCTTACATTCATTTACCAATCACCTTCCTTTTCAATCGAAGATAAACACAGTTGGAGCTGGGCAACGTCATAAACACACATTCGCGCGGCGGTAATGACACTCCGGATTGTGGGAAAACCCACCAAGGAAGGTCTTGACATATGTCGCGGCGGAAATGAACCGATAAGAAGCCTCGGCGCAAGCGACACGGACTTTATTTGGGTGTGCACTTGTGAGTGTGCGAATAGGCAGAAGCTTCTATTGGTTCGGATCGAACTTTACAGGTCCAGTCCCGATTAGCCTATCTGTGCATAAAGTACTTACAAACAACAATTCAAACGAACAACTCAACGAAACAACTATCGCTAACTCTGTTGCTGACTAGGACCGTTAGCTAGATAGAGCGAGATTATTTCCGTAATATGTCTGGGTGTTATACATTTGCAGCTTCGAAACGAGTCACAACTCTTGAAGTATCAAATCAACCAATCGCTAACCCTCCTGCTCATGCTCTAAGCTGTTTGTAGGCCCGCTTGACAGACTTCAGCGCGCTCTACCGCTTCCCATGATTGGCTGTTTTCGTACTAGTTGCCGAAGCAATGTCCAAATGCAAATCTGGCATTTTATTAGCATCCTGCTCATCGCGTAAGTGCTCTAAACGCAGCTCCAGCGCCTTTTATTCAATTATCGGCTGATGGCTACCCGGAAGGCACTTTCCAGCGCCCCCATCGGCAAATACACACAACACAGCTGCAGGAGCCGTGACCCAGCAAAAGACACGGCTCCACTTGGGAAGCCAGTCAGAGGCAATAAGCGGTAATGGCTCATCTTTATTCATGGTGCATTACAAACCCCGATATTAATTAATTTAAACTGCGGTTGTGTGCGAGTCTTCCCTCCGCGAGGGAATAGCTTCGTCGACTAGAACGTATTGGAGTTATCTCCCTTGGATGGGAGTCTGTCAGTGCGGTTTACCAAACTCTAAACTCTTCTGAGCGAGTTTTCATTTCAATTGTAGATCTACAATGCAGATTCTGTTCAAACAACTGTCAAGGATCAGAATAGGAGACTAATGCCTAAGAAATGAACTGGCAAACCAGTTTGCAAGGATGGCTTCGCTCGCAAATAAGCAGCCCTATTTTATGGCGTTTGTATCAATTACTCTAAGGCGTCTTAGACAAATTAGTGAGCTTCCCCGATGGCGTAGTGGTAAGGTCGTCGCCTTGTAATGAAGGGGTCTCGGGTTCGATACTTGGTTGGTGGAGGCAAATTACCCAGTGGTTCGGATCCCACTTTAAGCTGTAGGTCCAGTTTCGATTAGCTTACCTGTGCATAAAATGGACTTAGAAACATCAATTCAAACAAGGGTGGAGGAGCTATGGAGGATATTATAACTTTTTGTTTTAAGTCCACCAACAGATAGGCAAATCGGGACTGGACCAACAGTTTTATGTTGTATCCGAACCACTGTGTGCCTCTATGAAACCCGGGACCCCTTGATCACAAGGCGACGACGTTATCACTACTCCATCGAGGAGCTTTGAGCTGAGTATTTTGGCCGTAAAAAATATTAGACCATTCATATTGTGAATTCTATCCTGAAAGGGCAAGAATGGACACTAACAACCAGCGCTATAACTATAAAATCTCACTAGTATGTCTAATGTCTATGAATCGTAAACATATAAAAATTTGCCTCCCAGGCGCCGGATTTTGATGACATTTCATCTTTTAACTGGTGCAACGTAGACATTGCTAACTAGTACAGAAGTCCTGAACATCCTCCTCAGGTTGAAGAAATGTAAATTTTTTGGGTCATTTTTTGGTAATTTTTTACCATTTTTTAAAAATATTTTGCGTCATTTTAGGTCATTTTTTAAAATTTTGCGTCAGTTTTACGCCATTTTTTTTTTAAAAAAATTGTGTCATGCTGAAACATAGGAAGTTCAACAATTTGTTTTGTCTGAATGTTATCTTGCGGTACTTACTCTGTGTTTAACTACCAGCGCAACAAAGCCTGTCTGAAAATCGCGAAATGCAACATTGTGGAGTTTCTTATTCACAGTCCGTACAACACACCAAGGTGAAGAAGCAATTGTTAAATTGTTTGTCTTGGAATATATATACTATTTTCAATAAGCAGGTTGAGTTTTGTACGAATTTTTGGGTCATTTTTCAAAGATCTTAGGTCATTTTACTGGATTTTTGTTGTCATTTTAAACGTCACTTTTCAATTATTTTTAGGTCATTTTACAGGGTTTTGTTGTCATTTTAAAGGTCATTTTTCAATGATTTTTAGGTCATTTTACAGGATTTTTGTTGTCATTTTCAAGGTCATTTTTCAAAGATTTTAGGTCATTTTACAGGATTTTTGTTGTCATTTTAAAGGTCAATTTTCAATGATTTTTAGGTCATTTTACAGGATTTTTGTTGTCATTTTAAAGGCAATTTTTCAAAGATTTTAGGTCATTTTACAGGTTTTTTATTTTAAAGGTCATTTTTCAATGATTTTTAGGTCATTTTACAGGATTTTATTGTCATTTTAAAGGCCATTTTTCAAAGATTTTAGGTCATTTTACAGGATTTTTGTTGTCATTTTAAAGGTCATTTTTCAATGATTTTAGGTCATTTTACAGGATTTTTGTTGTCATTTTAAAGGTCATTTTTCAATGATTTTTAGGTTATTAAAATCAGGGCCCTGGATCAGTGATCACTGACCTATCCTATGTAAAATTTTCCGTGGGCTCATGCATAGGCTTCGAATTTGAGGCGGGGGAGGCAAAGCACTTTTCTACGACTGTCGAAACGTAAGGGAGGGGTAAGCAGAGTACCTATTTGCCAAGCACATATCTAGACCTACCAACGAAATGTTTCACGTGTTATATAATAGTTAAGTTCATAATTAAGATTACTTTGTCTAATAATAATAATAATAAAATATATCTGAATTAAGGTAAAAATGCTATGAGAATAGAGATGTACCAGCACGTATTCATTATCTAGATTGTGTCTATTTAAGATCTCTGCAATTTGTATAAAAACAGTTGTCCTTCTGGAGAAATTAATGTCATAATAAAATTTAAATCGGTTATTTATTGATTATCAAATATATTGTTAGGTCCACCTGATGGAAAAATAAAGTATCTGATCATTATTTTTATTTTTGTCCGTATTATTATAAATAGTGGTACGGATAAAATTTCGCAGGCACTGTCAACGCAAATCTGTTTAATCAGTACCTTTATAAGTTCTGTACAACAGTAAACAAGTGTTTTGCTTATTCAATTTTGGTCTTGGTAAGTCTTATGGAGTTGGGGGTCTGCATCACTCTGGACGCCTTCAAAATACATCCTTGCCTTTTTCCTCCCTCACTTCCACTCTTCCTTATATATTTTTACTAGCTCATTGTCCGGGTATTTATTTATACCAATCTTCTATTAGATAGGAAAATAATGAATTCTAACTATAGTGTAAAATGAACTTGGAGTTGAACGGCATTGGGAGTCTCACTATTTATCTTAACGACCTCGAAAACTATTGATTCCACACTAATATCGGTCGTTTTCATTTTTTTTACATGTCACCCCCTTCCCATTCCACCCCTAGGGGTGCCAGGGGTGTCTTAAAGTTGAACGGCATTGGGAGTGTCGCTATTCATCTAAGCGACTCAGAAAACTATGGATTTCACAATAATATCGGTCGTTTTTGAATATTTTTACATGCCACCTCCTTCCCACCACCACCCATAGGGGTGCCAGAGGTGTCTTGAAGTTGAACGACATTGGGAGTGTCACTATTCATCTAAGCGACCCAGAAAACTATGGATTTCACACTAATATCGGTTGTTTTCGAATATTTTTACATGTCACCTCCTCCCCCCCCCCGCCCATACGGCTGCCAAAGGTGTCTTGAAGTTGAACAGCATTGGGAGTGTCACTATTCATCTAATCAACCCCGAAAGCTATGGATTCCACACAAATATCGGTCGTTTTCGATTATTTTTACATGTCACCCCATTCCCACCCCGACCCATAGGGGTGCCAAGGGTGTCTTTGAGTTGAAAGGCATTGGGAGTGTCACTATTCATCTTAGCGACCCCGAAAACTATGGATTCCACACTAATATCGGTCGTTTTCGATTATTTTTACATGTCACCCCCTTCCCACCCCTTACCCTTGGGGTGCCAGAGGTGTCTTGAAGTTGAACAGCATTGGGAGTGTCACTATTCATGTAAGCGACCCAGAAAAATATGGATTCCACACTAATATCGGTCGTTTTTTATTATTTTTACATGTCACCCCCTTCCCGCCCCTTACCCTTGGGGTGCCAGAGGTGTCTTGAAGTTGAACAGCATTGGGAGTGTCACTATTCATCTAAGCGACCCAGAAAAATATGGATTCCACACTAATATCGGTCGTTTTTGATTATTTTTACATGTCACCTCCTTCCCACCCCCACCCCTAGGGGTACCAGGGGTGTCTTATACCCACAATATTTCTTTCCATATCGCAAGTGATATGTGTACCAAGTTTGGTTGAAATCGCTCCAGGTGTTCGAGAGTTATGCCGGAACAAACATACACTCACATTCACACATACATCCATTTATATATATATATATATATATATATATATATATATATATATATATATATATATATATATATATATATATATATATATATATATATATATATATAAGATACAGTATAAGCAAATTATATTTTCATTTAGTGGAAAATCTCTTTGAGGACCCCCAGACTTAGAAGAAAATATAAGATGTAAGATTTGGAAATGAACTCTGTACTCCTGAAACAAAAAAAAATCCTTCGACACTCAGTGGGGTCGGGGGAGAAGGTTATAAAATTTGGACCTCTAGGCTATCCCTTGTTTTGAACCCTACCGACATTATTATTATTAGTAGTAGTAGTAGAGGAGAAGGTCTAAATATGGGCCCCCCTTTTTATGTTGTCATTTTCGTAGGGGAAAAAAAATAATATATCAAGCACTTGCCTTTAAAATGCATATCTATGAAATATACACTGGCTGACAAAAAAAGTGAAGCACCCAGAAGGAGTGATCGAAGATTACTCCATTTCGGTATACCTGCATACCATTGATGTGTGAGTAAATGATTAGATGTACAAGGATCTGTAATGTGTAGAACGCCCACCAGAGGGCATTTGTGTCGTCACCTCCTGTTGCTGATAAGGTGGGACCAGTCACCTGCTGTGAGTCAGACAGTGCAGCACGAAGTTCAGAGAGGAAAACGAAGCACCGGCGATGCCTCGCAGACGCGTTAGACAGCCGATCCAGCAATTGACAGCATTTGACAGAGGCCGCATTGTGGGACTGCATGAGGCGGGTTGGTCGTATCGGGCAATTGCCAGGCATGTGGGCCATTCAGATGTCACAGTGGCCCGATGTTGGAATCAATGGGTACATGAGGGCACCCATGCACGTCGTGCAGGTTCAGGTCGACCAAGAAACACCACCCCGAGGGAGGACCGTCGTATGGCGCTCCAAGCAGTGCGGGATCCCACAACTTCGGCACCCGTCATCCGAGAACATGTACTGTACTGGACACTCTACAACATCCTGTGAGTTCCCACACAGTGTCTCGACGACTCGCATCCGCCGGATTCGGGTCCTACCGCCCCATGCGCCGGTTGCCGTTGACACCACAACACCGACGCCTGCGGTTGGTGTGGTGCCGTGCTCGGGAGGCATGGACAGAGGACGAATGGCGTCGCATCATGTTCAGTGATGAGTCCCGCTTCTCCATGACCTCCGATGACCATCGTGTGCGGGTGTGGCGGCGTCGAGGGCAGAGGGCACACCCTGCCTACATTGTGGAGAGACACAGAGGTGTGACTCCTGGCATCATGGTGTGGGGAGCCATTGGATATGCGTTCAGGTCACCTCTAATAGTGCTTCGGCAGACTTTGACGGCACAGCGATACGTCACAGACATTCTGCGTCCACACGTCCTACCCCTTATGGCACAGCACCCTGGGACAGTGTTCCAACAAGATAATGCACGCCCACACACAGCCCATGTGACTATGGACTGCCTAGAGCATGTTGAGGTCCTCCCGTGGCCAGCACGATCCCCGAACATTGAACATGTGTGGGATGACATTGGACGGGGACTCCGTCCTAGTGCCAACCTGCGGGATTTGGAGGGACAGCTGCAACACCTGTGGACGAACGTGCCTCAGGAGAGGATCCAAAGGCTGTTTGACACTATTCCGAACCGCATAAGGGCATGCATTGCGGCCAGAGGGGGTGCGACACCCTACTGACCTGGCGCCACCATTCCACCTGTAACTGCCAACGGGCTTGACTCTTGCATCCTATATTGTAATCAGTTCAATAAAGGTACATGGACTTTCAGCATATGTAGTTTCATTCACGTCCAACCACTCCTTCTGGGTGCTTAACTTTTTTTGTCAGGCAGTGTACTATACTTAAATGTAATATCATGCTAAAGTATGGAAGGTCTCCATTTTTTTTTTAAAAAAAAGCAATTTCCAAAAAATGGTAAAATGATGTATTTCAAAATTGTGGTCTAAATATGGGCTACTAGTGGCAATATCACAAAAGCAATTAAAATTAAAAAACAGTCATTTATCGCTAAAACATTATAAAATTCATATTTGTGAATAATCTGTTGTCTTGAAAATCACGCAGAATGGGAAAAATCGAAATTAAGAAAAACATCCAAATATTTGTTGAAAATGTGATCTCAACATTAGACCTCATGTCATAGCCCATATTTAGACCATCACGCTATTTTTCTTCTTCAATTTATTTTCGCTCTCTGTGGTACATATTTCACAAAAAAATCATGGCATTATAAAAGCCCACATTTGTTTCATGTACCGCTAATATCATAACGTATACAAAGCACATGAGAATTCAGAAAACTCTGAGTTAAAACATACCTGCAAGAAGTTTTCGGAGGACGCAATTCTATAACAGCGTCCAAGGCCGAGACTAACCACCACATTCTCTTGCGAATTGGCGCCGCAACCTTTGTCCTTGACAGATAACCAGTTTCAATAGCCTCTGCCAGGCTGCAGCACCCGAGAGCGCTGATAACTCCAAAACCCATATTTAAACCTTCGCCCATATTTAGACCTTATCAAGGTACTTCACTTCCACTAATTGCATGCTCTGTATTAGTAACACTTGTAAACTTTAAATTACAGACATATCTGATAAAATCTTATTCATTATACTTAGTTTTCGTTTATGATGTAACCAGCTTATGTTATAAGAAGTTATTCAAAGGCTATAAACTACATCCTTCTACCTTCTTTCAAGAAATAAGCAAGTAACAGGACTTGACGTGTTTTATTTTGCTATTATTACAATTTTTTATGCACCCCCCCCCCTAGTGAACTAGCCTAGTGGCAAAAACCTCCCCTGTGCTGACACTGGGTACATATAGGTACAGTCACGGACACTGCTGGGTTGTAATGATTCCATTGAAAGTCAATGCATCCATTACAACCCAGAACTGTCCGTGACTGTACATCTAAGCATGAACAACGCGTGAGGGAAGCTTAAGTGATTTGTAACATCTGTGGTCATTTGAGGCTGTTTACATGCACAACGATCGCCTACCGTAGGCAAAGCCACCAGTTTTGCACCTTGGAATGACAAGTGAATATCAAATGGCTCATGAACACGTGTAGTTGACGAATGTGGTACCACGAGTGCGTATATCATATTTACGAGGGCATGGTTCGGACTCAAACTGGTAGTTCAAGGTCGCATGTGGACACCCTACGTTCCATTCCATACAAACCAAGAATAAAATATATGCAACCACTTTACTTTCCAATAAGAATATGGCGGTTATACCGGGTGATCCGTTTGAGATGTCAGAAAAGTAAACCTTTATACACAAGAGGTTAATGTACGTATCTCCCAGCAGCTTGTTGTAATATAAAGCCCCTATCACACGGAATTTCTAGTACGAATGTCCTAGTTGGCGCTGAACTGACTTTCTAGGTAGAAATCATGGCCACCTGTCTGACTGCTTGACTGGTTTTGAGGAATAGGACATGTTATAATTCCTACTAGCTTTCCTCGAGTGGATTGTGTGGTGTATAATACATACAGCACGAAAGGCACGTCGAGTCACACCGTCAATGCTGAGTGCACGGTGTTTACAATTGAAAAAGCCCAAATATTCTTCCATACGTGTATAGTAAACGTTGTAAAGTATGTATTTTATCAGTGCCATTCTTCTCTACCTAAAACCATTTAATACGAAGCGATATTCCTCTCGGTTCAATAGTTATCGTCGTTTAAAAACGTGAAGTGATACGTTGTTTACATCTCACACGGCCGCCATTATGGTAACAAAAGACTATCGACAAGTACGGTGTAACAAGTATCGTGTGATGCGAAAACTAGCAAATGGGTGCCAGTCCAGCGTCAACTAGAGCATTCCAACTAGAAATCCAGTTCCGTGTGATTCAGGGTTAAGCAGAAAGGATGTAAGTTTCGAGTGAGTGGAGTCTTCAGCTGCATGGCGGCAGTAGCATGCATGTAATACTCGAAAATTTCGCATACCGTACGACATACTGTGTGCGCTGTTGTGACGTGATCACCACCTTTGTTACCATGCACATTAGCGCCGCCATGTGGCTGAATTCGAAACTTACATCTGCTTATATTACAACAAGCTGCTCGGAGATACGTACATTAACCTCTTGTGTATAAAGGTTTACAATTCTGACTTCTCAAACGGATCACCCGGTAAAATCTAAATTTAAAGTCGAAAGCCTTTTCTTACAACTAACCAACGTAAACCAACGAAAGAATGGAAATACGAAATAATTATTCTTTAAAAACAAGCATGGTGTTACTGTAAGCTATCACAACTTGTTTTATGACCATGTGACGTCATACAGCATGATGCAATTGCTTCACGTCTTGTTTGTTACCAAGCAATGGGTCAAGAACATGGGAAGTATTATCGCTAGTTAAGAATTGATTGCAGATTTCGACATGTTGTGTCAATTTATGTATTTTAATCATGTCTAAAAGGGTCTCCCCGGTGGCGTAGTGGTAACGTCATCGGTTTGTAATCAAGAGGTCCCGAGCTCGGTAACCGGTGGACGTACATAATGGTTCGATTCGCACTTTAAACTGTACGTCCAGTCCCGATGAGCCCATATGTACATAAAGAGAACTTAAAGCAAAAAACTCAAACGTACTTGTCTAAATCTATCCTTTATGGCAAGCGGGTACAATGTATAATAAGTTGAAATTGCTGCACGTAAAACACACAATAAAATAAACTCTACCTAGGTATAGAGTGAAACCCCTTTTATTTTCTTTCTGTTTACTTATACGTTCTGAGTTATTAGGTTTTAAACATATTACCACTCTGCGCGTCATACTTACTCTCCAGTGTATCCCCACAAATCGACCTGCAGAAATATCTATTAATAGTTCCAGGCAGCACCTGCGATGGGGTGCTAAAACTGAGGGCGCAAGGACAGTTTACTTTATTTTGACAGGACAACGCTTAGCATTAAGATGCCATAGTGCGGGGGCAAAGGAGACAAAGAGTGGGGCAACTGTACCCCTCACCCCCATAATGTCCATCACTGGTTCCAGGATTATCATGTTTTCATGCAATGTTCAATTCCAGGAAAATAACTTAAAAGTCAAGATCAGATTGTCTATGACAGGACTGATCAAGCCGGAGGTCCCGGGTACGAATCCCGGGGTGTTTTCTTTGTGAGTGTCCCTTCAACAATTTCATCATATCACCATTCATTCCCATCTTTGCAATTAGCCAAAAGTGTTAGAAACCAATCAGTCAATTATTATGTAGTTCTTATTACTTTAATGTAAATAAATTCATGGTTAATTATGTAGTTCTTATTACTTTAATGTAAATAAATTCATGGCTAATTAGGTAGTTCTTATTACTTTAATGTAAATAAATTCATGGTTAATTATGTAGTTCTTATTACTTTAATGTAAATAAATTCATGGTTAATTATGTAGTTCTTATTACTTTAATGTAAATAAATTCATGGCTAATTAGGTAGTTCTTATTACTTTAATGTAAATAAATTCATGGTTAATTATGTAGTTCTTATTACTTTAATGTAAATAAATTCATGGTTAATTATGTAGTTCTTATTACTTCAATGTAAATAAAATCATGGTTAATTATGTAAGTTCTTATTACTTTAATGTAAATAAATTCATGGTTAATTATGTAGTTCTTATTACTTTAATGTAAATAAATTCATGGATAATTATGTAGTTCTTATTACTTTAATGAAAATAAATTCATGGTTAATTATGTAGTTCTTATTACTTTAATGTAAATAAATTCATGGTTAATTATGTAGTTCTTATTACTTCAATGTAAATAAAATCATGGTTAATTATGTAAGTTCTTATTACTTTAATGTAAATAAATTCATGGTTAATTATGTAGTTCTTATTACTTTAATGTAAATAAATTCATGGTTAATTATGTAGTTCTTATTACTTCAATGTAAATAAAATCATGGTTAATTATGTAAGTTCTTATTACTTTAATGTAAATAAATTCATGGTTAATTATGTATTTCTTATTAATTTAATCTAAATAAATTCATGGTTAATTATGTAGTTCTTATTATTAATCTAAATAAATTCATGGCTAATCATGTAGTTCTTATTATTAATCTAAGTAAATTCATGGCTAATTATGTAGTTCTTATTACTTTAATGTAAATAAGTTCATGGTTAATTATGTAGTTCTTATTCTTTAATGCAAATAATGTTATGGTTAATTATCTAGTTCTTATTACTATAATGTAAATAAGTTCATGGTTAATTATGTAGTTCTTATTACTTTAATGTAAATAAGTTCATGGCTAATGATGTAGTTCTTATTACTTTAATGTAAATAAGTTCATAACTAATTATGTAGTTTCTATTACTTTAATGTAAATAAATTCATGGTTAATTATGTAAGTTCTTATTAATTTAATCTAAATAAATTCATGGTTAATTACGTAGTTCATATTACTTTAATGTAAATAAATTCATGGTTAATTATGTAGTTCTTATTACTTTAATGTAAATAAGTTCATGGTTAATTATGTAGTTCTTATTCTTTAATGCAAATAAGTTCATTGTTAATTATCTAGTTCTTATTACTTTAATGTAAATAAGTTCATGGTTATTTATGTAGTTCTTATTACTTTAATGTAAATAAGTTCATGCCTAATTATATAGTTCTTATTACTCTAATGTAAATAAGTTCATGGTTAATTATGTAGTTTTTATTACTTTAATGTAAATAAATTCATGGTTAATTATGTAGTTCTTATTATTTTTTTAATGTAAATAAATTCATGGCTAATTATGTAGTTCTTATTACTTTAATGTAAATAAATTCATGGCTAATTATGTATTTCTTATTACTTTAATGTAAATAAATTCATGGTTAATTAAGTAGTTCTTATTACTTCAATGTAAATAAAATCATGGCTAATTATGAAAGTTCTTATTACTTTAATGTAAATAAATTCATGGCTAATTATGTAGTTCTTATTACTTCAATGTAAATAAAACCATGGCTAATTATGTAAGTTCTTATTACTTTAATGTAAATAAATTCATGGCTAATTATGTAGTCCTTATTACTTTAATGTAAATAAATTCATGGCTAATTATGTAGTTCTTATTACTTTAATGTAAATTCATGGCTAATTATGTAGTTCTTATTACTTTAATGTAAATAAATTCATGGCTAATTAGGTAGTTCTTATTACTTTAATGTAAATAAATTCATGGTTAATTATGTAGTTCTTATTACTTTAATGTAAATAAATTCATGGTTAATTATGTAGTTCTTATTACTTTAATGTAAATAAATTCATGGCTAATTAGGTAGTTCTTATTACTTTAATGTAAATAAATTCATTGTTAATTATGTAGTTCTTATTACTTTAATGTAAATAAATTCATGGTTAATTATGTAGTTCTTATTACTTCAATGTAAATAAAATCATGGTTAATTATGTAAGTTCTTATTACTTTAATGTAAATAAATTCATGGTTAATTATGTAGTTCTTATTACTTTAATGTAAGTAAATTCATGGATAATTATGTAGTTCTTATTACTTTAATGAAAATAAATTCATGGTTAATTATGTAGTTCTTATTACTTTAATGTAAATAAATTCATGGTTAATTCTGTAGTTCTTATTACTTCAATGTAAATAAAATCATGGTTAATTATGTAAGTTCTTATTACTTTAATGTAAATAAATTCATGGTTAATTATGTAGTTCTTATTACTTTAATGTAAATAAATTCATGGTTAATTATGTAGTTCTTATTACTTCAATGTAAATAAAATCATGGTTAATTATGTAAGTTCTTATTACTTTAATGTAAATAAATTCATGGTTAATTATGTATTTCTTATTAATTTAATCTAAATAAATTCATGGTTAATTATGTAGTTCTTATTATTAATCTAAATAAATTCATGGCTAATCATGTAGTTCTTATTATTAATCTAAATAAATTCATGGCTAATTATGTAGTTCTTATGACTTTAATGTAAATAAGTTCATGGTTAATTATGTAGTTCTTATTCTTTAATGCAAATAATGTCATGGTTAATTATGTAGTTCTTATTACTTTAATGTAAATAAGTTCATGGTTAATTATGTAGTTCTTATTACTTTAATGTAAATAAGTTCATGGCTAATGATGTAGTTCTTATTACTTTAATGTAAATAAGTTCATAACTAATTATGTAGTTTCTATTACTTTAATGTAAATAAATTCATGGTTAATTATGTAAGTTCTTATTAATTTAACCTAAATAAATTCATGGTTAATTACGTAGTTCATATTACTTTAATGTAAATAAATTCATGGTTAATTATGTAGTTCTTATTACTTTAATGTAAATAAGTTCATGGTTAATTATGTAGTTCTTATTCTTTAATGCAAATAAGTTCATTGTTAATTATCTAGTTCTTATTACTTTAATGTAAATAAGTTCATGGTTAATTATGTAAGTTCTTATTACTTTAATGTAAATAAATTCATGGTTAATTATGTAGTTCTTATTACTTTAATGTAAATAAATTCATGGTTAATTAAGTAGTTCTTATTACTTCAATGTAAATAAAATCATGGCTAATTATGTAAGTTCTTATTACTTTAATGTAAATAAATTCATGGCTAATTATGTAGTGCTTATTACTTTAATGTAAATAAATTCATGGCTAATTATGTAGTTCTTATTACTTTAATGTAAATTCATGGCTAAATATGTAGTTCTTATTACTTTAATGTAAATAAATTCATGGCTAATTATGTATTTCTTATTACTTTAATGTAAATAAATTCATGGTTAATTATGTAGTTCTTATTACTTCGAAGTAGGCAAATACAAGTACAGTCACGGCAATAAAGATGGGACCCTTATATCCTGAGATACTCGCTTCCGTGCAAGACGTTATGTGTGTTGCATAACTCTACGGCGGTGGTAGAGGTTGGCATCGAAAATTTACTATTAAAATCCAATCTTCGCTCTAGAGTTAGGCAACACACATAATGTCTTGCAAGGAAGCGAGTATTTCAGGATATAAGGGCCCCATATTTATTGCTGTGACTGTACATTAAACTTGAAAGGCATAAATGTGATATAAAATATGAAAAACAGAAATATTTCAGATTAGATGGAGGGGAAGGGACATATCACACAGCATTTCTTTCTCCTCCATACTGCAATACGTTTTCTTGTTTAGCTGATCCCGGGGACGCAGCAGTATTGCCCGGGAACAATTTATTACGCAAAGGACCAGGTTTCCCGAATATTCCCGGTCGCTAACCCCTGCCAAGGCCCCCGGACACCCTCCCGAAATCTGCTGCATCGATCGGACACCCTCCTCCACCCCCTAATCCAGGAACCTCCCCCTAACCGCCTCTTAGCATTGTGGTCCTGTGGATTGACGCTTTTTTTTGTACCCTCACCTTATGGGCCTTTCGAAAAAGGTGTAAAAAGAGAGGACGGTTCATGCAGTGTTATTAGTCTCGTAATTGCTTTCGTAGGGAAGTGACGTCACTCTTTGTTGACACCGGAGGGTCCAAAACCAATTTCCTGGCAGGTAAAAACAAATCCTATCTCGCTTTGAAAGGTGTTGCAGGTGCTAAAAGGCTATGAGAATGTCTGTCAATCAGAAATTTGCTGGGCCAAATCGGCACCGAGACAAACTTACTCGCCACCGAAGGTGAAAACCTGCGCACGAATGTTTCTCTGTGAGTGTCGCTTCATCACTTTTATCTTATTCTCACTCATCCTCATTGTCACGATTTGTCCACGAAATCAGAGAAAATATCTAAAAATTACATAATTTCATAAACGGGTTAGGGTTGAAATTTATTCAGAAAATTATAGATATTGTTAAACCTAAAAAAGTCCAATGATGGCACGAATATCTGTAATTCTTTTTCAGTCTTTGGAAGTCAAAGTTGCAAGTACTTTTTGAGGTATTCTAACTGCATCTAGCTACTCTTAAAAGTAGCAGTTACTTTACTACACTAAAAATATAAGCTTGGCAACTGTGTGTCTTCTCTGGATGCTAAAGTAAAAGGAGTTTCGTGGACTTTAATATGCTCAGACAAACTTTTAACCTTCAACTGTTTATCATCCATATTGGGAGATGGTGGCATAGTTTAAGCAAATGCTTTTTAACTGTTTGAGGATAGCGGAACTCTTACGCTATTTCTGTCCGCTTGCCTTTTTATTGTATTTTGCTTGACCTTGCATATAATCCTTTCTGAAGTAGGTCTTTACACCTCTTTCTTAACTTGAAGGTAAGGGTTTTAGATAAGAGGATTTTCATCGTATGGTTTGAAGTGAGCAAAATGACTATATGTGCTAGGCTTTTTTTGCATGTTAAAATTTAGAACATTCACACCACGCTCTATTGTAATCATCATTTCTAGGTGCACGTGTTTTGATTGCTACGTTCAGGTGGAAAATAAAATCAACGATCATTCAAGCACAACTGACTCCAAATTGCATAATTTATGTATTGTAAAAATATAATTATATGAAGATCTGCATGAGTATTACCATGCAAATTGTCCATGACTATTTTCACAATTTTTTTCTTCCACCGTATGTGTTTTAAGCGATCGATTTTTATATATGCTGGTGCAGAAGTTGCCACAGTTTGTCTTGAGTTTTCTTTTAATTCTTGAAGCTCTTATTGGGTCAAATAATGTGCATGACATGGTGATGGACAATTTGCACGGTAATACGATCTCACTGTAGCAGGAACATAAGTAAAACACATGCGAGTCTTAATGTATTTATTTTATTGCAATGTATGTTCATTTATTGTGTGTAATTTGTTTACAAGAACATTTCTAGCATAAAGTAATTGTAAAAGTAACTTACAATTACTTTTCAAGTACCAGTAACTGTAACTGAGTTTATTTTTTTAAATGAAAATGAGTAACTAGAACTGGAACTCAATGACTTCTTGCACCAATTAACTGCAACTTAGTTACTTTTAAAAAGTAACTTCCCTAAGACTGTTTTTTTTTAAATTCTAAATTCTCCTAACGAGGATATAATAAACGATCTACTAAAACAATAAAATGAAAAATAATAAAGGCAGTGTTGTTAAAGGCCCAGGAATTTTAAATAAATTCCATTCCGGTCCAGGAGAGAAAATCAGCAAGCGTAAATGGGTTCTAGACCGTAAAGAATCTTTTTATCTGTAAAGTATTTCAATTCGGTCCAGGAACCTTTTATCCGGATCAATTTAAATACGGTCCAGGGACCTTGTTTTCTGAATCAATTTAAATACAGTCCAGGAACCTTTTTTCAATGTAACAATACGCAACTTGGACCGAAATTAAATTGTGCGAGAAAAATGGTTCCGGTCCTGCACCGGAACCCAATAGAACCTATTAGAATTTATTGGTTCCTGGACCTTCACAACCCTGAATAAAGGGGATAATTTTAACTTACAACAAACAATACCAAGTAACTTCTTCCTACGCCAGACCTGAAAAATCTAACCAACAAACTTTTGTCATAATGTTTGTTCTGTTTGTTAAACGGGCCATTATGGAGTTACCTTGCGACACTCAGAGGTTGTAACGTGTGTATGCTACTTGTGCTATAGATAAACGTGTAATGTGATCCATGAAAGGTTGCTCAATAAGTACCTTATCACGTATTTAATTCAATCTTTTCGTTCCTTCTTTAACCAAAACCAAATGCAACAGGTATCTTCTTACTCCTTAATTTACACCCAAAAGTCATCATTTATAGTACTTGAGCATTTTAATTTATCCCGCAAGGAAACAATAAGTCGATGTGATTTATTAGATGGTGTGCCTGTCGTCGTTGCGGCTCAATTCGCTTGCAATTGGTATTTTGTAAAAACTTGTAAGGTGCTCAATAGATGGCACTGAATGATGTAAGTATTGCTGATGATTGTACTGGACGGACCTAAAAAATTGTCGTTCTTTGGCACTTGTGTGTTTTACAACAAATATTTGTGTTCACTTTTCCGTATTATGAAGACTTTCTTGCATTGTATGTATACAGTGTTAATGTCATTTAACGATGGGAGGTCAGAAGTAAATTTTTCTTGCATGGAATTGTCATTGTGGAATTCTTTATGCAGATTATTGCCATGATCTGGCACCACTACGCGTGAGATACACTGGTTAGGGAAAGTAGTTCTTAGGGGCAATAAAAAAGATGTGGTGTCTTCGCAAATTTATAGAAAGGCTGCATTAATTCAATGTGCATATTCGGTAATTGTAATATATTGCTAGTAATTTCTTTGGTTACTTGTGTGAGGCAATTTATCAGTGCTGTCTTCATTGTGAAACAATTTCGCAAGTGGGGACGAAGAAGAGGAGGGGAGGGTGAGGTATGGAGTTCCGACGAAATAAAGGGTGTGTTGTCAAAGTAGAAGAGCGAAAACAAGCCTTTTTCTAGTGTTCGCATTACGGCGGTTTCTAGAGAGTGCCAAGCCTCATTATGTTCCGAAAACTCTTGCCGATATTGTGAAATGTTTGTGCAGGCTACAATGTATGTGTAGAAGCGTTGTTGTGCACAGTTTTGCACGGAAGGAAATGGTATAGCGATGGATGGAATCTCTGCTTCTGAAGGTAAGTGAAAATGGTTATTCCATGTTTAAGGGCTGATGCAGTTGACGGAAAACACATTCAGATCAAGAAACCAGCGAATTCCGGCTCTCGTTGCTTCAACTATAAAGGAACATTCAGCGTCGTATCGATGGCAATCGTTGATGCAAACTACGAAGTTTTGTTCGCTGATGTTGGAACAAACGGAAGAATTTATGATGGTGGCATTATTAAAAACACGGCTTTCTTCGACAGACTTAAAAAAAGGTGAACTGAACATTCCACCTCCCGAGCACATTCCAGGAAGCAACAAGACTGTTCCATATGTTTTTGTTGGGGACGAGGCATTCCAGTTACAAGATAATTTCATGAAACCCTATTCTTGTTCTGTGCTTAATCATGAAAGGCGCATTTATAACTATCGACTTTCTAGAGCAAGAAGAATTGTTGAATTTTTTTTTTGTAATTGTTGTTTACAGGTTTACAATATTTCAAAAACCCATCAATCTACCGCCAAACAAGGTCAATGCCTTAGTTCTAGCCAGCGGCGGCTCGTGACTTTTCACAGATGCGTGCTACAGGTAAATGTTGTTTCTTGCACTTACAATTATCCCCCCCACAAAAACACACACACATTTACACACTCACTTGAAGTTGCTAGCGTACGCTACTACGCAGGGTTTTTTCCTGAGGGGTCTGGAATTGTAAAGGTCTGCATCACACAGCTGCTTTCTACGTACGGCCGGAATAAACTATAAAATATTTTGCAATCACCGATTTAAGCCTTCATTTTAAGTTATTCAAAGGCAAAAATGGTAATCGGAGATTATTTTAAGGGGTGTTTGCATTTAACACGTTTTTTTTTTTTGTTTCCGAGTTCTTTGCTGCTTTCGTCCGAAACTCAAAATTTGGAGATGGGATATAGCCCTCATCAATTTCCTAGCCCCAACCTCTCGTACGCCACTGTTTGGAACAATAGAGCACAACTGTCCTTTACAAAGACTGCTCCATATGCCACGCGCATGACCGTGAACCACGCGAAAAAAAATTGTGTCTGATTGTGTATAGCTATCCAGAAACTTTCTTCTTATACC
The DNA here is from genome assembly GCF_977018435.1 of Lepisma saccharinum. Taxonomy (NCBI): domain Eukaryota; kingdom Metazoa; phylum Arthropoda; class Insecta; order Zygentoma; family Lepismatidae; genus Lepisma; species Lepisma saccharinum. Next base: position 18,774,179 of record NC_139250.1, on the reverse strand, counting down.
TAGATGACAACACTTAGCCGTGCTGTGAATCTGTGTAGCACGCTAGCAAACGAATTTCGCGAGCTGATTGGCTCCGACCCTACCTCTCCCGTAGAACCGAGGGGCATTCGGCCAGATTCGGCGCTCCGCGACGTGGCGAAAACGTGCTATGAAGCCAATAGCACGGTATTCGTTGTAGCATGGTTGTAGGTTAAGAACGTGAGGAAAATACATAGCGCGCTGCAAATTTGTGAGCCTCTTAACGTGAGAAGTTTCATTTCACTGCAGTGTTTTATTAAACTTCTTCAATCTATGAAATGTGTCCCTTCCTTTCTTTTCGTTTTAGTAGCATGCTATAGCACGGTAGCACGTATTATGCAGCCGCCACTGGTTCTAGCGTGTTGTTATTTGCACATTTTTTTAAGAAGACATTCCAGTAGTTATGTCAATATTCAGCCTGCTATTTCTGATGGCAATTCGCTCGACATGGAGTCTCCAACACCTTCGAATAGTGGACATCATAGTACACATCAAAAGTTGAGGTTCCCGATTTCTTTGATTCGTTTACCTTCTTGAACTCCTTCCGAAAGGCGGACCTTATGTTGTTTAATTTTTTCACTACACTATCACGTGTGGCGTGATGCTCTAGAGGTTTGAGTTTTTCAATCAAAACATCGTACGCGGCCGCTTTTTCTACACGGTTGGAATATGAAACGCATTCGGTATTCCAAAGCTCGGGAAGAGACCGGTAGCCTTCAATAAAGGACAAGAACGCATCTTTTTTAGCGGTGATGAAGACCGGACGGTAACTGTGCAAACTGTACGATAAACTGTGTGACCTGCGCAGTTTATCGTTGCAAAAGAGGGTACAAATGCCCAGTTCTCTCATCTGCGTAAACACCGACCTCAACTGCGCAGTTCACACAGTTTATCGCTCAGACACGACACGTGATAAACTGCGCAGATAAACTGAAGATGTGTACCCCAATAAGACTGATCCGAGTAGTTTGTAACAAGCTAACATTGTTTGAAACTAAGCATTTTGTATAAAAAGTGATCTTGTATCTATTTTTTTACCGGACACAGGCTGCGTCTATGCGTAAATTATATTACATTTGTTGCCATAGGAAATATCTTCTTCAGTATCGAGGTTGGTACTGGCAACACCGATTACTAGTGCCCAGTTTCTTCCCCGCGTGTTACGCGATAAGACGTACGTTCTACGCACAGCTTGCAAGTCAAGCGCGTCCGACGAAATGGGTCTAGTTTTACTTGTGACAATGTTAAATCGTTACTGCAAAGACAGTTATTACTGCAACTATGTCCCAAGATGTGTAGCAAATCTACATGGATTCATGTGCATGTGCATGTGTGAAAGGTACAGAATCGCCGGAACGTCACGACAGGTGCAGAACAGAAGGGAACCAATATGGCTGTTTCTCAGTCAAGGTATGCACAATGATTCAAATATATTAACGTGGACTTTCTCAGGCTTCTTTTTTGTACAACAGCACGAAGTGCTGTGCAGTGATTCCATGATAAAATTAATTTTTGTCATTTTTCTCGATAATATAAATTGTAGACTAATGTAGTTTAATCCATAGTGAACTAATTGAAATTAACGGTAAAAATCTGATATTCCCCGGACACCTATAAATTCTTCAATTTTAGACATTTGTACTTACCTATCTGCTTCGCGGAACATTCTTTAAGGTGTATTCACGTTTTTCGTCCCGGAATCGGTGGGAAATTTAAACTAAAAAAATATTTTCGTTTGAAATTTTTGAGTCCAAATTTCCCACCGATGCCGGGCTCCGCCCCTGGGGTAATTGACCTATCGCCCCCTACCGCTACCGCGGCCCCTCCTCTTCTCCGCTACTCTCCGCTCCGGCTACCCGGCTATCTCTATAGAGTCCCTGTTAAAGGCATGTTAGAAATTGGCCGGAGTTACCTGCCCCCAAATGAGCCCCGAACTTTTAAATTTGAAGAAATCCGTTACATCACACAAAACACCTTCCAGATGTTAGACAATGCTACAGGAACTTATTACCGTAAGTAGTTTCTTCTGTAAAAATGAAGAAATTTGTCCGGGGAATATCAGATTAGTACCAAAATTAACCACAGAACTGTTTCATGCATAACCGTAGATTCGAAACCAGTTACCCTGTTTTCTTTCTGTCCGGTACGGCAACAACTACAACACCGGGGTTGGTTCGAGTAGCCGTGTCACTCGGTACGTACATTAAGTGGGAAAACTATTCGTGCACTTTGAATTTTCAGTTTAAAGTGATTTTGTAGCGGCAGGAACGACATCAGAAAAAAGGGTTAGGCGAGAGAAATGAGGCTAGTCAAATTTAGTTCGAGGTTGTATCCATCGGAGATACAAGGATAAATTTAGAGCCAAAATGACCACACTATATGTTACATAAAACATAACTAAACAACTAAATAAATTTTACAGTGTGTATGCAACCGGTTATTTCTGAAGCCAAAGACAATGAAAGCAGTACATTATTCTTGTGCCACTTGCCGTCAACGTCATTTTACCTTGAAACCACATCACGGGAAAAATGCATAGTTTCAACGTATTTACTGTACAGGGTGGCTCAAAAAGTCACTTAACACCCCCGGTACAAGGTCACTGCAGCGTGCAACATGGAAATGGTGATGACCAATCGTTATCAGGCCAAGGGAGAACCACATTGACGCCACCCGCGCGGTCGGCGGCCATCTTGATGTCCGCCATCTTGAATTCAACTTCAGAATTTTAAATGGGATGAGGGTGATATGATATATCAAATCAGGCTGGAATTTCACGAGAAATGCAATGGTGAAGGTATTTTTAATGTATCTTTAACCCGTAAAAAGTTATGACTGAATTCTTCTACCAATTTACTCCTTTTCGAGGTGTTAGAAAAATGCCTTAAAATTTGTTTAGCGCATCGGTAATGCATCGAGATAAAAGTGATGTCTAGGGAGAGAAGTTCGCATGCCATTGCACACGATTTTAATCGGATACATCCACGAAGAGCTGCGCATTATGGATGGTTGTCGCGAACAATTTACAGTGTGAGGCTTCCATTGAATTAAAAGTCCTTCACAATGACAAGGCTAGTGTTTATGTTGATAAGGAAGTTCATATGCAACCCTTGTCATCTGACAACTTTGCTTCCGCCGTTTTCCGACAGGTGGCAACAACAGAAAGTAGCGGTCGAAAGAAGCAGATCGCAGACGTCACGCAGTTAGCTTGGACCTCTGTCAAGATAACCCCATTCAAACATTAGTCGAGTGGTGTGTGCATCGTGAAGTTGTTCGCGATTGAAAATGTCAGTGTACGAGCCAAATTCTCGCCATTTGCGGGAGGTTCTACTTTTTTGTTTCAATATGAAGAAAACTGCTGCTGAGGCTCATCGAATGCTCTCCAAAACGCAAAAAATCATGGGGATATCCCGGCCATGCTTCCACGTCGACGGCCAAACCGAATATTCATGGCTCCAAGATCATGCTCTGCATTTGGTGGGACCAGCTCGGCGTCGTGTACTATGAGCTGTTAAAACCAAGTGAAACAATCACAGGTGCTCGTTATCGAACGCAATTAATGCGTTTGAACCGAGCATTGAAGGACAAACGGCCGCAATACAGCGAGAGGCACGACAAAGAGATTTTGCAGCATGACAACGCACGACCCCACGTTGCCAAAGTGGTGAAAACGTACTTGGAAACATTAAGATGGGACGTCCTACACCACCCGCCTTATTCTCCAGACATCGCTCCCTCTGATTATCACCTGTTTAGATCAATGGCTCATGAACTGGCTGACCAACATTTCCGATCTTATGAAGAAGTCAAAAAGTGGATCGATTCGTGGATCGCCTCCAGAGATGAACAATTTTTTAGACGCGGCATTCGTACGCTGCCCGAAAGATGGGAGAAAGTAGTGGCCAGCGATGGACAATACTTTGAATAATGCCTGGGTAAGCAATGTTTTTCATTACAGCGTCATATTTTTGGGGAAAAACGGCGAAAGCAAAGTTGTACACCTTGTAACTTTGGACAGAAACAGCTTCACAACGTTCCCATAGTGTTCTGGTGTTCCTCCCTATTGAAAAAAAAAACAACTAAAAAGTACCTTCTTCCATAAGCAAGGATGAAAAAACTGTCGAAAATGGGTTATCAGATAAAAAGCATCGAATATTCTGTTTATGAACTTACTTATGAACATAAACATTAGCCTTGTCACTGTGAATAACTTTTCATTTAATGGAAGCGTCACACTGTAATTGTTCATGAAAAGAGTGAAACACAGGGGCCCTAGAGAACTTTCTTGAGGCACACCGGAAACTACAGGGAGCCATGACGAAGAGCAACCAGATATGATAACCTTTTGCTTTCTATTGTGCAAGTAAGATGAGAGTAATTTAAGAAGAGGTCCGTGAATGTTGAATCTGTTTGAAAGTTTATGGATGAGTTGTGTATGAGAGACAGAGTCAAAGGCTTTAGAAAAAATGAAAGTGGTTCCAGCGTGAGGAAACCACAAATAACGGAGATATTTGATCGCAAAGTATGACCCACGTAAGCACAAGAATCTCCTATTCCAGACTACTATCGCTCATTTTTCCCTTAAAAAATTCCCAAATAGCGGCAATACTAACACTCCTGGCGTATACTAACATTACTACGACCCAAATTTTAACTATGTTTGCCTAACCTAACCTCTGCCGGACCCTGTGGCTGAGTGGTTAGCACATCGCGCTGCGACGCCAAGGCTCCGGGTTCGAATCCCGTTCGGGCATTGTTGTTTGTGAATATCCATTCATCAATTTCAACATTTCATCACTCATCCCCATCTCCGCAAATTAGCCAACAGGCACAAAACGCGAAGTAAAATAAAATAAATCAAATCAAAAAAATCAAAAATCATCGTTGCCATCTGCATGTGATATGAGGAACTTGTTGATACGTTATTTGTGTTTTGTAACTTGCAGCCGTGTTGGAAATATCTGAGATTTACTGCAGACGATGTTTCGGTTCATGTCACATGGTACTGGGATTTTGTTTGCAAAGGTGGGCGTGCGTTTTATGTGTGGTAAGTGCTATTCATTGAAAATGCATATTGGGGAGTTTATCGACATTTTCAGTATCGTGGCGTTCTTCGGCCGGGCAACCACGTAGCAGAAAGTGCATTGTTTTAAGGTTAGTACTTTTTAAAATAATATATTCTCGTTTGGATTGGAAATGGTTGTGGCGTGATTTTACAATACCGGACGTTTCCCCAATTTCTTTAATTTTTTGCATAGTCAATAATTTAGGCCTCGTAATCACGAATCTGCACTTAAAATTTGGTACTAACGTCATGCACCGGTGGCCCCACAAACCATTCACAGATAGCCCCACAAACCATTCACGGATAGCCCCACGAACCATGCACGGATAGCCCAACGAAAAATGCACGGCAAAGTTACGTTAGGTTAGGTTAGGCAAACATAGTTAAAATTTGGGGTCGCAGTAATGTCAGGATACGCCAGGAGTGTTAGTATTGCCGCTGTTTGGGAATTTTTTACGGGAAAAATGAGCGATAGTAGTCTGGAATAGGAGATTCTTGTGCTTACGTGGGTCATACTTTGCGATCAAATATCTCCGTTATTTGTGGTTTCCTCACGCTGGAACCACTTTCATATTAGGTAAAACGTTGAAATCTGTCGATTAAAAAAATCGACGTGATTCTCGAGGAGGTACAGTGGGTCGACTGCCCCATAACTTTTGTTAACATTTTGGCTGCATGACCACGGTTGGCTGCAAGATTTCGAGTGTGGAGGAAGTTGTACTCTCCCGAAATTTCATTCGAAGCATAATACTTTTGTTTTTTGCCTTTAAATTTTGGACAAGTTTGGTCCCAAAGGACAGACTTCTCGCGGAACAATTCAACTAAGTCAGCACTTGATCCTTTGACCACTCCATCTCACTGAAAAGATTTTCCATGATAAATGAATTAATTACAAAGCAAAACACACCTCAAATGAAACGATGCTCTCGCACTCGGTGTCACTGGCGTGATGGTGGCGGGAGGGAGAGCGGGGGAAATGTTGCTAACATCAAAGAGGCTCTATTAACATGTGTTGGTAACAAATGTTTCTAACGTTCTTTGATCTTGTGGATAACAAAATTTCTGTTGCCAACAGGGGAAATATGGGTAAGAATTGACAATATAGAGAAAGTCTGTAATTTTGTTAATTTTCGGTATACTAACTAATTTTGGCCTCCTAATCACGAATCTGTTGTAAAAAACCGGGGGGCACGTCTGGAAATTGTACATTTTGATGAAACATTGTTCGTTAGCCCCAAAAACCATCCACGGGTAGCCCCACAAACCATTGACGTTAGCCCCAAAAACCATCACACGAGGTTAGGTTAGGCCAGTTAGGTTAGGTTCCATTAGTATTCATTTCACCCCTAAATTGATCAAAAAAATAGGGTTCGTACTAAAATTCAACATCATAAATCATTTTCTTGTATAACAAAGGCGTGGTTAGAAACAATGACAGGAGATTACATTTTCGTTCGTAAAACTAAGCATATACACCTATATATATATAAAAAATGCAATCGGCTTTTTTCAAATTTCCAGACGTGACCCCCAGTTTTTTACAACAGATTCGTGATTAGGAGGCCAAAATTAGTTAGTATACCGAAAATTAACAAAATTGGAGACTTTCTCTATATTGTCAATTCGCTCCGAAATATGTTGCTAACATGAGATGTTGATAACAAATTCACAAGCGTTCTTCGAAATGTTGCCAACATTTGCTGATAACATGTATTAGCAAACGCGCCATTAGATGTGATCTACCGAGTTCGACTGACGTGTGTTCTGGAAATAGTAGCGGCAATTGGGTGCCAAAACGGGAGGGACCGGGGGGAGGGATGATAGTTTCCTTTCACATGGTAGATGAGGTTTAGCATTAAGAGGCCTTAGTGCGAGGGCAAAAAGTGTGTGTGTGTGTGGGGGGGGGGAGCAGCTCCACGAACCCCTCTAATCGCCGCCACTGGCGATCACATTGCATCAGAAAAATCTTCATTATGCTGGTAGAGTTTAATGCGTAGAATGCAGGGCGTCCTGTATGCCAGGTGACTCGAGGGACTGTCTGGGACGTCCACCTTGATTAGCAACAAAAAAGTTATCTCTGATAATACATATAAACCTGTTCGTTTGAGTTAATTTTTTAAGTCCAGCTTATGCACAGAAAGGGTACTCGGGACTGGGATGCGAACCACTATTCACCTCCACCGGGTGCGTGGCTGTATAATAAGTACAGTAAAACCTCGTTAATCCGGATTAATGGGGGAGATAAGTTGACCGGTTTAACGAAAGTCTGAGTTAACTGAAATAACAGTAGAAAGGAAAGTACATTAAATCTCTGTTTATAGCAACAAAACACGTTTATTATGGTGTATTTAAAGGGCATAGGCCTAAATACACTATACAGTACAGTACAAAGTCTGCGGGAAACAGAATTTCATCAGTGGTTGACTGCCTTTTCTTTGGGAAGTTCCCTTATTGACTTTCTCACATTTAAAACCTTGCATTCTGCTTTTTTTCTTGCCTTTTGCGAAAATCCGGTTTATCGGAGTCCGGATTAACGATGTTTTACTGTATATTGCAAAATTATGTAGCAATTTAAGCTAAGCGTATGTTGTTGTCTTGATGTCATATACCTACAAGAATAGTAACAGTCAAAGTATTTTAAAATAAGGCTATTATATTTCGTCGTGTTTCTTATATTGGATGAAGGTGTAAAGTACAAGGACCAGATTTCCAAGGAGGGGGGGCAGGGTGGAATGTAGGGGGCGGCAAAAGTCCACCTCGTCCCGGTGAAAATTTTATCTAGAGCCGCCTTGTGGAATGTATCGAAATGTTACTGTTGGAAAATTCTTAATTGAAAACAAATATTGGAGAGGGTTAATGACATTATTCTATATTTTTATGATTTGTGCGTATTTTTAATGAAAAATTAATTTCCTGCCTTCACTTTGTGGTAGTCCTTGATTAATGTATCTCGAATGGTTTACGTCCGTAAAAACCAACAGATCAGTAGCTAGATATTTTCTCGCCCTAGGAAGGATGTTGTTTTTGCCCCTCCCGACATTTTATCCGCGTCCTTGCATATTTCCTTCTTATGCCAAGGTTTGTGATTTTTCCATCCTACAAGTTTTGAAATAAGGAAACAAAGGGGAATTCATTAATAATAATATAGGTTGTATTTAAGGATTCGTCGTTTGCATTTCTGAGTAACATCGGGGTTGTTAAAGATTCAGGAATTTTAAATGAATCCAATTCCGGTCCAGGGGAGAAGACCAGCAAGATTAAACGGGTTCTGGACCGTAAATAACATTTTTTCTGTAAAGTATTTCAATTCGGTCCAGGATTTTTTTTCCGGATCAGTTTAAATACAGTCAGTGATGTGCGTCTACGCGTAAACAACGATAGTCTACATTCTACACGTAGACAATTTTATACACGTAGATTACGTAATCTATGTAAACAACATGGCGAAAGGTGATAAATTAGCAAAAGGCGCCGTGGAATTAAAATAAAATTATACTGCGTACCAGTTGCTGATGTGTGAGGAGAACTTTTCATACTCTTTCTTCCAAATTGGAACAATTTCTCGCCTAGGAAGAAACCTAATATAGGAAATATTCTAGTGTTTTATGGGGAAAGGACTAATTTTGTCTCACGACTGCCATCTGTTGTTTCTTTTGCATACTATTTAACTTTTTCCAAAGTTGATAAAATAGAAGAGAAGATAAATTTTGTTGTAAATAGGATTCTTTTCAGTTCGTTAGGAACCATATAGTTTCTTTTCATGAAACCCTTGAAAATTAATTTTAATGCACTTTAGATTGTCTACGTAGTCTATGTAAACTACAACCCAATGTAATCTACACGTAGATTATGTGTAGACAACGCATGTAGACGTAAACTTATAGTCTACGGCACATCACTGAATACAGTCCAAGTTCCGTATTGAAATGAAACATACTAGAATGTATGGGTTCCTTGACATTTAATAACCCCAAGGTGGTTAAAAGGCCAGGAATTGTAAATAAATTCAATTCCTGTCAGGGAGAGAAAAAACAGCATGATTAAATTGGTGCTAGACCGTAAAGAACCTTTCTATGTTTAAAAATATTTCAATTCGGTCCAGGAACCTTCTTGGACCGAATTTAAATTGTGCGAGAAAATAGGTTCCGTTCGTGTTACGGAACCCAATATAACCCATTAGAATTTATGAGTTCGTGGACTTTTAACAACTCTGAGTACTTACCTCTGCCAAGTGTAAATTTCTCGGTCTCGCATATTCTGACTTCGTCGTCTTAAAAAAAATGCTTTGAATGGCGCCCCAGGGTTTCACCGCTCTCCCCCTCGCTATTGGCATACAATTCCCATCCCATTCGACACATTCGCGTTATAGATGCACCAAGCGGAACACATGTTGCGCGGAGGGAACCCGACTACTAGATCCATCTACCGGCGCAAGCGCGAACTCCGGACAGAGCGGTATTTAAATTTATCAAGGACACTAGTTGCTCGCAGTCTCCGCGAAACAGCGCGTGGATTGGACGTTGTGTGTTACCAGTTCGTGCAACTCGGCTGTTTTCGTAAAAGCGAAGAAAGAAAAGCAAAACAGTTTAATCGAACGTGATAAAAGAACGGAAGTAAGCGTGTGAGGTAAACAACACGTGGTGAGTCTTGCTCGGGAGTTGTCACAGCAGCCCACTACGGTGACGTCAGGAGGGGAGGTCAAGTCCTTAAGGACGGGGAAAACTTCTGCCGAGGTAAGTTTGGCACCGGTTGGTGTATTTTGGTTCCTGTCTGCTGGCGAAGATTTACTGTTGCGTGTTCGGGATCGCGAATGCTATTTTGCAACTGTTACGTCGGGCGATATAGCTCGAGTTTGAAATGACCCATGTTACTCTCGCGTTCTCCCAATTTTGTGTTTGCATTTTTCTTCGCGAGGGTGTCATGATTAGACCAAACTGATGAAGGAACACCCAAGAGGCCACCGAAGTTCCCGGGTTCGATTTCAGTGTCGGTCCGTGGGTCATGAGCCCACCCAATAATTTGACGTGTTGTTATTATGATTATTGTATATTTGTTATGAGTTATTATGTAGTGCTTATTTTTTTTTAAAAAATAAGTAAGGATGCATTATTCGTGTTTATTAATGTCATGATACATATAAGGGAAGATATATGAAATGTTTTTTTGTCGGCGGTTATGGGGGACTCGCCCCCACTTTTTGCCCCCTCAATATGACTTCTATCAAGAAAAAGTAAACTATCCTTGCCCCTTCCAGTTTTGGCACCCAATCGCGGCATCTGAGCTCAGGGTTTGAGCCCAGCCAGTGTTTTTCAAAAGTTGGCCCTCCCCTGTTCAAGTTCCAGCCTGGTCATTAATGTACCTTGTGATCCCTACCGCATTTTCACGCACTCATCCTCATCGCCGCTATTATAAAAAAAAAGTTGACAGAAAAATTCGCGCCAAATAACAAAAAATACAAATGCAAATTTCTTGCTGTAGCGATACTTAGATGAAGCTACCCCCTCACCAACAAGAAATGTATGTGCTCTCGTGTCCCCAGCAAATTGAACCTTCATTACGCCCTTAAAAACATCCCTGCTTATTTACGAGATGCCAAGGATAAAAAGTAGGCGGTACCGTATTTGAGTGTGCGTCAACAGTTGCGTACACAAAGGAGGATGTTGGAGTTGATACCCTACCTTTAGCCCAGAATCCCCCCTCCCAAAAAGAGTCGACACTGAAAACTAAAAATTATCACAACCACCCTCTCCCCCTTTTCCTGGTGGTGTGTTACAATTAGATTTTGTTGTTTGTAACGGTAAGAAGACAAGAGAACAACCGGCTTCCATGGCGGAGTGGTTAGCACAACGCGCTACAACGCCAAGGGTCTCGGGTTTGAATCCCGGCCTGCGCATGATATCCTCGCAAGTGACTATTAATTTAATCATTTTAGCACTCATTCTCATCGTCACGATTAGCCAAAAGTGGTAGAAAAGGGACGCCAAAAAGCAAAAATTAAATCAAAGCCAAATTTCCAATCATTTTCGCGGCATTCTTTCTAGAGCATTCCCTGACATTCGCTACGAGACTCGGCCCGGCATCAGAGCTTGTCTTTCCCAGTGAACGGGTCCGCGACAGTCGCTAGAGTCGGCAATTAAAATTACAGTTTTCATATTGTGTACTAACCTTGACTACAGAAGGTGTTGAAAACGATGTCCCTCTGCTGCAACACATTCCTGGCATCTCCGAAGGAAATTGGCATTTACACCTGCAAGTTCGTCTACTGTAATTCTACCGATTTCTCATACAATACTCTCTTTTAACTCACGGATGGTGTGCGGATTGTCTTTGTATACTTTATTTCCCCATATTTCTTTCCACTTTTATTCAGAACTGACCCTGTTACTCTAAACTTTTTTACGAGGTTTAATATAAGCGACTGTCGCGGACCCGTTCACCGGGAAAGACAAGCCCTGATGCCGGGCCGCTTGCCGCCGTCTCTTGTAGCGAATGTCAGGGAATGCTCTGTATATCGGTTATTTTGCGTCACTTATCTAGCACTTGGGATAATCACGACGATTAGGATGGATGATGAAATGGATGAACACAAATTCAATGCCTTAACCAGGATTCGAACATGCGACCTTTGGCGTCGTGGCGCTTGACGATTAACACTCCACCATTCGCGGCATTTAAATGCAGGAAATATATTTCGACGCGATGACGGAAACTTGTGGATAGAACGTTAGGTAACTGGAATACTCCGGTACAGTTTTACACCCCTACAATATTTGTGCCCAGAAGTCTAAGATACTGACCAAAATGGTGTTGCCGCGTATGCATTAACCGATATTCGACCGCGGATTATACAGGGTGTTTCAAAAATAATTTTACAAACTTTGAGGGCTGGTTCCTCAAACCAAAACAAGAAGGAAAGTTCATATAAACATATGTACGAAAATCCTTTGTTTTTCGGGTTATTAATGAAAGAATATAATGATATATCTGTTAGACATTGTCAGCTTATTAGCAAGTATTGAAACTGTCATCAAGTCAGAAACTCAAAATGTCTTCCTCTTGCTTCCACACACGCATGCACACGTCGGATCATGGACCGGCGCACCCTTTCACATACTTCCACACGGTGTCGAACAGTTTCGCTGGCTTCCATCACACGTTGATGAAGTGACTCTGCATTAGGAATGTCTGCTGCATAAACGAATTGTTTTAGGTGGCCCCACAGATAAAAATCCAAAGGATTGGGGTTCGGGGAACATGCAGGCCATGCAACTGGTCCTCGCCTACCTATCCATCTGTCATGGTAGATGAGCCAGTGCATCTCCGACGCGTGCATTTCCGTCACAAATCCCACGAATTGGTCCCAGTTCCTATTGTATAATGATTTTTTTACAAGTTGTGCAGGGAGGCCATCTCCGATAGCGTAGTGTTAATGATGTCGGCTTGTAATCAAAGGGTTCAAGGTTCGATGCCCTTTCCAGGCACATAGTGGTTTGGATTCCATTTCAAGCTGTAGGTCAAGTCCTGATTAGCCTATCTGAACATAAAGTAGATTTAAAAGAACTTCGATTTGAATAAGAATTTTATAGTCAACATGTGATAGTAAATATTTTATATTGCGAAAGGGGAGTGGGGAGCAGCACATTTTTGAGGGACTCAGGACTGACATCATTCCAGAAATTTGGCACTGCCTCAACATTATATCCACTTCACAACAAAGACTGGCCAGATATGCCAAATTATTCGTGCAACCTTGCCACCGACTTTCCGGGGTTCTTTCTCGTAAAAGAGCTGCAGACACTTGCACAATTTTTCTGTTAATAGATGTTCTGGTGTTGTGGAATACCGTTTATGTGTGCGTTCATCAGTCTGTTAACATCTGTTTTATTAAACTAAACTGTATACATGTACAGACCTTCATTAGTTGACATTATTTACCCATAATGATAATTAGATGCATAATTACATAACATAATTATATGAAAAATAGACTATGGAGGGTAACATGAAATAGGCGGGTAATATGAGATACAAAGGTGATTTGAATGAATCTACAACTTGAAATATACAGCTTGACCAAGATAAGAACCACCCCGACAGAGTCTCTAATTATAGTGGACTGTCATTTGTTTTCTCCTTCGTTTGTGCCCTACTGCCCTCGTGTTGCCACATGTATAGCTTTCCTTCCTCGTGTCTTTGTCAGAAACTTCAACAACGTTAAATATTACGTCTGTGCTTTCGCTGTGTACGGTTTTCCCTTCGTGACAGAATCGTTGGGCACGCAATAAAATCCTCGACGCATAGGCGAAGTTGTGGAGGGGCCAGGGGGGCCTGCCCCCCTTAACTTATAGAAGACTAAATAAATAAGACATGATCAAGTTCAGTTACTACATTTTTGTTATGAAGCCATACCGCAAATCTTGACGTTTGGCATGTGCGGTAATTGCGCCGAAATAGCGGGTCTTACACGATTTGATTGATGTGTACAGTTTGAAGAAAGAAAAACGTAAAATGACTTTGTGTTGAGTCAACAGTTACTGTTGAGGCATCAAAATAACTTTTCAATTTAATTTTTCTAAAATTTCTGAAGCTTACTATTGTACCGTAACTTTTTTTAAAGTAATACGAGTATTGTATCAATAAAAAAATAATGAAATGCAACAATCAATAGTCGTAATGTTTTGCTTCTTATAAAACTGACAACCAATATACTAATTAATATTTGTTTACTTAAGCGAGGAAATTTAACATTCTCAATTCTAAAAGGCCTAAAACTCAGCGTATATAAGGGGGAATGTCTCCGAACCCCTTATAAACTAGGGGATATTCCATAACCCTCAGGTACATCATATGCTTCTCCCAGAGTCTGCCCTCCCCCCCAAGCACAAGCTCAAACTCCGCCCATGCCTCGACGATGTGTTGAAGAACTAATCATTTTGGCAACGCAGGGGTAGGGTTACATGCCAAACAGCTGATTGTATCATCCACACTCACTCTGTTCTCTCAGATATGAAAATTCGAAAACAGAGATACGGTCGCTTTCCCTTTCCGAAGCAACTCCAACATGTATATTCTAAATTGCTTATTGTGGTTTTCACATTTGGGGCATTACAGCTTCAAGTGTGCGACATCGACACACAAAATTTAAGATTCTAGATATGAGTGTGGATTAAAATATTCATAATGAACTGGTTTCATAGAATTATGAAGTACTTTATGGGGTCTGCTAACAAATGAAAAATGCTTGAGTGTGATTAAGCTGAATGCATTGAAAAGCAATACCAAATGTGAGTTACGCGTGTGATACTTTGAAAGTAGCAAATTTTGACTTCGTTTGTCTGTGAAGGCTGCAGATGCTAGTAATTTTTGTGGATAAAATGTGCAAGTTATATACATTCACAAAAATCTAAACCTTAATTCAATTAAAAACCTTAATAATTTCTACATTAATTCACTTTATGTATATGCAGTAGGACCACTTTTCGTGGAATGTCCCATTTTTTCATGTTGTTTTTATTTGTTTTGGTCTGTATTGTTTTCGTGGAAATGTGGTTTATTCCTCTTTTTATCGTTTTAGAGTGATCCTTTTCACAAATTCTGCAAGCCACTTGCTGTTTGACGTTATTTCTTCTCTCAATTCTCTTGAACGTTAGTGACAATGGTCCTTCATTAGCTTGCAATGCTAATTGGACCGTACCAGTTGCTTAGTGTTCTACGGCAGCTTTCAGAACGAGGACGACAATCGATAGGCATTAAAAACTCAAAATAGACAAGCAAAGAACCACCAAAAATATAAAATAGCCACCAAAAATATGAAATAGGCACCAAAATATAAAATAGGCACTAACAGTGATGAAGATCGACAACTTTGTCATTATTTTCCAGGACTAGGCACTCAAAAAGCAATTCTCTTCAAAGTAGACACTTATAACTAGAATAGTCAAAAATAGCCAGGATAAAATTAATGTCTCTCTCTCACAAAAGGCCTGAAACTATTTTTAAATGTAAAGCCTACATTTTCTGGCCAATTGACAATGAAGTGCATTTTGGAGCCAATCCTAATCCTACTAACTAACTACCTCTCTAGCCATCTTAAACCCGAAGGTTATGGCTGCAGCAACACAAGCCTTCCATCTGTCCCTATCCTCGGTAAGATCAATCCAATATTTTCCATCCTTACCGATTTCTTTCAGCTCCATCTTCGTCTTGGCCTTCCTACAGGTTTCTTACCATCACGTTTCCCAACAAGAATCCTCCAAACTCTTCTTTCCATTCGTGCCACATGACCTGTTCACCTAAGTCTTCTTGAATTAATTATTCTAATAATGTCTGGACAGGAATAAAATTGTGTAGTTCTAAATTATGTATCCTTCTCCATTCACCTGTTTCCTCATCCCTTTTAGGTCCAAATATTTTCCTTGGGATTTCATTTTCAAATACTCTTAACTTAACTGGACCTCTTTTAATGTAAGAGACCAAGTTTCACATCCATTATGGGATATATTATTGCATAAAATTATGAAATAAACATTTCCTTTTCAGCCCATCCAATGTTTTTCAGAAGTTGGTTGCACTAGTGGTTAATATTGCGAATTCAGATGATTAAGTTATTTTTCTCATATGATTATCCCTACCATAGAGTTTTGATTAGCTTTTCTCCACACGAACAATCTAGTATTTGCATTACGAGCAGGTTTATAAGTCCATTAAGATATTGTCCCCTCTTTGGCGTGCGTGACTCGCTAGTAACTGAGAAGTCGGAAGGTAGGGGTTTCCATCAAAGGCGGCGCGAGGAGAAGTATATCACAAGGGACACACGCGCGCACAAAATGGCCAACACAGAAAGCTTGACAAATGGCTTCATTTTTTCCCGGAAGCTCCCAGATCAGAAATGCCAGACATAAATTGCTACGAGGGCTCCTTCTAAGGCCAAGGTAGCTGTTCGAACCACACGTGTGTGAGTGGCTACAATTGAGGTAGGGTATTGAGGGATATCTATTCTTGGTTCTGAACGTATAGGGACTTGAAATTTGAGCTGGTCCATAACTTCATCTATTCATGGATAGCCTCTAGCTTACCGTGACGTACGAGAAACGTGCAGGCTCACGTTTTTTTTTATCATTAAGATTCAAGAAACCAATTTGTTATTGAATCACGGTCTCCTTTGTCGATTTTATATATGTACTTATTTCTTAATTGTAATAATTATAAAAAAACATATCGACGGCCCCTGTGGCGGAGCGGTTAGCACATCGCGCTATGATCCCAGGGGTCCCGGGTTCGAATCCAGGCCTGGGCATGAATTTTTGTGTGTGTCCATTCATCAATTTCATCACATCATTAATCATCTCCATCTTCGCAAATTAGCCAAAAGTGGCACGGAAACCAAAATAAAATAAAGCATATCAATCAATCAATTATAAAAAATATCATCAAATAAGTAATAATAAACAATTATTGCATGTGTCACACGTATTTTACCATTCACTAAAGCTCACAAAAAACATTAATTTTTCTTTCATGCTTTTTTGTTTATAGAGATGTACTTGTTCATTAATTATAATAATTACCATCTTTACCAACTAATTGCACACTCTCACTGGCATGACTGTCTCGGAATAATGCGCATTAAAAATGGCGCTTGATAAGCCAACCTAGTGCATTTTACCTCCTATTTTCATTACATTTATGTTTTTATGAACAAAGTAATAGAGATATTGGGAACACCCTACGAAACAATATATTTTTCATTTTTTAATAATTTTCACAGTTGAAAAATCGAAAAAATGGAGGTGGTGGTCCTAGCGCCCTCCCCCCCTTCGGTTAAGCTAGGGTTAACAATTCTTACTAGGGTTGAGCCGATGTATAGGTATCGCGGCCGATACTGGTGGTATCTGCATCGGAAAGTATCTGTTTGATGATACTAGACTATACTTTACTTTGATCGTTCGCGGGGTCCACGAAAATGCCACTCAACACTTGGAGGTTAGAGAAAATTAGAAGTTTCCATTCAAGTATCTATGCATAAAGCTTAAGTTTTCACAGTATAGGTTAAAGAAAAATATGTGGTTAAGGAATCGCAGATTAAAACCCCGTAGAAAAACAGAAATTTTGGTCTATGTCAGTTAAATCGCGGAAAAATGTACTGCACATGATATATCATATCACCATCCGCCGTACAGTAACTCTCGTTTGGTGTGGCGACATGCAATATCAACAGCGACACATAAAACAAACAACACTAAAAAAAATCAATGTGCAAATTACCCTTATTCGGACTTAGTTTCGCTTTGTGGTGTTGAATAAATAGGTCGTTTCAGAACTTCCACGTGCAAAATGAAGTTGCTATGTACAAATGACTACGGGGTAATATTAGCTTGTACGGGAGTTGTCATAGCAGTTTTCATTGAAGGGGACTGCAAATCATCTGTCTGTTTTGTCACGTATGTTTCCGCTTATGATCAATACATAATATGGAGGGAAGTCGGTGGACATGTCAATATTGAAAACTGAAAACTTTTAATATTTCTAGAAATATCATGTGTCAATATCCGTACACAGGAGGAAACTCGTGAACGCCCGGCGTGCAAGGCAGAGCTCAAGGTTGCTATTTGTGCGGAGGAGGGGCGCGTGCATTGTGTTTGTGTATAAGAATGTAGGGAACTTAGATCAGTGGCGTTGCAGGAGTTCTACAGTCTGTCCCGGGCATCTTTAGAGCAAGCGAAAGAAAATTGACCTCGTGAGAGGGAAATTGAGCGTAGCTACCAGCCGTTTGCAGCAACGCGCACTGATTTGCGCCTCCAACTCGCTTTCTCCCCTTCTCTTTCGTAATGCACTTCCTTGCTCCACAGATTTCAGAGACGGAGTAGAGTTGATTCGGAAAGCACTCCTACAGCCGGTTTTAATTCTCTGGTAGGTATTCCAGCCGTTCCGCTCTGGTAACTTATTTAAATCAATTAGTCAATTCTCGTTCGTGCTGTGCCATGCTGACCGTTCATACTATAACCACAAATTTTTCAGCATTTAAATCTTTGTTTAGGAGTGTTGCAAGGAGAGACCTTTTCGTTTCATACATTGCTCAGTCAGTCCTGTGCTACGAAATTTTGGAAAGTTCAAACGGCTAGATGGTAACGATGTAGATAAAAAGAGGGATGCAGGAGACAGTATGTTCAAGTGATTATGTTTCTAGAGCGTGGAAGAGCATCTACTTGCTTGGACCTTCTGCGGTTACAGTTCTTGCCCCCTCGTCCTGCTGAAAACACAGCACGTGCCACAGTTGACATCTGAAATTCTTCTACTCTGTATCAACAATTCGCCTTCTCAACTGGCGGCTGGAAAGGAACTGATGCTGGGAATACCGGGTTCGAGTTTCGGCCTGGGCATTTGTCTTGTTTGTGAGGGTACCTCATTCTATCATTACTAATTCTCGTCTTCCTGATTAGCGAAAAGTAGTAGCATAGCAATGCAAAATAAACCAGAACAGCTGAATAATTTGTACCCGATATAGCACTAATTATGGACTTCAGAAATCCTGCTACGTTTATTTTCTTTCTCAATCTCTTCGCCGAGCACTGGCAGATGCTGCCGGGAATCACCAAGTGCTCTCCGAGGAGCAGTTTGGGAACACGTGCTCTGCCAATACTTTGTCCCGGCTATCTCAGGAACAAGACGGCGCATAACGGTCGAGAGGGGGGGGTACGAGCGGGTAGAGCGAAGCAATACATGCTACTGAGACTTGTTTTCGTCGCTTGCTCCAGAGACAGAGTATATTTACGTGTCGACCTCCGTGACGGAGGACAGCACGTTACGACGCCACGGGTCACTGGTACAGATCCTGGTCTCTACTTCGGTGTTTCTTGTAAGTGTCCCATCATCAATTTCATCATATCATCCTCATTGTCGCGATTAGCCAAAAGTGGTGTAAAATAAACAAAATCGAAACAAATCTGCTCAGACAAGGAAGCCAGTGAGCACGGTTTATATCGTGGTAAGCCACTATTTGAAGTGAAAAAGCGAGAGAAAGCAAATCGAATTTGTATTACTAAAGTAATACTGCCTTGGCTTATAGGGAGATCCCTAAACTAATACCGTAAACGTAGCTCTAACAGTTCCCTCGACAGTGGACAGCTTCACTTGACAGGAAACTAACACACGAGACGACTAAATCTGGGATATCCTTGCGGATGGAAGATTGTGTCGTCTGCATATAGGTATGTGTACTTTGCCTGTTCCTTTTCGATCAATCGCATCACCCACTAGCTCCACCCCCCGCGGGCAGAATCCGACCCATTACTCTTCTGAAAGAGTAAACATCATAGGAGATGTTTAGGTTATCTCGAAGACAAGTATCAAAGAAGACTTTTCCTGTGATTGATGCTCTGTGAGATCTTTGGGTGCACGGGTGATCTGGAACGCGAGGGTGTTTTAGATGCTGCTCTTGGAGACTTGTTAGCCTTAAAGCCGATGAGATTTTCGTAAAGATTTTAAAGTGAGCGAATCCTTATCGTTTCAAAATTCTTTCTTGAACTTGTGAAATGTGTGTTTGTGGAGCAACCTCGCGCATAACTGTAGAGAAGGGGAGAGAGGGTATGGGCAGAGCAGACCAGTGGGAGGTGCAGCAAACGGTTGGTATCAGTAGCGTAACTAACACGGTCTGCGCCCCCCCCGCAACTTTTAGTTGTGCGCCCCTACTTGTTTAAAAAAGAAAAGCTTTCCTTTCTAAAATATTAATTCACGCCTACATTTATATTACATACATACAATGCAGGGTTGTGCAATTACGCGTAAATTTTTTTTTTCTACGTGACACGTAAAAACCCGTAAAATATATACAGGGTGTTTCCGGGCTGATGATACAAACTTTCAGGGATGATGGAGAAGGGCACATATATCAGTTTGAGATAAGGAACCCTGGTCCGGAAACGACTTAGTCGAAAGTTATAATCGAAAATAGGTGTATGAAGATGTAATACTTTTATTACCTGCACAAGTTTCACAACCTGCTACATTCACAACAGTTGTTCAAAGTGGCGTCCCCCAGCTTCGCTGCAGGCATGACATCGTCGCACGAAGTTCTGGCGTACCCCTTGGAACAACCCCGGGGTCGTTCGAACAACGTCACAGGCAGCGAGAATTCTTGCCAGGAGATCCTCTTCAGTCTCGACAGGTGTCTCGTACACAAGACTTTTCACATGACCCCACAAAAAGAAATCAAGTGGTTCAGATCAGGTGACCGAGCTTGCTACGGAACAGATTGTGAAACTTGTGCAGGCAATAAAAGTATTACATCTTCATACACCGATTCTCGCTTATAACATATATAAGTCATTTTCGGACCACGGTTCCTTATCTCAAATTGATACATGTGCCCTTCTCCATCATCCCTGTAAGTTTGTATCATCAGCCCGGAAACACCCTGTATAAAACATAAAGTACGTTACAACTAGAATCAAACATAAACATTAAAGGAGAAGATGGCTTTTGTGATGGTTATTGTTATGTACGGCAGTGGCAGAAAACAACAACAATAAAAAATGCTTTTGAAAACTTTCCTTCCGAATTTGTATGTGCTCTTATGTATAAACAAATGTGTACAAAAAATTGCCTCTTCTTTCATCCTTTTTGGAAATTCAGCATCACTTGGACGTTTGTTTTTAAACCTTTCTTACTTCATTT
This sequence comes from Lepisma saccharinum, assembly GCF_977018435.1. NCBI lineage: Eukaryota > Metazoa > Arthropoda > Insecta > Zygentoma > Lepismatidae > Lepisma > Lepisma saccharinum. The sequence continues at coordinate 18,753,424 of NC_139250.1, read as the reverse complement.
TCATGAACAATAACAACTATAGAGAAACTTAACAATATACGGGAACCGCATTGTTTCACGAAACCTTGCTGAAACGCGAGCGGTAAGTAAGGGCGGTCGTCTACTTTGGCGTACATCGCGGAATGACTTGAACTATTCAGCTAATAAAGGTTTTCCTAATCTGGTAATTCACTTTCTACTTTTCTAGTGATTATCATTTTCTGTTTGCAGTTGTAGGGGAATAAAAATATAATATGTTTGGTTGAAAATATATTTCAACGCCGAAAGGAAACTTTCTTGAACTATCGGTCTTTCTTAATTTATTATTCTTACTGCACCCCCGAAGCTCGTGCGCCCCATTTACGCCACTGGTTGGTATCCTCTGTCTCAGGAGTCTGTAGAACAAGAGAACGAATACGCTGTCCCTTTGAATGCAAAAACTGTCCCTCGTTCTTAAAACCAAGGCGAGACACGAACGTTGAAGAACGTTCCTCCTCGGAAGTTGAGGAAAACTCCTTTTTTTCCCTAGTGTCCCAAGACGAGGCCCAACATATGTTCATTTTGGGTCATTGTAGGCCAGAAAAAGATGGGTTTTATTTGTCCTCTTTTGCCTTTTTCGGCGTTTTAAACTAACCCACTCTGGAACTAAATGTCAAAGCACAGGTTGATTTACGCAACTTTCAATACCTCGGTGACAAGACGAACGAGAAAATCAGAGGAAGTACATGACGTCAAAAGTTAATAAACTTTATGCTTGCTTTGCGTACCAATAAAATGTGCAATGCGTGCAACTCAGCGGCCTTGATAATAAAAAATATATTACAGCGAAAGTTCTATATTTTTAATGATCGTTTTAGTATTTTATTTATTCACGATACGCAACAACGAGTCACGGTATGGGACATTAAATCCAGAACGTATGAATGTTCTATCATGTTACGTAACCTTTCTTTCCTCATACGTATATGTGTGCGGGGTCTTACGACGTATTTCAAGATCAATGTACTGAACTTCTACGTTTCTTTCAGAAGTATTTACTAATAATTGCAGTTTCCGTGATCGATCGTGTTAAGTGGACGACTTCTGATTGATTGATTTCGTTTATTTACTTCGCCTTTCTATCACTTTTGGTTAATTGGGAAGATGAGGATGAGTAATGATATGGTGAAATCGATGAAGCGTAACTCTCAAAGAACGCCCAGGCCGGGATTCGAACCTTAGCGTGGTGTGATAACCACTCGGCCACGAATGTCGGCATTAACATGTTTATTATTATTATTATTATTATTATCTCCACCAAAGTTCACGGGTTCGATTCCGACTTATGCGTAGGTGTTATTGTGAGTGTCCATTCATCAATTCCATCTAACGATCAGTCATCATTGTCGCGATTAGCCAAAAGTGCAGAAAAAACGACCATAAATAACAAAAATTCAAACACAAAGAAATAAATGATTGGCTAAATTGAACATTACCTATTTAACAACTCTATTTCTTTAAAATTCTTAACTTAAATGTGCAAGATTGTGCCGATTGTATGGCAGGCTTGATAGAACTATTGAAGTACAAGTGAAATTACGTAAAAAGGCCGCCCCAAATAAAATCTATCGTACGCCCCTGGATCCTACAATGGCGCATCCAGAACGTTATTTCTTTCTTCTTTTTATAAAAGTTGAGCCGAAGTACACGTTTATTTATACCAGGAAAGGCCACTATACATTGCACGACTTTGTACTGATAGTGAGACAATTTGGTTACTTATATCCAGTGATGTGCCGTAGACTATAAGTTTACGTACATGCGTTGTCTACAAGTAATCTACGCGTAGATTACATTGGGTTGTAGTTTACATAGACTACGTAGACAATCTAAAGTGCATTAAAATTAATTTTTAAGGGTTTCATGAAATGAAAGTGACATTTTCAGCTATATTGGTCCCTAACGAAATGAAAAGAATCCTATTTACAACAAAATTGCTCTTCTCTTCTATTATTAACTATGGAAGAAGATAAATAGTATGCAAAAAACAACAACAGATGGCAGTCGTGAGGCAAGAGTGGTCTTTTCCCCATAAAGCCCTAGAATATTCCTATATTATGTTTCTTCCTAGGTGAGAAATTGTTCGAATTTGAAAGAAAGGGTATGAAAAGTTCTCCACACACATCAGCAACTGATACGCAGTATAATTTTCTTTTAATTCCACGGCGCTCTTTGCTACGTTATCACCTTTCGCCATGTTGTTTACATAGATTACGTAATCTACGTGTATGACATAGTCTAGTGTAGAATGTAGACTATCGTTGTTTACGCGTAGACGCACATCACTGCTTATATCTTTGAACGGAACTGCACATCAGATTATAGTTTCGCACCGTTCAACAGATGGAGCTGATGTGCACAGTAAAACGATCAAGTGTAATGTCCTTTTCTCATAATTCGGAACAATGCAGTTTACTATTCAGCAAGCATTGCGGGCGTTTTATTACCTTCGTGGAAGATAACGGTTTTGAAATGGCTACCAGAACAGAAGACACAATATGGAAAGTGAGGTTTTCTTCTTGTGTCATAACCAAGATACATACGTTTCTCAAGGTCATGGCATGTAAAAGGCATGACGAAAATAAGTCGTGAAATAAGGTAGTACTGTGACGTAAGCATAGTGGCCTTAGAATCTTGATTCAGAGCAAGATCGATTCAATTTGAGCCTCCTGCTTAGAATCTTGCAGTCATTTTGTTTATTACCCATTTTCCCGCCATTACTACTTTTTCAATTATGTTCCAATTTCATTCGATTGCGTTTCACTTTGTGTTATTGTTCGTCGAAACAAGTTCAAACAGGTTGTATTTGCGTCAACTGTGCATCCATTACAGATATGTCAACAGTTCTTTGATTCTATCTACCTGGTCAATGAGGAATATATATATCGTAACAAGTTTGTGCTTTCATGAACATGAATTTATGTTTGTAATTTCATAAATAGTCCCCCAGGGTAAGCAATTTAATTAATTGAATAGCATTGGCACGGGTAGAGAATCGATGGACGATATCGGAAATTTGATATCGCGATATCGTCAAAAAATATCGTCACAGACGATACGATATTTTTTCCATATCATGATATCGGCTATATATCCTTTCCACGATATATATCTCCAAATATCATGACGATATATACCTATCGCCAAAATATCGTGACGAAATATGGCCAAAATATCGTGACGATATATCGTCTAGTTGATATCGCCTGGACGATAATTTTTCAATATCGCTATATATCTTCTGGACGATATATCGCCGAACATTATAGGTCTTTTCTACTCTTACGACGGGCTCCCTATATGCTAGCAAGGGACTGTAGCGTGGAAGCGACCAATCCAGCGCGATAAGAAACTCAGCGGCCTGTAGAACGAGGTGCGCGCTGCACCTCCCTCCTCGACTTTTTAACTCTCGACGCCACCGCTGTTGTCTGCGACGTATTCCCCGTTCCCCACTTCCCTTGCCAGCATTAGGGTCGCCCACCGTAAGAATAGATAAGACCTATAGTAGGGAATGCAATCCCGAGTAAATTGAATAATTCCGGGATTTCGGGACTTTAATTCCGGGATCGGGATCCCGATCTTCGAGGCTGTTCCCCACTTCCCTTGCCAGCATGAGGGTCGCCCACCGTCAGAGTAGAAAGGCCTATAGTAGGGAATGCAATCCCGGAGTAAATTTGATAATTCCGGGATTTCGGGACTAGGGATTTTAATTCCGGGATCGGGATCCCGATCTTCGAGTCTGAGCAATGATTTATCTCCTCCTCTCTCCTTTTTCTCTCTCCATCATTCCACGCAGCTGCAAAATATAATGAATGAGTTAAAATATTTTGATGCATAGGCACGTATAGCCATTTTGCACCTTTCAAAGTGTACGAGCGAAATCTTCTTATCTAGAACTCCTTACCTGAAAGGCGTGTAAAAAGCTCCTTGGGAAAGGTTTGAAGGGCAAGGTTGTAAAAAAGGCCTGCACAGGTCAAACACAACATATTAAAAAGGTAAGGAGGCACTAAAATCTTCATAAAAAGTGGAAAAGATCCTCTCTTCTCAAACACCTAAAAGCAGGTGTTCAAACAGCGTGGCTACTCACCGGGAATTCCTTGAATTCCGGGAATTCTGCTTGAATTATTCTCGGTAGACGTGAAAAATTTCAACTTGTATTAATCCAAATCCCGTTCAATTTATACATATTTATTAATGCCCTGAGGCAAGTTTTTCAGTATACGCGTAGCTCTTATTTTTATCGAGGAAGGAAAAGAAAGCTGCTTGGAAAATAGAATCCTCTCAGTCCGCTTACTTTGTTAGTGTCTGCAGAACAATTTATCTGACTTAAGGAAGTTTTTTGCAAGATACGATATCTTGAAGACAGTGGCAGCGATTAGGGGAGGCCACTTTTGTCCCTGCACTATGCTAAAACTTATGTACAGTCTCGGACAGGTCTGGGATGTAACCAGTGATGTGCCGTAGACTATAAGTTTACGTCTACATGCGTTGTCTACAAGTAATCTACGCGTAGATTACATTGGTGTGTAGTTTACATAGACTACGTAGACAATCTAAAGTGCATTAAAATTAATTTTCAAGGGTTTCATGAAAGGAAAGTGACATTTTCAACTATATTGGTTCCTAACGAAATGAAAAGAATCCTGTTTACAACAAAATTTCTCTTCTCTTCTATCACCCACTATAGAAGAAGATAAATAATATGCAAAAAACAATAACAGATGGCAGTCATGAGGCAAGAGTGGTCTTTTTCCCATAAAACACTGGAATATGTCCTATATTAGGTTTCTTTCTAGGTGAGAAATTGTTCGAATTTGGAAGAAAAAGTTTGAAAAGTTCTGTTCACACATCAGCAACTGATACGCAGTATAATTTTATTTTAATACCACGGCGCTCTTTGCTAAGTTATCACCTTTCGCCATGTTGTTTACATAGATTACGTAATCTACATGTATAAAATAGTCTACGCGAAGAATGTAGACTATCCTTGTTTACGCGTAGACGCACATCACTGGTTGTAACTATACTATTAGCTTTCAGTGGGATTGTTACAACCCAGCAGTGTCCGTGACTGTACCAAGGGCAAGTAAACTGTCCTTCCCCCCCACTTCTTGAACCTTGACCCCCTAGTTTTGGAACCCAATCGCAGTCACTGTTTGAAGTTGATTAGGTAAATTTGAAATTGTTATACAATTAACAATTTTTCGTAGATTATTATATCCCGTAATATTTGTGTCTTGTGTTTGTAGATATATTTCGAGTCTGAGTATGCGACATGTTAAATGTAAACTCCACACCTTAAATTAAGTATGTCTATATATACCGCTTAATTGAATTGAATTCGAATTGTTGGATACATTGGAATCGCACAAACCCTTTATAGTGTTAATAGTATTTGTGTGTGTGGTTGGTGAGAGTCGTGACACGTTGAAATAGAGAAAACATCTGCTTGTACCCTTGAATTTTTGGAAAGTTCATCTTGAAAACCGGGTGTTATACTTGAAATTAAAATCGACATATTCAAGAAGGATGTGCCGAATACATAAACCAACGTTACAGACACAGCACGGTGGAGGGTCTAGCTACTGGTGTACGCAGATTTTTTTCATGAGCGACTGGAATTGTACAGTCACGGAAACTTCTGGTTTGAAATGATCTCATTGTAATTCAATGAGGTTGTTACAAGCCAAAAGTGTCCGTGACGGTACAGGGTGATAGAACATAGCTGTTTTCTGTAAGGGCGGCATACACAATATGATATTTAGTATCTTTTAGACCTTTCCACTCTGAAATTCACATACGGGGGTCATTTTAAGCGAGGTGCGCATTTACCACTGTTGATTTTTCTAAAAATTTCGGAGGGGGCTGCAGCCCCATCAGCTCCCCTATGCATACGCCAGTGGGTCCAGCCCGTGATCAGGGTTGGCAAGGTAATTTACTCGTTACATATTTTACGTAAATTACGCGTAATTTACTAGCAATTTACTTGGCGTAGAAAACCAGTTTTTTACGTAGGTGTAAAAAACTAATTTTCTTTCGTAAATTAGTAATATAAAAACGAATTTAATTACATTACATTTTGAACTTTAATTTTCTTACATATTTCAGCACAAAATCATTATTTTCTGAAGATTGTTTACACACCCACCTCACGCCCTCACTCCCTCCTACAGATTTTTTTTTAAAAAATAGAAGTTTTCTTTCACATATTTTTTACTGAGAAACCTGTTCACATATACGTCTTGCACTATTGCTTGTATTTGTAAGAACGATTAACGGCAGTTTATTTGTATTGGATGTCAAAGTTTTAGTAACAGCTTCAAATTTACTTTTCATGCTTATTTTACACTTGCATAGGCTAATTATGATGTGAATATGAATATTGTAATTAGTTAAATCTCAATATAAGAGCACAAACAAATTCGGAAGAAAAGTTTTTTTGAAGCCTTTTTTTTCGACCACTGCCAACTGCCATACATAACAATAACCATCGCGAAAATCATGTTAAATTTTAATTTTTAGGTTTGATTCTAGTTTTTACGTATAGTGAAATTACTTTCGTAACATCTCTGGCTGTTTTGCATTGGCAGCTTTGGAGCGAGTCATAAGTCCCGGAGCAGCCAATCAACAAACGAGCAGCTGGCGTCATCTCTACCAGCACCTATCGCTATCCCTGTTGCTCGCGCTCTGGACTGTTGGTAGGCTCACTAACTGGACTCGCGCAGTCAGCTGGAGTTGTTATGAAAATAATCTGACTCTACGTTACGTTTGATGCGTATTTTAGGTGTTTTTACGTGTCATGAAGAAAAGCATTTTTACGCGTAATTGCACACCCTGCTCACGATGCGTGAGACGACAATGTCCAATGTTGAACGCGGCAATGCATAACGGATATAGAGGTCGCCATAAAAATTTGCCAAAGAAATAGAAGAAAGCAAGTTCTGCAAAGTGTTGACACTCGCGACACTACTCAATATGCAATACTAATTGTATTACAAATACACTGCCCTCCAGAAATTAAGCAACAACAAGAAAATGTGAGGTACAAGAGAAAACAGTTGGAGAAAAGAGAAGAAGAGTGGTGGGCACGTTGAAAGAAAGCAACGAATGCGTTAGGGATCATATCCCTTATTAGTGTCAGACAACGGTCACTTTCGTTACAAATAAAATATGTACACCCTCCGGCCTTGTGTTTGATTCTATTGGATGATCACCATTTGTTGCTTAATTTATGGAGAGCAGTGTATATCATTGTGTCTTCTTTCCTTTCTTATGGGAACAAATTATAGTAAACAATGATTGGTTTTTCTGGTGCCATTGGGAAAAATGTGAGTTAACATAATTTTACTATGACTATTCTGATATGAGACTAAACAGGGCAGTTAAAGCAATTTAAAGAAATGCTTTAATTAGCTACAAAGAAATCAATGATTACACAATCGCAAGTCATAGTCATAGTATACAAAGATAATCTAGTTGCATGTGTTTGGAGTGCACAATGAAAATAATCTCTAACACTATAATAATCCCGGGATTTCGGGAGGCAGAAACAAATCGATATCCCTAGATTACCACATCAAGTATTTTAAGTCCCTGTCTCACAACTTCCTTTTTTCAAGCATTCTGGACATGAAAATATTTCGATTTTCTTGTAAGCGCGCATTCAGACATGTTCTTTATCGTTATAAAAATCAATGACGACACCTATCGTTGAATTATTCTTAATTTTAATTACATGAAAATTGTGAGGATATACACTGAAATAAACACGTTTCTCCAATTATTTGAATTCCCTGTTTGCTCGTTTGCTTACTTACAAGTACTCACAAATAAACGAAAATTTCCTCTTTTAATAAAATTAAAAAATCGTGGCTTTTTGGAATTTTGTTAGTGAGGGGATTTGACTAACGAGGTCCAAATGCGTTCTGAGGTGGGTAAACTTGTATTGAAAATCATCTGACGCCATGCTTTAAGGGTAGAATATGGAGAGAGGAATTATATATATCGACAAGAGAGAAATAGGGTGAGAAAAATTAACAAATAAACAAGAATCTGTGAAATACAGAGAGCTACAAGGGAAGTGATCAGAGAGACTAATGAAAGTCAAAATGGGGAGAAAGGAAATAAAATTAACGAGGGGGGGGGGATTAGCAAAATTATCAACAATATAGAGCAGAAAACACTATGAAATATTTCCATCGGTCTCTTAACATCGTCATGATAAGTCAAAATTGGAAGAAAAAGACGCGAAATCAGAAAATACAAATATACTTATAAACAGATAAGAAAAATAGACTGATTCTGCAAATTTTGATTTGCTTCTTATCACGGTACCTAATACCAAAGAATCTAAACATATACAAAACAATAATTTTTGCCGGTAGTTACGTGCCATCACTAACAAAATTCCAAAAAGCCACGATCTTTTACTTTATTAAAAGATGAAATTTTCGTTTATTTGTGAGTACTGGTAAGTAAGGAAACAAGCAAACAGGGAATTCAAATAATTGGAGAAACGTGCTTATTTCAGTGTATATCCTCACAATTTTCATGTAGTTAAAATTAAGAATAATTCAACGATAGGTGTCGTCATTGATTTTTATAACGATAAAGAACATGTCTGAATGCGCGTTTACAAGAAAATTGAAATATTTTCACGTCCAGAATGCTTGAAAAAAGGAAGTTGTGAGACAGGGACTTAAAAGACCGGATGTGGTAATCTAGGGATATCGATTTGTTTCTGCCTCCCGAAATCCCTGGATTATTATAGTGTTAGAGATTATTTTCATTGTGCACTCCAAACAAATCCAACTAGATTATCTTTGTATCCTATGACTATGACTTGCGATTGTGTAATCATTGATTTCTTTGTAGCTAATTAAAGCATTTATTTTAAATTGCTTTAACTGCCCTGTTCAGTCTCATCATATTAGAATAGTCATGGTAAAATTATGTTAACTCACATTTTTCCCAATGGCACCAGAAAAAACAATCATTGTTTACTATAATTTCTTCCCATGAAAAGGAAAAAAATTCACAATGATATACAGGGTTATTATAAATGATGGACCCATTTTCAAAACATCATATTTATTGAGGTACAAATCCAAAGTGAACAAGCTATATACCAATGGAAAGAGGAAGGTTCAAAGTTTGTAACTGTTATAAATGTTCAATGTGGCCACCATTGGCTGCACGGCAAACATCGACGCGGTAGCCAAACTCGTTCCACACACGCCTAAGCATATCTGCTGTTACCGAGTGCACGGCAGCAGTGATCCGGTTACGCAGATCGTTCAGTTGGTGGTTTGCTACCAAATTTGGTACGGAATGCCCGCTGCACTGCAATTTGCGACTCACTTTTCGCGAACTCAAGGCATCTCGCTCACAACTGACAGAGACGGTCCTCTCGCTACCGGCCGCTTCCGCAACCACCACAGCCCGCCGGCCGCTGCCCGCCAGAAACTTTGAACCTTCCTCTTTCCATTGGCATATAGCTTGTTCAATTTGGATCTGTACTTCCCTACCTATGACGTTTTGAAAATGGGTCCATCATTTATAATAACCCTGTATTTGTAATACAAATACATTTACATATTGAGTAGTGTCGCGAGTGTCAACCCTTTGCAGAACTTGCTTTCTTCTATTTCTTTGGCAAATTTTTATGGCCACCTCTATATCCGTTATGCATTGCCGTGTTCATCAGTGGACACTGTCGTCTCACGCATCGTGTCTCCCAAGAGTTACGGTTATGGATCTTGCCCAGGATAGGGACATGCGGCAATGGACCTTCGGGTTTATGATTGTCAGAGAGTTAGATACTTCAGCATCAGAAGGTATGGCGGGATATAGTTTTTTAACATTGCCATAATCCACATCATTAAGAATAATTGGTATCGCTTTTGATTGGATATTGGATGCAACGTTATAGGCCATCATTGCAAAGTAAGAGTTACTTGGACTAATTGCAACGTCATTACGTTCGCGCCAATTATAACAAGCTGCACGTTTACGGTTCAAGAACTCATTTTCTAGTTTTAGGCTTTATTTGAGTTGTCGATGGAAATGTGTATGCAATTAGGAGACTGATGAATGGGCCACACAGGCAATATTTCCTCGTTTAATTTTCAACACCTAATTTTTCCCAATTTCAGACACGATTTGAGTGAAGGATTTGTTCATTTATTTACCTTCAGCAGAGAATATACAGGGTGTCCGAAAAGTCTTTCCCTGATTACAAACTTTATTCATATCCGCTATATGTAAGGTACAGATGTGAAAGTGGTGCCAAAATGTTGGAAAACTAACCAAGTTTATTTGTTGCAGGTTTCAGTAACGTGGCTGTAGTGGAGCAGTGTCTTTGCCCAGAAAACCGGAAATGTTCACAAATCAGGAAAAAGCTTAGCGTGTCCTCTGGTATCACGAGACCCCGTCACCAATAACAGTGCAGAGGAACTTTCAAATGTACAGGATTCTTTCGTCTAGAATATCTGCCATCAATAAGTTGGGATTTTAAAAAACATGGAATTTATGTTCATTCCCAAATCCTTTCAAGTCCAAAACACATTGTATGGAAAGATGCCACCCGATGTCAAGAGCATTAATTCCGGATTTCTGGGCACTGGCAATGCTACACTACAGCCACATTACTGAAACCTGCAACAAAAAAGCTTGGTTAGTTTTCCAACATTTTGGCACCACTTTCATATTTCTACCTTGCATATAGCGGATATGAATAAAGTTTGTAATCAGGGAAAGACTTTTCGGATACCCTCTCCCATTATAGGTGCATGAACACCTTATAAACAAATTTTATAACTTTAACTAACTTAAATAATACCACATGTTACAATTCACTATCTCCGGGTTTGAATCGTGACTTGGACATTGATGTTCCTTCACCAATTTCATCTAACCACAACGCATCTTCATCATCATGATGAATCAAAAGTGGTGGAAAAGTACAAGGAAAATACAAGTACAAAATTCCTAAAACTCAATTTTTTCAATTTGGCCTTTTTTGATTTTCAAAACGACACTGTACAGACGATTTGTTGTAATTTTTGGCTAATTTGAAACAGATCATCATTAGCAAATCGTACTTCATGAGTTTGCGAATAAAGCTAGGAAGAAAACTTGCACTCAATATATTCGTTTGCAAACAGCATTAATTCAAAAGGGAACCTATCCTTACACAGGGCACTATTTATTATTTTCCATTCACGTTCCATAGCCTCTTTCAAGTCCCTTTTAGAGTTATGGCCCTTGCCTCCCCTCTATCTTATGTTTCGAAGATTTTTTGGCATGAAACAACGTATCATGAAAGCAAGTTACTTGGCATGCATATACGGCATTGATGTGTTCTGAGGTTGGAAACACTGTCGATCTTCTCAACCCTCTGCTATAAGGAGAATTTGTTCCTCTTCTCGCGCGGATTAATACATAAGACGAGAGGCGTCTCGTGAACGCATGCGTCAATTGTGGGAAAAAGGATAGCTTGCTCTGCGACGATATTAATGATCATTTCTACATCCTAATTTCTTCATATAGGAGAAGTATTTATTTTACACGAGTACTCTCAACTAAGTTTATATTACATTTCTTGGATCTGAAGTGACGCGTGCGTCAATTGTGCGAAATGTAATATAAGCTTAGTTGAGCGCTCTCGTGTAAAATAAATACTTCTTCTATATGAAGAAATTAGAATGTAGAAATGCTCATTAATGTCGTCACAGAGCTAGCTGTCCTTTTCCCCACAATTGACGCATGCGCAGCATTCACCGCATGCGTTCACGAGACGCCTCTGAGTAGGGAGAACGCTATGTTTCAAGCCACCCCCAAAATTTTGGTTTACTTTTATTGTGTACACCTATACAGTAATATACTCAAAATCGAACTTTGACTGTTACAAAAGTGATACAATACAAGCGCAAAAAAAAAAAGTCAAAGCTCAAATTCCAATTTTCATAGTGCAAAATTGCTAATTTTCGAAAATCCCTCTATAACTTTTGCTAAACTTTTATTTTTCAATAATTAAAGCGAAGCGCTAAGTTAAAAGTAAGTGCTAAGTTACTTCCGGTCTACTTCCGGTCCACTTCCGGTCTACTTCCGGTTTACTTCCGGTCTACTTCCGGTTTACTTCCGGTCCACTTCCGGTCTACTTCCGGTCTACTTCCGGTCCACTTCCGGTTTACTTGACAGACACTTGTGGGTTACTGTGGTGTCTTCTGATTGGCTTACTGTTTCAGATGCGGTACGCGCTTAGGCTATTTAAAGAGTTTTCGTATTACTGATGAGTTAATATTGTGAGAATAGTTGAAGAGTATAGAGGTGTTTTTCCAGTGCTCCTCAGTAGTCAGAGAAGGGGGTACGAGCAAATACCCTCCTCTCCCCAAAATCTAACAATTTCATAGTGAGCTCTCTTAGTGTAATTTAACTGAAAATCATGATTCTAGCTGATTTTACAAGTTTAAAAACTGAAAATATGTTTTACGCAAGAGTTCAAATTCCAATTTTATTGTATAAGAATTCTTTTATAGTTGCAGAAGTTCAAAAAACACAGTTCTACTATTGCATTCCACAATATGTCTAAAAGTGTATCGAACTAGACGGGTCTAATAATTTCTTAATTGCAATTATTTTTCCAAAGAAACTTCTGCAACACAGAAATGTTGGCAAGAATTCTCATCTAACCTAGTTGTTGACAAAATCAATAGTTTTGCATTCCAAACATTTCTCGAGTGTGCGTGCGTGAGTGTAGATGTGACGTCAACTTCTTAAGAATCTCACGTCAATAATACTAGCTTGGGAAGGTCGTGACATTTTTTTTTCCTCTATAAAAAAGAGATAGAGGATCATGTAACTTGCTTGACGTAGACAGGATGTCAACAATGCATTCATAACTAACATGTGATTATTCAAAAATTCAAATAGTGCAGTGGAAAACAACTAACTTAGTTTAAAAGTGTTTTTTTTTCTAGTAAATAGAATCTTATTAAATTTTGACTTGAATGTGAGTTTTGTGTTTTTCCCCGAGAAAATTTATATATAAATACCAAGAAACTTCTATTTAAATAACATCTTGTAAAAAATGACAACTTGTATAACTGACTTACCACTTGAACTGCTATACAAGATTTTTGAATACACAGTCGATGGAGGTGAGGATGTTGCGAGACTCGTTGAGTTAAGCAAAATAGTGCCTGAATTTTATCCACCGTGCGAGATGATTTTTATGGACAATCTTCGCAAAATAAGTGGTATTAAAAACGTTCAGAATCTAGATTCACTTTTTCGGGCTGCAAGCAAAAAATTGGCCGATAGAATGGACGAGCTTCATGAGGGGAGGGAAGGAAGGAGACGGTATACGGATGATTGGTATAAGTCAAATGCTGAAACAGACAGAATTATTACACAACTTATTGCTTTGACTGAGGCACGAATTTTTTTTCTAACGTGACATGATATATAAATAAAATACTATTACTAAAAAGGAGATAAACGGATTAACTTTTGCAAGCAACCAAATCTTATGAAATATTGATAAAAGATATGCTTTCTATTAAAAATGTAATTACTTATAAACATGGAATGCGTGATATTCTCGAAAAACGTAACCCCTCTTTTCTCTCTTCAAGAAGTCGAATCCTATTAAAACAAACAAAAAAAATATCAACACGGACGACAAACACGCATCACATGAAATAACAAACAACTTATTTTGTTTATTTAAAAAATTCTAAATTTAATATCTAATGAAAACACATGATAACAACTTATTTGAACTAGTTTTCAAATTCAAATATTTAGGAGTAATATTAATAACTGAAAATTATATTAAAGAGGAAATAAATAAAAAGTAGATTTAATTCAGGAAATGCATGTTATTTCTCTCTAAGAAATTAAAAGTTAAAATATATAAAATAGTAATTCGGCTTGTAGTATTATATGGATGTGAAATTTGGTCGAATATAAATTGAAAGTATTTGAAAATAAGTTTGTTAGAAAAATATTTGGATTTGAAAGGGATGAGAAGATAGGTTAGTGGAGAAGGTTACATAATTTAGAATTACATAATTTACATTTATGTCCAGATATTATTAGAATAATTAAATAAAAAAGATTTAAGTGGACAGGTTATGTGGTATAAAGCCCGAATGGAAGAGGAAAGAGGAGTTTACAGGATTCTTGTTGGGAGACCTGATGGTAAGAGGAGGCCAAGACGAAGATGGAAGGATAATATTGAGATAGACCTAAAGGAAATTGCTAGAGATGGTTAAGAATATATAGATGGATAGATGGAAGGCCTGTGTTGCTGCAGCTACGAACCTTTGGGTTTAAGAATACTAGAGAGTTAGTTAGTTATGAAATTACATGGCACTATAAAAAAAATACAATCCCTGGCATAGAATGAACTTTTTAAAAAATGAAATTTATTTCTTCATAATGAACTTTAACCTATAGCATTGTACAAAAAAGAGATTATTTGAAAAGTAAAATTAATGCAATTGAAATAAAAGTATCAGAGGTGCAAATAAATTTAGAAAGGGGTGGCAATTTAAAATAAATTTGATGAAAAATGGCTGACTATTTTAAATAGATGGAAGAATTGCTTTAATGATTTTTTAAATGTTCATGTAGGAGATAAATCAGAAATAAATGAAGCAGAATTTATAGTCCCAGAAATTAATTTGATTGAATTTAAAGATGCTAAAAAGATAAATTATTTGAATTTGGAATACCTAAGAATCTTGTCAATATGTTTGACAAATGTACAATTTATGAAAGGTTATAAAACAAAGATGCATCATATTTATTGCTTTTTAATTTTGTCTTAGAATATGTTGTTAGGAAGGTAAAAAAAGTAACGAAGTAATATGTCTCAACTGTTTAGCATATGCAGATGATGTAAATACAATTAAGAATAATGCTAAAATATTTTTTAAAGCAAGTAAGAAAGTTAGTAAAGAGAAAAGTACAGGTCGAAATTAACTTGTTTAATCTAGTTTTTAAATTTAAGTAATATTTACAAATGAAAATGATATTAAAGAAGAAATGAAAAAAGAAAGCTTAATGCATGTTATTTTTCTCTGTTTTCTTGTTTAATATCTAAGAAACGAAAAGTTGAAGTATATAAAATAGTAATTTTGCCTGTGGATGCGAAAACTTGATTTCTTGAAGATAAATTGAGGTGTATTTGAAAATAAGATTCTTAGGAAAATATTTTAGCCTAAAAGGGATGAAGAAACAAGTGAATGGTGAAGGTTACATAATTTAGAAGTACATAATTTATGTTAGTTTCCAAGTATTATTAGATTGATGATTAAATCACGAATACTTAGGTGGGCACGAATGAGAAAAGAATAAAGGAGAAGTTTACAAGAGTTTTGTTGGGGAAACCTGATAGTAAGAGACCAAAACGAAGATAGAGGCGGACCTAAAAAGAAATCGGTAAAGATAGAATGGAATATATAAATCTTGCTCAGGATAAGGACAAATGGAAAACTGCAGCTATGAACTTTTGGATTTAAGAAGGCTAGAGAGTTAGTTAGTTAATTGATATTCAATGTAATATAATTTAACATATTTCAGAAACTAAAAGGCAGCAACATGGTATTCATATTGACAAGGAAATTCCTACAAAACTTTTTTTTTCCTCGTAAGTTTACTAATAGCACTTACTTACTAATTGTGAAGATGAGGATGATAATACGTTCTATCGTTCCTATATAAACGTTTCAACGTTTCGGTAAACATTTTGGTAACGTTTTAACGTTTCGATAAACGTTTTAGTAATATTACTAAATATAGTAATATTACTAAAACGTTTATCGAAACGATAAAACGTTACCAAAATGTTTACCGAAACGTTGAAACGTTTATATAGGAACGATAGAACGTATTATCATCCTCATCTTCACAATTAGTAAGTAAGTGCTATTAGTAAACTTACGAGGGAAAAAAAAGTTTTGTAGGAATTTCCTTGTCAATATGAATACCATGTTGCTGCCTTTTAGTTTCTGAAATATGTTAAATTATATTACATTGAATATCAATTAACTAACTAACTCTCTAGCCTTCTTAAATCCAAAAGTTCATAGCTGCAGTTTTCCATTTGTCCTTATCCTGAGCAAGATTTATATATTCCATTCTATCTTTACCGATTTCTTTTTAGGTCCGCCTCTATCTTCGTTTTGGTCTCTTACTATCAGGTTTCCCCAACAAAACTCTTGTAAACTTCTCCTTTATTCTTTTCTCATTCGTGCCCACCTAAGTATTCGTGATTTAATCATCAATCTAATAATACTTGGAAACTAACATAAATTATGTACTTCTAAATTATGTAACCTTCACCATTCACTTGTTTCTTCATCCCTTTTAGGCTAAAATATTTTCCTAAGAATCTTATTTTCAAATACACCTCAATTTATCTTCAAGAAATCAAGTTTTCGCATCCACAGGCAAAATTACTATTTTATATACTTCAACTTTTCGTTTCTTAGATATTAAACAAGAAAACAGAGAAAAATAACATGCATTAAGCTTTCTTTTTTCATTTCTTCTTTAATATCATTTTCATTTGTAAATATTACTTAAATTTAAAAACTAGATTAAACAAGTTAATTTCGACCTGTACTTTTCTCTTTACTAACTTTCTTACTTGCTTTAAAAAATATTTTAGCATTATTCTTAATTGTATTTACATCATCTGCATATGCTAAACAGTTGAGACATATTACTTCGTTACTTTTTTTACCTTCCTAACAACATATTCTAAGACAAAATTAAAAAGCAATAAATATGATGCATCTTTGTTTTATAACCTTTCATAAATTGTACATTTGTCAAACATATTGACAAGATTCTTAGGTATTCCAAATTCAAATAATTTATCTTTTTAGCATCTTTAAATTCAATCAAATTAATTTCTGGGACTATAAATTCTGCTTCATTTATTTCTGATTTATCTCCTACATGAACATTTAAAAAATCATTAAAGCAATTCTTCCATCTATTTAAAATAGTCAGCCATTTTTCATCAAATTTATTTTAAATTGCCACCCCTTTCTAAATTTATTTGCACCTCTGATACTTTTATTTCAATTGCATTAATTTTACTTTTCAAATAATCTCTTTTTTGTACAATGCTATAGGTTAAAGTTCATTATGAAGAAATAAATTTCATTTTTTAAAAAGTTCATTCTATGCCAGGGATTGTATTTTTTTTATAGTGCCATGTAATTTCATAACTAACTAACTCTCTAGTATTCTTAAACCCAAAGGTTCGTAGCTGCAGCAACACAGGCCTTCCATCTATCCATCTATATATTCTTAACCATCTCTAGCAATTTCCTTTAGGTCTATCTCAATATTATCCTTCCATCTTCGTCTTGGCCTCCTCTTACCATCAGGTCTCCCAACAAGAATCCTGTAAACTCCTCTTTCCTCTTCCATTCGGGCTTTATACCACATAACCTGTCCACTTAAATCTTTTTTATTTAATTATTCTAATAATATCTGGACATAAATGTAAATTATGTAATTCTAAATTATGTAACCTTCTCCACTAACCTATCTTCTCATCCCTTTCAAATCCAAATATTTTTCTAACAAACTTATTTTCAAATACTTTCAATTTATATTCGACCAAATTTCACATCCATATAATACTACAAGCCGAATTACTATTTTATATATTTTAACTTTTAATTTCTTAGAGAGAAATAACATGCATTTCCTGAATTAAATCTACTTTTTATTTATTTCCTCTTTAATATAATTTTCAGTTATTAATATTACTCCTAAATATTTGAATTTGAAAACTAGTTCAAATAAGTTGTTATCATGTGTTTTCATTAGATATTAAATTTAGAATTTTTTAAATAAACAAAATAAGTTGTTTGTTATTTCATGTGATGCGTGTTTGTCGTCCGTGTTGATATTTTTTTTGTTTGTTTTAATAGGATTCGACTTCTTGAAGAGAGAAAAGAGGGGTTACGTTTTTCGAGAATATCACGCATTCCATGTTTATAAGTAATTACATTTTTAATAGAAAGCATATCTTTTATCAATATTTCATAAGATTTGGTTGCTTGCAAAAGTTAATCCGTTTATCTCCTTTTTAGTAATAGTATTTTATTTATATATCATGTCACGTTAGAAAAAAAATTCGTGCCTCAGTCAAAGCAATAAGTTGTGTAATAATTCTGTCTGTTTCAGCATTTGACTTATACCAATCATCCGTATACCGTCTCCTTCCTTCCCTCCCCTCATGAAGCTCGTCCATTCTATCGGCCAATTTTTTGCTTGCAGCCCGAAAAAGTGAATCTAGATTCTGAACGTTTTTAATACCACTTATTTTGCGAAGATTGTCCATAAAAATCATCTCGCACGGTGGATAAAATTCAGGCACTATTTTGCTTAACTCAACGAGTCTCGCAACATCCTCACCTCCATCGACTGTGTATTCAAAAATCTTGTATAGCAGTTCAAGTGGTAAGTCAGTTATACAAGTTGTCATTTTTTACAAGATGTTATTTAAATAGAAGTTTCTTGGTATTTATATATAAATTTTCTCGGGGAAAAACACAAAACTCACATTCAAGTCAAAATTTAATAAGATTCTATTTACTAGAAAAAAAA
Source organism: Lepisma saccharinum (assembly GCF_977018435.1). Taxonomy (NCBI): domain Eukaryota; kingdom Metazoa; phylum Arthropoda; class Insecta; order Zygentoma; family Lepismatidae; genus Lepisma; species Lepisma saccharinum. The sequence continues at coordinate 18,734,764 of NC_139250.1, read as the reverse complement.
ACACTTTTAAACTAAGTTAGTTGTTTTCCACTGCACTATTTGAATTTTTGAATAATCACATGTTAGTTATGAATGCATTGTTGACATCCTGTCTACGTCAAGCAAGTTACATGATCCTCTATCTCTTTTTTATAGAGGAAAAAAAAATGTCACGACCTTCCCAAGCTAGTATTATTGACGTGAGATTCTTAAGAAGTTGACGTCACATCTACACTCACGCACGCACACTCGAGAAATGTTTGGAATGCAAAACTATTGATTTTGTCAACAACTAGGTTAGATGAGAATTCTTGCCAACATTTCTGTGTTGCAGAAGTTTCTTTGGAAAAATAATTGCAATTAAGAAATTATTAGACCCGTCTAGTTCGATACACTTTTAGACATATTGTGGAATGCAATAGTAGAACTGTGTTTTTTGAACTTCTGCAACTATAAAAGAATTCTTATACAATAAAATTGGAATTTGAACTCTTGCGTAAAACATATTTTCAGTTTTTAAACTTGTAAAATCAGCTAGAATCATGATTTTCAGTTAAATTACACTAAGAGAGCTCACTATGAAATTGTTAGATTTTGGGGAGAGGAGGGTATTTGCTCGTACCCCCTTCTCTGACTACTGAGGAGCACTGGAAAAACACCTCTATACTCTTCAACTATTCTCACAATATTAACTCATCAGTAATACGAAAACTCTTTAAATAGCCTAAGCGCGTACCGCATCTGAAACAGTAAGCCAATCAGAAGACACCACAGTAACCCACAAGTGTCTGTCAAGTAAACCGGAAGTGGACCGGAAGTAGACCGGAAGTGGACCGGAAGTAAACCGGAAGTAGACCGGAAGTGGACCGGAAGTAGACCGGAAGTAACTTAGAGCTTACTTTTAACTTAGCGCTTCGCTTTAATTATTGAAAAATAAAAGTTTAGCAAAAGTTATAGAGGGATTTTCGAAAATTAGCAATTTTGCACTATGAAAATTGGAATTTGAGCTTTGACTTTTTTTTTGCGCTTGTATTGTATCACTTTTGTAACAGTCAAAGTTCGATTTTGAGTATATTACTGTATAGGTGTACACAATAAAAGTAAACCAAAATTTTGGGGGTGGCTTGAAACATAGCGTTCTCCCTACTCCTCTGCATAAGACACTGCTCCACACTTAACCTGTCTCCAAGCATAGACACCAAAAAGTCAACATTATTCAGTGTTGTAAGTTACACATTACCATGTTGTGGACTATTCTCTTATTTCATTCACTGTCGTCAGGCAGGTATATGAAGGTAGTTCCATCTTCTTAGTCCAGAGGGTTAGAATTTTGACGTCACCGGTAGATTATGACGCAATTTCAAATCATGAGCCAAATTAAATTAACTAATGAATTTCCTTCCAAGTAGTGTTGTCTGTGACACAAATGTTTAAAGAAGTATTAAACGTTAATTAACACAGTTTACCAAGAAAATTAAACATTTAATTTCAGTACAATGCTCAAGGGTGTTACAGCATTTATTTCTCAGCAGTTAGAGTAAGGACACGCAAACAGATGGCGCGGAGAATGCCTTTATGGCAGTCATCCGCTGTTGCCGCGTAGGCCAATTAGGCAACAAGCGGCAACCTTAGAATCCCTCCTCTCCTAAGCAGACAGCAGGGAATCTAGATTTTGTCGAAATGACCGTTCTCCGTTGTGAATGTGGGCTTGTTGTTAGTGTGGCTGAGGTATGGAAAGGAAGTCACAGAAAGTTTCGTCACACCCAAATGTAGAGTAGACCAGGACAAAAGCCTGCCCCTAAAGTATTTAGAATTTTTGACAAAATGTGTGAAACCTTTCTAATCAAACTTTTATTGACTGAGATAAACTGGAGTTAGTAGAATACAGTGGGATGTTAGTTATACACAAAGAAGAAAATGTATATGTAATACAAGCAAAAAAACATAGTACTGCATTTTGGGATTTTTCCCCAGACCTAGGGCAAAAGTCCCCAACACACTGGGGTAAATGTCCCCACGTTTAGACCTACAAGTCTTCAATTAGGCTAACAATGGTCACATGTGAATTCACCAATACCTTCATATGCTGAGCAGCCCTCATGCCACCAATCCCTACCGCGATGACACTGGATCCAATCTTCAACAGCGTGATCTGAAAATGCTTCACCACAACCAGGACATGTCGTTTTGACTACCTTTATTGTGTTCGTTTTGCGAAGTAGTTTTTCACCGGACTTGGCTTTTTGCATGCTTTCCTTTTCGGTTTTTTGTTTATTAAGAGTAGATTGATACGGTGATCCGGAGAGAATCCCGGAGGAACATTGCCCCAGCTGTGAATGGGGAATCTTACCCCTGAGTGTCTGACTCGTACAATCTGTTTGATGGTGTCATCTAGCGATGCCACTGGGAAGTATGTTGCACACATTGAAAACAATTAGTAGTCTTTTATATGTCACAGTCAGGCGTAGTTGTTTTCATTAAGTTAAATAATGTTTCTACATGTTCACATGCTTACATCAACCACGAAAAAACGTATCTTACCTCATAGTTGAGTTGATTTTATGTGCTTCTGTTCCAAACTGCGTCAATACAAGGCGGCCATGACACTGTCCTCTGGTGGGTTGCAGTGGTGCCAACTGTGTTTCTTTATCATACTATTATTACGAATTCGGACTTTTGCCCCGGTCTACTCTAGCACAAAAGTGGATTCAATACCTCCCGCAACATGACAGCTAGAGAGTGACATTGAGGAGTGAACATGTCTTTGAATCGTAAACGCCTGAATATGAGTAAATAAATAACTCTTTCGGGTGGGAGGTTAGTCGTATAATAATCTGATACAATGTAGTTTTGGTGCTATTTTGGAATGAAATATTTGCTTTCCATCTGTTCGGAATGGTTGCTTGTTTGCGAAAGCCACGATTGCACAGCTGTCCAAATGTATCCACGAAGAACCAAATGCCAATATAAACACGTATTTTCGTTCTTGTGCGACCAGTGATGGGGCCGGAATCGAAACTTTGTTTCAAGGCCATGTGAGTTGATTGATTGATTGAAATCAGAATGTTGGATGACTAAGCATTAAGGTTATTTGCACCCGGCACAATACATGGGAACATACTCCTTGTCAATAACTGGATGAAGGACAGTTCATTGTGATCCTGTATGAAGAAGCATAACGTGGACTTCTAAATTTCTCTAGTGGAATTCAGAACAAAATATTGGTTGTTGTGTTTTATTTTTACTTCGCTTTCCTCCCTCTTTTGACTAATAACGAAGTTGAAGCTGAAAGATGATATGAAAATGATCAAATGATAAATACGTGGACAGGACAAGATAAGTTCCAGACAGGAATACTGATTCCAGTTAATATAACAGTAATATAAAATAATATCACTGTAATATATCTGAAATATCACAAAACCTTACGGAAATGTATCTGCAATGTCACACTGACATGTTTCTGTAACATTACGAATGTTATGTTATATTCGCGGACATTTTTACATTGCTGAAACATATCTGAAACATGTTTCGCAATGTTACAATGTTTCACGATTTACGTATCCCTAATATATCTGAAACCATGTTGTGCTGTATGGGAATAATGTGAAATAATATCACTGTAATATCACTGAAATATCACAAAACCTTACGGAAATGTATCTGCAATGTTCCCCTGACATGTTTCTGCAATGTTACATTGACACGTTTCTGTAATGTTGCACTGACATGTTTCTGTAACATTACGAATGTTATGTTATATTAGCGGACATTTTTACATTACTGAAACATACCTGAAACATCACAGTAATGTTTCGCAATGTTGCAATGTTACAATGTTTCACGAGTCACGTATCCATAACATATCTGAAACCATGTTGTGCTGTATGGGATTATCCTGCCTGCGATTCTAGTCGGCTGCGCCTAGTTAGTCAGCAAAATTTCAGTTCATGACTTCTTACTAAGTGAAACAGATGTTGGTTTGATTGAATTGAATTGTTGTTGTTAAGTCCACTTTATGCACAAAAAGGCTAATCGGGACTGGATCTACAGTTTAAAGTGGGATCCGAACCACGGTGCTATATGTCTCTACCGGGAATCGAACCCGGGACCCCTTGATTACAAGGCGACGACGTTAGAAACAGATGTTAGCATTGACTGCTTTCCGTCGCCACTCCTTATTTCCCAGAATCTATACTCCGTCCGGGCAACATCTGAAGCAAGGGTGGAAATCGAGTGGGCAGAACGAAGCAGTACACGCTGCTGGTAACTGCAGTCGCTTTCCCCCTCCACGCAATCCCGTTCCTCTAACGTGTTCATTGGTGGAGTCGTCTTGTGTCACTACTTGCGCAGAGACATGTTTTCGTTCTCCTGCTCCAGAGATAACCGAGACAGAGTGTGATATGAACAGCTGAAGCAAGGGCGCCCGCAGGGTGGGGCCAGGTAGGGGGGTCACTTGCCCCCCTGAGATTTGTGGAAAGAGTTAATGTCATTGGAATGCCGAAATTGTAGGGATATTTTATTTCTTCTTCTTCTTCTTTTTCTGACCCTATCAACTGGTAGTCGATTTTAGTCATCTTCCTGAGTTTTTTTTTTTAAATATTTAGTTCGCTATTCACTTATATTTCACAAGAATGAAAAAAAAAACATCTATTGATATTTATTTATACTGTTTGTTAGATCGTCAAATTACATCTTCTTGCATATCCATAAAGAAGCCATATGGTGGGAGGAGTAGGGTCCGTGAGCAGGGCAGTAAGAGATGTAGGGAATGGAATTCTATTTCGACGTAAACCACTATATAATTTATCTCGGTCTCTGTCGAAATTGGGACATTGTAAAAAGAGATGTGTAGCATCTTGATTATCTTCTCCACATGCGCAGGCTTGTTTTGTTGTAATATGTAGTCGTGATAAATGATCATTAGTGCGAACATGACCTGTACGTAGACGTATTATAAAAGTAATAACTGATCTTGGAAAATTATATGGGTAGTACCAAGGTTTGTTTTGTGAATGATCTGCAAACCATTTATATGTGTTGCCCGTGGATTGAAATTGTTCTATACACCACTGTTTCCATTTATCTTGAAGTTTATATTTAACTCTTGGAAGAAGGTCCGTGTATGGAAGTCTCGCAAGTGAGGTAGTTTCCGATGATCGAGCGGCTTTGGCATATGTGTCCACACGTTCATTTCCCGTGTTTACTTGGTGAGCCTTTACGTAACTAAACTGGACGTTGATATTTCTTCCATTAGCATACTGAGTTTGTTGGATTATAAGTATGATGAATACAGGATGTTTACAAATCTGAGGATATGAGGAACTCAGCGCCATTAATACGCTTAAAGCATCTGTTATGATGAGAATTTTTGTGTAATTATTATGGATAGCGTATGTGAGAGCTTTATATATTGCATAACTTTCTGCAGTGAAAATAGAAGTGTCAGGTGGTAAACGGAATTGTTTGTTTATATTTTGATCTGGAATGAAATAAGCACAACCCACACCTAGGCGGTCTTTGGATCCATCAGTATATATGATTAGGTGTGTTGGCCATTTCTCTTTATACATGATATGTCTTCCTAAATCCCTGAAATGGATATTGCATTGGGTATATAAGGGTATGTCTAATTGATAAATTAAAGGATGTTGGAAGGTAAAAGACTTTGCACGTGATTCCAGGTCTATGTATTGGCAATATACAAAATAAAAGAATGTGTGTTTAGGATCTATGGCTTTATTTTCTGTCCATTGTTTTTGTATTTCAAATAATTTATTGAATGGGTGCGTATGATTTTCCCAGGTTTTGAGCAGAAATTTTATTGTTAATTGGATCCGTCTATGTGTCAAACTAGTTTCTCTGCTTTCCATATATACACTGACATTAGGACAGGACTGCATGAGACCTAAGCAGGTCCTCAAAGCTTTTCTCTGTAGTATGTCTATTTTGTCTAAAAGACTTAATTTTGCACCCCCATAACTAAAGGCTGCATACTCAAAGTTTGATCGAAAACAATTCCTATAAAATAGCAGTAAGATTTTGGGGTGGCCACCCCATTTAATTGTTGTGATACTACAGAGTATATTTATTATTTTACGGCCTTTATTGATTAAATGCGTGATGTGTGTATTCCATGTGAATCGCCTGTCAAAATGTATACCTAAATATTTATGTGTTTCTATTACTGGGATATTAGAAATGTGTGGTATATTGTTAGGATAAGTATCCAATCGTTTATTATTAAAACAAACAATTTTTGATTTTGTTTCGCTGATGGATAATCCTTCTTTGAAAAACCACGCTCTTATGATGGCGATAAAATTCTGCATTGCTATTATACCTTGAGTAGCATCATCTGTAATGTTATAGAAACAGAAATCATCTGCATACTGAAGGGATGAAATGGTAGAATTGTTTTTTTTTATTTATTTAAAAAAATATTGTTACAGCAACTATTATTATTATCATCATCATCATCATCATCATCATCATAACTGTGGTTAACATAGTTGAATATGTTTACCTTAGAATAAAGAAGAAAAATGAAAAGGATAAATTTTGTAGAGAAGATATTAACTATCCAAGTTGACAGTGAATACTTTTTAAATAAAATAGTTTATAAAATTCCCAGATATTCCCATAGGTATATCTCAATTCTTGCATGCCTAAACAAGGCCAGAGGTTTAGTAACTGATCTTGTTGAAACCTACAATTTGAATTTATGTTGATGTATAAGATTGTAGGATCCACTGTTTTATTTTATAATTATGTATTCAATTTTTTAATTTTGTATAACCAATTTTGACATAGTGATATACCTGGTTGTTTAATTGTTATCATCACTTAAATAAATATTATTATTATTATTATTATAACAATACACAGTTAATTGCACAATATTATATAACAATAAACAATTATTAGTATCAGAGATATAATAGCTATCGTTGAAAACTGTAACTTGAAGTGTAAATATGCTAACTTGTTATGTTATTCTACAGCTTATGTATTTTATTCGTGTAACTTTTTACTTTTGTATTCGACTTAGTGCTGTATTAGGTTTCATACTGTGCTCAACACTTAAAATAAACGATTATTATTATTATCATCATTATTTTACAGTACCCTTTGACATGTAAAAACATGGATTATAGCTAGCTACCATGATGGACAGTAAATTAACTGGTGTCTGACTCTGATTGATTGTGAAGAAGTACAAAAGGAAAAAGAACTGTTAATCAACAAAGTGATAAGCTAGATGTTTATTAAAAGGAAGAAAGGCGAATCCAGTTTCTATGTAAATACAGTAAAACCTCGTTAATCCGGTCTAATGGGGGGGGGGATAAGTTGACCGGTTTAACGAAAGACCGGATTAACTGAAATAACCTAAGACAACAGTAGAAAGTGCATTAAAACTCCGTTTATAGCAACAAAACATGTTTATTATGGTGTATTTAAAGGGTATAGGCCTAAATACACTATACAGTACAGTACAAAGTCTGCGGGAAACAGAATTTCATCAGTGGTTGACTGCCTTTTCTTTGGGAAGTTCTCTTGTTGACTTCTAGCCACATTTAAAACCTTGCCTTTTTTTGCCTGTCCGGATTAAGCGAAGTCCGGCTTATCGGACTTAACGAGGATTTACTGTAGTAGACTCAAGTCTGAACGCCAAGGACTTTTCAATTCAATTTTAATTTTATAATTTCTAAAGTAGTAGTAGTAGTAGTAAGTAGTAATGATAATAATTATTATAATACTAATAATGTTTCTATGACTCTGCCCCCCCCACGAGAAAAAATCCTGCGAACGCTCTTGAGGTGAAGGGTGTTTATAGGATATACTCGTATTCGAAGTAGAAGGCAAAGGTTTGGTTTGGATTGGTTGATTTAGTGTATTAAGTCCACTTCATGCACAGAAAGGCTAATCGGGACTGGACCTACAGTTTAAAGTGGAATCCGAACCACTTTGTGCCTCCACCGGGTAACGAACCCTTGATTACAAGGCGACGACGCTACCACTGTGCCATCGGGGAGGCCATTTGGTTTGGATTGATTGAATTTATTTTACTTTGCATTTCTGCCACTTTGACAATTGCCAAGATGAGGGACACTCACAAAGAACACCTATATCCTGTCCGGGATTTGAACCCGGGACACCTGGCGTCGTAGCGCGTCATGGTAACCATACCTACACGGACACCGGCGTCGAAGGTTTGGGAGAATTCGATATGGCAATATATATTTTGCTTTTTCCAAACTCTTCGTGTGTTTTTTTGTCCATTTAGACAGAATGTCAATATTTTGTTGTCTCTGGGTTGGATTTGGTGATACATGGCGAATTTTAGTACCCCATTCGCGTCTGTTGCGAAGTTGGTTTGATTTGTAGCTTTGTCGAGGCAAATGCTTGTTTACGGCCTCTTTATCTTGGTGGAATTGTTTGCTTGGTCGTTAACATTCTGAAGTGCAACTTCGCTTGTTCGCCTTTGACATTTCACCGTCCTGCCATGAGTATATGTGTTCCTATGTTAATACCAAGGTTGTTAGAGGTCCAGGAATTTTAAATAAATTCAATTCCGGTCCAGGATAGATAATCAGGAAGCATAAATGGGTTCTGGACCGTAAATAACCTTTCTATCTGTAAAATATTTAAATTCGTTCCGGGAACCTTTTTACCAGATCAATTTACAACCTTGGTGACAATGAAGTTCGACCAGAAAGGAATACGTGATTAAATGCACAGAGGCATAGGCGGTGGAATAGGTGACCCGCAGAAGTGACGCATGTGTGTAAGAGGAGGCGTGTGAGCAGGCAAGAATCGTGATCCCAGCATGTTGCACCCAAGGTCACGTAAAGAACGAAAACGGGAAACTATACGCGTGACATTGAACTTCGACCAGGCACCAGACCCATGCGGAAAAATCCAGATAGTGGCGCATTCGACGGAAGCATGACGTCACGGACACGATAAGGGAGTCCGCCGTATATAAACGCGTGCTCTGCACCGAGGAACCGCAGTGCATCGTCACCATGGCCAGGGGCAAACCTATTGACAACACCGTGAGGAGAAGAGTGGTGGAGTTGCAACGGGATGGACTCAGTGAACGGGAAATAGGGCACCAACTGAACTTACCCAAGTCAACCGTCCACTGCATCATCAAACACTACCAAAATACGGGTACTACAGAGCCAGGTAAGGCCCTCGGTCGAAAACGCCTGCTGAGCGTGCGTGACCTACGGATATTTAGGCGCTATATCCAGACCAACAATCATGTTTCTGTGGCCGAATTACGACTGTGGACTCGAGAACGCTTTCACATTGAAGTGTGAACCAGAACCATTCGCCGTTACCTACAGCGATGCGGTTACCGAGTGTACAAGGCGAAACGTAAACCCTTCCTTTCCATGTTGAACAAAGCCAATCGACTACGGTGGGCATGAATGTACTTGGGATGGACATTTCGGAAGTGGAACAGGGTTTTGTGGACGGACGAATCCATTTTCAATGTTGTGTACGGGAAAATACGGAAAACAGTCATTTGTCGGAAGGAGGAACAGAATGAAGCAAAATGTTATGCACGTCGGTTACAGAAACCTGCGTCAGTGATGGTATGGGGATGCATGACGGCATCTGGGGTTGGCTTACTACACGTCTGTGAGAGCATTGTGAATGCACACGCCTATACACGCATACTGGAGCGGCATCTTCCCACAGTGCGAAGGCACCTGTTCCACAGGCGGCGTCTCATCTTTCAACACGACAATGTCAGGCCTCATACAGCGCGGCTGACAAGAGAATGGTTGACTCGCCATCACGTGCGAACTCTGCCATGGCCACCATCGAGTCCCGACCTCTCGCCCATTGAGAATGTGTGGCGCGTTCTTAAGCGACGTGTGCAACAGAGGGGACCCACGACAGTGGCTGCTCTCATCGCCTGCCTGCAGGAGGAATGGCACCGCATCGATGTGGAATACCTTGAACGACTCGTCCGCAGCATGCCCCGACGCATTGCCACAGTTATTCGCCGACGGGGCGGCGTCACACCATGGTAAACAGGATCCCCTCTAACAGCGGTCGAACTTCAATGTCACGTGTAGATGGACGAAAATGTTTTATTTTGCGTGGACACTATACATTGCTGCGTTGCAGCGGAAATTTATGTTTTCCTTTGTTCCATGTAGCCTGCTGAATAAAATATGTTCAGCATATGCATGTGTTCTCCTTCTTTCACAACGCACTCCTATTTTTGTGACTGGTCGAACTTCATTGTCACTAAGGTTGTCGGTCCAGGAACTTTTTCCGGCTCAATTTAATACGGTCCAGGAACCTTTTTCCCCGGATGAATTTAATACGGTCCAGGAACCTTTTTCCCCGGATGAATTTAAATAAGGTCCAGGAACATTTTCTGGCTCAATTTAATACGGTCAAGGAACCTTTTATTCCCGGATGAATTTAAATAAGGTCCAGGAACTTTTTCTGGCTCAATTTAATACGGTCCAGGAACCTTTTTCCCCGGATGAATTTAAATAAGGTCCAGGAACATTTTCTGGCTCAATTTAATACGGTCCAGGAACCTTTTTCCCCGGATGAATTTAAATAAGGTCCAGGAACTTTTCTGGCTCAATTTAATACGGTCCAGGAACCTTTTTCCCCGGATGAATTTAAATAAGGTCCAGGAACTTTTTCTGGCTCAATTTAATACGGTCCAGCAACCTTTTTCCCTGGATGAATTTAAATAAGGTCCAGGAACTTTTTCTGGCTAAATTTAATACGGTCCAGGAACCTTTTTCCCCGGATGAATTTAAATAAGGTCCAGGAACTTTTTCTGGCTCAATTTAATACGGTCCAGGAACCTTTTTCCCCGGATGAATTTAAATAAGGTCCAGGAACTTTTTCTGGCTCAATTTAATACGGTCCAGGAACCTTTTTCCCCGGATGAATTTAAATAAGGTCCAGGAACTTTTTCTGGCTCAATTTAATACGGTCCAGCAACCTTTTTCCCTGGATGAATTTAAATAAGGTCCAGGAACTTTTTCTGGCTAAATTTAATACGGTCCAGGAACCTTTTTCCCCGGATGAATTTAAATAAGGTCCAGGAACTTTTTCTGGCTCAATTTAATACGGTCCAGGAACCTTTTTCCCCGGATGAATTTAAATAAGGTCCAGGAACTTTTTCTGGCTCAATTTAATACGGTCCAGGAACCTTTTTCCCCGGATGAATTTAAATAAGGTCCAGGAACTTTTTCCGGCTCAATTTAATACGGTCCAGGAACCTCTTTTCCGGATCAATTTAATACGGTCCAGGAACTTTTTCTGGCTCAATTTAATACGGTCCAGGAACCTTTTTTCCCGGATGAATTTAAATAAGGTCCAGGAACTTTTTCTGGCTCAATTTAATACGGTCCAGGAACCTTTTTCCCCGGATGAATTTAAATAAGGTCCAGGAACTTTTTCCGGCTCAATTTAATACGGTCCAGGAACCTCTTTTCCGGATCAATTTAATACGGTCCAGGAACTTTTTCTGGCTCAATTTAATACGGTCCAGGAACCTTTTTTACCGGATGAATTTAAATTCAGTGCAGGAAAAACTTTTTTCAATAAAACAATACGCAACTTGGACCGAATTTAAATTGTGCGAGAAAAAAGGTTCCGGTCCTGCATCGGAACACAATAGAACCCATCAAAATATATGGTTTGCTGGACCTTTTACAACCCTGGTTAATACCCCATCATGAAATAAAGTTAATGTGATCATAAGCGTAACTTAGGACGTAACTGTGGGGGAGCAGAATCGAGTTCGGAGCTTAACTTGGGGTGGGTGGGTGGAGGGGGTAGAATCAAAATTTTCAACCCCATAATAATAATAATATGGTTTGCCAAACCCATAAAAATGACTCTCTACTTTGCTCCTCAGGTCCAGGAGGTTTACAAAAGTACAATTAACTTGTAAATTTTCATCACCCTGAAAATGTTTGGAGGGGCAAGTGCCTCCTTTGCCCCTGCCAAGTTACACCTTTGTATCTGCTCATCATTCATTCTCAGCATTAGCTTAAGAAGCAGAAAAGGTAATATATAATAACAGAAATACAGAAATTACAGCTACTTTACGAATAAAATTGCTGCAAAGTAGAAAACTACAAAATACAGAAGTTTCAGTGAGTTCACTGAAATTATTGAACAAACTAGTTTCATGTGATTTGCGTCGTTGGATGAATAATAGCTTTCCGCATCACAGAGAATCGCTTGAATGAGCTCCTGAATTATCTGACTTAAGTCTACTGGATTTTTCTACCTGAAATCCAAAGTATACATTTTTAAGATCAGAGACAGACAGGGTGATAATAGCAAAATAAAACAACTTTTCAAGTCCTTTTTACTTGCATATTTCATGAAAGAAGGTAGAAAGAAAGAGTTTTTAGCGTTTAAATAACATCTTACATAATAACCCCAGTATTAGTACTGTATTTTAACCGGAGTGTAAGTTGAATAATTTTAAATCAAATGTGCCTATATTTCAAAGTTAACAAGGATTATTAATACAGAGTAATCAGTGAAAGTGAAGTATCATGATAACAAAACTGTTAATAATAATAATAATAATAATAATAATAATAATAATTTAAGTGATGAGCACGATTTGAGAACCAGATACATCACTATGTCAAAATTGGTCATACAAAATTACAGAATTCAATACATAATTATAAAATAAAACAGTGGATCGTACAATGTTATACATCATCATGAATTCAAATTGTAGGTTTCAACAGATCAGCTACTAAACCTCTGGTCTTATTTAGACACGTAAGAATTATATTCCTCTCAGAATGTCTGGGAATTTTATAAGAGATAGGTGTCCATAAAATCCCTTTAAAACTTCAAAAATTCACTACAAATGCAAATGATGAGATATTTGAGTGATTTTTTTGATTGTACTCGTTTACTATTAAATTTTGTACTAATAGTCAATTTGTGTATTTCCGGTAACATTGTGAAGAAAGAGGTCCTCGAAAGAAAAATGGCTTCCGCAAGAAAAGGCACACTGTGCGGCGTGGTTAATTGAAACAAAATCTGACACTCAGACTCAGCGAAACTTCAGGACTAGGTATGGGAAACAACCACCAGCACGTCCATCAATTCGTGAATGGCGCAGGAAATTCATGCAGACCGGTACAATTTCGGATAAAGCAAGAAGTGGAAGAAAACTAGTATCAGAGGAAGACATCGAACGTGTAAGACAATCCTTTGTTAATTCTCCAAAGAAATCCATTCGCACTGCTGCCAGGCAGTTACAGCTACCACGATCAACAGTGCAAAAGGTCCTACACCACAACCTGCAATTGATTGCGTATAAAGTGCAACTGTTGCATGCCATCGAGCCCAATGATAAACCGAAACGCAAACCATTTGCAGTGGACATGCTTCATCGAATATCGGAGGATGCAATGTTCCTCAACCGAGATTCCGGTAAACTGAACACGTACAATGCGAGAATCTGTGGCTCAGAAAACCCCCATGCGACAATGGACCTCAAATGAGACAGTCTAAAGGTTAATGTGTGGTGTGGACTGATGTTCAATCGAATCATTGGTCCATTTTTCTTTGCGGAGCAAACAATTACTGCAAATGTTTATCTTGACCTTTTGACTGAATATGTGACACCACAACTGGCTGACCTTCAACCAACCGTCCTTTACCAACAGGATGGTGCACCACCACATTGGGGATTAAATGTTCGTGACTTCTAGACCAAACATTTCCCGGTAGGTGGATTGGACGGGATGGCCCTATTCCCTGGCCACCTCGTTCATCAGACATAACGCACCTAGATTTCTTTCTATGGCGCTACGTTAAAGACACTGTGTATCGAACAAAGGTACGGAACATTACTGACCTCAAACAAAGGATCACTGATGCCATTGCCACCATTGATGAGGCTATGCTAGAGAGGACATGGCGCGAAATCGGTTTTAGCCTTGACGTCCTTCGTGCAAGCAATGGTGCCCATATTGAGGTTTATTAAGTTATGAAAAAAAAAACTTCAATATATACTGCTACTATGTGACAATTTTCATTTAATTATCTCTTCATATGTCTTTGGAACAAAAGCTTGAAGTTGTAAAGAGACTTTATGGACACCCTGTATTATTCAAAAAATATTCACTGTCAATTTGGAATGTTAACATCTTCTGTACAAAATTTATCCTTTTCATTTTTCTCCTGTCTATAAGGTAAACATATTCAACTGTGTTAACCATTCCGAGCAATGTTGGTCATAGTATTTATTTTAACTTTATGCTTAATAACCTGATAAAAAGTTTTAGAACTGATTCAACTCTTTGAAGGTGACTGTCAGAAACCATAATTCATTAGCATATTCAAGAATAGGACGAACGATCGTTTTGTACAGGTATATTAAGATATCTTCTTTTTTTAAAAACTTTCCATGAGAAAAATATATATAACTAAGCATCTTCTTTGCTCTTTTGTAAGTTTCGGAAATGTGCTCATCAAATATGAGAGAGGAGTCGATTAATATTCCTAAGTCTTTGTGACTTTCTATTAATAATAATAATAATAATTAATACAGGATGTCTAGCAGTCAAGAAATTTTGCTTGTGATCAAGATTTGTTTCTATGTTTTACAGTAGCTATAGTGAATTTACGTTGTTATATACAGAGTGTCTACAAATGATTGAAGCTGTTTCACGATGTTATTGTACGTGTATTATTGAACATGTCGTGAAGTAAATTTACAGTTTTGTAGAGAAACTCAACAAGTTTTGTGACATATTGCAAGTGTTCGATATGCCCCCTTAGTTATTCTGCAAACATAAACTCTATAATCAAGTTCTTCCCAAACGCGATGCAACATGTCCGTATCAATTCGATCAATAGCACTGATGATACGAGCCCGCAGTTCTGCTAGACCACTCGGTAATGGAGGCACAAACACTATCCTTCACATAACCCCCCGCACAAAAAAGTCACACAGAGTTAAGTCAGGCAATCGTGAGGTAATGACAGCAGTTGTTGATCATCATTTCCACAACGACCGATCCATCGGGTTGACACTCTGGCGGTTAAAAATTTGTGGATGGAACTGGGGCGGAGCACCATCGAACTGGTGGATAAAGTTCCACTGTCTGTCTCCAACTGTGGCATTAGCCAATTTTCTATCATGTCAAGATACCCGTATTCTGTAATGGTTGTCCGCTGAAGAAGGGGCCGTAAACTCTAAATTTTGAGATTACATAAATAGCATTGAGTTTCGGAAAGTCACGAATATGCTAAACGGCGCCACGGGGAACAGAAAACCTCCATAACTTGTAAAGTGTCGTAAAACGTGTTGAGTTTCTCTACAAAACTGCAAAGTTACTTCGTGATACATTCAGTAATACATGTATAGTAACATAATGAAACCGCTTCAATCATTTGTAGACACCCTGTACTTGTACTGCGATTTGATAAAATTGAATATTTGAAGTTTAAAATTGTATTGGATTGTGGTTAGGATTTGTTTGCTTGGTTTCTTAAGAATTCCATTCTTTTACGCGTGAAGTTTTGTAAAAATACGCATATTAAATAAAATAATGCAGCCATTCCCCATCCAGGATGAAGTCTGAAATTAATTTTTACAGTCATTAATAATTTAACCAAGTCTAAATCTCTTGTAAAAGTACAGCTTAAGTTGTCATCTTAACTAGCCTTTTGGTAGGGGTTTTACATTGAATAAAAATATATATTGTCTTAATTTCCAAATATACCTGAGTCAGGGGCGATTAAATAAATGTTAAGAAAAAAGAAAAAAAAGGTCAAGAAAATGTCAAGAATTTTGCATTTATTACTTTGGTAGACACCCTGTAATAATAATAATAATAATGTCGGCAGGGTCCAAAAGAAAAGAATACGCCTACAGTTGTGTATTGGTATTGGTAGAGATAACATTGGAAATATACAGGGTGTCCACAAAGTCCTGCTACCGTTACAATGAAACATAACTCATAAACTATGAGATAAATACATGCAGTTTTTTGCAACGTGTTCTACAGCTCTCAAAGTTTTATTTACAATTACAACACTTCCACATGCGCCCCGTTAGTTGCCCGCAGGACGTCGAGACTATATTCGATCTCCATCCACACACGCTGCAGCATAGCAGCATCAACCTGTTTGAGAACTTCTGCAATCCGTGTACGAAGTGTGAAAAGATCTGGAACAGGGATTTCGTAGACACGATCTAAAGGAAAAAAAATCCAAGGGGGTGATATCAGGGGAGCGCGGTGGCCAGGAGATTGGTCCATCGCGGCTAATCCATCTCCCAGGGAAATGTCTATCCAAAAGGTCCCTCACATCTAGAGACCAATGAGGAGGCGCTCCATCTTGCTGGAAGATGATGTTTGGCTGCAGTGTAATCGTGTCCTCTGCAAAGATAAATGGACCGATTATTCTATCATGCATAAGAGCACACCAAACGTTCAGTTTTGGGCTAGCTCGAACATGTTCACGAATGGCGTGAGGATTTTCAGAACCCCATATCCGAACGTTATGGCGGTTAACATGAGGCCAGCATGGAAGCAGCAAAGTAAGCACGCTGAGGAAGGTCAGTTGGCTCCAAAGCTTGCATAAGTTGCACTTTGTAGAGCTGCTGATGTAACCGCTTGTGGAGGACCTTATGAATTGTTGATTTCGGTATATGCAATTCGCGTGAAGCACGACGGACCGATTTCTGAGGGCTGCGCTGAAATGCAACTTGCACGTTGTCCACCAATTCTTGCTCCACACCTGGTCGTCCACTCCGCGGCAAGTCCATTACGCTACCTGTCTCTAAAAAGTTTGCGCCCCATCTAATTATGGATGATTTTGATGGAAAATCTCTTCCACACTTCCGGCGGAATTCTCGATGCACAGTTACTGAAGATTTACCAGACTCAGCATACCACCACACACATTGGGCGTTCTCCTGTGCTGTCGTCATTGTCGCTCTCAACATAATCTGCAAAAAACAAGCAAAAAAAAAAAAACAATCAAAAATTAAAATAATAATAATAATAATAAAATACCAGTACTTATTAAAACGTTGAGAGCTGTAGAACACGTTGCAAAAAACCGCATGTCTTTAGCTCATATAGTTTAGGAGCTATGTTTCATTTGTAATGATAGCAGGACTATGTGGACACGCTGTATATCAATGGTTGTAATAATAATCCCATTGATGTGGATCTTTTGAACCACATTGTATTTCATGGTAAACTAGAGCACACCTGTGATCACCTGGTGGCAACGCCTCTCTACCTCTTTCAGCCTATGAACCTTTGGTTTCAATCACGACGAGCATTTATAGCCGATTACTACATTCCGAACTGTAGTTCCTCCTTTGACACAGCTAACCAATAAGGTAGTAAGAAAGTTCTGCTGTTGGCACTCTGCTCCCTAATGCTTTCTTGCATCAGCATAAGTTTCAGAGTGGATGAGAACTTGAGAAAGCTTAGATTGCAAATGTCCTTCTTTCCTTCGCGGATTTGAAGCTAGATCAATGGAACAAATAGAACTGAACATGCTAAAACTTCCTGACCTTCTGTGAGTAAAGATTATTAAAAAATCATGCAGTAAGAAAGCCTCTTCCACTCTGCATTAGTAATGAAGCGTGTGATAGTTTTACCTACTTTACGCCAAGAGTGTTCAGAAAGAGAAGCAAGTTCTATGCAGTCCAGGTAGGAAGTGAGGAACTTCCTACAGTTAATTTACACTTATTTCCAGTCTTCTACTTTTTTAGGAGTTTAATGTGCGTTATAAAATTATGAGCGCAATATGCGTACATTTAACTACGTTCGCTACTGTTCGCTATCACACGATTGCTCCAGCTGACAGCCAAAAACGACAGTCTTCCCTCTTCCCTGCTGCTCAGGAACCTCGATCTTCCACCTACAGCGGGATGTGCGAGGGGTGCTGAAGGGAGTGGGTTGCTAGGTTAAATGGCGAGCGAGGAAGGATCGAGGGTTTCCTCATTAGTGATACCAACCCTAGCATTATGGTTCTAGACGTAGTATAATTTGAACTTCGTTGTCATCTAGCACCCTGTGTTTGGCAAGTGTTCTTAATGCGCGTTCTTGGGATACAGATAAATTTCATTCAAATGAAGATACTTTGAGGAAAGAGCAAATATATTTTATATCTTATTTGTACTTCTCTAGCGGACTTGTTTCAAACGAGAGAGTGCCGACTAAAGGACAAGCTTTTACAACGACATGCCGGTCCATCCTCTTGTTTTAATCTTGTCTTTATCCTCTCGGATTATGAAATGAAAATTTTTTGAAAGATCGGTAAAAAGTTGGAGGTCACAAATAAAACATACTGGTCGCCGTTTCCCATCGTCGAATTTTCTCCAACTTTTTCAAGCACATAATACTGAATCCATTTCATTCATACTGAACCCTCCTTTCCCAACCAGTCAAACAGATCAAGGTTGTCACACAGAGTACAGTTTGGTGCTTCTTATTTACACTCAATTCTCGGAAGTATCCGAATTGTGCTGTATTCCGCAAATTACCATGTTTTTAAATTTCTTATCATTGAACAACCAAGAAAATTCGGGTATCTGGACGTCTGGTAGCCTTCCGTCAATGGTTATAAACAGTGGCGGCGATTGGGTTCCAAAACCGAGGGGACAATGTGCCAAAACTAATGGGAGGACAAAGGCATTATATTTCCCTTTGTAGATAAGGTTTAGCATAGTGCGGGGGCCCCCCCTAATTGCCCCCACTGGTCATAAAATTAAACGACCAAATATTGCAGACTGCAGACTTCTGGAGCTTGCCTATGTCCACAAACAACCCATTTATTTCACGAAAGAGAAAAATCGAAATTCTATCACAATCTGAAAAATTGTCAATGTTATTGTCGCATGTATTTTTAGGATCTCATATAAATATATTTCATTGTTAGAGGGGCATGAGCCCTTTGGGTACAGGGTTGTAGCTAATATTCTAATTGGGTACAAGTGACCCATGGTCCTGTTTAATTGAACGCACTTTCGAAACCTTTTCTCGGTTTCTTTACTATAACTTCCTACACCTAAAAAGAAGCCACGAGTCGTCACTGATACAATCAACAAGATTTATCCTACTGAATTCATATTTGGCGGGGACCAAGAAAAGACATGGCAACTTGCGCATTCTCTGCACTGACTTCCAGTGACATCCTGCAGTTTCTACGGTTCAACGGACATGGCTGTGTATGGTGTTACCCACGTTCTACGTACATATTTACTCCGTGGAATAAAAATCTGTATAAAATTTCTTTCACAATGTGAACTGACAATGAAAATGGATTTAAAGAAAAAAGATGAAAAGAGCTTAAAAAAAGACCAATATTGTATTTGTAGAACTACCCAATACTAAGCAAAAGTTGTTTCGCAAAATTGATAAGAAGGGTTCTTTGACTATTAAAGATCTCAAAATTAAGAATTGTGCTTCAAACCTTTCTGCCTGCACCGTATTCAAATTTCATAACGATTGGAGCACCATTTTTTTTATTTATAGAATTTCAAAGAGAGCGACCGTTTTGCAAAACTAAAAAAGCAACACCTTTTAGTAGTTGTATTGATACTACGGACAGCGCCGGAAAGGAAGAGCTTCTCTCCAGCAGCTTTGCTACACTTAAAACTTGCTTAACATGAGCATATGAGATTTTTGCTCAAGTGTGGAGCTCTTCCTAATCCAAGATTTTTGTAAAAATGCCCTCGGGAATTTTTCAGAAAGGAAGAGCTTCCTCAGATTGATTTGTACATACTTACAAAAGTTGCATCAGCCAGATTTTTGTCCATAAACTTGTCAATTTTTGGCCACACCAGAAATTAAGCTTATAGTATGTTTTTCTGTCAAAATCCCAGGAATCTTGAATTGATATCTATTGGGTTCTGAGACCGAGTGGAGTGTGGTGCATTGTCTTGTAATCAAAAGGTTCGGGTTTGAGTCCTTATAAAATCTGATGGCAAAATGTTAATATTGTAGTTTTGTAAACAAGGGGTTTTGGGTTCGAGTCCTGATAGATGTGGTACTCCATACGTGAGATTTTGAGCTAGTTGATAGCTCCCAGATCTTAAACCTGGTAAAAAATGTTATACAACAGAGCAAAATTATTCTCTATTAAGAATCACCAGAGTTTTGTTATCTGGGTAAAATATCGGCGCAACAATACGGGCGAAACTGCCTAATCAATACAATAGAATGGAGGTCAAGTAAACATTCCATGTTCTTTCCAATCTTTTTGATCAGTCCCATGTTTCTGCCAACTATTAATCATGCTTGCCCGGGAGTTGTATGCCAGCAGATATAATCTATATTGCGTCTTTTCAGAGTTATTCATCATCAAAGAGTAATTGCCTTCTTTCTGTATGCCTGAGTGATTATATCTGTTGATATTACCTACACTGTGCCTTTTCCGAGGGAAATTACATGTCATTTGTCATGGAACTCAAAGAGAAATTCTTATCTACACTATGCACCCTTTCAGGGACCATCCATCATATTGAGGAAATTCCTTTTCGGATATTGTCATGCAAACTGAATTGTATTTAGGCTTGGTCTTGTTGCACACAAGTCTGTAACTTACAGAATTACAATATTTCTGTATTTCAGCTTTTGGCAAATGTATTGTATTTTGGGTAGGTATCTGCCACGAGCAGAGGTGGTATAAAATGGGTAGGTAATATATTTTCTGACGGTAAAGTATTGTTTTATATCCAAAGGGCCTTTGTGTTTGAATCGGGTCTCTAGAACTGCTCCGTGACTCTCTCATTTCTTACATCATAAACATATGATTTTTCTCCTATGAGAATAACGCTACATATGGTGTCATTTGGTAAAGCCTCGTGGAATTCACAGATAATTTTAATGTTTGTCCTGTCATTAACCACAACTTGTTTCCTTTTTGAAGTGTTAATTACAAACATGGGTCTCTGTGTTTTGAATTCATCTGGTGCGTAATACAGGTCAGTACTGCCTGTAGTGACGCGCTTGAAAGCCGAAAAAGCCTCATATAATTTAAGAAAATCATCCTTGGAAATGTCTAAATTATAATTTTCTCTAGGAAAAACCTCATTTCTCCCATTTTTAAGATATATGTTCTTGATGTTGCAGTTATCAAATTTACTTGAATTTTTTTCCTGATTATTGTGTCTCCCAGTCTGAAACAGTACCACTACAAAATCGGGCATGTCAAATTGAATACTGGAGAATGAATTTGTAGCATCAAATTCATAATAGCTACCAGTGGCAACCTTCTGTACACATTGATATGTATAAAATTGCAGAAAAATTTGTGGATTTTTTAGGATATCTGCTTTGTATTTAAGAGCGTAACTGGCTTCATATTCAACAACAGGGATTCTTAACTCCATAGTCTGAATAATGCATTTGCCCTCATCAGGTAAGGTATTAGGCAGAGCTTCTCCTGTAGAGTTTATTGCACTGTACCTCATCAAAGCATTGTTATCATTGGCAGCTCTTCTAAATGTGATTCTTAACCCGCCCTTCCACATAATTTCTTTGTAATCCGAGAAGAATCCTGGCAACAGGCGCATAGGAAACAGCACTGTATGATTTTTAGATAATATCTTATCACCAGCCTCAAATCCGCCTATTTTGTAGTAAGAAGCTTCGGTTTTGGATAATTTTAGAGTGGCCAAAGCTGTGGAGGTAATGCCGGGATAATCTATTCTGTTTATAACAACACCATGCTTTCTGATCTCAATTTCAGAGAACAGATGCGGCACAAAATTGTCTACAAGTCTTATATTTGAATTTGCCGGGTAATCTGTACCATCGAGCTTTACAACATCAAATTTGATGTATAGATCTGCTCTGTGGGGGTGTATAAAGCCGTCCCCTACATCAAGATCAACCTCGATTTCTGTGTTGGGTTGATTTAAATTTGCAAATGTCCTCCTGTTTGGGGGGAATGATTGTAGCTCATAACTCTCAATATTTTCCATTGTATGTATTTTTATTTAAATGTTAATCTCTATGATTGCAGTTGTTGTGGCTCCAGCAAAATCAACTAATTCTTCCTTTTCATTAGTGACCATCAACTCAATGTTATCTATTCTATTATGGCACACAGGAAAATATAATGTTGGGGATGGATTGTAGATGATTGGCTCCATAAATTCGGAATTAGGTTTGAATGTTGCAATGATGCCGGTTTGTTTGTGAGTACCTATGCCATTTGATTTGGTGATCATACCCTCGGCCACATTACAGTGAATATTCAGAGTCTCTATGGATAAGAATTTAGGTATATTCATAGCAGTGTGTTTGATGGCCGCTTCAAGTTTCGTGTTGTTCTCAAAGCCTAACAGCTCTCCTATAGTACCCAGATGCACTGTTTCTGTAGCAGATACAATCTCTACTCTGTGAGTGACAGAATTTTGACTTAACACTACACCTCTGGGTAATTGAGCATTTAGAGTGGACAGATTATACTGCCCTGGAGTGATGACAATTTTTTGATCCCCTACTGCAATTTTGTTGTTGTGGTGTGTAATATTAGGTATCAAGTACATGCCGTAAAATGCCCTGAGAGCTATTGTTTTGGGATACACTATGTCATCATGTAATCTAAGTTTCAATATTGAATTTTGGCTGGTGAGATGGAATACCCCCATGATGTTTCAGATACCACAAGGCCTTTTGAAAATTTTCAATTGATGGTTTATTTATTTGAGACATATATCTGAGAACAGATAAACACAAATGTCCACAATTAACATCTTTGAAGTTTTGAACACGGGCATTATTGTAATAAAGATTGGGTGATTTTAGATATTTTATTAAATTTTCAGGTGGAACACCTCCGAATGAATCAAACACAAATGCCTCATTTTTTAAATATTTAAGATAACAGATCCAGTGAGTGCCCTGATTTTTGTACTCATCCAAATTAACAATGCCACACTCTTTGTTGAGTGGTTGTTCTGGCAAAGAATCAGACATGTACACACCTCTAAAATTTTTGATGCCCAGTGGCTTGATTAAAGCTTCAATATCTTGGTTTGTAAGCGGCTCTTGTTTTTTTTAAACTTATTCATGGCTCTCTTAACACCTTTGCCTTTTTTCTCCATTGCCAGGTTATGGCGCCTCTGCTCATCTAATTCTGCCCTATTTTTCTTGGCATCTATTACTGTTTTTGCTATGGCAGCTGATCCCCCAGCCAAGCTCCCAACAGCCCCGAGAGCAGCTAAGATGGCAGGGATGGTAAATATGAATCCCCCTGTATGCAATTTTTTTCTAGATTGTTGTAATTTTTTTAATTGGGGGGTACTAAGCAACAATTTCATACCATGTCCCTTTGCAAGACAAGAGCTTTTTTTCTTGCGCTGCTTTTTGGTCAAAAGACTGTCAATAGTTTTAAGAGATTTGAGACCTGCATAAGGTATTTGATACATAACACCCTTGGCCTTCATTGTAGGTTTATTATATACATATTCACAGCCCCCACCCCAGTTTTTGTTTGGTGCTCATAGCTATGGTGGTCCCCAATGCTGATATTCTCTCACTCAAAGAAGCATCTTTGCTTACAAATCTACCAAATGCAGCCTCTTCTAATTTCTTGTCTGCAACATGTCTCTTGTCAAGATCAGAATGTGTGTTGTATGCTATGTCATGGTCTCTACAAGCAGCATCGAGGGGATTTATACCAGGATCCCCTCTGTTTAATCTATGCTCCAATTTTGTGCCTGGACCACAATACTGATAGCCTGGAATGTGTAGTTCAAATGGCAGCTTGTTTATAATGTCATTAACCAACCCCCGACCCTCAGAGACATTCCAAAATTTAGGTGGTAGAGTATTAATAATTTTTATGAGATATCCAATCCCCTTAGGGTCATTCACTATAAAATTAGACAATTTTGTGCTTATCATGTCCATAATTCCAACCTTTTCATTGTAAAAATTGTGGTTGCCAGCATTTTCCTCCCCAGCTATCACCAGCAACCTATCTACAAGTTTCCTGACATCATCAACCCACACAAATTCTTTAGGCAGGGTGTTGTATTGTTTGATTCCACTGCCAGTCTTGATCTGTGACCATATGGGCTTGATTAAATTATTGTATTTTGCCCCACTGCTAGACTTGACTCTTTTTTGTGTGGGATCATTGTTCTGGTATAGAGCATCTGATTTTATTAATATTTCTTTGTAATAATCATAATCTTGATCTGTATAGCTGCCAGGCCTTTTCCTAGTCATCAGTTCCCACAACCCAGGTGTGCCGGGGTACTTAACAAAAGCACCTTTTTCTCCGAGACGAGATTCTGAATAAACAATCAGATCATCTCCCATAAAAGTTACTCTGAAATTGCCAATTCTATGTATGATGCTGCCATCAAGCTCTGTGTCAGCATATAAGCCAAACACCTCATCTTTGTTGTCTTTAGGTGTGGTTAAATATTTTTGAGCAAGAAGACCCAATTCAATAGGATCCTGTGTAGCTTCAATTCTTCTAGGAGCAACAGGACTAGGTGTATGAATACTGGAAAGTGGGGTGAATGGATAATCTAATATGTTCCTTGCAGCTACAGGGACAAGCTCTGTGATCAAATCTTGATTTTGCTCTGTAACAGTTTTGATATTCTTACCTAAATTATTAATAGCATCAATTACAGGCTGTTCTGTTTGTTTGTGTTTTTCATAAATTCCTCGGTTCTCTGATTTCCATCCCTTAAATCTTTTTACAAGATAATCTCTTAACTTAAGATCATCAATGATTGGCCTTTTCATGGTTATTTATATACGTCTCAACGTCTAGAAAATCGTTTATTTTATTTCTGTATTTGCCACTGTTAGGTGTTCTTGTCATATCAATTGTGACAAACCCATAACTGTCCTGGTTCCAGCACCTGCTGCAAATCTTGGAAAAATCATTGTAGCTCAAGTCCCCACCTACATATTCATCATGTATGTGTTTGAGGTTGGTATGATCTTGATGAAACACACATATAAAATTGCTGTTGTCTCGGATCAGCTGCTTCGGTATTTTAGAAAAAGTCTGTGCCAGGTAGAAACAATCAATGTTTTTGTGTCGGCCCTGTGTAAAGAAATTTCTAACCTTGTTTTGATTATCCAGTATAATATCATCAAACACAACAACAGAATTATCGAGACATTCATCAAGTGGCTTAACATCTGATTCAAAAGTGGCTATATCCAATCCATCATATAGCTTCATCAGCTGCTGATATTTTAATTGTTCCAAGCTCTTAGAGAAGACATACAAGTGCCTGTTTTTCCAGTCTAACCAGTTGGGGGCCAATAAAAAATTATCAACCATTAGTGTAGTTTTACCACAAGCAGATGGCCCAACAATAAGACATCTAATATTATCAGGCAGCAAGTTGCCATTTCTCTTATTCTGTTGTTCAGGTTCTGGCAGCCTTTTTATAACATCCCAGGTGCTCATATTATTATTTTGTTTGCATCGATCCAGCTGTTTTCCGGATGACCCAGCCATTTGACAAATAACTTGTTGCCTTTTCTGCGGATGATTTTTTCTATGAGATATGTGTCAGGCTGTTTAGTTTTGCTGAGCTCTTGTTCATAGAACCTGCCTTTGAGAATTTCTCCTCGGTGATCTTTTATTATATATGTGTTAAGGGTCCCGGGTTTAACTTGAACCACTGTAAATAATTCTGTGCTCCAGTTTCTTGTAAAGCCTCTCTTGAATAAGTGCTTATATTTGCTTATTCTTACTTGATCCCCCACCCTGAATTTGGCCTTTCTTGTTGTTGGCTGGTATCTAGGATAATAAACAGTCCTGATCAATTTTTGCTCATCAGATGAAGTTACTTCAGCGGGTTTCATGTTGATTGTGGAATGGACCGAGTTGTTATATTTATGTAGAAGTTCTGGAAGAATATTAAGCCATTTATAATTACCTTGAAGTGTAAATTGTTTATACATAAGATTTTTTAAGGTTCTGTTCAATCTCTCTACAATTGAGGCTTTGAGATCACTGTAACTCGAATAATGTTTTATTGCCTGGCTTTTAATAAATTCTTGAAACACTGAATTATAAAATTCTTTGCCATTATCTGTTTGCAAATAGCGCGGTGATCTTCCACTCTGATTGATGATTGTCCTGATAGCTTCTGTAACACATGTTCCAGTCTTGGATTTGAGTGGCACAGCCCAGGCAAATTTTGAAAATGTATCTATCACAGTGAGTAGATACTTGTAGCCCTTGTTGATTTTGTCTAAGTTTTTCAACTGTCCAGTTGCCATTTCAATCAAGTCGCTTTGCCATAAATCATCTATGCCTTTTGTGACTACTGGGAGTCTCTTAAAATTATGTCTGGCCTGTCTGTGTAATTCATCAACAACTAGACATAATATGTAAACAAGAATATTGCAACTATAGGGTGTTCAGCAGCTGATACTACAGGATTTTCTAAATATAATTTGTCCCCTATTTGTATTTTAAATTCCAGAGAGCCATCATCTTCAGCATAGGCTGTTTCTAATGTATTGGGATCTGTAAAATCCTCTAACTCTACACTGGTGATTTTCACTTTGTTCTCAGCATTTGTTATTGATAAGGTAGGGTAGTGGTGTGCCTGTGGCTGATGCCAATATTTGATCTTGATTGGTCTCAATGTGCCCCCAACAAAAAACTGGTAATAAAATTGAGCAGGGGACAGCATATATATTTTGCCACCTGGTGTAAATGGTGAATCATATTCTTTGTTGGGGATGCTGTACAATTCAAGAATTACTGTATGTTTTGGATTCTCGATTATGCCTGTTATTTCCTTTTCTGCTGTAAGCAATCTGCTTGTTACAGATTCAAGGTGCTCATTGATGGTCCTAACAACATCATCATGGCCTGGCTTGATTTTTATGTCCACAACAAGTTTCTTGTATTGTTGCACAATCTCTTGAAGCTGGGTGGCAAAAACAGACAGAGCATTTGCTTGATTGGATTCCATGGTCCCTAGCTGTTGGTTGATATTAGCTACAATTTGTTGCAAATTTTCAACAACTGCCAATTTTGAATTTTGAGCAGTAAGATCATGGACCTGTCTTCTGATATCCTCAAACAGGGCATGCAGTTCATTAATATGTTGATTGGTTGGTAGAGTGGCAACTGTCTGAGTGAGATGTTTGATCTCTGCTTGGATATTCTTGATATCTTCTGATTTCAATATGCGATTCACAGCTCTCTTAATATTTTTAAGTTCCTGTGATGTGGGAAGATTTGATACTGTATTTTGCAAAGATTCAAGTGCCAATTTTACATTGTTTAATTCAGAAGCATCAGCCACATTTTGCATAGCATTTTGGAGCAGGGCTATATCTGCCTGAGTGGGTGTGGATTGTTGTAAAATTTCAAGTTTTGTTTGGATATCATCTATCAAGTGATGAAAATGAGATAACTCAGATTCAGTGTTGAGGTTTTCAAGCTTTGTGATTTGGTGCTGGACACTGACAAGGGTATCTACAATCCCAGGCAGGCGAGATTCTAGTACATTTGCCAAATCACTTTGCACTGCTGCTATGGTGCCTTCAAGATGGGTTATGGTACTTTGAATTTTTCCAAAATCTTCATATGTTTCAAGTTGCAGCTTAATATTTGCTACACTCCGAGTTATTGCATTCAAAGCATCAGAAGATGGCAAATTGTTCATAAAATTTTCAAGTGTCTCAATTTTTTCTTTAACCTCGGCTATGGCATTGTTCAGAGGATCCAGATTAGGTATTTGGAGTGATTGAATCTGTTCCTTTAGAGTGGAAATGACTAGATCAAAATCTTCTTGTGATTTTATGCTTTTGACAATTGTTTGGAGCTGTGTCTGGACATTATTTATCTGCTCTTCCAATTGCTGTTTCAATTGCTCGGAGTTGGTGGCCTGGGTCTTAAATTTGGCTTGAAGAGCTGCCACAGCTTCTTCCAAACTTTGAAAATTATCTAATGTTGCCAGATCAGTATATTTCTGAAGCAACAATTTGAGTTCAGAATCAATTTTAAGAAGAGGGTCCATGCATTGTGATTGTAAATTTGTAATTTCTAATTGAAGACTGGCATTGAGTGTGGTTTGTAAAGCTTGTAAATCACTTCTTAATTTCTTGACTCTGACATCAAGCATCAAAATCTCATCACTGTGATCTTCATGTCTTGTATGGCCAAATATATCATTAGGCATTTTTGATTTAGTGGTTATTTATTATAGAGTATCTGATTCTTAATTCTATAAAAAAGGGTATAAGCTTGTCATAAGATCCAGGGACCTCAATATATAAGCAGTCACCAGCAGAAACAGTATATACAGTGCCAGAAACCATGTTTGAGTGCTTAATTCTGTAAATATTTCTCCCTACTGAAATTTTAACATCACCCTCAGGGGTTGTAATAAATTGCAATTGCCCACCTACAGGTAATTGGTAATGATTTAAATTATTGTTAAATATGTACAATATTTTGCCTGTTTCATCATCATTATCTGTAAGTATGCTGTTCAGATGAATAATTAACAAGCCACTCAGTTTAGACAGCATATCAGGAGAGGGTTGTGGTGTCGGCAGGTCCATAATAGCCTGTTTTTTGAACCCAAATAAGTTCATAGGCATGTTTATTTATTTCAAATCATGCTCTGTAATTGGGCATTGTTTGCCACTTTTCAAATCACAATGCCCCCAAGGTAAAGTATGTATGCCACATGATAAAATGCATCTCTTATCATCATGTGGGTCCAGAGCCACTTTTCTTACAATATTGCTAGTCAGCAAGTGATTCTCACTCTGAATTCTATTTTCTGATGTTCTGATTGAATTCTGGGATTTGATGCAATTTTTATAATCTTCAAATTCAAGATCTTTTTCCACAGTAACTCTGCCAACGCCCTTGGCCTTTTTGACAACAGCACTACATGTTTTAAAACTGTACACCTTGGCACTTAACCCAGCAAATTCCACAATAACATCACCAAGTGTCTCATCTTTTAACTTGCCGGGCACCTTTTTGTTGTGGGGTTGAACTAATGTATGTTCACTGGTATCAAAGTATTGAAACAATTCAGGCTGTGACATATCTTGATAAACATCTTCTGTTTGAATATCAAGAATAAAACTATCCGTGTCCATGTACAATAATTTTACACGATCACCATAATAAGGTTTCAACACATCATAAAACAATATTAACATATGTAATTTGGACAATTCCAATATCACAGCCCCTACATAAATAGGTTTATCAAATTTGATCTTTGTTTTCATCATGTTGAAAAGTGCCATGTGCTCATCATAAATTCTTCTGTAATTGAAGTTGGGCTTTGCAACCAATTTTTTGCTCCGGCTGGGGTCAGTAATTATTTTAACATCGGTATGTTTCCTGACATTTTCAATTGTTTTGCCATACACTGAATTCACCATCAATTTAAACAAGCCCTTATCAAATTGGCTCTTTGCAGATGTTCGAAGCTCTGTGTTTGTATCAATGTATGGTTTCAACCATTCTGAGTGCCTGAACCTTAAGACTTTGCCAACTTTGGTTACTTGAACACCATGTTTCATCAGGAACTGGAGGTTTTTGTAATATGTGACATATCCCTGTTTCGGCTCTAGAGTCGTCATGAGCTTCTTCTGTTTAGAGCCAGGTGAGCACTTAACCTCAGGAATTGGGGACAGATCAGAAAATTTGTTGTGCAAATGATCTGGAAATATCAGATCAACCTCTATGAATAGGCCATATTCACTGTCATCAAAATTCTGAAGATCTTCAATATTGAAATCTTCAACCCATTCAAGCCCTGCATATGGCAGTTTATCCATCATAGCATAACCATAGAGGTTGTTTGCATCTAAATACGTTATATAATTTGATGGCCGTGCTGGATCATAATCAGGCATATATTTGTTATTTGCTCTGGCATATCTCTGGGAACATTGCACCATCCCTCCTCTTATACATTTCTCCATAAACAGATACTTATCTTGATCGTGGATCAGATCCAATTGCATTTTAGTGTTCAAAAACGTTGCAGCCCATGCTAGGCCCGGGGCACTGTAAAAATATATTGGATCCAGTTTATAATTTTGCATGGAAGATTTTCTGAATGCTTGCAATATATCAGCTAAGAGGGTTACATCAAGTTTTAAATATGCCATGTGATAATCACCAAATGTCTTGCATTTTAAATTGTTCCACATCAACTGAGCATGGTGATAATCATCATCAGTGATTCCAGATCCTCTGATTTTGCTGTAAAATGCTTGTTGTGGTGGCAGGGAACACTCATCAAATTTAGAAAAATCTGTAACATAGTCATATGGATATACACCCTTCCGCCTAATTAATTTCAGGTCCTGATTTGGAAACAATGCACGTGTGATTTTGAATTGATCATCAGATAATTGAGAGGCCAGTGTGGCCAGGCCAGCAGATAAAAATCTGTAAGAATCAAGAAATCTTATGTGAATAGGAACACCATCAACTTTAATTATCTTGCTAATAGATATATATTTTTCATCATTTTCAGCTAAAATATTTAAATTCTGCTTGTCAAACCCCTCGTACCTGATCAGATGATGGAAATCATAATTGGATGCTCCATGGCAAAATATGGGGACAAATCTTGGTCTCTTGATCTTAATATTACAGCTATTACACAGGGCCTGTTTATATCGACCATCTGTATGAGAATGGTGATGTACCTTGATATTTGTATCTGAAAATTCAGAATCACATACCGGGCATTTTTCTGCATTGTTGAAATCTTCAATCTGTTCCTCTGTTAAAGGCAACATAGGCTTTGATTTTAATAAGATGTTAGATGCTATGTCACGGCACACATTTTCTATTCTATGTGCAAATATTTTGATGGCATTTGGTCCCTTGTATGAATATTCTTTAATAACAATACCATCCCGTACAACTACATAACAAAAACTGGAAGGTTCATGTTGCTGGTATGGTGTAGTTGAAGATTCTTCGGGATCTGGGCTACAGAATGCAAGAGATTTGAGGTTCGATTCAAAATCACAGACAATATATGCTGGGTGTTCCAACAAGGCTTCATACTTTTTGAATTTGCAATTTTCACTTGGATTGGGCATCACCATATGAACAGGTTTATGGTTGCCACAGTATTTCAGATGCTCAATTAACTTGTTTTTAGCAATTTCTGCATTTTTTTCACGAACCCCATTTACCATTTTTTGACCATCAAATACAGTTAAGCATCTTCTGCACAACTTAAATATTGTATGAGTTTTGTCTAGTTGTGTTCTCACTAAAGCTTCAAGATTATGTATTAGAGTGTAATGATATGTGCCATCCCCTTCAATTAAGAGCAGATCAATCGGAATTGCAGCTTCATCATCAAGTATACTGATTCTGAGAGGTGCTATCGGGCAATTGCCAGTGGAACAAATAAATACATTAATAGATAATTGTTTGCCATTGATGTGCCTGGCCTTTTTTTCAAATTTATCAATATTCTGAACTGACATTGGATATTCTAAACCCTCCATTACATCGTCAAAATCATGTTCATGCTGTTTGTAATAAGTTATTCTTTGAGGATCCCTTGAAACTGGATACAAAGCAGCTAATATACACCACAAAAAGCATTTCTGGTCGGTGTTTTTTATATTGACCACGGCTCTTTTGTTTTTGATATTGGCAGGTAATGGCACATATGTAGATCCTTGTAATGGGCTGAATTCAGAAATATTAACATATAACTTGTGTGATGAACCGCATAGGCTCCATCCTGACTCTTTTGCCGCAAATTCAGAGTGTTTGATATTCAGTTGATTTATCAAGCTGCTTATTATTTTGTCTGAATTTGTATTTGAATATACAGGTACAGTTTCTGTTAAGTGGGGATGTGTAAATTTTGTGCCATTTGGCTTCTTATATTGTACAAACAATTTGAGGGAGAGCTTATAAGAGCCATTTTGTGCATTAAGAATTGCCTGCAGATTAGAATTTATACTATTCAAGAAATTCTCAATGCCACATCTTGGCTCTGATACAAACCGGTGATCCCTTAATTGGCCGTTAAAACTGCTACGGATAGGTTCATGGCGTGGCTGCTTTGCTGCTCTGGCATTAAGAGGTGCTTCGTGCTTTCTTTTCAGACCAGATGTAGATGGTTGTGCAGAGCAAGTATCTTTATGTGTATATGTGAAGTATTGCATGCTGTATTTTCTATTGCATTTGGGGCAAATTTTTGTGGGAGTTCTGTATTTGTCCGGGTTACAAATCTTTTGGTGTCTGGCCCAATTAGAGCTAAATATATTTTTATTGCATTGATTACAATATTTTTGATTTGGCATTTTTGCTGTTGTTTATTATATACAATTTCCTGGGTTTCAATTCAAAACTTTATACTGAATAAAAAATATCAGTTGGGTTCAGCTGTGTGCTTTGTATATGTGTGTATATGTGTAGGTGTGTATACACTTAATATTTTTGGCTTTGGTATTTATATAAAATTTCCTGGGTTTTAAATCTAATCTTTATGCTTATTATGACAGGTTGTAAAGCCAATAGCTTACAAGTGGAATATTCATTCACACTGCCATTCCGCAAATGCCTGCACGGACATGCATGTATAGAATGGCAATGACCTTGTTATGTATAACAGGCTGGGACAAATATAAGCTTGACTCTAAATATGAGTGGATTACAACAAATATCAGATTTTATAATGTTCAATTAAACCAAACAGGCCTGTAAGTATGAGAAGCACTGTATCAACACATCTATTCCCCTCAGTCACTCTCACATAACTGGCTGATGCAATAATCGGGAATTTCTGTAAATACTGGCGCTGAGGAAAAAATCAATACTACCGTCTCGGGAATTCCACACACTGACACAGAGAGGAAACATGCGAGCACGGAGCAATTCTAGAAGAGGGCTCTACATATTACATTGTTTTAATATTAAATAAGCAAATTGAATGGTATCCAATTAAACTTAAACCAGAAGTAAATATGTATGTGTATAAGCTTAATTTCTGGTGTGGCCAAAAATTGACAAGTTTATGGACAAAAATCTGGCTGATGCAACTTTTGTAAGTATGTACAAATCAATCTGAGGAAGCTCTTCCTTTCTGAAAAATTCCCGAGGGCATTTTTACAAAAATCTTGGATTAGGAAGAGCTCCACACTTGAGCAAAAAACTCATATGCTCATGTTAAGCAAGTTTTAAGTGTAGCAAAGCTGCTGGAGAGAAGCTCTTCCTTTCCGGCGCTGTCCGTAGTATCAATACAACTACTCCTTTTTGTTCTCGGGACGATAAAATATCGAAGAACATACTCGAAGAAAATTGGGTTACCATAGATTAACGCAGAGTAAATAAGCTAAAATTTGATGTAATTCGCCCGACCCTGTGGCCGAGTTGTTAGCACATCGCGCTGCGACGCCAAGGGTCCCGGGTTCGAATCCCGGTCGGGCTTGGTTGTTTGTGAATGTCCATTCATCAATTTCATCATTTCATCACTCATCCCCATCTTCGCAAATTAGCCAAGAGGCACAAAACGCGAAGTAAAATAAACTAAATCAATCAATCAATCAATTGATGTTATTCGTTTTTATGTAGGTTTACTGGTTAATTTTTCATTGGAGTCTAAACTCGAGTATCCATAATTTTTACTCAGATAGTTGGTAACACCATTAAGCCTTGTTTCCATGATAGCCAAAAAGTCAATATGCTGACCAAGGCAGAATTTATTTTATTTTAAAGCATAAACTAAACGTTACGTTTCAACCTTCTAGCAAGGTCTTCCTCAGACTCTGTACCTAATAGTAGGTGTGTATGTCCCTGGTGGGACTGAAAAATATGTGTGGTTGCTTTGCACAATCCACACGATATGAAATAGAAATCACTTCCCGCGCGTCGTAGTGCAACACTGGCCTTTTACTCTGGAATGGAGGACTGCAATATTGTGTACCATACGCTTGGTTCACTTAAAAATGCTTAGTGGAATGACACTCAGATTGCAATTAAACAATAATATATCCTTGTAACCAGTGATGTGCCGTAGACTACAAGTTTACGTCTACATGCGTTGTCTACACGTAATCTACGCGTAGATTACATTGGGTGGTAGTTTACATAGACTACGTACACAATCTAAAGCCATTAAAATTTATTTTCAAGGGTTTCATGAAATTCCTAACGAAATGAAAAGAACCCTATTTACAACAAAATTTCTCTTCTATTCTATTATCAACTATGGAAGAATATAAATAATATGCAAAACACAACAACAAATGGCAGTCGTGAGGCAAGAGTGATCTTTTCCCCATAAAGCACTAGAATATTTCCTATATTAGGTTTCTTCCTAGGTGACAAATTGTTCGAATTTGGAAGAAAGAGTATGAAAAGTTCTCCAAACACATCAGCAACTGATACGCAGTATAAATTTCTTTTAATTCCACGGCGCTCTTTGCTCAGTTATCACCTTTCGCCATGTTGTTTACATAGATTACGTAATCTACGTGTATAACATAGTCTACGTGTAGAATGTAGACTATAGTTGTTTACGCGTAGACGCACATCACTGCTTGTAACACAACAAACACTAAATGATTACACAATGTTTACCATTCTGCAAAGCGATGAATGAGATGAAGCACTGTGTGTGCTTCGCCATTTCCCAAGACTCGCTGATCTGGGTTCAAGACTTCTGGAACAGATGAGTAAAAGCTGTATTGTCCTGACATCTACTGATTAAAAAATAACTCGTCAATTGTGAGCTCACACAGCTTATCTGTGCATAAAGTTGAAATAAATGTAGCCAATACTTCTATTTAGTTGCTGTTTTTTATCCCGCCATATCTCTTGTAAAAAAGAATAAGTTTGGTCCGGGTACGAAAGCCAAATGAATCCACAGACTGTCCACATGTCACTTAACGAGCAATTAGTGGGAGACCTAGAACCTTGAGAGACTCTCAGGGCATACTTTTCTTCAATGTGCGTGCTCGTGTTTTTGAAATGTTTGCACAGTTTGGTTACAAGCCTGTTCAAACTTGTTGGGATTGGAAGTTCTGTACTGTTTTTAGAATTTAATTTTACCACAGGTTTACATGTAAGGGTACAGTGTAAACCGGGGTTGTCCAAATTCTGTTTTATGAACAATCCAACTTCCTGTACTTTTCATACTTATTTGTAAATAAAAAAATACACTTCATCTATTTGTGAAATTATGCCTCATTAGGACTTTTTAAAGGTCCTTACAAGTACTATAAGTAGGAAAGGGGCAAGATAATGTTAAACAGGTGGGTAGAAATATTTATTGTCAAATTAGGGTGGGAGCCAGTGTAGACTAGGGCATAAAATCGTTAAAAATGGTGCTGAGGAAGTATTAACATGCACACACAAAAGCCCACACGCACACATGTAGACAAGAATTTCTGAAAGTTTGTTTCAAGTTCAATTTATGCTCAGGCTAATCGGAACGAATCTAGGACAATTGCGATGACGGACAATTGCGATGAAGCCAAAAACACGGACAATTGCGATGATTTTGACGGTGAAGGTCATTTTACAAATTAATGGTAGGACAATTGCGATCATGAGGTCCTAACCTAACCTAACCAAAGGCGCCACAGAACTAATAATGCTGTAGAAGGTTGGAACAACAAAATAAATAGGTGGCTTGAAATACCGCATCCAAAAACTCATGATGTTCTGGCCTGCCTCAAGAGCCAAGCAGAAGACATCAACGTCAAGTCATGCGGATGGAACTTAATCTAGAAGGTCAGAAAATGAAGAAGCGTGACATTAAAGTCGACGAGAGAGTTGGAAAGCGTATTCACACATATGAGGAAACTGGTCACTTCAAAAGGTGTCTGTTGGCTCTAGCCCATGTTCAAAAACTTGATTGAACCAAATTCCGAGCCGAAAATATCAATGTTTCACATAAATCTCTTGAAAGAGTTATTTGTACGGGGTGCTATGTCACCCTTTAATTTGATAGAAGGTTTGAAATGTCATCGCAATTGTCCACCCGCCATTTCACTTCTAACTGTGGTCATCACAATTGTCCGTCATTGCAATTATCCGCAATTGCAATTGTCCGGCTACCAATCGGAACTGGACATATGGTTTACAGTGGAATCCGAACCACTAAGTGCCTCCACTTGAAATCGAACCTGAGACTTTTAGATTACAAGGCGATTACCACTTCGTCATAGGGGAGGCCCACCTGCCTCCGTGACGGATTGGACAACGTAATCTTCTATGAAGCGAGAGGTCCCACGTTCTAATCCTGCTCAGGCATGGCTGTATTACTGTGTTTACCCAATATAAAATATAAATTGTACTTTTTGGGGGCATGGAAACTAGACCTAACGAGAAGAAGCTCTATTTCTATTTTGGATATTTTACGTCGATTCTCTACTTCTTGTATTAATCGTGGCGACGAGGATGAATGATGGATTCATAAAATAGGTTGTGGGGTAAGCGCACACCCATGCCTCACTCAGGATTCAAACCTATAATCGATGACTTCGTAGCGTGATACGCTGCCATTTAGAAATTTCATATGCTTTCATGTCCTCTGCATGCTGTGAAACTGTGTGTTATTCGTGACGGTGTATGGAGGTTGTATAATAATATAAATACATTTTTATAACGTGCAGTATATTAGGAGCGCATACACTATAGTCAACAAAATACGATTTCTTACACCCGAACGGAACCGAAATTAACCGGAAACAACCGATGTTTAAAATGACCCGTCCCATTGCTGTCTTGCACCCGAACGCTACCGAAATAAACCGGAAACAACCGACGTATACAATCCTTCTCATTGGCCCATCTTACATCCGAACGCAACCGAAATTAACCGGAAAGAAGCGACGTGCAGCAGTTGATCCTTTGAAGCATGTCTAAACATTGTAGAACACCAAGGAGGAACAATATTGATCAAAATGTGAAGAATTCATTTTGAAGGGCTTGTAGACATAAAAGCACGACAGAATCAGGAGAGTCTGTAGAAACAATTCAAGAAAATTGATGCATCCGACAGATTCTTTTGGCTAAAAAGGTTTTCCACAATATTTTCCCAATCGATCATTCCTCGTCTGTTATTTCCTGTCTCTATTTTCTCGGAGGTACAAGTATTTTTCTTTCCGCTGCAGGCGGCCAATGGCAAATATTGGAATAGAAGGTTCTACCATTTAGTATTTTTCAATCAATCGGTATGTTTCTTTGTCTTCATACTTTTATGCTTTAACATCACAAAGCTATATTGTTTCTTGATGTAGTAAACAAGTTGTCAGCGACATATGTTTGGATATTGGTGTTTGTGTATGTTCGCTCTCGCCTCATGCGACCAATCGGATTGAAGAAAATGTAAAACTTGTTTTTAAATTTACTGATACTTTTCAAATAACCTATTCAGCAGACCTTCAAGATGGTGAGTCCAGGGGCATACTTATGGATTGATTTTCAGGGTTTGTTTATAAGATTGCGTTGTAATTTTCGAGGTGGTAGATTGGAGGGTGGGGATTGGGAGGTGGTGAAGTTTAGAGCACCATAACTGTCGTAAACTCAGACCTTTTTACAAACCTTAACGTTCCGTTTCTTCCAAAATGGCAACACGCTGTTCCCGTTCATTATTTTTTAAAAAAATATCACTACATTTTCCTTTTCAGCGTGAATTAAATTATTAAGACTCTTTAATAATTGTACATATTAACATTTATATAAGCTTGTCCTTAATCAGGCCCGTAGCCAGGCAGGGGGGCTCAGCCCCCCCTGGAACTGCCGTCACCCCCCCTGGCACTGCCATCAGCCCCCTTAACATTAGGTAAACTATTTGGCATAATTTTTTTGCAGTGAAGAGTGAAAATGTAGACAACTCACAACATT
Organism: Lepisma saccharinum; assembly: GCF_977018435.1. Taxonomy (NCBI): domain Eukaryota; kingdom Metazoa; phylum Arthropoda; class Insecta; order Zygentoma; family Lepismatidae; genus Lepisma; species Lepisma saccharinum. The sequence continues at coordinate 18,696,892 of NC_139250.1, read as the reverse complement.
AAGGATAAATCCACAGAATATGAAAAGTATCTATTACATTCGCTCATTTTGTTTATGAGCAGAAGTAGCTGCAAGTATTTAGAATATTCTCTAGACTTCAGAAAGTTCTTTCATAGGGGAGCTTCTTTATCTGTACATTCACTGTCCCTGTTGCAACCTCCCGTTTAGACAGAAATCTGTGACTTTGATGTCATCATGCAAGTTCCCTCCGCATCTGCGTCAAAGGTCAACAACAGCTCCCAAGTTTTGGGAAGGAAGGGGAGTTTAATTGCTTCGGCCGGGGGTGGAATATACTGTAGGCACTGTGATTAAATATTGTGCGTTTTTTGTGTGTGATATACATATCTGTATCATCTAAAATAGTATGGGGTGTGTAAGGGATAATTTCAGTATCAGTCAATTAACACTTCAAGAGATGTTTTAAAAGATGTAGAAAAATGTAGTATTTGTGTAGTCTATGATATTTATAAATGAATGAGCGCCCCCCCACACATAATTTACCTTAATTTAATATTTTTTTAAAAATGGACTTGGTTTACAAAGCCCCCTGATAACCCGTGAGCCCCCCCCCTCCCCCCGGAGATCAATTCTAGCTACGGGCCTGTGTCCTTTACGTGCGGATTGTTGTTGCTGCGAGGTGACTTAGCAGAGTATGATGGCGTCTGTGTTCACCATTTGTGCCTTGTGGTTCTCTTTCTACTTTTTATTTGCTAATTATTATTATTTGTCGTGTCTTGTGGATTCGATTGTTCTGCTATTTATGCAAATTATAGTCACTAATTTTCTTTCATGCTTCCATATTTTATATTTTCCCTAACGGTATAAAGTGAACCGGACATCTTAAATAAAAACTCAGATCAAATCGTCTTTTATATTTCTGATACTAAGCTGAGCAGATATACCTATTGTTGATGTTCTAAAAAATAAATCCAATCCTCGATCATAAGCAAAATAACAATATGGATATATCTTTTACTTTAACAAATTGATTCTTTCAATAAGCATTAGTAAGGCAAAGTATTGAGGATAGGGTATCCCGGGGCTATTTCGACCAAGGGGCTATTCTGATCAAAAGAAGTATAATGCTCTGCTGCGCGTGCCTCTTGCGCTGCTTAGCGACCATTACACCATTAGTTGAGTGAAACGTGTTGTGGAAAGAAGTTGTTTGTATTGGCACGGTGATTTTACCGTTGATTCAGCTCTAGTATTGGATTTTGTCTGTGAAGGTATGTAACAGAACTCTGTACTTTTCAATAGTTAAATATTTACGCCATCAAACTTAAGCTGTAGCTCTTGAATTAATCGGTATTCCTGTATGACTTGCTTTGCTATGTTAACTAGGGAGACAGATTTCTCCCCGCCCGCCATATTTGCAACGTATTTCTAATGCCTGCAGGGTAGCCAACCCTGAGAAAAATATCTGCCGTTTGGGGCTATTTCGATCAGTATTTATGGGGCTTTCCCGATCACTTGTTTGTGATATATATTTAGTTATGTAAAACTGTAACGTATACAGTATGTCACATACTTGTTCGTACACTAAAATTTATAACAAAGAAAAATTTAAAATATGGAAAACTATTATTTTTGGTATTTTTATGTATTAACATGTGAGATTTCAATAAGTTCTCCCATTTAAATTAATACATGCGTACGAACAGGAGTGTGGTATGCAAACTGTGCCTATTATTATTACTTAATGTATTACATTGAACTGTAAATGTTTAAAATAACTTATAAATAATAATAATATATTTTTTATTTTTCTTAACATGCTCTGGAATGATTCCGTTCCTGATGAAGCCAGCCTTATGTACCTCAGAAACAATGCCTGTCCCTTCCGTTCCTGGTACTTCAACTCCACATAAATCCCCTGATCCAAACAATACAGCTCCCTTCTCAGAAATAATTCCTACCCCTACTAAAACAGTGTCCCGGAAATGCAGGGAGAGACTAGGACCACGCCATTTGACATCTGATCAATTTTTCCAGGATGTAGTCGAAAAAAAGAAGATCACATTGGCTCAAGAGAAAACTGCATTTAATGTGAGGCCTCGTAAGAAGAATCATTACACGAGAAAAATAGTCTCCTCCAGTGATGAAGAATCTACGGGTGACATCACACAAGAGGATGAGAATGTCCCCTGTGGCTTCTGTGGAATGAAGTATTACTCGGAAGAAAGTGCAGCAAAAGGAGACTGGATACAATGCCAGAAGTGCAAGGTGTGGTTCCACGAGATCTGTGTTCGCTCTTTCGGCAGAAAGCAATTTACATGTGGAAAGTGCATCTGAAAATCACGACTGTGTTAGTGATCACAATAGCCCCAAACATGATCGTAATTACCCCAAACTTTTCCAATAATCCGCACTGCGCAACTACTTGTTTTTTTTTATTATTATGTTTATGTACGTCATTTCAAAGGCCCAGTTCCTTATTTTCCGTAAAATGTGGATATCAGGGGCGCGCGAGGGGGTTCTTGCGCGCCCCTTATTTTTCTTCCGCACCCCCTTCAGTACCCCCTACGTTCAACTGAAAACACTAACATTAATATGTAATATTATGTCATGTTGTCATATTGAGCGCCGAATGATAGGTACTGAAGTAAGACCGTTATTATTGTATGCAACAGGCAAGCACTGAAAAAGGTGCCGATACTTTTCTGTACTGGCGGCAGCCTCTGTAAAGATCAGCGGCCGTTTTTTTTTCTTTCGTCAGCATTGCTGTTATGAATTTTTTGGCCCCGCCCCCCAGTTTTGGCACCTTGCTCCCCCAGTTTTGAAAGGTTGCATGCATGTTTCATATTTTCCTTATTTTCAGAATCGCACCCCCTACATTTCTTTCCGCACCCCATCAGCACCCCTATATGAATAATCCTGGCGCCGCCGCTGATACTAATATAATGTGTCAACCAATTATTGTTTAATAAATTTTATATTTGAGACGGAAACTGAAATTTGAATCTGAAATGATCGAAATGGCCCGGATTACCCTACATTGATTTTTTTAAAAAAAATAAATCTCGGTTGGGCGAACTGGCTACTATTCACAATTTCAGTCTGCTTAAATTTTAGAAAGAGAAGGTGAATATTAGCTATTATTAATTGTAATACAGCTCGTAATTTCACTAGTCGTTAATCTCGTCGCTATAGTAACCAGGGACTAAAGAAAGATCAAAGACAACGTCATGTAACGAAGGTGAAGCGTTCTGTTTTGTGAAAATTTCAATTTCAAGTCCTGAAAGCAGGGCTTGTTAAAGGTCCAGGGATTTTAAATAAATTCAATTCCGTTCCAGGAAGAAGAAATCACGAAGCGTAAATGGGTTTTGAACCTTAAAGATTCTTTATATCTGTAAAGTATTTAAATTCGATCGAAGAACCTTTTTTCCGGATCAATTTAAATACGGTCGAGGAGCTTTTTTCCGGATCAATCCTTCCCTGTGTTCGGCGTAATATTACGCCCTTGCTCACTATGGCTTATTCTGTGTTGGGCGTAATATTACGCCCGCGAACATCTCTGACTGAAGTAACCTGTGTTGAACGGAATAATACGTTTTTTTGTTGGTGAAAAATATGTTTTGCTATTGAAGAAACAACGACCTTTTATTTAGTCACGATTTTCAGTGCCGACAAAGAAGAAGAAGAAGCAGTAGTTCAGAGGAAAGTGCAAGGGTTGGATAAAAAATAATGGCAACACTGCTGTCCCGTGAAAGGGGTGAGTCACAGCGCCACAAGCGTTTCGTGGCTGATAAAGGAATGTCAGAAGAGGAAGTATAGTGAGTGGGAGCGATTGTATGTTATTCAGTCAAAAACAGCTCTGAAGCAGAGGACGAGAGTGCAAGCGCCCTAACAATATGTTTAGGCAAGAAGAACAACGTCTCTCAGGCAGACGGTCAACGCAGCCTACTACTGCACCTTCTTGCAACACCACCTTCGTCTCGCATTAAGAAGGAAGCGACATCATCCTGCTTGACAATGCAAGGTGTCACACTGCGAACAATGTGACGGCGCTCCTGCATAACTGGTAGTGGGAGGTACTGGAACATCCGCCGTATTCACCGGTATGAGACCGTGTGATTACGACCTTTTTGCCAAAATGAAGGAACCACTGGGCGGGAAGCACTACGACACGCGCGAAGCCATCATACGTGCTATAGGGCGGTCACTGCGGGACATCGACAGAGATGGACGCGCTGACGGTGTACAACGCCTTCCATACGTGTGGCAGAAGGTCGTAGAGATGAGGGGCGATTACTTTGAACGAATGTAACACGTGCTCCTCTGCCAATACAGTCAAGTACCAATTATACCAGTGTTGCCATTACTTTTTATCCAACCCTTGTATACTGTTTTTGTGTTATGCTGACAAAGTGAAAACGTGAGTTTGTTTGTGTGCCACGTTTAGTCAGTTGCTTTATGTACAGTTTTTTTTGGAGTTGCGAATTATTTTTCCTTCGTCCCTCATACCTATTGAAGATATTGCAATGAAACTTGGCGAACACATTACGTATAGACCATAGTACTTTTCAAGGTAGTTTATAATCGGGTTCCTGTATCCAGGGCCGCTCCAGAGGGCCACAAAGTTACCAAAAGGGATTTTTCGGAGGGAAATTTCGCGAATTTTCCCCGATTAGTATCTAATAGTATTGTCAAACAGGATTGCGAAATATTTTTTCCCTCATTCCTCATACCTATTGAAGATATTGCAATGAAACTTGGCGGACGCATTACGTATAGACCATAGTATTTTTCAAGGTAGGTTATAATCGGGTACCTGTATCCAGGGTTGGTCCATAGGGCCCCAAAGTTACCAAGAGGGATTTTTCGGAGGGAAATTTCCCGAATTATCCCAGATTTCCCTTTAGTCATACTTGATGTACACATGTGCGTGGTACCATTTGAAAGCCTGTTCTGTTCTGAAGAGAAAGATATATGAACCATGATACTCGGATGAATTGTGCTGAAGCAGTAGCTACTTAAAAATATTACTACGCAAACTCAGAAAAAAATACACAGAACGGGAAAGCATTTTGTCAGAAAATTTCACAGGGAAGAGGTTCCGGATCAATTTTAAATACGGCCCAGGAAACTTTTTTCCCGATTAATTTAAATTCGGTCCAAGTTCCGTATTGAAATGAAAGAACTTGGACCGAATTTAAATTGCGCGAGAGACATAAATGTTCCGGTTCTGTTTCGGAACCCATTGCAATTTATGTATTCCTGTATCTTTAAGAACCCTGCATGGAGAAAACAAATGACTGACCACTTTTGTTTGCGAATTGGTCGCGGCATTTTTCTTCTCGGCACAACTATAATACAATGGGGTTTTTCAAAAAATATGTTTTGGCCTTAATAGTTGCAATAACCCACGGGTTGAGGAATATGGTCCAGTAAGTGAATTCAGTGTGAACAAGAAACCTCAAGCCAGTCCAGGATTTCATAGAGAACGTTTCCCGCGTCAGCTTAGGTGACGTCTGCGGCTTGAAGTAGCCGGGAGGTTTTTCGTTGTCATAGAAACACGGATTAACTTCCTGCAAGGGAATGATGAGGTACGCAGAGTCAATGTCAACAACTCCGGGATAATAAGTGACTTCCCTCTAAGCACCGACGATACAAGGTTATTCCGGCGTCCTGGACTCCTGCCGACTCCGGGGCGGGACGCCTCGTTAATTTGCATTCGGGGACTCCGGCCTAACCGCCGGATTTACGCAAAGTGTTTCCGGTTGCGTTGTCTGGAGCTGTTGGAACGGTAGCCATAGAGAAGATTTCTCATAATCCACCCGCAATGTGTGGTGCAGGATACAAGGAACAATATAGTGTAAGCAAGGGAATTGAGACAATTATGCCATATGTTTGAATCCTGAGTAAGCAATAGACGTTTCATTCTGGTGTTACATCATTTCACCATTAATCAGTGGTTCTTTATTTGAAACATGTGTTTATTTAACTTAAGGCAAGCAACATAACGACACTAACTGAGCGTTGCAAGTGTTAGATAGGCCTACATTCTGACTTGGGCGCAGAATGGGAATCAGTTTTGGAACCACTGATTCTACGTGAATTAACGTACAAAAGTAACAAGCGACGTAAAATAATCAGAACTACATACATAGGGCAGAACGAGGTACATCATTTTCAATGTTAATAAAAATTACACATACATTTAAAACTATAAAAAACTACGTACAAAATTTGATCAGGCAAGGCCAGGCTGGCTCGGTAGCTCAGTGGTTAGAGCAATGGCAGACCTGGGTTCGAGTCCCGGTCGAACCTGCATTTTCCGCTGAAAATTTCTACGTAGTACATCTCTTGTGTATGCCTAATCTACTATAACAAACTAGTATATTTTTGGAGCAAACCTTTAATATCCACAATACATTGAAAAACTTTCCGAATATAAAATACATGTCATTATTTTATTTTAAATATAACAAACGATGCACATTTTGTCTCTGCTTTTTGCATCTGCCTTATATTGAACTCTTTTTTTTCTTCACTAATTCATCAGAGCATTTACTCATTTTGAATATCTAGACCAGGTTTTCTCCAACGATGGCACGCGTACCAGAACTAATATACGTACAGTCAACGGCAATGATTATGGTAGGCAAATTATCCATCGCTACTTTCATTACGAGGGTCACTATTTATATTTTGAACCTAACAATGAAAAACAGGAATTTGGCATTGAAAACTGCTTTGTTGTTTTTCGAAGTATTCTCCTTTATGGTCAATACACTTTTGCATTCGTTCGAACCATTTGTCAAAGCAGTTTTTCCAATCTTCTTGAGACACCTCCATAATATGGTTTTTGAACGCATCAACGGCGTCTTCCGCCGACGAAAATCGTTGTCCACGCAATTTATTCTTGACATTTGGGAACAAGAAGAAGTCATTGGGTGCCAAATCAGGACTGTACGGCGGATGACCCATCAATTCGATTTTTTGACTGTTCATAAAGTCGGTTGTTAGACGAGATGTGTGACAGCTGGCATTGTCTTGATGAAGAATGATCCGACGGCGTTTGTTTGTTTTCCGTATTTGACCGAAGACCTCTGGCAAACAAATTGTTGTGTACGATTCAGAGTTGACCGTTCTACGTCCCTCTAAAGGCACAGTTGCCACATGACCAGTTTTCCCGAAAAAAACAGGCGACCATTTGTTTCGATGTGCTTCGAGCGCGAACAACTTTTGTTGGATTGGGTTCATCTTGAAACACCCATACAGTCGACTGCTGTTTACGTTCCGGCTCATATGCATATATCCATGATTCGTCACCTGTTACAATCTTATATACGTCTTTTGAAGCACTACGATTGTATTTATTGAGCATTTGTTTGCACCAATTGACGCGAGCGTCTTTTTGAGTTTTTGTCAAATTGTGTGGGATCCAACGAGAACATACCTTTCTCACAGCTAAAATCTCACAGTATGTCACATGACGATCTTGCAGTATTAGGTTTTGCACAGCATCAATGTTTTCTTGAACAACAACTGATTTTTGACGACCTTCGCGAATCTCGTCGGTGAGCGAATGGCGGCCACGATTAAATTCGTTATACCAGCGTTTCACGGTGGCAAAGGATGGGGCTTCATCGCCAAATGTGGAAGTAAGTTGATCGATGCACTCTTGTCTTGATAATCCACGTCGAAAATCGTAAAAAATCATCGAACGAAAATGTTCACGAGTTAATTCCATTTTATTGTTGTCGCGCAATTTCCAAGGCAACATAAACAACACAAATCAAGCTATTGACAAAATATTTGAAGTACGTTATGGTCAATAATGCCAGACGATTCCGTGCAAACGTCAAATCGCGCCTAACTTCAATCAGTGTTGGCAAGGCTCAAAATATAAATAGTGGCCCTCGTACTTTTTCATTCTACATCCTGTGTTGTTTTAAGGAGCAAAAATTTATGTTAAATCGAAGCAGCTATTGCCTGCCCTCTGCTTATTGACGACTTAATTTCAATTCATTATCATCGCATTGCGTAATGCAGAACGAATGAAAATGGTGATGGACAATTTGCCTAATGTTTCTTTTGCCGTTGGGTGTACCTTAGGGTACTGGTACGGCAGCTTTTAAAAAACAGAAAATTTTTGTAAAATCTCACTTATCCAATTTTGTATAGTCGGGCTCACGTTTGACATTAGCAATTGCAATGGAAACATTACCACAAGTTATTCCAATGATTCATTTAATCATGCCCAAACAGGATGTCCGGAGTGGGACTGACAGTTTGTAGAAGCGTCTTAATTTAATATGTTAAGGAAAGGCTAGATACAAAGACATACATTTTGAAGGAAACTCACCAAGATTTGTTGGAAGCAGTTACTGCTCAGTATCTGTTTATTGCAAGGAGAATGTCCAGCCGATATTCAATCTATCTCCACGTGTTCTGTAGCATCTGAGGGATTACAAGAGCAAGAGCATTTCGAATACTGTCCTGCAGTTCTTGTAGATCTATATTTTGGCCAGAATACACCATGTCTTTGCTGTACCGCAAAATAAAGAAATCTAGAGGGGTAACACCAATCTTCTGCACAATGCCAATGGAAAATGAATGCCTTTTCGGCTTGTCATCTGGCTTAATTTCGTGCAACAACTGCACCTTGTGTGTAACCTTTTCTACTAGACTTCATGAACAATGGACTTTGGAATTCCTAGCTTTCTGCTCGCCTCCGGTATTGGGTTTCGTTGGCTACACCTACGCGTGCTTTTTTCCTATATCGATGACATTTTTGTTTGAGCGACATTAGCGCCGCCACCGCTAGTTCTACATGTATAAAAATTTGCTGAACCAAACTTACAAATGTACTATTGGTTTTTCAATGCTTTGTTAAGTAAATGATCGGTTTGTTCAAATGTATTAACATTTAAGAACTGTCAGTTATAACACCATTAAGCCTTGTTTGTTTGAAATGAAAAACTAAAATATGCTGACCAAGGCAGTAATTTATTTTATTATAAAAACATAAACTAAACGTAACGTTTCAACCTTCTAGCAAGGTCTTCTTCAGACTCTGCACCAAGTACAAAAGTAACAAGGTACAAAAACAGGACGATATTGTACTTGGTGCAGAGTCTGAAGAAGACCTTGCTAGAAGGTTGAAACGTTACGTTTAGTTTATGTTTATATAATAAAATAAATTACTGCCTTGGTCAGCATATTTTAGTTTTTCTTAACTGTCAGTTACTATCCGGACACCCTGAATGTCAAGTTTGCAGTTTTTTCCGCAAATAACTGGAATGTGTATTGTAAAGATTACTAATACATAATTTAGTTATTTCTCATTTTAATGTCAATGAAAGATTGTTTGTATTGATTTTACCAGTTTGCTGTATTGTATTGTTGCATAATTTATTTATCATTAACTTCATCATTATAATTTTGTACTTTTGCTGGACTATAGAACAGGTTCCTCTGAATAGAATCAAGCACCGCCAAATTCTTCGAGTTTCAAGGAGGACTAACAGGAGTATCCTAACAAACTCCTTGTTAGATATTGTACCACATCAGTGGCGGAGATTGGGTTCTAAAACTGTGTGCCAATTTGCCAGAAATGGGGGGGGGGGGGTAAGGACAGTTTACTTTCCCTTGGTAGATAAGGTTTAGCATAGTGTGGGGGTAAAAGTGGCAAAAAGCGGGGGTCAACGGCTCCCTCACCCCCCTAATCGCCGTCACTGTACCACATTATACACATTATGTTGTAGCCCTTTCCCCATTACGTCCTATCTTTAGGAGCAGTATTCGCCATAACAGCTGGACTAATTCACAGGAACTATTTACAGGAACATCAATACTACACAAGCCCAATTTATGTACAATGACAATAATAGGGTATCTAATACTAGTTTAAAACATCTTCATGGAATTGACAAATATAAAAGAGCATCATACAATTAAAGATTTCACTCTATTATTAAGCAAATGAACTATTACATTTAAAACCAAATATTTCAACTCTGTCCTCTAATCTATATTCTGTGTTTATATCAATTTCATAATTCATGTAAATTATAATCAGTGATGTGCAGTAGACTATAAGTTTACGTCTACATGCGTTGTCTACACGTAATCTACGCGTAGATTACATTGGGTTGTAGTTTACATAGACTACGTACACAATCTAAGTGCATTAAAATTAATTTTCAAGGGTTTCAAGAAATGAAAGTGACATTTTCAACTATATTGGTTCCTAACGAAATGAAAAAAAACCTATTTACAACAAAATTTCTCTTCTCTTCTCAACTATGGAAGAAGATAAATAATATGCAAAAAACAACAACAGATGGCAGTCGTGAGGCAAGAGTGATCTTTTCCCCATAAAGCACTAGAATATTTACTATATTAGGTTTTTCCTAGGTGAGAAATTGTTCGAATTTGAAAGAAAGAGTATGAAAAGTTCTCTTCACACATCAGCAACTGATACGCAGTATAATTTTATTTTAATTCCACGACGCCCTTTGTTAAGTTATCACCTTTCGCCATGTTGTTTACATAGATTACGTAATCTACGTGTAGAAAATAGTCTACGTGTAGAATATAGACTATCGTTGTTTACGCTTAGACGCACATCACTGATTATAATGCATTATGTAATTATCTCTTTATATTTTGTTTTGTCCGTGGTGGTTCAGATCTGAAACATTGAGTGTAAAGATATTATTTGTGCATTGTAATATTTGAAATTTTGTGTTCATGTAGGTAATTCTTGTATTGGAGATTTACGTCTGACATTTTATGTTACTCTTTCAATCAAACTTGTATTATTATTTTAATGTTTTTAGTAACTATACTTTATTTTGTGTACATTTACAATGTACTTTAGCCTTACTTCATGTTTATCAGGAAATATGGAACACTATAATTGGGAATTCGCCTGTTATGTTCAAATAAATATATAAATAAATAACCAAGGCAGCTGATAAGACTGACTTTGGCAGGACAGGTTTAAACACAAATTCATACAATGTAATTTACATTGAAATAATGCATAAAATTAAACACTACCAACTTCAATCCATATAAGCAACAGATCACCCTACCCAGCAATAAAGTCTATTTATTTCAATCTGATTACAAAGAGGACTTTTTTTTTGCTAATTTGAGTCTTTCAGTTGACATTTCAGTAAAGACAATGCTCCCAGGCGGCGGTAGAGTTCCTTTTGAACCATCTGGCAACGACTGCCTTTGCACAGAGTTTCCTTCCGAGGAATAACTTGATTTCGTCTCGTTCACGTCCTCTGGCCCAGATGGAAAGGAGCGAGAGAATCCAGAGCTAAGGATTTATCTTTTTCGATCAGGCAATTCCACCAATGTGTTTGCGCATTTCATTACATCTTCTTCTCAAGATCAACGGAGCGTTTGATAAGGTTCATTTACGTCCCCTTGCCTACTGAAGCTCGAAGTCGCGCCAATCAATGCGAATAGGGCTAAGAAGTTAAAGTTTCAGGTTCACATCCTAGCCTGCGAATGCTTTTCCCTTGTGAGTCACTTTATCTTCATCGTTGCCATTAGCGTAAGGCTGAAAATCCATGATGCACGTCCAGGATGCCTACCGGAGAATTAAAACTCGTCGCCAACGGCCATTACTACCTACACCACTGGAGATGTTTCGTTTGCTGTACACTTACTGTACACGTTTCATTGTTTTGTTTATCATCGCTTGTTGCGTTTGTGCGCTACAGCCGGATTGCGCACACTTTTCCGGTTTTATCAGCATATGACAAGCTGGCACAATGTACAGGATTGCGCACAAAAAAAATGAGGCTATGTTGTCAGATGTAAAATGTTGTCAAGCCGTTCTCACTTCTGTTGTGTTTGTGTGTGTGTCTGGACTTACACGTGTTTTTTCCACTATATGCACACTGACTCCCTGACTAATGTCTTTTCCAGGTGCACGTTGAAATCTTGTTGTGCAGTCATTATCACTGATATAGCCTGACAAGTTAAGTCCCGATATGCGCAGATCGCTGCGGAGCACTTTCTATTACGTCATCCTCCCCACCACTCTTCTACGTACTGGTCTGGCCTTGAGACTACGAGTGGTGCCAAGTCAGCAAAATTAAGCTAAAACAAATATGACAAACGATTTTTACTGTGTAGATTTTCGGGGCCGGCTCATATCAGTATATCAGTGGTTTATTTGATTTAATCCGGTCTTTGAAAATGCGTGCGGTGCGCGGATCGTAAACTAGTATTACGCACGCGCGTTAAGGTTTATAACGAAGCGAAACTACTGGGCGAATGGCTTAATTTTCTGAATGCGACATCAAGCAGTGACCTGGTTTTTTTTAAAGCCGAGTGGGGTGGGGGTTATTTTGTTTATCGTACAACAATCACTACGAGAAGGCAATCTGATAACACGCTTGCCTGTGTTCTTTTTTAAAGCACTGAAATGTTCTTGCTCTTTACTCTTGACTGCATATTTTTGAAATGCAAAAATGAAATCATGCCGGGTCCAACGAAATCTACAATCTGCTCTGGAAAGCCCCTTAGAGGACAGGCCAGAGAAATTGTTGACAATGTTGCAACATTTGCTAAATCAGAAGGAGTTACATAAACTTAAGTATAATGTTGTCGAGTCCACAAGCGCTGCCACGGGAGTATCTAAATGGATGGTTTCTCAAGTTTTAAAATAATTGGATTGGATTATTTGTTGTTGTAAGTCCACTTTATGCACAGTAAGGCTAATCGGGACTGGACGTACAGTTTAAAGTGGGATCCGAACCACTATGTGCCTCCACGGGGAATCCAACCCGGGATCCCTTCATTACAAGGCGACGACGCTACCACTGCGCCATCGGGGAGTTCAAGTTTTAAAAGAAGGAAAAGAGTCGTTGGCGAAAGGTGAGCTGAATTTCTGTGCTTCGACAGGTAGAAAACAGCCCAGGAAAAAAGCGAATACAAATTTCGTTGAAAATCCTCAGACCTTTCCGCTCCCTCCAGGTTGCAACACTGCGACCCAACGTCGCTGGTAAGAATGGAGTGGGGAAATGTTGTGTGAGATGCGCAACAGCTATTTGCAGCGTCTTGTCTTTAAACTTGTCAAGTTATAGCGAGGGAACTGTTATTTTGGAAGAAAGTTGACAGCACAACCACTCGAGCGACTTTTCAAAGGTAGAAAGGCAGGAACTACAAGAAATGTGTAAGAAAAGAGCAGCGGAATACCCGAATGAAAGGCCAAATAAAATTATTAGGAGTGAGCTCTCTAAGTCAGAAAATGTAGAGGAATTAACACATGGATATGAAGAGGTGTAACCTAACCTAACCTATCCGTAAGGGACTTACTATTTTATTTCTAATTTTTCTCTCTCTTCTTGTCTAAAGAAAAAACAGTTTTGCGCACAGACTTTAAAGCTATCAAAGTGGCAACGTTCGATCAAAATCTGTGCGCAAAACAGGTCAGTGAGATTTGTGAACAATTCTGGATCTAAAGTGTGCGCAATTCGGTTGCGGCGATGTTTGTGATGGCTCTCGTAACCACGGGTTCCCCCACAAAGGCCTATGACGCACTCCTCCCCAAAAAGGTAGAACATTCGCCTCACCCCCTTTTATGCCGAATTATTTACTCAAATTATTTTGGTCAGACAAAATTTGCGGAACAATATAGACTAATACAGACATCTTTCAGCAATATATGTTTACTTAGGTACTGTAGGCTCACTTGCTAACACAATACCGCTCAGACTGACTGCCATTGTTAGTGTACTGAACCTTATTCTCAACAATTTGTTGGTTGGTTGGTTGATTTGGTGTTTTAAGTCCACTTTATGCACAGTAAGGCTAATGTTTGTCTGCTTGACTAACCTTGAATTAATGCGAACAGCATAATAGAGGTGATGTTTCATTTCAACCCTATATACACGATAACCCATAGGAAGGTAAGAAAACTGTACATTATAACCATAACTAAGAAAAAAAAGATGAAGTTACTAAATTGCACACATTTTTTTGTGGTGTTATTTATATTAGACCCCGAAACCCATAAATGATCTACCATAGATGAAGTTACTATTTGTAGTAATTATTTATATTAGACCCCCAAGCATAAATAATCTACCATGGATGAAGTTACTATTTGTGGTGTTATTTATATTAGACCCCAAAACCATAAATGATCTACCATAGATGAAGTTACTATTTGTGGTGTTGTTTATATTAGATATGTTCTCAATTTTTTTCTTAAATAACCAGCATGAATCTCTTTGGTTTTCGAAAACAAACCAACATGGAGGCTGTACACCGCACGACGACAGATCTACCTTCCATGTTAACTAAACTCAATGGTCTACTGATTGTTCATCTCAACAGTATTTGGACGAAATTGGATGATGATGTGGGCAAGATGTTTTACGTCTTCAACAACAATTTACATTTTTACGAAATTCCGATCGGTGGGAAACTTCAAATCACCGTGAATCCGGAAAACGTAGGCGAAATCAAAATATCTACCGGCAAGAACATTTTTCGAATCAAGCACGACAAGATGCTTTCTAACATTACGTACGATGTTTCTGCAGGAGATTATCTTTACGTTCAACTCCTAGGAGATTACGATAAACTCATTCCTCTCTTCGTAGAATTACGTATCGTCTATCCTATTATAAATAACCGTTAACCAAAAATGCCTAACGACATTTTCGGCAACACCAAGCGTGTAGACCACGCAGAAGAGATTCTCATGTTGGACGTCCGAATTAAAAAGTTGAGGAGCGATTTGATCGCTTTGCAGGAGACCTTAAACAAAAGTTTAGAGTCGGAAATCGCTACGCTCCAAACGCAATGTCTCGACCCCATTCTGAAAATCGATTCCGAACTGAAAACGCTCATAAAAAATTATGTCGACGTACCTTCTTACGACAGCGTTCAAAATATACAGTTGAGCGTGGATTCGCTTCAAAATGATTTGGCCAAATTACAGCAATTTCAATCGAAAAATGAAGATTTGGAAAAATTGAAACTCGAAATCGAAGAACGAACTTCCGCAATCGAAAAAAATTTCTCTGAACTTCAAACCGTCGTGAAGGATATTGATGTAGAACGCTTGCACGTCGTCGTTTCCAAATTACAAGAAGAATTCACCAGCACGTTGGAAGAAATTAAATCCAAGTTGCAGACTTTGGAAGATACAATGACGAACCTACCATCGTCGGACGAACTGCAGGTCATCGGCAAGAGCGTTGCGAACATAAAAATTCAATTGGAGGCTTATCAAGATTTCGAACACATTCAAACCACCATCGCTACGCTTCAGGCGTCTCTGGAGTTGATCAACGAAGAAATTAAAAATATTCACGCTGAAGCGAGCGCGTTGACGAGCATTCAGGACACGTTAATCACGGTTCAGCAGAAGATCGAATATTTAGAAAATTTGAACGTCGAATCCAATCTTGCTCATTTTCATCACGTACTCGACAACATACAGGGTGATTTGGAATCGTTACGGACGAGCGTACCTTCGAGCGAAGATTTGGAAAAATTGAAAACGGCGGTGACGGCACTATCCGAATCGAGCGACATCAAAAGTTCGTTGAGCGATCTCGAGAGTAGGGTGGCCAATCTCCCCACCTCCAAAGAATTACATGCTTTGAAAAGGAACATATCACGTATGCTGAAACGATTGGAAACGGAAACGGCGAACGTGGAACAGATTCGAGATGAACTTGCTTCGCTGGTGTCGACGCTGCCCACTTCGCAGAGCGTCGCCGATCTTCACCTGCAGTTTACCGAGATGCGAAGCATCGTGAACGATCTTACCGAGAAAAGTTTGAAATTGAATCAAGTCGAGAACCTTCAGAGTATTGTCGTCAACATCAAAAATCAAGTTGGAGTGCTGGAATCCACGCAGGAATCGACGCTGGCCTCTTTCGGTGCCAAGTTGCAAGAACTCAACGAAAACTACAAGCAGTTGAACGTGGAAGTGAAAATCAAACCGTCGTTTTCTGCCGTAACGGATACCATAATCGAGCATTTGCTGCCCATCGAAAATAAACTCGGACAAGTTCACAGTAATCTGCTCGGCGTCGACACTAAATTCGCTAAACTGCATTCTCTGCAAGCCATCGAAATCAACAGCGTACCCAATCAACAGAGAATCTCCACGTTCGTCGAAGGTAACAAACTGTACATGTTGCATCCTTATCATCCGTACTACAAGTTTCTCCTCGATGGCACGATTCAGATAAACGAATTTTCGTACTGGTCTCACGGTAGAAAAGCTAGCGTTCCCACCATGACTTTGATATCGAATCGTGGTGTCCAGAAAGCAGGAAACATTCCTCTGGCACGTTGGAACGAAACGCGCAACATATATGAAATACACGAAGACGAAGATCTCACCGTTTTCGACGTGAGTGCCGGCGATAAGCTGATCATTCAAAACACGAGCGAAGTGCCACCCTCTTTGAATCCCATCACGCTTGTGCTTCTCTTGAAACGTAATCTCTAAAAAATGTCTAGGCAAGCCATCGTCGAAGAATTGCATAAACCTGCACGCCGTAACTACGAACGTTTGGCTGTGGTAACCAAGGGCATCGACGACCTCTGGCAAAGTGACCTCGTGGAGATGAGCAGCGGTAATTTGAAAAACGTACATAAATTGAACAAGGGCAACAAGTACCTTCTCACCGTCATAGACACGTTTTCGAAATTCGCATGGGCTCTGCCTTTGAAGGCGAAAACGGGAACGTGCGTCACGGAAGCATTCAAATTAATTTTTCGCGAAAGCGGTGGCAGACGACCTCGGTTTCTGCAAACGGACAACGGTAAAGAATTTTACAACTCCGTATTCCAAAAGTTTATTCAAAAACATGGCATTCGACATTATTCGACCTTCAGTCACATCAAAGCCAGCATCGTGGAAAGATTCAATCGAACCTTGAAAACACACATGTGGAAACGATTCACGCTTCGGGGAAATTACAAATGGGTCGACATCCTGCCGGAACTCGTCGACACCTATAATGATACGGTGCACAGAACGATAGTCATGAAGCCAGCCGACGTTACGAAATCTGACGAGCAGCGTTTAATTTCTACCGTTTACTGTCCAAAGTACACACCCACGACAAAGAAAGCTAAATACAAAATTGGAGACCAGGTGAGGATCAGCAAATTCAAACGCACCTTCGAGAAGGGATTCACAAAAAATTGGAGCACGGAACTCTTTACGGTGGTTCGAGTTTTACCCGGAAACCGACACACGTATATAATAAAAGATAGTAGCGGCGAGATTTTGAAAGGAAGATTTTACGAAGAGGAACTCTCTAAAACGAAACACCCCGACACGTACCTCATCGAGAAAGTATTGCGTAGGAAAGGTGATAAATTGTTTGTCAAATGGCTGGGACTTCCGGAAAAGAGTTGGATCGACGCGAACGAAGTGATCTTGTGAGTACGTGGAACGTGGTGAAGCGTCTACCGGATCCGGAAAGTCAAACGAGAAAAAAAAGAACGGTGAGTTGCTTCCCGACAGCATCCGCTGTCTGATCGTAGGTCCTTCGGGGTGTGGGAAAACAACACTGCTCGTGGACAATTTTCTCCTCGCACCGAATTGGTTAGATTGGAAGAACAGGCACCTGTACGTGTTCTCGAAAAGTTTGGAGCAATCCAAATACCAGCAACTGATGAAACTGTACGATGGTCTGGACATTGCAACGTTCGCCTCGGAAATAAAACCACTCGACGATTGTCGTGAAAATTCAGTCGTTGTGTTCGACGACGCCATCCTGGAAAATCAAAATGAAATTCGCAACTTTTTCACGCAAGGTCGTCACAAAGGAATGGATTGTTTTTACCTAGCTCAAACGTTTTCCAAAATTCCAAAACAGTTAGTACGCGACAACGCTAATTTCATATGTTTGTTTCGTCAAGATCACACCAACCTCAAGCACGCGTACGATGACTACGTAGGCGGAGACATGAACTACAATCAATTTTCGGAACGCTGCTGCTCTACTTGCTGGAACGGTGACGATTTCGGATTCGCGACGATCGACATGACGAGGAAACCCAACGACGGAAAATACAGAAACAAAATCAACGACTTTCTAAACGTTGCAACGTTGTGAGAAACGACGTATATAAATAAACGTTATGACGAAACGAAAAATCGAAGACGAAAATCTCAAGCTTCGCGATTACCTCGCGAAACGCTTCAAAGGTTGGAAATCCGAGAATCGCGGATTCTACGAAGAGAAGAAACGTCAGGATCAACCTGTGATCGACGCCATCAGCGGTCTAGGTAAAGAAATTAAAAGTGTCACGGAACAAAATAAAAATTTGATCAACGAACTCGTGCCGCTCGCAGCTAAAAGTTATGCTGTACCCACGCCCATTTCGAGCATTCCTTCGACGCCGTTCGAACTGAAGGATGCACCGGCACGACGTCGAGCCATTGGTAGCACGTCCTCTTCGGATAAAATCGAGTTGGGGCCTTTGGCACGAGACTACCTGAGTACGGGGAAATTCGACAAGGATGAAGTGTTCGGATTGTATCCTAGCATGGAAACCAACGAAGGCGGTGGTGTGGTGTGGAAGATTGGGAAATCGAAGGTGACCTTCGAAGGCAACGATATTAAAGTTAATTTAGGCGACAAGGATAGTTGGAACAGGTATCCGGGTACGGTGGGACTGTGGGAACTCGTTGCCAAAAAGCAGCCGAAAGATTACACCGACGAAGATTACCAGAGTTACAAGGAAATTTTGATCATGACGGATGCCTTGTACCAGAACAACGACGCCTCGCAGAATAGGGTGAAATCGAGCAGCGGCGAGAAGTACAGGAATCTCATCAAACCGATTTGGAACCAGGTCAAAACAGGCAGCGGCGTCAAACGCTACAACACGTTACCCAAAGAATTCGTTTGGGTGGACGACGTGAGGAAGCTCGTGGACCGATTGTTGGTGATAGCCGGCGAAGAGAATGCAGGCAACCGTAATTTCTACAACGAGAAGGTTGGCATCGTGGACATGATCAGCACGAAACTTTCCAACTTCATCGTGAACGACGACAAGGGCATAGGTTACCTGATCAAAATCATCAACACGCTACCTCCGAGATTCTGGAACATGGCCGAAGGAAAAGGACTCGTGAACGACATCATCAACAAGTTACCTTTCGAGAAGCATTTACCTGGCTACCAGTACTGCGGGCCGGGTACCAAACTCGAGAAAAGATTGGAGAGAGGAGACAAGGGTGTGAATCCGTTGGACGCCGCATGCAAAGATCACGACATCGCTTACAACACCACGCAGACGGATCTGGATGCACGTCACGAAGCAGACAGAAAGTTAGAGCACGCAGCTTTCGAAGGATTCGTGAGCAGAGACGCATTGCTGGGTGAACGGGTCGCCGCACTGGGTACCACCATCGCCATGAACACAAAACAAAAATTGGGGTGGGGTATATAAATAACATAGAGTAAAAAATAATAATAATAACAACATGTCTCGTATAACTGATTTGCCACCCGAGCTACTATCAAAAATATTCAAAAAGGTAGTTAACGGAGATGTTAATAAACTTGTGATCATGGCAAGAACAACGCCGGAATTTCGCATCCCTTGTGAAATGGTTCTCAAGGACCATCTTCGGGAGATCAGCGGCCTGAGGTGCGGTGATCTCAACATTCTGCTTTCGGCTGCAGGGGAAAAATTGAACGAAAGGTTAGACGAACTGGACGAGGCAAGGCAGGGAAGAAGACGGTACACAGTAGATTGGTACAAGTCTATGCAGGAGACAGAAGATATCATTACGCACATCATCGCGTTTTCCGAAGCACGGACTTTCTTCCTCTGTTAAAAAAATAATAATATATATACGTGTCAAAAAAAACTTGATATATAAATAACACACATCGTGAAAAAAAATAATCTTTGGTATATATAAATAACACACATCGTGAAAAAACAATTAAATTTCTCTCTAACACTCTGAAATTTTTTTTGATATGACGACTGAAAAAATGAGTGACGAATCAAAAACTTCAGAGGAGTTTTCATGTCCGACTCGTTACCTTCAACCGTTAAAAGAAGAGAATGCGGAGTAGTCAACTTGGACAGTCAAGAAAATCCCGGCACGCATTGGATATGTTACCACAAAAACGATGACAATAACAAAGCATTCGTTTTCGATTCTTTCGGAGGTGTTCCACCTACAAATTTAGTCCATTATCTGAAAACGAACAAAACTTCTATATACTACAACGACGAACGCATTCAAAATTTCGGAGACGAGAACTGCGGTCATCTCTGCCTCTCCATGCTCGCGTTTCTCTCTAAAATAAATAACCCTACGATCGAGGATTTCCAGAAAGCATTGTGGAACCTGAAACAGCATCACTAGGATGGGCGTGTTCCATCTCACGAGCGAATCTTCGATCTTGAAACTCACGTTGCACGACGACATCGTCTATCCTAAATCCGTAGCTCTGCGTGCATTCTACAGCATGTACCTCATACCTAACGTCACGCAGCACAACAACAAAATTAGCGTCGGAAGCGAACACATCGTCGTCACGCCAGGCCAATACAATCTTTCCACTTTGCAAGCTCAATTACCTAAAGGCACGTACCTTTCTCAAAATTCGGTCACGCATAGAGTGGAAATCCTATCGGCGACGGAGACCGTGGACCTGGGCACCATAGGAGAACTTTTAGGTTTCGAGAACAACACCAAACTCGAAGCTGGCATCAAGCACACGGCAGTCAATATTCCTAAATTTCTAGCCATCGAAACTCTGAACGTTCACTGCAACGTGGCGGAAGGCATGATCACGAAATCCTCGGACGGATTACTGGGAAGTCACAAGCAGACGGGAATCATCGCCACTTTCAAACCCAGTTCCGAGTTCATGGAACCGATCATCTACACGCCCTCTTCGCCGATCTATTTTCCAGTATGTCGCAACCGCATAGACGACATAGAGTTGGTGGTGACGAACGAGAAAGGAGAGGTGGTGGATTTCGCAGGTGCAACGACCACTGCCATCGTGGAGATCAGCGTATAATAAATAACACACATAGTGAAAAAAAAATGGAGCAAATCGAAAGTTACGAATTGCAATCTTTCCCTCCCAACCGTCGCACGTTCGCCAATCTCAACGAAGCGAACAGGGAGATCGAATACGACGTGGACGTAGGGGATGGGTTCGTTCATCCTCACAGAGCGGACCTCTACCTTCAATTCGACGTGGTGAAGAAGGAAAGCGGAGACGCGTTTCCCGCAGCAGCAAACTTGATACTCGTGGACAACTTCGTGCCTCACCTGTTCTCGCAGGTGGAGGTGAGGAAACACAACACCGTCATCGACAGAATAGATTATCCAGGCATCACGTCGACGGCAGTGGGAACGTTGAAATTATCCAAAACGGACGCGGCATACTATCAGGCCGGGGGATTCGAGGCGGGAACCAAAATATCAACGACAAGTCACACGGTACTCTTTCCCATGCGTCTGCTGCCTGGTTTCTTCTCGGACTACAAGGAGATCATGTGGAAGGGAGGACTGCGCGTCACATTTCGAAGAGCGGCCAACGACAACGACGCACTGATGCGATACGCTACTTTGGGTCCGGACGGCACCACGCCGATAGCCAACACATTACCCGAAGCAGCCAAGTGCGTCATCCGGAGCATGGAATTGAGAATGCCGATCGTGGAATACGAAACGAACTACGCCCTCAAGTACAAAGCGGAGATCTTGAAAAGTCCGCAGGTGCCCATTCACTTTCACGGTTACCAGTGCGTGCAGAAGATGGCGTCGGGAAGTCACATGGAATTCGACGTGACGACTCAGTTCAACAACATACAGTTCGACATGCCAGATTTCGTCGTGGTGCTCTTTCAGACCGGGCGCGATAAGAATCAGGAAAAAGATTCCAGCAAGTTCGACGACTGCAAGATCAAGAACGTTTATCTGAAGAATGGCAGGAACGAAGTGTTCCCGCGCGAAAATTACAACCTGGACATAACCAAAAACGATTACCTCAAACTTTACGAAGCTTACACGGCTTACAAACGCGTGACCGAGGGAAACGTCGACATGTACTACACCCCCAGCGAATTCAAAATCCGCAGGCCGATGTTCGTCATCAACACCACAAAAAGAAAGCAGGTGGTAGTCAACGATCGAACCAACATCAAGGTCGTCTGCGAGTTCCACGACGCGCTGCCTGCCGATACTCTGTGCAGCGTCATCCTGATTGCAGAGAAGTCCTTCGCGTATGACGTGAAAAACGAGAGGGTCACAGAGCAGTTTTAAAAAATATCGCCAACAAGCAAGAATAGCTTTTCTACATTCCCCCAATTACAAAATTTTTAATCTAAAAACACATCCAAAGCACTCCAATAGGATGCAGAGTGTTTTTTAGGATCAAATCGAATTTCTTAAACAAATTGAGGGGGCTTGCTTGTAGTTGAGTAGTTATCATCAAAACCTATCCAACAAACCCACAATCATCATCCTAGCTCAATTAGGAGCCGAGAAAATCAACGTCTTAGAAAACGTCTTAAGATAATTGTCTTAAGAAAATTTTCTTGACAGACCGGAAGTAACATCTTGACAGACCGGAAGTCGACTTTCTTAAAGATTAAGATATTTGTCTTAAGACGTTTTCCAAGACGTTGATTTTCTCGGCTCCTATGGGGTCTAGAACCATGTAACTTTGATCTATGTATATACCAGTACTTGCCCAACCCTGTGGCCGAGTGGTTAGCACATCGCGCTGCGATGCCAAGGGCCCCCGGGTTCGAATCCCGGTCGAGCATGGTTGTTTGTGAATATCTATTCATCCATTTCATCACTCATCCCCAATCTTCGCAAATTAGCCAAAAGGTACAAAACGCAAATTAAAATAAACTAAATCAATGAATCAATTAATATACCAGTACTTTTCCTACATGTTCACTCACCTTACAACCCACCCGATCAAAAAATAAAATTTACCCCCCTGCGCGCATGCGCACATGTATAAATTTAAATATAAGCTCGATATTGAAACAAAATATTATTTTTTCTCCTCCTCCTCTCTCTCTCTGGCCAAGATTGCAAATAATTGCAGAAATAATAATACCATAATATTTTAGACTGTAGGTCTAGGTCACCCGAACCGGACAACATTTAAGTTGGTATTTTTTTTTAAGTCCACTTTATGTGCAGTAAGACTAATCGGGACTAGACCTACAGAGTTTTAAAGTGTTATCCGAACCACTTGTACCTCCAGCGAGTATCGAACCCTTGAATACAAACCTACCTACCACTGCGCCATGGAGGAGGCCCCAGACGACATATTTGCACTACAACAAGCAAAAAATAAATTCATATCTGTGCATATGGGAAGTCCAATACATAGTTGGTAATGTGTGATGTGATCAGCACCAAACATTTAATTTTTATGTATGTCCGTGTTTGCCCCGACCCTGTGGCCGACTGGTTAGCACATCGCACTGCAACGCCAAGAGCCCCGGGGTTCAAATCCCGGTCGGGCTTGGTTGTTTGTGAATGTCTATTCATCCATTTCATCACTCATCCCCTATCTTCGCAAATTAGCCAAAAAATACAAAACGCAAAGTAAAATAAACTAAATCAATAAATCAATCATTAAGTTCCGTGTGTTGCAATCATGAAATTAAATTTTAATTAATTTTTTTTCCTATCCATCTCTCTCTCTCTCAAATCTATATAGCCTGTTCATATTTGGCATGTCGGCCATTTTGTTTACGTGGTAAAAAAAATCTCAAGCCACTTTTTTGCGAATGCTCGTTCTGTAGCCATAAGTATAATTGGATATAGTTGTCAGATTTTATTTAATTTGAGGTTTAATATCAATAAGCGTGCATAAAAACTAAATATTTTAAATAAATAAGATTCAAATAACTATGTACTTTCACTAGACTTTGCGATGGCGCAGCGGTAGCGTCGTTGCCTTGTAATCAAGGCTTCGATACCCCCACAAGTAGTTCTTGAAACTGTAGGTCCACCCCCGATTCGTCTTACTGTGCATAAAGTGGACTTAAAACATCAAATCAATCAGTACTTCCACTAGCCTCTGCGATGGCGCAGCGATAACGTCGTTGTCTTGTAATCAAGAGTTCGATACCCGGTGGAGGTACAAGTGGTTCTTGAAACTGTAGGTCCAGTTTCAAAAATCAACTCACAAAAGCAAAGCCATACTTATAAATCAAAGCCAACTCATGCAAGCTAAGAAACAAAGTTACTTACTTTTGGAAAATACTGCAGAAATGCTCTTCACTATCGTTTAAAATAAAAACAGAACTTTCTACACCAGTGCTTTAAGTTTTATACGGTTTTTCTAATAAGGTCAAAAGTGAAATGTTAGCCAACGCAACGTGGACCAATAGAAATTCGAGACAATCCGCTCTAGAAGATTCTTCCCCTACATTTCAGCCACATCATTTTGAATAATACATCGCATTGTATTACTGGTATCTATGCTGCTAACTGACGTCACTATATATACTTCCGTCATCCCAAGGCCTACGTATTGTTGAATTTTGTGTTATTGCGTCAATGTTGATAGCATGCGAAATCCCCTTTCGCATTACAGGTATTTCAATGTAATAAAAAGCTTTAGAATTTCATTAGAGATAAGAGGACTTGCATCACTGGTATCTATGCTGCTAACTGACATTACTATATATACTTCCGTCATCCCAAGGTCTACGTATTGTTGAATTTGCGTTATTGCGTCAATGTTTATAGCATGCGAAATCCCCTTTCGCATTACAGGTATTTCAATGTAATAAAAAAGCTTTAGAATTTCATTAGAGATAAGAGGACGGTATTTCGAAACCAACACAATGCAATTTCCTGCTCATTCTCGTAACCTACTCCATATTCGAGTGAACATATTTTTGTTTAATGTCGTAAGTCATTTCAAATAAAAATCAAAAAGCGAGGTAGCATAAGAGCAAGATTTGCAGAAGGTAAAAAATAGCTTTAAAAAGTAATGCCAGAGTTTCTCTTCTGTCTAATTTTCTCTCATTGTAGGTTAGTTTAGCCCGTAAAACAGATTACGCTGAGAGCAAAAGCCTATTAGCAGGTCGTAGTAAATTACACCGAGGGGGGGGGGGCTTACAGTAAAAGGAGGCAGCCTTATAGGAAAATGTCGTAAGTCATTTCAAATGTAGGTCAAAAAACGATGTTAGCATAAAAGCAAGATTTGCAGAAGGTAAAAAATAGCTTAAAAAACTGATGCCAGAGCTTCTCTTCTGTCTAATTTTCTCTCATTGTAGGTTAGTTTAGCCCGTAAAACGGATTACGCTGAGAGCAAAAGCCTATTAGCAGGTCGTAGTAGATTACACTGAGGGGGGGGGGGGGCTTACAGTAAAAGAGAGGTAGCCTTATAGGAAAATGTCGTAAGTCATTTCAAATGTAGGTCAAAAAACGAGTTAGCATAAAAAATAGCTTAAAAAGTGATGCCAGAGCTTTTCTTCTGTCCATTTTTCTCTCATTGTAGGTTAGCTTATACCCAAAAACAAAAACCTTGGTGATTTTTCGAGTGAGGAGTTGGCAACACTGCTCATGCCTTACGAGAGAAATCCATTAAGGCGAGAAAGTAGGTCAAAGGGCGGGCCCAGAACGTTGGGTAAAAGAGAGGTAGCCTTATAGGAAAATGTCGTAAGTCATTTCA
Source organism: Lepisma saccharinum (assembly GCF_977018435.1). Taxonomy (NCBI): domain Eukaryota; kingdom Metazoa; phylum Arthropoda; class Insecta; order Zygentoma; family Lepismatidae; genus Lepisma; species Lepisma saccharinum. The sequence continues at coordinate 18,671,234 of NC_139250.1, read as the reverse complement.
AATGTAGGTCAAAAAACGAGTTAGCATAAAAAATAGCTTAAAAAGTGATGCCAGAGCTTTTTTCTGTCCATTTTTCTCTCATTGTAGGTTAGTTTAGTGCGTAAAACAAAAACCTTGGTGATTTTTCGAGTGAGGAGTTGGCAACACTGCTCATGCCTTACGAGAAAAATCCATTAAGGCGAGAAAGTAGGTCAAAAGACGTCGCCAGAACGTTGGGTTCCACCTACTGTTTAGTTTATGTTTTATAATAAATAAATTTCTGCCTTGGTCAGCATATTGAGTTTTTAAAGCATTTAAAGTAAAATTTCGGTAAGCTTTTGCGATTACAATGTATAACATATACATCACGAAAGACAACTCGAGTTACACCATCTATGCTGAGTGCAGGTGTTTACAATTGAAACAACTAAAATATTCTTCCATACGTGCACAGTGAATGTTGTAAAGTATATATATTTATGGAACGCCATTGTTTTGTACCTAATATTGTTTTATTTCAAACGTTATTCCTCTCGGTTGAATAGTTATCGGCTTTTAAAAATGTGAAGTGATAAATTGTTTACATCTCGCGCGGCCGCCATTACAGCAGCACTCGTGACCTAGAGGTCGCTTCTGATTGGTTACGCTACGAAAAATGATTCGGACCGAGCATATCCTTGAGAAATGCCATCACTTTACGCGGTAGCTTTTTGGTCATGGCGAAAATGTTAAGAAACGCTAAGGAATATGCTTTCGTTTAAAGCGGGCTTAATTATCTTGGAAGTTAAGCAATATTCGAAGAATCCCTAGGTTTTGTACCAATATTAAGTGAATGAATGTATTTTATGATTACACAACACATATTTTTATATTCTCATGTAATTTTTGAATATATTAAAGCAAGGCTCTGGTTTCGGAGTAGAATACTTACTCACTAATATGAATCAATATTTTGCAAACTTTACTTGTTATTCACTTTTCAAGAATCGGTAAGAGAAACGGTATTGGTTCAAAGTGGTATCGGCTCAGTACTAAATGTTAGATAACAACAAAACCAATACAATAATAATAATAATGCATTGCAAGAAACAATACGAAAATGTGTCAAGTTATTAATGCTGAATAGAGTGATGGAGAGAGATGATTTCGCTCGAGCGCCAAATAGTTCGTACGGACGACGCTAGATAGCGTACGGAATTAAGAGCTTCTTCGCTCGAACGAATGGCCGTAGGCTGGGAGCGCACAAACAAAAGGTTGCGTGCGCTCGTGGTTAAAAATGTATACCACGAGCGCACAGAATCCATGGCGATGTTGCCACGTTGTGTCAACTGTTTTTGCCTTTCAAGGCTGGGTCCTTATAAGTTGACATATCATGTATCATATATCATGTGAATGGCTATATTCATAACACCCTACTCCATTTAAAAAACCTCACTCTCTCATAAAGAATTTGGCCTCGTAAGACGGCCAGAAGGAGGGAGACACCAGGAGACCCCAGAGACATAGTCCAACCTAACCTAACCTAACCTAGCAATTACACAATCATAGATGTGGCAACGCAGCATTGGATGTTGTTGTGCGCTCGTGGCACCTTTCATATACCACGAGCGCACACTTTCACATTTTTGTGCGCTAGTGGACTGCACCCGAACGAATAACGCTCGAACAGACAAAACGAGCGGCATACACTCGAAGCCCGGTAGTAGACCTTTGCTCGTATTTTGGTCGACTTTTCGACCATCGAATGTAAGGTGCTGTTCGTAATTTGGTTCAAAAATCGACCATGCAGCTGATTACAAATTTCCTGTTTTTTTATTATCTTGATACCCTTCTCTTAGGTTGGAAACACTTACAGTGGGTTAAACAAAGCTTTGGCACTTCATGTGGATGCACTCCCCTCCCCCCCCGACTCCAAAGTTACGTATGGACTTTGGCGCGAATTTTAAATTCGTACACTTATTTGACAAGAAATATTATAACTCGTAGACTATTTGACCAATCTACTTCGGGTAACGTTTGTTTTGTAGCTAAAACATCAGGCCATGCAACCGTGTAGAAAACGCCAAAGCCAATAAGAGGGGTTGGGTGGGCCGCGGCCACAACTTTCAATGAAAATAATTATAAAAATGGGGAGTTTGCCCCCTCTTCCCGCGCTATTTTGGGAAGGGGACGCAAACTTTAGCCTTATGTTCAAAGAATGGTCCTTTCACAACCGAATGAAAGTCATTTCATGTTCGTGGGTGCATTACATTATCGAATATGTGAAACAAACTCCCCATTTTTATGATTTTCTTTATTGAAAGTTGGGGGCCGCGGCCGAACCAACCCCTCTTATTGGCTTTGTCGTTTTGATTTCTGCACGGTTGCATGCCCTGATGTTTTAGCTGCAAAACAAAGTTACCCGAAGTAGATTGGTCAAATAGTCTAAGAGGTATAACATTTTTTGTCAAATAAGTGTAAGAATTTAAAATTCGCGCCAAAGGCCTCGGCTAAACCGGGATTACTTTCTGACGACCCCTTCGGCAGAGTAAAGGATAGACGTAATTTTTCTGTGGTTGTCGGCCCTCAACTATGGATCGTGAGGTAAAAGACGCAGTGCTAATTGAAAATTAATGAAACATAGTAATTTTCTCCATGTTAAAATGTAATTTAGTTTAACTTAGCAATGCAGTGGTCTATGAAAATGAAAGATGATTTTGGGCTGAAACTGCCAGGACGGATATTTTACATAGCTATATGTGCCTACGATTATTGTCACATTAAAATATACCAAGTGAATGTGGTTTCATGCAATAGAGGGTCACTATTTATATTTTGAGCCTAACAATGAAAAAACAGGAATTTGGCATTGAAAACTGCTTTATTGTTTTTCGAAGTATTCTCCTTTATGGTCAATACACTTTTGCATTCGTTCGAACCATTTGTCAAAGCAGTTTTTCCAATCTTCTTGACACACCTTCATAATATGGTTTTTGAACGCATCAACGGCGTCTTCCGCCGACGAAAATCGTTGTCCACGCAATTTATTCTTGACATTTGGGAACAAGAAGAAGTCATTGGGTGGCAAATCAGAACTGTACGGCGGATGACCCATCAATTTTTTGACTGTTCATAAAGTCGGTTGTTAGACGAGATGTGTGACAGCTGGCATTGTCTTGATGAAGAATGATCCGACGGCGTTTGTTTGTTTTCGGTATTTGACCGAAGACCTCTGGCAAACAAATTGTTGTGTACCATTCAGAGCTGACCGTTCTACGTTCCTCTAAAGGCATAGTTGCCACATGACCAGTTTTCCCGAAAAAACAGGCGACCATTTGTTTCGATGTGCTTCGAGAGCGAACAACTTTTGTTGGATTGGGTTCATCTTGAAACACCCATACAGTCGACTGCTGTTTACGTTCCGGCTCATATGCATATATCCATGATTCGTCACCTGTTACAATCTTATATACGTCTTTTGAAGCACCACGATTGTATTTATTGAGCATTTGTTTGCACCAATTGACGCGAGCGTCTTTTTGAGTTTTTGTCAAATTGTCTGGGATCCCACGAGAACATACCTTTCTCACAGCTAAATGATCACGTAATATTTTATATATGCTGGTGGAACTAATGCCTATGGTTGCCTCAATCTCACAGTATGTCACATGACGATCTTGCAGTATTAGGTTTTGCACAGCATCAATGTTTTCTTGAACAACAACTGATTTTGGACGACCTTCGCGAATCTCGTCGGTGAGCGAATGGCGGCCACGATTAAATTCGTTATACCAGCGTTTCACAGTGGCAAAGGATGGGGCTTCATCGCCAAATGTGGAAGTAAGTTGATCGATGCACTCTTTTCTTGATAATCCACGTCGAAAATCGTAAAAAATCATCGCACGAAAATGTTCACGAGTTAATTCCATTTTAATGTTGTTGCGCAATCTCCAAGGCAACATAAACAACACAAATGAAGCTATTGACAAAACATTTGAAGAACGTTGTGGTCAATAATGCCAGACGATTCCGTGCAAACGTCAAATCGCGCCTAACTTCAATCAGTGTTGCCAAGGATCAAAATATAAATAGTGACCCTCGTACCCTACTGCGGAACTATAGAAGCCTGATGCTGCATCTACTACCTTCTCAAGATTACGAGATGTGGGAAGTAAATGATGAAGACATTTCTCAGTTCTGGCTCAGGTCTAAAGCGAGTGAATCAACATTGCTGGAACGTACGGATCTTTGTTTGTACTCCATTTGTCTGTTTTCCGTCTGCAAGGTCTACGGGATGTAAGAAAAGGGGCGGAGTCCCCAGGGATCTAATTTATAAAGGGATTTTATGTTCCACAGTTGAGTGCCTGCGGATGCTCCTTGCAGGAAGAAAAGATGCTGGAGCTGGTTTTAGAACTGCGGGGAATTCTTGACCTTCCATATGAACAATCGGAGTGTGTGCGGACCTGATTCATCAAATAAGTGAGCTGCAGTCACTTCAGAGGAGCCGTGGTGTGGTGCATAGGCGGAGTTCTGGAGAGGCCGGGGGGGGGGGGGGGCTAGCCCCCCAACTTAAAAAATACTAAAAAAATAACCCACGATTAAGTTCAGTTACTACATTTTTGTCATGAACCCATACCGCAAATCTTGACGTTTGGCATGATGGCATGTGCGGTAATTGCGCCGCAATAGCGGGTCTTAGACGATTTGATTGATGTGTACAGTTTGAAGTAAGAAAAACGTAAAATGACTTTGTGTCGAGTCAACAGTTACTGCTGGGGCATCAAAAGAACTTTTCAATTTAATTTTTCTAAAATTTCTGAAGCTTACTATTGTACCGTAACTTTTTTAAAGTAATACGAGTATTGTACCAATATAAAATTAATGATATGCAAAATGCAATAATCGTACTGTTTTGCTTCTTTTAAAACTGACAACCAATATACTAATTAATATTTGTTTACTTAAGAGAGGAAATTTAACATTTTCAAATCTAAAAGGCCTAAAACTAAGTGTTTTTCAGTTGTTGTTTTTTTTTATTTCCGGGGAAAGGCCTCCGGACCCCTTATAAACTAGGGGATATTCAATAACCCTCAGGTACATCAAATGCTTCTCCCAGATTCTGCCCCCTCCAAAGCAAAAGCTCAAACTCCGGCCATGGTGTGGCGGTTTCTTTATTGCATCGTCCTGCCGATCCCAGCAGGAGTGGTTAGCATAGCGCGCTACGATGTCAGGGCTCCCGGTTCTAATCCCGGCCAGGGCATGGATGTTCTTTGCGAGCGTCCATTTGACAATTTCACCATGTCATCACTTATTTTCATTATCGGGATTAGCCAAAATCAGCAGAAAAGTGACGTAAATAAACTTAATTTAGTCAATCAACCAATACTGCATGATGCTTAAAACGAAATAAATTCCAGCAGCAGAAATATTTGAATGTAGTTCCTATGCTTGGCCGTTGCTGAAAGTTCGTAGAACACACTTGTGAAAGTGATGCTTCTTCACAGCTCTTCTTACTGTGAGTGAAATCTCACGTGTGTAAAGTTTGAACATAATACTTCCTCTTAGCACGTGTTGAAAGTGAGTAAGCTCTCACATGTGTGAAAGTTTGAACGTGATACATCCTCTTAGCTGTTATTAAATGCGAGTGACATCTTGGCCGAGAAAAGTTTGAACACCCTACGTTCTTACCTGTTCAATGTTGGAAAGATTTTACATGCAAAAAAGTTTCAACGCGATACATTCTCTTGGCTGTTGTTAATTGTTAGTGCAATCCAATGTATGTAAAAGTGTCAATGTGATGCTTGCTCTTAGGTGTTATATGTGCGTAGGCTCTCACTTATGTAAAGCTTGTATATGCCACTTCCTGTTGGTTGTTGCTCAAAGAGGGCGGGATTTGGTGTATGTGAAAGTTTGGACGTGGTACTTCTTCTTAGCTGTTATTAAAAGATTGAATCTCAGTTTCAACACTTCGCTATTGTTCAGAGCGAGTAAGATCCCACGAGTGTCCTTTGGGCTGTTCAAATATCGTGAGATCTAAGGTGTGAATTATTATTATCCGTTATTGAAAATCGGTGAGATCTCACTCACATAGAACTTTGAACACGATACTTCCTCTTGGCTATTGCTCAAAATGAGTGAGATATCACGTGTATAGAAGTTTGAACGTAATGATTGCTCTCAGATATTGTTTAAAGTTAGCGAGATAAAAGTTTGAACATGTAAATCGCTACCTATTCTTATCGTAAACGTTCTTCTGCTTATGAGCCAGATAATCCCATTGTATGTAGATTCTAACTAACTAACTCTCTAGCCTTCTTAAACCCGAACGTTCATGGCTGCAGCAACACAGGCCTTCCATCTGTCCCTATCTTGAGCAAGATCTATATACTCTTTTCCATCTCTACCGATTTCCTTTAGGTCCATCTCAATGTTGTCCCTCCATCTTCGTCTTGGCCTTCCTACATGTCTCTTACCATCAGGTTTCCCAACAAGAATCCTGTAAACTCCTCTTTCCTCTTCTATTCGTGCCACATGGCCTGCCCACCTAAGTCTTCTTGATTTAATTATTCTAATAATATCTGGACATGTGTAGATATGTGATATGTAGATATTATGTTATATTATATGTATGTAGATTCACACGCTATTACTTCACTATTTTGTTCCAATTACGTTTCTTTCTGTACAGAAATAGAACAGCGTTCATTAGTGTTTCGAAGTAAATGGTGGTTGGAATGGAGACGAAGAGAACTGTTAGGGTTTGCATAATTCAGCAAGAGTACGGTGACTCGAAGCCACTGCTCATGAATTAGAATTACAAACTGGTTTCTGAGAATGTCTCAGCCCATAACAATGAATTAAAAATTAAGCACCAAAGTTGGAAAAACCTTGAAATTAACACACTGTATATTTTCCGAACAGTATAATATCGCTATAGCTTTTCTTGAAGGAATTAATGTTCACTTGCATCGTATACGAATCCACTGTAAAACACACCAAAGAACCTTGAGAGGGAGTTGCTACACCTCAGTGACGACAACAGAAAAAATAATTGGTCGGGAAGGAGGGGTATTTTCTATATTGTCCTAAAGCGTTGATTTAAGTTTGTTTTCTGCTTTTTGGGGGGTAAGGGCTTGTTCGCCCCCTCTGCCCCCGGCTAGAAACGCCACTGCTGCAGTTCCTGTGATGATTGCTTTGATTAAATTTTCCTCCTCACAAAACTAAATTCAACTGTCACAAGCCGATCAATACCCTCCCACTCTTGAATATTTCGTAAACATTTCTGCTGTCATCACATCACCATGTTGTAGCAAGATAAAACAATTTCTGGTTTATTTTATGGAATGATGGACTTTTTTCTGAGACACGCACGGTGCTGGTGACTATAGCAACTAAGCTACTACAAATGCAATTGACGAATCTTTCCTCTTTGCTCGAAAACGATCTTCAAAAATTGATATTGCTGAAAAAGCCGCTTGAAAGAAAATGAAACACGACATACGCGTACAATGTTGTTACGTAAACAATTTCACACAAAACCTATACAGAGGAAATGTCTATAAAAAGCAACGTATCTATATTCGCCATGAAAAATATTACAACGCCCACTCGCTACACTGATATTACAAGCAATACTGCAAGGACAAATTTTACCATATTTCCACTCCGCAAGGATAACTTTTACCATAGCTTCAATCCACAAGGATCACTTTTACCATAGGTTCACTCCACAAGGATAACTTTTACCATAGTTTCACTCCGCAAGGGCCACATTTACCATAGTTTCACTCCGCAAGGATCGCGTTTACTATAGTTTCACTCCTCAAGGATAACTTTTACCATAGTTTCACTCTGCAAGGGCCACTTTTACCATAGTTTCACTCCGCAAGGATCACTTTTACTATAGTTTCACTCCGTAAGGACAAATTTTTACCATAGTTTCATTCCACAAGAACAAATTTTACCAGAGTTCCACTCCGCAAGGACAAATTTTACTAGGGTTCCACTGCACAAGGAGAAATTTTACCGAAACCGCACTCCGGAAGGACAAAATTTGCCAAAACACGACTCCTCAAGGGGGAAAGAAATGTGGAAACCTCATTCCGCAAAGACAAACTTTACCATAGTTTCACTCTTGAAGAAAAATACGAGACACAATATTTTTCACTCCGTAAAGACACATTTTTACCATAGTTTCAGTCCGCAAGAACAAATTTCATCAGTTCCATTTCGCAAGGAGAAATTTTACCATAGTTCCAGGAACAGCTTTTCCATAGTTTCACTCCGCTAGGACAACTTTTACCATAGTTTCACTCCGTAAGGACAAATTTTACCATAGTTTCACTCCGTAAGGACAAATTTTACCATAGTTTTACTCCGCAAGGACAACTTTTACCATAGTTTCATTTCTCAAGGACAAATTTTTACCATAGAATCACTCCTCAAGGACAATTTTTTACCATAGTTTCACTCCGTAAGTCCCCACTTCGTGAGGTCAAAATTTGTTGGAGACCTACTCCAGAAGGACAAATTTCAATGAGGCCTGGCTCCGCAATGACAAATTTTATTGAACACCACTTAAAATAAACAAATTTTACAGCAGCGGTACTCTGTATAACAAAGCGCCACTTCACTAAGACGGACATTATCGGAGTAACATGTGTCACCGGAGCGCCCTTCCGGATCGTCTGAACTCCACTACACCATTGTTTATTTAGGAAGAAAACCGAGAGAGTGGCGTAGAGAAAAGGGCAAGAAGTGAAACTATTTCCTTGTTCTCGTGGTTTCGCTTTCAGCTGCAGATTAGCAAAGCAGGAAGCGATAAGTACATAAAGGTTTCCCCGCCATCCTGTGAGCCAAAGGAAAGGCAACGGGCTTGTAAACATTGTGACAGGATCAGGGTAAGCAACCGAACGCTCCGCTGCTGTTGTTTTGGGACTCCAATTCGGATTGCTGGAAATTCTTTTTGTGCTTTCATCCTCGCTCCGTTTGTTGCAACTCTGTAGTTCCTTTTGCAAAGCCAGATAGCATTTGTGCAGGTAAGGTTGGTGAATTGATAACTCGTTTGAACCAGTTTCCAAATTCAATTACTTAGGAGTAATATTAACAAATGAAAATATATTTTTCTTTTCTCTCACTTTCTCCTTTTTCGTCCATTTATAAGTCGCTCTCTTTCTCTCCCTCTCTCCCTCTCTTCGTTCATTAGTTTCTCTTTCTATTTCTTTCTCCCTCTCTCGTTTACATCCTGTGTTAATTTATCTCTTTCTTCCTTGTATTCTTTCGCTCTTGCGTCGTACATTTTCTCTATCTCTTTTTTCTTCCTCTCTGTTTTCTTGTAATCTTTCGCTTCCCCTAATTTTCTCTCTTTCTTTGTTTTAATATTTATTTGTATCTCTCTCTTTCTTTCTCTCTCTTTCTTTCTTTCTCTCTTTCACACTCTTTCTTTCTCTCTCTTTCTCTCTCTCTCTCTCTTTCTCTCTCTCTCTCTCTTTCTCTCTCTCTCTCTCTTTCTCTCTTTCTCTCTTTCACTCTCTCTTTCTCTTTCTCTCTCTCCTTCTTCTCCTCCACTTCCTCCTCAGGATCGATATCAGCGTTTTTCTTTCTATTCCTTATTCCTCTCCCAATCTTTCTCTGTTGTTTCCTTTTTCTCCAATTCTTTCCATCATTGGGGTGTAAGGGGTGCTCCTTCCACGTAGTGCACCCAATAGTCAACCTCACTTCCACGTAGTACACCCTGGACTTCAGACTAACGAGGCTCTGGCGACTGACCCCATGACCAGTATAATTTTGTTTGTGTTGTCCTGTGTTTTGTCCTTATTTGTGCTGAGTGCTCATTTACAGCCTCAGCTTTTAACGAAAGCCAGAAGATTTTAATATTTTATGCTTTTAGTTATGCAACGTTAGAGTTGTTATGTGTAACGATAAGGGACTGGACCCCGTATAATGTGACGGGTGCAAAATAGCCTTAGTGCTGACGCACTCAAAATTTTAAATTCAAATTCAAATTCAAATTCTTTCCGTCATTTTTTCTGTTTCTTTATTCATGATAAATACATTAATTCTAAAAATTTCTCACATAGGTCATTTTGCTTGTTTGATTACTTGCTTTGAATCCAGTTTTTGCACAGTATGGCTAATCGGGACTGAACCTAAAGCTTATAGTTGGATCTGAACCACTATGTGCATCGACCGGGTATCGAATCGAGGACCCCTACACACAGTATCGGCGATTACGGTTACGGGAGGCAGTTTCCCCCCTACTTTTCGCCACTTTTGCCCCCGCACTATAGCAAACCTTATTGACAAAGGGAAATATACTGTCTTTGCCCCCTTCCCCGGTTTTGGAACCCAATCGCACAGTGTCCAGGTATTATTAGAATAATTAAATCAAGAAGACTTAGGTGGGCAGGCCATGTGGCACGAATGGGAGAGGAAAGAGGAGTTTACAGGATTCTTGTTGGGAAACCAGATGGTAAGAGACCCTTAGGGAGGCCAAGACGAAGATGGAGGGACAACGTTGAGATGGACCTGAAGGAAATCGGTATGGATGGGAAGGAGTATATAGATCTTGCTCAAGATAGGGACAGATGGAAGGCCTGTGTTGCTGCAGCCATGAACTTTCGGGTTTAAGAAGGCTAGAGAGTTAGTTAAGGTTGGTGAATTTTAGAGATTTCGTTAATACGTTGATAACAGTACCTTCGTGAACTAAGAATATGTAGAGGAGTCCAGAACTTCCTCTCCCACTACAATTAGACAACTAGGAATGCACCAGATACATGTGTATTTTACCATCTTTTGTAGTTTTCCTATTTGCTGTCCCTTTCTGATGCGTTTGGCTAATCGCGGCGATGAGGGTTAGGGGAGGTTTGATTAAATTGATAGAAAATTAAAACTCACGACTTATCGTTGTATTGCTCGAATTATGCGTGCAAACATTTACACTGCTCTACCAAGAAGAAGAAAAACCCGTGGTGCTGTCTTCGAACCTTCGACTCTAAAGTTCATTCTAGACGAGCGGTAGTACCTCGCTGATGGAGTAGTGGTAACGTCCCGGGTTCGATATCCAATGGAGGCACATAGTGATTCCGATCCCACTTTGAGCTCTAGGTCCAGTCCCGATTAGTCTATCTGTGCACAAAGTGGACTTAAAACACAAACGCGATAAATTAGACGGGCAGTAGTCGACTTGTGTGGCGGAGTAGTTAGCACAGAGCTCTACAACGCCATAGTTCCCGTATTCGAAACCCGTTCCGGGCATGGGTGTACCTTGTGAGTCTCCCTTCATCAGTTTCATCGCATCACTCATCATCATAGTCGCGATTAGCAAAAGGGAGCAGAAAAGCGACGTTAAATAGCATAATTCAATTGAATGTGTGTAGGGAGTGTCCTCAATGGCATATTGGTAACGTCTTCGCCTTGTAATTAAGGGGCCCCAGGGTTCGATACCCTGTGGCGGCACATTGCCCAATGTTTCCGATCCCACTTTAAATTGTAGATCCTCTTAGCATGTGATAGGTCAGCTTTTAAATTGGAGAGATGGGACACAACTAGCAAAACTTAACATTTACAGCAGCTCGAAGTTGGCGGATGGGAACTGGAGTTACTTGGGCATGTATGTAGCTATTAGACACTCAGCTAGATGCGTGGCGCCATATGGGACATGACGCAGCTCCAGGGCGTATCTATCCTTAGATTTAAGTTTCCTGCGCGTTGTGGGTATGTTGACATTGATGATGCAAACCGTTCGCGCCGGCTCAGGGCTTAATCACGGCCGTGGATGAAAGATGCGTTTCGCAATCTGTTGCTGGAGCAGTCAAGTTTTTCTTCGAGCGTGAAACGGATTCAGCATCGCCGGAACTCTTGCAATTTCGGCCAGTGGCGTGCCCAGGATTTTCGTAAGGGAGGGGTTACGTATACTTTTTCTTGTAGTCCGCCCTCATTTTGTCATATTTTCCTACCATTGGCGTTTTTTAGTAGTATTTGGCCAAATGGGGGGTTATAACCCCCACCAACCCCGCCTTTGGGCATGCCACTGATTTCGGCACTTTTCTCTGTCATATTTGAGGCTTGTGTACCAAAGCTTAGGAAATTGTTGAAATTAAAACTCCTCCCCTTCAAATATAAATTCTGCCAGTTCGAGTTTCACCTTATCGTAATGGGACTGTAGTTCCAATTCAAGTTTCTTCTTACTTAACAGAACTAGTATGATTTCTTTCCTTGTTGGAAGGAACTGTTTACACTTCAATTGGAACTGTACTAAATACTCTTACCAGAGATAGTTCCATTGTAATTTCTTTCCTTGATGGAAGGAACTGTTTACACTTAAATTGAAACTGTAGTTCCAATTCAAGTACCTTCTCTCTTAAAGAACTAGTTCCAGTTTAATTTCATTCCTTGTTGGAAGGAACTGTTTACACTTCAATTGGAACTGTAGTTCCAATTCAAGTACCTTCTCTCTTAAAGAACTAGTTCCAGTTTAATTTCATTCCTTGTTGGAAGGAACTGTTTACACTTCAATTGGAACTGTAGTTCAATTCTCTTACCAGAGCTAGTTTCATTTTAATTTCTTTCCTTGATGGAAGGAACTGTTTACACTTCAATTGAAACTGTAGTTCCAATTCAAGTACCTTCTCTCTTAAAGAACTAATTCCAGTTTAATTTCTTTCCTTGTTGGAAGGAACTGTTTACACTTCAATTGAAACTCTCTTAATATAACTAGTTACAGTTTAATTTCTTCTTTTGATGGAAGGAACTGTTTACACTTCAATTGAAACTGGAGTTCCAATTCAAGTACCTTCTCTCTTAAAGAACTAATTTCAGTTTAATTTCTTTCCTTGTTGGAAGGAACTGTTTACACTTCAATTGAAACTCTCTTAATATAACTAGTTACAGTTTAATTTCTTCTTTTGATGGAAGGAACTGTTTACACTTCAATTGAAACTGTAGTTCCAATTCAAGTACCTTCTCTCTTAAAGAACTAATTCCAGTTTAATTTCTTTCCTTGTTGGAAGGAACTGTTTACACTTCAATTGAAACTCTCTTAATATAACTAGTTACAGTTTAATTTCTTCTTTTAATGGAAGGAACTGTTTACACTTCAATTGAAACTGTAGTTCCAATTCAAGTACCTTCTCTCTTAAAGAACTAATTCCAGTTTAATTTCTTTCCTTGTTGGAAGGAACTGTTTACACTTCAATTGAAACTCTCTTAATATAACTAGTTACAGTTTAATTTCTTCTTTTGATGGAAGGAACTGTTTACACTTCAATTGAAACTGTAGTTCCAATTCAAGTACCTTCTCTCTTAAAGAACTAATTCCAGTTTAATTTCTTTCCTTGTTGGAAGGAACTGTTTACACTTCAATTGAAACTCTCTTAATATAACTAGTTACAGTTTAATTTCTTCTTTTGATGGAAGGAACTGTTTACACTTCAATTGGAACTGTACTTCTCACTGAAGATACTTCTCTCTCAACAGAAACAGTTCCAGTTTAATTTCTTCCCTTGTTGAAAGAAACCGTTTACACATAACTTCTTCCTTTCTTGAAAGCACTGGCTAGACTTGAGTTTCAACCCTTCTTGAGATGAACGAGTTACAGTTCAATTGCCTTCCTTTCTTATCTCGGAAAAAGAACCAATGCCAAATCTCTCTCCCTTTCTATCTGAATTGAAATAGTTCAAGCTCTTTCATCTTCAGAGACTATTCGCAGTTCGAATTTCTCTTTTCCCAGCAGATATGAGTTGAAGTTCTACCCTTCCGACAAATGTAGTAGTTTCAATTCAAGCCTCTTCTCTCCCAAGACAAACTAGAACTAGTTCAATTCTTTCACTTCTTGAAAAAATGCTGTTAAATTGGAAAGTAGACCTAGTGTCCGGGTACTGCATCATCATTTGGAGCTCGAATCATCATTTGGAGCTCGATCGCCTTAATGGATTTCTCTCGTAAGGCATGAGCAGTGTTGATAACTCCTTACCCGAAAAAATCACCAAGGTTGTGGCGCTTGTTGTAGTTTTTTATGATGTACATTTTGAGGGCAGAGTTGACAACACTGTGGGTTTACTGTAGCTTTTTATGAGGGGGGGGGTCTATTGCCCTCTGTTTACATCTGGCAACACTACCGTAGATTGACAGTGTTGTTAACCTACTGGGTTTTTTCACTGTAAATTTTCATCAAAGGACCTGAGGGGTCCATGTATTTTTTATGTCTGGCAATACTGTTGGGGGGCCTAGTGTTGGCGACACTGTGGGTTTTTACTGTAGCCTTTTATGAGGGGGGTCTATTGCCCTCTGTTTACATCTGGCAACTCTATTGGATGTTTTGTTTGAGGCTTGGGTTTCACCAACCCATCCGAAGAAAATTCCACTATATGATCTTTTACTGGCTAAGCTAACCTACAAATAGGAGTTGGCAACACCGACGAGGCTCGAATCATTATTTGAGGCTCGAAATCATTATTTAATGCTCGTCGGTGTTGCCTACCCACTCTACAAAAATTCTACTATATGATATTTTGAAACTTTTGAATGCAACTTATCATAATTTTCCAACTGTGGGACCAAATGTTTATATATCGTGACTTTTGTAAACCTCTTTCGGGAACAATGTGTCGCACACACACACGTGCGAGCGCGTGCCTGTATTGTGACGCAAGCAAACAAAAAAAACTTTGCGTGTCATTACAAAAAAAAACTTTGACCGTATTCTTAAATAACTAACAAAGACAATGAATCTTTTTGGCTTCCGCAAACAGATCAACATGGAGACTGCACCGCCAAATTCCAATAACCTCTTACCTTCCGTATTATCTAAACTCAATGGTTTACTGATTGTTCATCTCAACAGCATTTGGACGAAACTGAATGACGATGTGGGCAAGATGTTTTATGTTTTTAATAACAATTTACATTTTTACGAAATTCCGATCGACGGGAAACTTCAAATCACCGTGAATCCGGAAAACGCAGGCGAAATCAAAATTTCTACCGGCAAGAATATTTTTCGAATCAAGCACGACAAGATGCTTTCTAACATTACGTACGATGTTTCTGCAGGAGATTATCTTTACATCGAACTTCTCGGAGATTACGACAAACTTATTCCTCTTTTTGTAGAATTACGAATCGTCTATCCTATTATAAATAACCGTTAACCAAAAATGCCTAACGACATTTTCGGCAACACCAAGCGTGTAGACCACGCAGAAGAGATTCTCATGTTGGACATTCGAGTTAAGAAGTTGAGGACCGATTTGATTGCTTTGCAGGAGACCTTAAACAAAAGTTTAGAGTCGGAAATCGCTACGCTCCAAACGCAATGTCTCGACCCCATTCTGAAAATCGATTCCGAACTAAAAACGCTCATAAAAAATTATGTCGACGTACCTTCTTACGACAGCGTTCAAAATATACAGTTGAGCGTGGATTCGCTTCAAAATGATTTGGCCAAATTACAGCAATTTCAATCGAAAAATGAAGATTTGGAAAAACTGAAACTCGAAATCGAAGAACGAACTTCCGCAATAGAAAAGAATTTCTCCGAACTTCAAACCGTCGTGAACGATATAGACGCAGAACGCTTGCATGTCGTCGTTTCCAAATTACAAGAAGAATTCACCAGCACGTTGGAAGAAATTAAATCCAAGTTGCAGACTTTGGAAGATACAATGACGAACCTACCATCGTCGGACGAACTGCAGGTCATCGGTAAAAGCGTGGCGAACATAAAAATTCAATTGGAGGCCTATCAAGATTTCGAACACATTCAAACCACCATCGCTACGCTTCAGGCGTCCTTGGAATTGATCAACGAAGAAATTAAAAATATTCACGCTGAAGCGAGAGCGTTGACGAGCATTCAAGACACGTTGAGCACGGTTCAGCAGAAGATCGAATATTTAGAAAATTTAAACGTCGAAACGAATCTCGCTCATTTTCATCACGTACTCGACAACATACAGGGTGACTTGGAATCGTTACGGACGAGCGTGCCTTCGAGCGAAGATTTGGAAAAATTGAAAACGGCGGTGACGGCACTATCCGATTCGAACGACATCAAAAGTTCATTGAGCGATCTCGAGAGTAGGGTGGCCAATCTCCCCACCTCCAAAGAATTGCACGCTTTGAAAAGAAACATATCTCGAATGCTGAAACGACTAGAAACTGAAACGGCGAACGTGGAACAGATTCGAGACGAAATTAGTTCGCTGGTGTCAACGCTGCCCACTTCGCAGAGCGTCGCCGATCTTCACACGCAGTTTACAGAGATGCGAAGCATCGTGAACGATCTTACCGAGAAGAGCTCGAAATTGAATCAAGTCGAGAACCTTCAGAACATCGTCGTCAACATCAGAGATCAAGTTGGAGTGCTGGAATCCACGCAGGAATCGACGCTGGCCTCTTTCGGTGCCAAGTTGCAAGAACTCAACGAAAACTACAAGCAGTTGAACGTGGAAGTGAAAATCAAACCGTCGTTTTCTACCGTAACGGATACCATAGTCGAGCATTTGCTCCCCATCGAAAATAAACTCGGACAAGTTCACAGTAATCTGCTCGGCGTCGACACTAAATTCGCTAAACTGCATTTTCTGCAAGCCATCGAAATCAACAGCGTACCCAATCAACAGAGAATCTCCACGTTCGTCGAAGGCAACAAACTGTACATGTTGCATCCTTATCATCCGTACTACAAGTTTCTCCTCGATGGCACGATTCAGATAAACGAATTTTCGTACTGGTCTCACGGTAGAAAAGCTAGCGTTCCCACCATGACTTTGATATCGAATCGTGGTGTCCAGAAAGCAGGAAACATTCCTCTGGCACGTTGGAACGAAACGCGCAACATATATGAAATACACGAAGACGAAGACCTTACCGTTTTCGACGTGAGTGCCGGCGATAAGCTGATCATTCAAAACACGAGCGAAGTGCCACCCTCTTTGAATCCCATCACGCTTGTGCTTCTCTTGAAACGTAATCTCTAAGAAAAAATGTCTAGGCAAGCCATCGTCGAAGAATTGCATAAACCTGCACGCCGTAACTACGAACGTTTGGCTGTGGTAACCAAGGGCATCGACGACCTCTGGCAAAGTGACCTCGTGGAGATGAGTAGCGGCAATTTGAAAAACGTGCATAAATTGAACAAGGGCAACAAGTACCTCCTCACCGTCATAGACACGTTTTCGAAATTCGCATGGGCTCTACCTTTGAAGGCGAAAACGGGAACGTGCGTCACGGAAGCATTCAAATTAATTTTTCGCGAAAGCGGCGGCAGACGACCACGGTTTCTGCAAACGGACAACGGTAAAGAATTTTACAACGCCGTATTCCAAAAGTTTATTCAAAAACACGACGTTCGACATTATTCGAGCTTCAGTCACATCAAAGCCAGCATCGTGGAAAGATTCAATCGAACCTTGAAAACACACATGTGGAAACGATTCACGCTTCGGGGAAATTACAAATGGGTCGACATCCTGCCGGAACTCGTCGACACCTATAATGATACGGTACACAGAACGATAGGCATGAAGCCAGCCGACGTTACCAAGTCCGACGAGCAGCGTTTAATTTCTACCGTTTACTGTCCAAAGTACACTCCCACGACAAGAAAAGCTAAATACAAAATTGGAGACCAGGTGAGGATCAGCAAATTCAAACGCACCTTCGAGAAGGGATTCACAAAAAATTGGAGCACGGAACTTTTTACGGTGGTTCGAGTTCTACCCGGAAACCGACACACGTATATAATAAAAGATAGTAGCGGCGAAATTTTGAAAGGAAGATTTTACGAAGAGGAACTCTCTAAAACAAAACACCCCGACACGTACCTCATCGAGAAAGTATTGCGTAGGAAAGGTGACAAACTGTTTGTCAAATGGCTGGGACTTCCGGAAAAAAGTTGGATCGACGCGAACGAAGTGATCTTGTGAGTACGTGGAACGTGGTGAAGCGTCTACCGGATCCGGAAAGTCAAACGAAGAAAAAGAACGGCGAGTTGCTTCCCGACAGCATCCGCTGTCTGATCGTAGGTCCTTCGGGGTGTGGGAAAACGACACTGCTCGTGGACAATTTTCTCCTCGCACCGAATTGGTTAAATTGGAAGAACAGGCACCTGTACGTGTTCTCGAAAAGTTTGGAGCAATCCAAATACCAGCAACTGATGAAACTGTACGATGGTCTGGATATTGCAACGTTCGCCTCGGAAATAAAACCACTCGACGATTGTCGCGAAAATTCAGTCGTTGTGTTCGACGACGCCATCCTGGAAAATCAAAATGAAATTCGCAACTTTTTCACGCAAGGTCGTCACAAAGGAATGGATTGCTTTTACCTAGCTCAAACGTTTTCCAAAATTCCAAAACAGTTAGTACGCGACAACGCTAATTTCATATGTTTGTTTCGTCAAGATCACACCAACCTCAAGCATGCGTATGATGACTACGTAGGCGGAGACATGAACTACAATCAATTTTCGGAAGGCTGCTCTTCTTGCTGGAACGCTGACGATTTCGGATTCGTGACGATCGACATGACGAGGAAACCCAACGACGGAAAATACAGAAACAAAATCAACGACTTTCTAAACGTTGCAACGTTGTGAGAAACGACGTATATAAATAACGTCATGACGAAACGAAAAATCGAAGACGAAAATCTCAAGCTTCGCGATTACCTCGCGAAACGCTTCAAAGGTTGGAAATCCGAGAATCGCGGATTCTACGAAGAGAAGAAACGTCAGGATCAACCCGTGATCGACGCCATCAGCGGTCTAGGTAAAGAAATTAAAAGTGTCACGGAACAAAATAAAAATTTGATTAATGAACTCGTACCGCTCGCAGCTAAAAGTTACGCCGTACCCACGCCCATTTCGAGCATTTCTTCGACGCCGTTCGAACTGAAGGATGCACCGGCACGACGTCGAGCCATAGGCAGCACGTCGTCGTCTTCGGATAAAATCGAGTTGGGACCTTTGGCACGAGACTACCTGAGCACGGGGAAATTCGACAAGGATGAAGTGTTCGGATTGTATCCCAGCATGGAAACCAGCGAAGGCGGCGGTGTGGTGTGGAAGATTGGGAAATCGAAGGTGACCTTCGAAGGCAACGACATTAAAGTCAATTTAGGCGACAAGGATAGTTGGAACAGGTATCCGGGTACGGTGGGACTGTGGGAACTCGTCGCCAAAAAGCAGCCGAAAGATTACACCGACGAAGATTACCAAAGTTACAAGGAAATTCTGATCATGACGGATGCCTTGTACCAGAACAACGACGCCTCGCAGAATAGGGTGAAATCAAGCAGCGGCGAGAAGTACAAGAATCTCATCAAACCGATTTGGAACCAGGTCAAAACAGGCAGCGGCGTCAAACGCTACAACACGTTACCCAAAGAATTCGTTTGGGTGGACGACGTTAGGAAACTCGTGGACCGATTGTTGGTGATAGCCGGCGAAGAGAATGCAGGCAACCGTAATTTCTACAACGAGAAGGTTGGCATCGTGGACATGATCAGCACGAAACTTTCCAACTTCATCGTGAACGACGACAAGGGCATAGGTTACCTGATCAAAATCATCAACACGCTGCCTCCGAAATTCTGGAACGTGGCCGAAGGAAAGGGACTCGTGAACGACATCATCAACAAGTTACCTTTCGAGATGCATCTACCTGGCTACCAGTACTGCGGACCGGGTACCAAACTCGAGAAAAGATTGGAGAGAGGAGACAAGGGTGTGAATCCGTTGGATGCCGCATGCAAAGATCACGACATCGCCTACAACACCACGCAGACGGATCTGAATGCACGTCACGAAGCAGACAAAAAATTGGAACATGCAGCTTTCGAAAGGTTCGTGAGCAGAGACGCATCGTTGGGTGAACGGGTCGCCGCACTAGGCACCACCATCGCCATGAACACGAAACAAAAATTGGGGTGGGGTATATAAATAACATACCGTAAAAAAAAACTTGATATATATAAATAACACACATCGTGAAAAAAATAATCTTCGGTATATATAAATAACACACATCGTGAAAAACAATTAAATTTCTCTCTAACACTTTGAAATTTTTTCTTTGATATGACGACCGAAAAAATGAGTGATCTCCAAGCATTAAAACAAATGCTAAATTTGTCACTCGAGTATGTAAAAATTCAGGAATTGGAAGTCGACAAACCTTACACGATAACTTCCGGTTCAATCGTTTCTACCCAGTATGGTCCCAAGGTACGTCTGTTGCTCAACGCACAATACAGTCTATTTTTACCAGATCGATACGCTAACATGTTATCCGACGAGAAGCTATCTATTTTAATCGAGAACAAAACTCGAATCGTGTACAAGGGGACAAAGGAACTTCTTGGCAAGAAAACGAAGCACGTAATAGAATTTGTGTAACGACTGCGAGGCCTTGAAAATATATAAATAACATACCGTAAAAAACTACACAAGAAAAAATCTCAGAATATATATATAAATAACATACCGTGAAAATAACACATAGAGCGTCAACATGAAGCCCAAGGGTGTCGTGTACCAGATACCATACCCGAATCTAAAAAATCTAGGTGCTCTCGATGGGTTACTCACCAAGAAACAACGCGAGAAGAAACGTTCTTGCTTGTCGAAAGGACACGGAATGAAATTGCTGCTCAGCACACCTCAATTGAAAAGATTGCAGCGTTCGCGGAAACAGCAAAAGATCGGAGGTTTCATATTCAGCATCCCGGCCATCCTGGCAGCATTGGGGGCCGTTGGAAGTTTGGCCGGCGGAAGTGCCGCCATTGCGAAAACCGTCATCGACTCAAAGAAGAACAAGGCGGAATTGGAAGAACAGAAACGTCACAACCTGGCCATGGAGAAGAAGGGGAAAGGTATAACCAAAAAACAAAAAAGCAACCTCGATGCTTTGAAGAAATATAAAAAAAAGAAACAGAAGCACTCACCAACCGAGACATTGAATCTCTGATCGAACCGTTACAAATCAAACACTTCAGAGGAGTTTTCATGTCCGACTCGTTACCTTCAAGCGTGAAAAAAAGAGAATGCGGAGTAGTCAACTTGGACGGCCAAGAAAATCCAGGCACGCATTGGATATGTTACCACAAAAACGATAATAAAGCATTCGTTTTCGATTCTTTCGGAGGTGTTCCACCTACAAATTTAGTTCATTATCTGAAAACGAACAAAACCTCCATATACTACAACGACGAACGCATTCAAAATTTCGGAGACGTGAACTGCGGTCATCTCTGCCTCTCCGTGCTCGCGTTTCTCTCTAAAATAAATAACCCTACGATCGAGGATTTCCAGAAAGCATTGTGGAACCTCAAACAGCATCACTAGGATGGGCGTGTTCCATCTCACGAGCGAATCTTCAATCTTGAAACTCACGCTGCACGACGACATCGTCTATCCTAAATCCGTGGCTCTGCGTGCATTCTACAGCATGTACCTCATACCTAACGTTACGCAGCACAACAACAAAATTAGCGTCGGAAGCGAACACATCGTCGTCACGCCAGGACAATACAATCTTTCCACTTTGCAAGCTCAATTACCCAAAGGCACATACCTTTCTCAAAATTCGGTCACGCACAGAGTGGAAATCCTATCCGCGACGGAGACCGTGGACCTGGGCACCATGGGAGAACTTTTAGGTTTCGAGAACAACACCAAACTCGAAGCTGGCATCAAGCACGTAGCAACCAACATTCCTAAATTCTTGGCCATAGAGACTCTGAACGTACACTGTAACGTGGCGGAAGGAATGATCACGAAATCTTCGGACGGATTATTAGGAAGTCACAAGCAGACGGGA
Source organism: Lepisma saccharinum (assembly GCF_977018435.1). Lineage (NCBI taxonomy): Eukaryota > Metazoa > Arthropoda > Insecta > Zygentoma > Lepismatidae > Lepisma > Lepisma saccharinum. Next base: position 18,649,455 of record NC_139250.1, on the reverse strand, counting down.
ATCATAGCCACTTTCAAACCAAGTTCCGAGTTCATGGAACCGATCATCTACACGCCCTCTTCGCCGATCTATTTTCCAGTATGTCGCAACCGCATAGACGACATAGAGTTGGTGGTGACGAACGAGAAAGGAGACGTGGTGGATTTCGCAGGTGCCACTACGACGGCCATCGTGGAGATCAACGTATAATAAATAACACACATAGTGAAAAAAAAAAATGGAGCAAATCGAAAGTTACGAATTGCAATCTTTCCCTCCCAACCGTCGCACGTTCGCCAATCTGAACGAAGCGAACAGGGAGATCGAATACGACGTGGACGTAGGCGACGGGTTCATTCATCCTCACAGAGCGGACCTCTACCTTCAATTCGACGTGGTGAAGAAGGAAAGCGGAGACGCGTTTCCCGCAGCAGCAAACTTGATACTCGTGGACAACTTCGTGCCTCACCTGTTCTCGCAGGTGGAGGTGAGGAAACACAACACCGTCATCGACAGAATAGATTATCCAGGCATCACGTCGACGGCAGTGGGAACGTTGAAATTATCCAAAACGGACGCAGCGTACTACCAGGCCGGGGGATTCGAAGCCGGGACCAAAATATCGACGAAAAGTCACACGGTGCTCTTTCCCATGCGTCTGCTGCCTGGTTTCTTCTCAGACTACAAGGAGATCATGTGGAAGGGAGGACTGAGGGTCACGTTTCGAAGAGCGGCCAACGACAACGACGCACTGATGCGATACGCTACTTTGGGTCCGGATGGCACCACGCCGATAGCCAACACTTTACCCGAAGCAGCGAAATGCGTCATCCGGAGCATGGAATTGAGAATGCCGGTGGTGGAATACGAAACGAACTACGCCCTCAAGTACAAAGCGGAGATCTTGAAAAGTCCGCAGGTGCCGATTCACTTTCACGGTTACCAGTGCGTGCAGAAGATGGCGTCGGGACGTCACATGGAATTCGACGTGACGACGCAGTTCAACAACATACAGTTCGACATGCCAGATTTCGTCGTAGTGCTTTTTCAGACCGGACGCGATAACGATCAGGAAAAAGATTCCAGCAAGTTCGACGACTGCAAGATCAAGAACGTTTATCTGAAGAACGGTAGGAACGAAGTGTTCCCGCGCGAGAATTACAACCTCGACGTGACCAAAAACGATTACCTCAAACTTTACGAAGCTTACACGGCTTACAAACGCGTGACCGAAGGAAGCGTGGACGTGTACTACGCGCCCAGCGAATTCAAAGCACGCAGGCCGATGTTCGTCATCAACACATCTAAGAGGAAGCAAGTGGTGGTCAACGATCGTACCAACATCAAGATTGTATGCGAGTTCCACGATGCCTTGCCTGCAGATACTCTGTGCAGTGTCATTCTTATTGCAGAGAAAACATTTGTGTATGACGTCAAGAATGAAAGAGTAACTGAACAGTTTTAAATAAATAAAAAAAATAGCACACAATAAGAAATGTGGAATTTTATATATATAAGTACAAATTGCAATTAGCAGTTTCCAGAAGTTTAATTTTGCTGTGCCATGCATGCATGTAATCGAGGAAGTGGAAGTAAATTAAAATTGTTTTTTTTCGCATTGCCTTTTACTTTTTGTTACACTCTGGGCAGGCCTTACTAGTTTGGAGGCGATAGTGGCCCCACGGAAGTGTATGGACCCCACATTCAAGAATACACCTCTTGTCGTCGTGTGCATCCAGAGCAACTTTCCTGACAATATTAGTTGTAAGCACATGATCGACGCTTTGGATACGATGCTCTTTTTGTAGAATGGGCGATTTTGTTCTGAGGCACTCGAGGTAATCCTCAAACTTGAGGTGCTCCCGAACCACTTGCCTGCTTACACCCTTTGCCTTTTTTGTTACAGAACCCTCAGCCCGGATCGCATAGGCTTTGGCACGAAGTCCAGCAAACTCCACAATCACATCCCCGTCTTTCTCGTCCTTGAGTTTGCCGGGTATTTTTTTGTTTCGGGGCAGAATTCCATACCGGTTTAGCTGGGGATAGCCCGATGTGTCGAAGAGCTTGACAAGAGCTGGAACTTTGGCTATATCACCATATGCATCGGCCGTGCGAACATGGTACACCAAGCTGTCCGTGTCTGTGTAGAGGAGCGAGATATTGTGGTTGTAGTGTGCACGTAGTATGCCGTAATATGTCTCGAACATGCACAACTTGCTCAGATCCAAAACTGCAGCTCCCACATAGATGGGCTTGTTGAGTAGCACCTTGCCCCGGTTCATGTGAATCAGAGACATCTGTTCGTTGTAAATTGTTCGAGACCTGAACAGCGGGCTTGCAACAAGTCGACGACACTGTGTTTTCTTCGTCACCAACCTCACATCAACGCGATTTCGCACATTCTCCATGGTCTTCCCAAATACCGCATTGTTCATTAATTTGAAAAAATCGCGATCAAGTTCCGAAGTGGCAGCAGTGCGATGGTTGGTGTTCAGTTCGATGTACGGCTTCAACCATGGAGACTGCCTGAACAAGAGCACGCCGTAAACTGCTTTGACCGAGACCCCTTGCTGCATTAACCACTGGAGGTTCCGGTAGTGTAGCACATAACGCTTTTTGGGCTCCAAGTCCATGACGAGCTTCGGTTGATCCGAGCCAGGTGGACACTTCAATTCCGGAGCAGGCGAAAGGTCACAGAATGTATCCTGCAGCTTCTCGGGGAAGTCAAGGTCCACCTCGGCGAAGAACCCATGTTCTGAATCGTCGAAGCTTTCGATGTCGAAGTTGGAGGGGTCAGCCCACTCAAACTGTCCTGTTGGGAGTGGCTGCATCATGGAGTGCCCGTAAAGATTATTCACGTCAGTGTACATGATGTAGCTTGATGGTTGGGAGGGGTCGTAACCAGTAGCCATGTGGTGATTGTTGGCGTGTGCGAAGCGTTGCGACACTTGGACCATACCGCCCCGGATAGCTCTCTCGATGAAAAGCATGATATCATTATCGGAGATAAGTGAAAGTTTAACTTTAGTCAGCAGGAGCATGGCCGACCATGCCAGTCCAGGAAGGCTGTAAAAATATACAGGGTCCAGGTTGTAAATGTTTATCGCAGTCGCCCGAAACGCCTGGAACACATCGGCAAGAAGCGTCACATCAAGCTTCAGGTATGCATCGTGGTAATCACCGAAAGTTCGGCAACCCAACTCGACCCACATAGACTGAGCATGCTTGTACTCCTCGTCGGTAATACCTGAACCTCTCAGCTGGCTGTAGAACTTATCCTGGGGAGGCAGCAACTCTTCTTCGAACTTGGAAGGGTCTGTGACGTATTCGTAGGGGTAGACCCCTTTACGCCTGATGAGTGCGACATCTAAGTTCGGGAAACTTGATGTGGTAATGGCTAGTTGGTCGTCTCTGAGCTTCCCAGCAAGAGCATCGAGGCTTGCCTGGAGGAACCTCAGAGAGTCGAGGAACCGAAGCTCGATGCTGCTGCTTGAGTTGGGGATCGGCACCCACTTGCTGATGCTAATATAACGCTCCTCGTTCTGTGCCAGGACATTGATTCTCGCATTGTCGTACCCTAGATGTGTAACCAAGTGATGGAAATCATATCCCGAGCCATTGTGAAAAAAGACCGGTATGAAGCGCGGGTCCCTGGCTCTCAAGTTACATCTGTTGCACCACGGGCCAATGTAGCTTCCGGTCCCATAATGGTCATGGTGGTGGACCTTTTTGTTATCGTCAGTGAAAACCGAGTTGCAAACAGGACAATTTAGAGCCATTTCGTGCTGATGCTTGTTTTTGGGAGACAGAGGCAGCATGGGCTTGGGGGCCAACAGCACCTTCCCTATCTTGATGGCTTCCTGTTGCATTCTCTCCAGGAAGTGTTTGGCCGGGTCGGGACCGCGATACACATAGGGCTCGGAGGCAATATGTTGGTCTCGCCACACCACAATATAGGAGTAACTCGAGGCCTCGTGGATTTGGAAAGGAATGGTAGAGGATGTTTCGGGGTTGGGCTCGCAGTTAGACAGAGGTTGAAGAAAGGCCTCGAAGTCTGCTACAATATAGGCAGGATGCTTCACCATAGCACTGTGCATGCGAAAGCACTCTACTGCACCAGGTTCGGGCAGGATAATTCGTGCAGGCTTGTTGGTACCACAGTAGAACATGTGGCGAGCTAGCTTCTCAGCAGCAATGTTGGGACCTCTGATGCGCCGGTAATCCTGCTGTTCTCGATTATTAAATGTAGCCAAGCACCTGCGACACACCTCGACGTGGGTTTTGTCTTTGCTCTGTTGGCTCGAAACAAGCCGAGAGAGGGAACGGATAAGGGTGTAATGGTGATGGGTTTCGTCCTTGATGAGCAGGAGGTTGATTTCTTGTACCTCGTTGTTGTTGCTCACCTCGCTCACCCGGATGGGGTGGACCTCATTTTCGTTCTCGGTGAGACCGTAAACATTGATGGCTAATTGCAGGCCCAACAAGTCACGAGCACTAACCTCAAACTTGCGAATATGCGAGACTTCTACAGGGTAGGCAATCCCGGCCATTGCAACCTCCAGTTCCGACTCATACTGCGTGTAGTGGTTAACACGGTGTGGATTGTTTTCCCTAGGTATATGGTGCAATGCTGCCAGCACCGACCAGAGGAAGCATTTGGTGTCTTTGTTCTGAATATTGAGAACAGCTTTCCTTGCTTCAACCTCGGGTGGCAGGGCAATATAGCTAGACCCTGCCAGTGGTAGGAACTTGCTAAGTGTCAGACAAAGTTCGTGGGGGTCGCCACACAGCGAACCGCCCGAGCCTTTAGCCTGATGCTCCTCGTGCTTTGCCACAAACTCCTCGACAAACTTGTTGTAGATGCTGTCGAGGTCAGTGACATCTACCTGATGCAGTGTTTTTGCTTTTGTGGCATGGAAGAATTTATATATTTCATCAGACGGTTTCTTATACTTGCAGCATAGCACAGCATAGAATTTAGTGGAGTATGTAGCCAATGCATCGTTGAGGATGGATATTATCTTAGCTCGCTTGCTCTCCAGAAAACTACGCACATCGCAGAAGCTGTCTGATGTTATGTTAAAGTCTTCTAATAAATACTCAAACGCAAATCGGTCTGCTTTCTTCGCCAGCTTGACGCGTTTGGCAGGTGGCGATGCATCGAGGGAGGTTACTTCTACCTTTCGCTTGGAAGGTTGCGGTAGAGATGTTCCAGTGCTCTTGCAAGTAAGCTGGTGTCGCTTGAAGTTGGCAATAGAAATATTTTTTCCACACTTAGAGCACAGTTTGGTCGCAGATATTTGCTTTCCCGGCACACAAGTACGACAGTGCCTTTGAAAATGTTGACTTGACACACCAATTTGGCACGTAGGGCAATTTTTTACAGAACGCATAATGCAGAGATTTTTTGGGGGTATGTTATTTAATACCAAATGCTGTGCAATGCAAAATATAATTGCTCACTTTTTTTTAACTATTTTTTATGACCTTACTTTGGGTTTTTTTTTTCGCCAAATTATATGCTTCTAGTCTCCTATACAATACAATATACGTACAATATATTGTCAACGGTATTATATTTGAGCGCGTCGCTTGTCACCTAAACACTACAGCTCACAGGTCGGGAAAATCTGACATGAAAGCAGATAATACGCTTATGGCTTATTTATATATAATTTTCACGGGGGCGTACAATATTGTCAACGGTATTATATTTGAGCGCGTCGCTTGTCACCTAAACACTACAGCTCACAGGTCGGGAAAATCTGACGTGAAAGCAGATAATACGCTTATGGCTTATTTATATATAATTTTCACGGGGCGTACAATATTGTCAACGGTATTATATTTGAGCGCGTCGCTTGTCACCTAAACACTACAGCTCACAGGTCGGGAAAATCTGACATGAAAGCAGATAATACGCTTAAGTCTTATTTATATATAATTTTCACGGGGCGTACAATATTGTCAACGGTATTATATTTGAGCGCCTCGCTTGTCGCCTAAACACTACAGCTCACAGGTCGGGAAAATCTGACATGAAAGCAGATAATACGCTTATGGCTTATTTATATATAATTTTTATGGGTGTATAATATTGTTAAGAGCGTTAGTTTTTGTAGAGCTCTCTTTTTCCATCTTTCCTCTATACAGTAAAGCTGTAGAAGACACAATTAGCTAACCTAGCATACAACATACCTTCCTAATTAATATAAATATTGTCACACATTCCTCTTATTTTATACTGTTGTAAATAGAAAAGATTATGTACGGTAAATGTTTTGTACATTATAGGAAAAAATGCAAAATATCCCCCAATTTTAATTCGATCCATCTCTGAATCGAATTTTTACATATTCTCACGCCGCCACATATTGTCCTATTTGCTTCTTTTACTTGCCTTGCTTAATTAACTCTCGCTAATTAGCATTTTTTTGGAAGAAGTCAACTAGAACAACATATGGCGGTATGAGAAATATGCAAATCAAAGAACATTTTAGCAATATATGGGCCCTAGCAACTAGCTTCGGCGACTAAGAGTACTCTTTTAAACATCTTCAGCTAATCGTATTACTAAGCAAGGACGTTTAAAATTTTTGGGTGTTGAAAAAGTTTGACCCTACTTTTTATTTCTATTGTTTGCTAATAGATGGCGCTAATAGTACGCCCTCCCCTCCCCTCTCCCCTCTTCTCCTCTGCTGTATGACAAATAGCACAAACATAAAAATCAAGATTTTGGAGAGCAAAACATAAAATTTGCATGCATCTGATGTCGAACCGGGAACTTTTATCTTTCGGGGAGTCAACATTATTTTTTACTCAGTCGTCATATAACATAAACACACGCAAACATTCACATGTGCTTTTATTATTTTGTGTTCGGTAAGTACAAGTATATTCTTACATAAATTATTGTTTAATTTAATAAATTGTAAACTCGGAGCCTGCTATACTAACACTCCTTCTGTCTATTGAAAGCAAATGTTGCGTACATGCGGAAATAACACAGAAAAAAAAAGCGGATGGAAGCAATTTAAAATCACTGGGGCAAGGTCAGTATTACGAGAGCATAAAAACACGTGCTTCATTCAACTTCGAAAAATAAGAATGAATGTGTGCATACAGAACACATATGCTTTCTTTTCACAGTTGTAAAAACATATAAATTGTACATGAGGTAAGTTACGGGAAGGCTTTCTCTTTTATGTCTGTGTATATGTTGTACAATTAGGTACAAGTATTGTACAATTAGGTACAAATTGTTGTACAATTATTTTCCCCAGTTGTCCAGTTGGAGTTGGGGGCATAACACTGGTATTATTTGTAATCACAGTGCTTACTCATGTATTTTGTTTAATATTTTATTTCAAATTCACTGTCAGAAACTAGTGTTGTTAGTTTCTGCATGTAGGTTTATTTACTCTGTTGGTTGTCACTGTCAAGTTTTTAGTATTCGTACAGCATAAAAAGCTATAACCCCCCCCCCTCTCAAAATATATACATTGTATACGCCAAGATGCTCAATAGTCTAGCAACACATCATGAAAAAAACATGCCAAGAGGACCCAGTGGGTTTATAAGTCAGTGCTGCCAATTCCTATTTGAGCAGGTCGCTTGTCACCTAAACACTACAGCTCACAGGTTGGTAAAATCTGACATGAAAGCAGATAATACGCTTAACTCTTCCCTCTCTTTCTCTCCTCTCTCTTTTTTTTTTTTGTAAAAAGTTATGGCAAAAATACCAGTAGGTTAGCAACCTTGCTTTATGCACTGTAAGGCAAGCCTCAAGCAAGGTTGCCAGCTTCTTGCTTTAGGCTAGGTTAGATCTGGTTAGGTTAGGTTAGGTTAGGTTAGGTTAGAGTAGGTTAGGTTAGGTTAGGTTAGGTTAGGTTAGAGTAGGTTAGGTTAGGTTAGGTTAGAGTAGGTTAGGTTAGGTTAGGTTAGGTTAGGTTAGGTTAGGTTAGGTTAGAGTAGGTTAGGTTAGGTTAGGTTAGAGTAGGTTAGGTTAGGTTAGGTTAGGTTAGGTTAGGTTAGGTTAGGTTAGGTTAGGTTAGATTAGATTAGGTTAGCCAGTGAAAGATCATATAGTAGAATTTTTGTGGAGTGGGTACGCAACACCGACGAGCCTCAAATTATGATTTCAAGCCTCAAATAATAATTTCGAGCCTCAAAAAAAGAACATCCAATAAAATTGCCAAATATAAAAAGGGGGGTAATAGACCCCCCTCATAAAAGGCTACAGTAAAAACCCACAGTGTCGCCAACACTAGGCCCCCCAACAGTATTGCCAGACATAAAAAATACATGGACCCCTCAGGTCCTTTGATGAAAATTTACAGTGAAAAAACCCAGTAGGTTAACAACACTGTCAATCTACGGTAGTGTTGCCAGATGTAAACAGAGGGCAATAGACCCCCCCCCCTCATAAAAAGCTACAGTAAACCCACAGTGTTGTCAACTCTGCCCTCAAAATGTACATCATAAAAAACTACAACAAGCGCCACAACCTTGGTGATTTTTTCGGGTAAGGAGTTATCAACACTGCTCATGCCTTACGAGAGAAATCCATTAAGGCGATCGAGCTCCAAATGATGATTCGAGCTCCAAATGATGATGCAGTACCCGGACACTAGGTCTACTTTGGAATTTCAAGCCGTCCTGAAGTGGTTACAGTTCAATCAATCCCCCCCCCCAAAACACCAGTTTCCGGTTGTTCTTACATTTTTGGATGGTTGCTGTATTTTTATTCTCTAATTTTCATGGGATGAATTTAAATGTTAAAAAGGCTATAAAAATTAAAGTGCTCCCCTGTGCTTTCCATCACGCCATGAAGGCGTATGAGGGGTGTGGAGTTAGGACTCCACACTTTCTTGATCACGGCCGAAGGTGGGGAAAACATCACCACGCCCCTGGCCGCCTTTACCCCCAGCGTTTCCTCCAGGTACCTACTTTGTACGACGCTGGGTGGGCGCCGGAGCCGCTTGAACAGGTGGAAAAAATCCCGGTTCTCCCCGGCCGGGGATCGAACACGGGTCTCTCGGATGGTAGTCAGATGGCCTAACGACTGAGCCACCGCGGCTAAAAAGGCTGGGCTAAATTATTTCGCAGTGCTTACGCTTACATAGTATGTGTGAATATTGATTGGCTGATTTACTTGACTTTGCTTTTCTTCAAGATGTAGATGAGTAATGATATGATGAAGGGACTCTTACAAAGAACCCCTATCAGGGCCGTATCAACGTTTGTGGAGGCCCCTGGGCAAAATGTTTTGTGGGGGCCCCCAATTTTCTTTATTATTTTTTACTAGGAGCTTTATTAGCTCAATATGTTAACCACCAATTTTCAGCAGTTGAAATGGTAGACCTGATATTAGAATCGGTAGTCATTCACAATCGAACAACGCAGATAGGTTTGCAGGGAGAATAGCGCAGTAAATTAAAGTTACAGGATGAAAATTGTAGCGCAATAGCAGCAGTAAAATTCTGCGTCTAAATGTCTACAGTATATTATGATATGAAGAATGAACACCGTAACCACAATATGTAGTAAATTCTAAGGGAGTTCTGACGGAAACAGAGAACTGAGCAGTAGACTATACCTACGTACATAATTTATTATAAATGATATTATTTACAATTAAGAGTAAATATGTCACTACATATTCACGGCTCATCTACTGGACAATTACAGACAGGTTCATTGTGTAAATTGTAGTAACTACACTTTCTTCAAGAAAATTCCAAAAGGCTTAACACTTATAGTAGACACACTTTTCTTGCCTTTTTCACCGAAAATAAATCTACTATATCATCGAAGTCCAATTCACGAAGAAGTTCATGTTCAATGCTTAATAAACAAAGATTGGATAAGCGATTCTGTCCCATGGCAGCACGAAGCCTGTTTCTCACTAATTTCATTTTTGAGAAAGCGCTAGAATCTCCACAATTTTTTTCCCTAGAAAAACTCACAGTTCTAATACGATGTTATTAACGAAAGAAAGTTATGTACTTCGTAGGATTATTTATTATCTTAATCATATCTGAGAATTGATTGTTTGAATAAGTGTGCCTTATTTACACACCACAGCCAAATCAATACATGGTATAAAGTATACTGAGCTTCAGATATCTACAAACAGATCGACTGAGAGCTGTGCTACAATTGGATCCAGAAGAGAGTAGCCATACGACAATATTGAAGTTTTTAAAATTTTTATAATACAACTTCTTATGTAATTTTTCACAAGCATAGCCAGCTGGTTAAAAGAGTTTTTTGGTGGAGGCCCTTCACAGCTTCCTTTTGGTGGGGGTCCCGGGGCACTTGCCCCAGTTGCCCATAGGTTAATCCGGCCCTGACCCCTATCCCAAGCCGGGATTCGACCCCCAGGACCCCAGGCGTCGTAGCGCGCTGTGCTAACCACTCCGCCACGGAGTTCGACATGTGTGTGTTAATAGAATATTGTAATATGTAAGCCTCAAACAGGGTGTTCGTTTATGTTAAGTAGAAAAAAGTAACCAAAACTGACATAGAGCTCCCAAACCAACACACCCCTATTTCACAGCCGAGAAGTGTTGCCGCTTTCCCGTAACAGGGTAACACTAATTTTAAGGCTCCCAAGATAGTTTGGGACCAGCGAAACGAGCGTTGGTGACGGTTTTTTGTGTAGGTTGAGTTTTTTGTTTTTGGACGATTTAAATACTTTTGTTTGTCTATGCATAGTACTATATTATTCATACTGGATGGATGAGTATTGTTTTACAGTTTTATCATATTACTGTAGATAGAATAATGATTTCGCATATATTTATTTTACTTGTGATGTTTGTAGATTTTTAAGATTATTTTTATAAATGGCGTCGTTTCCTAAACCGACATACGTCAATAATTGGGTTCCCCTAAAACGTTGCGCCAGATGAAGATACCATAGATGCTGAATGTATTTTTTTATGAATGACTTTATTCTGGAGATGCCAATGGTGAATGTGTATCATGTGCAATCTTTGGGCTCATGTTCAATGTACAGGTGCAGGATATGACTTGTACGTCTCTGATTACTGAAACTGGATTTATTTGTGTTGCCATTGCAGTCCAAAGAAACTCTTTTCTTTCATGTTTATTAAAGGAATTGCTTTATTCTCTAATAGAACCCATTAATATATTATTACATATATTTGCTTCTGTTGCCTTTGTAACGTAATTCCTTATTTAAACGGGTATGTCAGTTTAGGAACCCATTTCCTCAGATGGCTTAATTTTACCTTTTGTGAAAAAACTAGTTTGTGAAACAAAATTATGTTGTTACACACACTGTTATGCAGCTTATACTTAGGCATCGAATTGATGTATACATTGATGTATTCCACTACTGAATATTCTTTCTCTACTCCGAGTTAAGGGTAAAAACAAAATGGTATGTCGGTTTTGGTGCAAAATGAAAAAAAACAAAGCGAAACAAATAAGTTATTCTTCAAATGTTATTTTGCGTATTTATCGTCCATCACTTCAATTATCGAGTTGTTCAGTCGTGGAAAGAAACACTTCCCTCTTAAGACTACTGGCATTAAGGCTCTGTGGGGGAAGCATATTTTTCCCATGCGTCAGGAGAATCCGTTCAAGTTGAAGTTTCCGCTAAACTTGACATCAGTAGTATACTTTGTGCCGGCTATCTCTGGAGGAAGCGAACGAAAACAAGTCTGTGCTAGTAGTGACGCGAGACAACTCCACCAATGAACACGGGAGAGGGAACAGGATTGCGTGGAGGGGGAAAGTGACTGCAGTTACCAGCCATCGCACCAGCGTGCACTGCTTCGATACCCACTCGATTCACCCCCCCCTTCTTTCCATCGTCGCGATTAACATAGAGAGTTAGGAAAACGACCAGAAATAGCCAGAAATAAAAATAGCCACCGCCATATTCAGAGACTGATAATTTCCCGGCAGGTTTCTCCCAGAATTTGACTAATGATAGGAGAGAGCCTTGAGATTGCATTCTCAATATTAGCCTGTCTCCATGATAGTAGTTAGCGCAACGAAATACGAAACCACAAGTTCCAGGTTCGAACCCTGGTTAGGCGTGATGTGTCGTTCTGTTTGTCACATCATTACTTCATCAGTTCATCCTTCATCCTCATCGTCGCAATTAATCGCGGAGGTAGAGCAACGACGTACGAGGGACAGGAAATGGAAATTTTAATTTTGTTTTTATCAAGTAGATTCTGCACGTAAAGTTGCACAAGTATGCTGCATTTTGGCACATTCCCATTGCTGATCAACACATACACTTCTCACAAAGAGTTTGGAATATTTTTATATTAGGCAATAGGCGGTATCTAGGACTTGGAATTGAACAACACGTGATATCTGTCTCTCTGCTGGACGTTCGCGTGTTTTCTTCGACATATGCTACCGTGCCTATTGTCTAATATAGCAATATTACACGCTTTCTGTGCTTAATATAACCATATTCCACATTTCCTGTGCTTAATATAACCATATTCCACACTTTCTGTGCCTAATTTAACCATATTACACACTTTCTGTGCCTAATATAACCATATTCCACACTTTTTGTGTCTAATATAACCATATTACACACTTTCTGTGCTTAAGATAACCATATTCCACACTTTCTGTGCCTAATTTAACCATATTACACACTTTCTGTGTCTAATATAAGCGTATTCCACACTTTCTGTGTCTAATATAACAATAATACACACTTTCTGTTCCTAATATAACCATATTCCACACTTTCTGTCTTTAATATAACCATATTACACACTTTCTGTGTCTAATATAATCATATTCCACACTTTCTGTGCCTAATTTAACCATATTACACACTTTCTGTGCCTAATATAACCATATTCCACACTTTCTGTGCCTAATATAACCATATTCCACACTTTCTGTGCCTAATTTAACCATATTCCACACTTTTTGTGTCTAATATAACCATATTACACACTTTCTGTGTCTAATATAATCATATTCCACACTTTCTGTGCTTAAGATAACCATATTCCACACTTTCTGTGCCTAATTTAACCATATTACACACTTTCTGTGCCTAATTTAACCATATTCCACACTTTCTGTGCCTAATTTAACCATATTACACACTTTCTGTGCCTAATATAACCATATTCCACACTTTTTGTGTCTAATATAACCATATTACACACTTTCTGTGTCTAATATAATCATATTCCACACTTTCTGTGCTTAAGATAACCATATTCCACACTTTCTGTGCCTAGTTTAACCATATTACACACTTTCTGTGCCTAATATAACCATATTCCACACTTTCTGTGCCTAATTTAACCATATTACACACTTTCTGTGCGTAATTAACCATATTACAAACTTTTTGTGTCTAATATAACCATATTCCACACTTTGTGTGCCTAATTTAACCATATTCCACACTTTCTGTGTCCAATATAACCATATTCCACACTTTCTGTGTCTAATATAACCATATTCCACACTTTCTGTGCCTAATATAAACATATTCCACACTTTTTGTGTCTAATATAACCATATTCCACACTTTCTGTGTCTAATATAACCATATTCCACACTTTCTGTGTCTAATATAACCATAATCCACACTTTCTGTGCCTAATTTAACCATATTCCACACTTTTTGTGTCTAATATAACCGTATTACACACTTTCTGTGTCTAATATAACCGTATTCCACACTTTCTGTGCCTAATATAACAATAATACACACTTTCTGTTCCTAATATAACCATATTCCACACTTTTTGTGTCTAATATAACCATATTACACACTTTCTGTGCCTAATATAACAATATTCCACACTTTTTGTGTCTAATATAACCATATTACACACTTTCTGTGTCTAATATAACCGTATTCCACACTTTCTGTGCCTAATATAACAATAATACACACTTTCTGTGTCTAATATAATCATATTCCACAGTTTCTGTGCTTAAGATAACCATATTCCACACTTTCTGTGCCTAATTTAACCATATTACACACTTTCTGTGCCTAATATAACCATATTCCACACTTTCTGTGCCTAATATAACCATATTGAACACTTTCTGTGCCTAATATAACAATATTCCAAACTTTTTGTGAGGAGTGTATTTTCAAGTCTGAGTTCGTCCCTGTATACCTCAAGAAGAAGCATATTTGTATTCTATGTGCAGTCACTTTTGAGCGACCGCGAAGGTCTTTCGACCCATCTGAGGCCATTGTAGAACTTTTTTCTCTATTTGTAAACTTGCTTGCATGGTAAGAATACATAGACCATTGGATTTTTATTTGCCGTAGTATGTCTGTAAGGTTTAGGCTTCCAGAGGGCAAGAAACCACTACTCTTCGCTGGTACATGTGCAGGAGACGCCATCTTTAAAATGACAAGAAATGGTGTTGTGAAGCTCACTTGATCAGTGTTGCAGCCTTGAGATCGTTCTGTAAGTAAAGTCGATACCTCATGTAAATTTCAGCTTTTACAGTCTGTCCTATTTTTTTCCTGACTTTTAAATTTTCAATTACCAAAACAGAAAATGTCTAATATGCATGTTTCTTCTCTTTCAGGTAAGTTTGCACAATGCACTATCCCTACATTCAACAAGAGAGAACTTGAATCTGAAGGTAAGGAAATTGAAATCTTCAATAAACGGAACACATTAATTTCGTTAACATGATGTTGCTTTCTCTTTTTGTCTGATTACTGCAGCGGCGAGATCAACAACGAATGACCTTGCTTGCTGTACAGTGGGATCCACGAGTATTACCGTGTAAATTGCCCATAACCATGTTCGCGCACTTTATTTGACCCAATAAGAGCTTCAAGAATAAAAAAAACTCAGAATAAGCTGTTGACAACTTCTGCATCAGCACACGTAAAAATCCATCGCTTACAAACACACAGAATGTAAAAGAAAATTTAATGAAAATAGTCATGGAGAATTTGCACGGGAATACTCGTGGATTCCACTGTACTACAATTACTAATAGTTAATATTAAAAAATTACCAGTTTTGCGAAGTACGGACTTAAAAAGTATTGATGTGTCCAAAGATTCTGATTGGTTTCGTTATGTGACACGCCAATGCGAAGATTTCGGGATGATGTAGTTATTAACTAATTTTTGGACTAAAGAAATAGGGTGCGACGATTGTACGGTGAAATACGATATACGCTAATGCAAACTACACGAAGTATATATGGACAAAGCATGTACACGCAGCATATCTATACTCTGTCCCAGCTAACTGTGTAGTAGGCAAACGAAAGGAAGTCTCTGCGCAAGTAGTGACGCAAGACGGCTCCACCAATGAGAACATGAGAGGGACGGAATTGCGTGGAGTGGGGGAAAGCGACTGCCTTCCCAGCAGCGTGTACTGTTTCGCTTGGCCACTCGATTTCCTTCGCTTCTCTGGCGCTATGCGCGCCTTGCTCCACAGTTACCTGGGACAGGATATATATAGTCTGCAGTACAATTTATCTGTAAAAGAAAATCATCATGTAAAAGGAAACGATGCTGAAATATTTGAACAAATGGGATACATTTTTTTGCATACATAAAGGAGCAATACAATTTCATGAATTCAGTAGTGATCTTTCTGCCATTTGCAAATCTGGCGATGGACAAGAGTAATAAATAGGGAAAGGATTTTAAGGTGCAGGACCTTTCCAAAAATAAAGCTGTTTTCACACAGATCGTTTAAGATATGTATTTTAGGATATGAAATAAAGTAAAATGAACACATTTCGTTGCACCTTTTCGTGAGGTCAACACATATATATCCTCTTTTTACCCCCTCTTTGATGCTTCAGCACTTTTCCCCTTCCTTTTATTTCATGTTTTGTAAAAAAAAAAATTGGACAGAAATATAAATAAATTTCACTCTTCTTGAGCAGCTACATAAAATCCAATAGTCTCATTTTGTAGAGCAGAACGAGAGCTATAAAAATGATATAATATAATCATTGCAGCCCCAATAGTTCCCAAGATAATGTAGCAAAACCAACGAGAGAAAGCACAAACTTTAACAAAACCCATTCGGCAGAACCACAGTTCTCTCTGCGGTCCGCGCGCATTATATACAGAAGGCGCAGAAAAAGAGACCATTGAATAAATGCATTTTATCAGCACCTTTTCTTGAACCTTTTTGAAAACATTTTCAGGACTTCTCTCTCCCCTCTTCTGACCATCATTTTACACTTTAAAATCCTTTCCCTAGTAATCAATAACAAGTTAAAAGTTATAAAGTAGTAATAATAATTAGCGCAAAGTTACGTGTATTTATGAAAATGCACTTTGACAAATGCTAATTACTATCCATCTGATGGTTTTTCCTTCACATTTTTAACAGCAAGTAATATCTTCTCTCTGCGCTCATGAAGCGTACCACCCCAAAAAGCACACGCACGATACCAGCTGACTTAGCCCTCTGCTCTAGTTGTAAGAGAAGAAACATACGACACATTTGTCAAGGAAGCGAATCGCCAAGAAATCTTGGCACGACGCCACGAGCGATTCTCCTGCCACCTGTTGGTCAGCTATTTAAGCGTCGGCGGGCAAGATCTCCGCTTTGGATCCAACCCAACGCTGGGGATTTATCGTAGACCGAAAGTCTGGATGAAGTAATCGCGAGAATGGAATGGCAGAGGTCGAAGTGTGGGCTTTACGGCTCCGTCTTTGCTTTCTTGCTGTGGAAAGCGAAATACGAGGCCTTATATTGAAGCCAAGGTTAACAGTCTTGCCTTTGCGGAATTGTTTCAAGTAACATTTCGCTTTGTGAGAACCATTGGAATGTTAACTCCAAAAATATGGTTTTCAGTTTATTTAAACTCTTCTGAAGCAGGGGGCGGCTTAAGGACCGGGCACAAAACCAGAGTGTCGTCCTTGGGTAGCGCCAAAACCATAATTTTGATTACATAAGCGTGGCTGTTTTTTTTTTTAGAAAAAAGTTGTTACCAGATATTAATTATGGAAAGAAAGCAGTTTCATAAAAGAAAGATAGATGGAAGCACAAGGCAAAAGAATATAAATTAATTGTTGGAGGATAAGTATCGATTTTATGAAAGTAAAATGTAATGTAAAAATGTAGAAAAGGTGAAGTCGATGTACAAAAAATAGATAATATTCGGAAAGGAAAAGAAGTGTTTTTTCCACGTTCAACAAGTTGAAGCCTGTAGTCAATTGTTAGGCACTCGTAAAGAAGACATCAAGGAAGTGAACAGGAATTTCAGAAACAGCTCAATATGTAGCTTTCGTGTTCAATGCTACCATTCCACCAAGGAAAATTTTGAATTTATTGCTGCATAATATTAGGCGCATCCAGAAAGTAAGTTTCCCTGGGGTCGTACACAAAAAGGAAACATTATTTCATTCATTGATTGATTGCCACAGATACAGCACTTGTCCAGTTCCTTGTCAACATAATTCCCGCCGGAATTCAGCCACTTGTCATAGCGTGGGACCAACTTCTGTATACCTGCGTCGTAGAAGTCCGCTATCTGAACCTCTTCGTCGCTGTGAAAATGTTGACCGGACAGGAACTTTTTCAGGTGCAAGAACAGGTGGTAATCACTGGGAGCGAGATCCGGGCTGTACGATGGATGATCGAACACCTCCCAACCGAACCTGTCCAGAAGGGCTGCAGTGCGCCTAGCCATATACGGCATCGCATTGTCGTGCAGCAAGATCACCCCATCACTGAGCCTACCCCGTCGCTTATTCTAGGATTTTCAGGTTTGTTTGCAGATCTATGCCTGTCTGCTTCCTCTTGGCCATGACTCCCGTCTTACTGCTTGCAACTTGATGTTACTCGTACTGGCTATGTTTTAAAGAATAGAAAAACACATTTGAACACATTGTTGATCTGAATCTGTTGGTTACAATACTGTATAAGTTGACTGTTGACAAGATGATAGAGATTGTTGAGCGATTTCTTACATACATAGCAGAGAAACGACAGAGGAACAACAGAAAAAATTATGAAAAACTTTGAAAGTTCGTGTTGAATGAGATTTAATGACGCAACGGACTAAAAAACAGTTCGTAATTCGTGGTAACCGAAATTCGCGTTAACCGATAAAACCTTCTAGCCCGGGACTTTATGTTATAACATATTTTTTATTTGGCATCGGGTCGTGTACTGGGATGAGATCTTTACATATCTGATGAAAATCAGCCGAAATATACCAACTTGGTAAAGCATATTTTGACATATTTTACCAATTTCGCGTTTTTACAACATATTTCTTCAATTTTCTCGTAATAAGACATATTTCTGTATAATTTCATAATTGTCTTGTATATACTCTGTTATTTTATAATTTTTCTTCGTATATTTAGCGCAACTGATAGTTCATATTATCGATGGCAGGATAAGAAAATTACGAACGAAGAATTTAAAAGCAGATGCAGTCTTTTCTTACCAACTAAAAATTGAACAATAATACCCCCTTTTTTATCCCGCCAAAAATTAATAGCAATGCAAACATTATTGAAGGAAAATGTTCTCTAATTGTTGTGCGGGATTCTGGCTTCATTTAATACTCCACCCCACCCTGGTAGATCTTCCCTGGAAGATACTGAATCCCGTATTATGAGAAATTCGAAAGTACTGTTTGGATTTACTGGGAATATTTCTACCTTTTTCTGACATATTTTTCAATTTTTAAGACATTATTACACACATATTTTACAGTTTTATGGGACATAAAGTTCCGGGCCCTAGATATAATACATCCCTGCCGGGACCAACATTTTGTTCATGTTAACCGAGTGTTCGACTTAAGCGAGTTTGTGTTAACGAGGGTTTACTATAGTACAAATTTTCCACTAAATTCACAATATTCAAAGCAACCAACCTCACCCTCAATGTAACTCGATTCTGCGCATTCCACGTTTCATATGATTGTCTCCTACCATCGAAATAGCTCCGAAAATGCTGCACCTTTTAACTCTTTCCTTTCACCTCGTCAAATACGGAGACCAACTTTAATTTCCCAGCACGGTGGATAAAATTTACGCCCAACGCTATACTCCTGAGAAAAAGAAATCTGACTCCTCGAATCTATGACCAAACTCGTCAGGGGCACGCACGCTACCACTTCTCTAAGAATCTCACCTTAAAATTAGCAACCAGTTTGAAGAAGCCATGCATACATAGGCGCCGACTCCATGGGGCTTGGGGGGGGGGGGGCTCGAACCCCACTCCAATGTTAACGATGTGGGGGCAGAGCCCCCCCAAAATAATTTTGCTTAAGAGGATCTAATGTATTATTTTGCTTCTCTTGTAAAGTTTACTCTGAATTGTGCCACATGAACTTAACTTGAAATACACATTTGAAATGTTCTAGACCATCAATTTGGGGGGCTGAGACCGCTAAACCATCAACTTTGGGGGCTATGACCTGAGACAGCAAAACACATGACATATTACTATATACTAAGTATATAATTATGAGTGTTGTTTACATTTTTACTAAAAATAGTTTCAAAATAAGATGTGCATGAACTAGGAGAGTGGATGGGACGTTCGGGCTACAAGTGGCTCTCACATGACATTCAGAACGCGATCATTGATATATTAGGGATATCTGTTTTGCGCCCCCTCCCCCCCAATAATTTTGACCAGTCGGCGCCCCTGCTTGCATACATAATGTAATGTTCATAATTTTCTCATGGCAATTTTTAAGTTGGAACATATTCAGCAAAAATCGAGAAACGCTGAAAGGGAAGAATGATGAACATTTTTAATAATGTTTTGTCACATATCTTAAATGGTGTGTAAATACCGCGTTTACAACAAGCAATCGTTTTAGTTAAGAACTTTTTCTTGCCTGTTGAAAGCAGGATCTCGAAAGCGAGAAGGAGGCAGTTGAACCAGCACCCGGTTGCCAAGAAACTTCAACCTTTCGAAAGACTAGAAAGCCGGCCCCGCGGCGGAGTGGTTAGCACATCGCACTAGACGCCAGGGGTCCCGGGTTCGAATCCTGGCCTGGCATGGATGTTTGCGAGTGTCCATTCATCAATTTCATCATATAATCATCACTCATCCCCATCTTCGCAAATTAGCCAACAGTGGCACAAGAGGCGAACTAAAATAAAGCATATCAAATCAAACGAAAGACTAGAAACAGAGAGAGAGAGAGGCAAGGGATATTCAACTTCTGAAATATAAAACATTTGTGAAATTAAAACAATGGAAAATCTTAGGTACTATTATAGTATGGGGGAGACACCTATAAATCATATATTTCGCACTTTTTTACATTGCTAACGTACTATTTTGGAATGCGGAACATTTCCTAAGGTGAAATAATGCATTTCTAACTAAGATAATGTATATTTCTTACATTTACGAGTACTTACTGTTACTTGTTATTTCGATTCTGTAACACACATTATGGCGATAGCGTACTGGTTTAGGGCGCGTTGTGCGAGTGTTTTGTCGATTTATGCAGTGTTGCAACCTCGTTCACAGGAAAATACCTACTTTCGTGTCCAGATTTGAAATTATGCTAATACATCGCAAACCATTGACGTTAGCTTCACAAACCCTTCACGTTAGCCCCAAAAACCATTTTCCGTAAGGTTAGGTTAGGTTAAGTTAGGTTAGGCAAGCATAGTTTAAAAAAAAATTAAAAAAATAAAAATACTCGACACGTCATGTTCTAGTGAAAACATTGCGAGTTTGAAATGAAACACTGACTACGGGGTTTACGTCATCTAACACACGGAACATTGTGCTCTCGTGCAGAAAGCAAATGGCGGCAGCAGAAACAGCGTGTCGGACAGAGATTTTCGCAGAAAACAACATGTATTCACATCAAAATGGATCAAAACTACATTCACGAACTTCCACAACGTTACAGAAAATGATTTCCGTAAGTACTTTATCCTGTAAATTTGAAGAAATCCGTCTCCCCTATACTATAATGTTACCAAATCTTATAAATAGTAACGAAATTCAAACTACGGAAAACCTGTTTTCGTGGTGGAAAACGGCATTGGTCTTCAAGTCATTTGCGAAATATGCACCTGATTTTTCTGTATTATAAAATGGTGATATGAGACGATATACTAGGCGCTTCCTTGCCTCCAACTTATGGAATGGCAATAATGTTTAATCCCACAAGCATTCCCCATCTATCCTAAACTCTCCAGCAAACATTCCTTCCCCCCGCTTAAGACTTTCCACTTCACAGAACACTACAGAAATGTGTATGTGTTCATCCCTTGAGCGGAGAGCTTAAAGTAACGTGAACGGTGTGGTGTAGGAGGACCGTGTTTGCTTGCCACAGGAAAGGTCGGGGTTCAAACCTCCTTCTTTGCAAAAACTTTTTCGGGAAGTAAACGGCCTTGGACGAAAATGTTGATCTACATTTCTGGGAAATTCTGTTGATATTTATGCAATTAACGTCCAGCATTTCCGGATGACATTTGGATCGTCGTGAGCAAGGTGCAACGTGGAATGTGCAGTAAAATGTGATGAAAATTTCTAGGTAGTAGTTTCAAACGTTGAATATAGCAGAAAATTTGTGGTTGTATCCGTATCAATCCCTTAGATTGTATGTTTATTTTTATTTAAGTCTCTCTGAACGCTTCATGTTGCTTTTCGTCTTAACTTAATTTGGATAATGTAAAGGGTGTGGTAAATTACCCGTAAAACTTGGGAGATGGGAAAAATTTGTCCCAACTGGAAACAGTGTGGAGGGAAACTTTATCTGGTTCCTTCACTAGGTGTCGTTAATAGGCTGTGACACTAAACTGGAAAGTTCGTGGTTGAATATAGGCTTTCCCGGGAAAAATATAGTCGTCTTGTAGAAAAAAATGTCTGCATGCTTCCTTGTAATATGGTGATGAATATTTCTGATGGTAGCTTCTGCGGAAGTCCTTCATACAAAATGCCCAAGATTGATGTAGGCATTGCTTGTCCATGTTGTTCCGTATAGACAGGTTAGGTTAAACAAGGGAAAATTATAATAAAGAAAGGAAATTGCAAAGGATGGGTAAATATAATTCACGTTCATGCACACAAAACCAAACTAATTTCCATTGCCTTTTCTTAAAATTAAATTAAATTGCCTCATCAAAATCAAATAAAATTAAAAATAAATTGATTAAATAATTGCCATAACTCTTTGAAAATAAATAAGGAAAATTTTAATAAAATATACAACCGTAATTAAAATATTAATGTCCATGATTGGTGTGTTGCCTTAAGTTATTAATTATTACTGTGCTGCTCTGATTGAACCTGTCTCGCAAGTTGATGGTGCTTATAGAAATAATACACCAGTGTTATAGTTAGCAATAAATTCCAAATAATAAATACTAATATAGACATGGGCAAAGGGTTTAAAACTAATTCCTGAAATAAAATGCCCTTACTAACAGATTGATTAAGTTGCTTTAAGGCAAGTTCAAGCGGAGTCCATTGAGGAATAGTAAAATCAAATAAATTCTTGGGAATATTAAGTAGTAATTCAATTTCCTTCATTTTTACCTGTTCAAAAGCTAAAATTCTTGTATGTAAAATTTGTTGATCCACAATAATCTGAGAAAAATCCTGATAGTTAAAAAATATAGATTGCTCCTCGGTAATCTGAATTGATCTGTGGGTGTTCAAATTATTATTTAAATTCTGAATGACAATGAATTGACCTGAGCCTGATATTAAAATACCATTACGTGTTCTGATAAACTGAAATAATTTATTGTCAGTAATAGACTTCACTTCAAAATTACAAAATGTAAAATTAATAAACAAAGTAAGTGTTGCAAGCATGTTTTAAATTCTGTTTAGATGTAAAAAAAAATTATTATGTTGTAAACTCTTAAAATAACTATGTATAAAATTTGAGTTGCGCAAAGCAAATCCGATGAAAATCCGATGTGTATATTTTAGGTCCGCAGCGAAGAGCATGAACAACAAAAAACAATCTGTTTGTTTATATATCTGTAGTATTGTTAATTCCACATTATGCACAGTTAGACAAATCGGGACTGAACCTACAGCTTAAACTGGAATTCGAACTACTGTGCTTCCACCGGGTATCGAACACGGGACCCCTTATAACATAAATAATAATAAATAATAACCCATAGCGCAACAGCCCTCGAAGGGCCTTGGCCTATCTCCCGACTGCCAGTCTCCCTCCTACAATCCTACTGACAAGGGACGTTATCTAAGTGTCCCCCTCCGATTTTCATGAAACTTGGCAGGTGTATAGAGGGGCCCAAAGGAAGAAATATGTGCTTTTTTGTTTCGGCTAAAAACAGTCTTAGGGGGCACCCCCCTCAAATGTCAAGATGAGGACAAATTGAAGTGAGGATCTGACCCGTGTGTCCCCCTTCGATTTCGATGAAAAAAAAACCGTACTTCTTCCTTTGGGCCCCTCTATACACCTGCCAAGTTTCATGGAAATCGGAGGGGGACACAGGGGTTAGATCTACGCGTGAAGTTGTCTTCATCTTGACATTTGAGGGGGATTTTGCCCCCTAAAACAGTTTATTTTAGCCAAAACACAAAAACACATATTTCTTCCTTTGGGCCCCTCTATACACCTGCCAAGTCTCATGGAAATCGAAGGGGGACACTTAGGTATGGAGATCTTCAACCTTTGACGTGGGGTCAGCACGTCGAACCCTCAGGAGATTTTCCAGACCGGATTACGCTACTCACTCGTAGCTCCCCAATTTCCTCACGATGGTGGGTTTTCACTGGTTCTAAACACAGGCCGAGAACCCAGAGACTGAACCCAGGCGGACTCGAACCCATGCCGTCCCGCAGTCGGAGCCCAATGCACAGCGCCTTAATAACATAAATATATGCTCTTACATCCTGTTTAAGAAAATATATTTATGGCATATAAATTCTTAATGTGTGTTAACATACTCCTGCGCAAGAGAAAAACCAAGCAATCTCAGCAAAGGCATTCCTCGAGGAATGCATAAATACTTATTGCAATTTAATATAATAATATATTGATTTACTCGCACAACACTTGGACGTCATCGTCTTGTAATCAAGGGGTTCCCTTATGATACCCGGTGGAGGGACATAGTGGTTGGGATCCCACTTTAAATTATAGGCCCACTCCCGATTAGCCTTTCTGTGCATAAAGTGGATCTAAAGCAGCAATTCAATTCAATACAAAACTTCGTACCCGGTAAATAACAAGAAAAAAGAAACAGGAGAAGGTGGGATTTGAACCTAGGATGCTTCGTTCTTGATGAAATAGGTATAACTGGGCTCAGTAGCGCAACCACAGGGGGGCAGGTGGAGCATTGCTCCCCCCAACCATGGACGGAAATGAGTTCTGGGGGGCAAGGCGGGGGGGGGGACATTGACGGCCAAGTGTACTTGCAGGGGGCAATTACCGCCCACAACTTCAAATTTTATGCAAATAAAAATACTTTTGCACTATTGAGAGACAATTTATGTAATTTTTGCTGTTGCTTTATTGTGAGATGGATGGATTGGTTGTGTAATGTATTTAAATAATATATGTTGTAATTAAAGAAACTTTGAATACGCTCCATGTTGCATATATGTATGTGAAACATATATCGTGCATGAAAGTTATACATTTTAATGTATCAAACAATTATATTTAGAATGCATTTATCAAGCATTTTTTGTCTTTCAAATAATAGTTTGTGTGCTTGTTTTCCATTATTAATGTCAAATTGAACGTGTTGAAAAAAATAATTGAAATCTTTTGTTCGAACACAAAAGCTTAAGCAGCAACCCCCTTTTTGCATAATTTACAAGGGTAATAACATTTGATACTACTACTACTACTACTAGTAATAATAATAATGTTGGTCCCGGGTTTGAATCCCGGCTTGGGCATGGATGTTTGTGAGTGTTCATTCATCAATTTTATCATCGCCATCTTCGCAAATTAGCCAAAAGTGGCACAAGAAGCGAAGTAAAATAAAACAAATCAATAATATCAATAATAATAATGTTATAATAATAACATTATTATTATTATTAACATTATTATTATTATTATTATTATTGGTACGTTTATTCTGGTACTTCCTCCCCCCAGACAATCGTCATTATCTTTCAACATTCGTATTTTTACTTAAGATGTTTTGTTTACTTCTGTATGGTATTATAACTTCATGGAATGTGAAACAATGAAAAAAAAGCACAAGAGCGTTTTCATTTAGAAATAAGAACTGTTGCAGAGCTGGCTACTATACGTTGGCTGAGAAATGCTATGTTGACAAATTTACGAATTCAGAACTTTGAAATTTTTCAAGCCGCGCAAATAAGGTGTTGCGAAGAGTACCTGTACCTTGCCTTTCTTTGGTGCGCGTGAATCCGGTTATCAGCGTTTGAAGCTTATGCCCATGGATGTTTCTAGGGAGGGGCAAGCAGGGTAATTTTTTCCAGGGGGGGGGCAAGGGACACATATTTTAGTGATGCCCTCTCAAAAAACACCATTTCAGTCTGAAATTATCATGTTTCTTCAACGAATTTATAATAATTAACATAAATTACTCATAGAAATGAAATTATGTGTGAAATATATAATTTTTAGGCACACATTCATTTTCCAGGTGGGGACGTGGCCCCCTGGCCCTCCCTTCCGGACGCCCATGCTTATGCCCACGTGTCGTCAGCCAATTCAAGGTCATTCCTCTTAGCAGCATGATGCGCGCGCATGTGAAGCAAAACTGATGAGTACGTCTCACTCCAAAGACCAGTTTACACTGCATAGGGAGTTCCTGTTAAAAAGAAAAAAAAAGGCGTGATTTGTGTCTTTACTTTTGCAACAAACTCCGTGAAAAGAAAAGGCGAGAAAGTAATTCCCTCTATTGAGTCGAAAACTTCAGTCTATAAAGAAAACGGCTCGAAGAAAAGTCCCAAGTCCATTCAAAGAGTTGCACCAGAACTTGGCAGTTGAAAAGAGAAAAAGCATGGATTGGAATGGACTACGACAAAAACAGCTGGTAATGACGTAACGTTTCGAGATGCTGCCGCCATCTAACAGCAATGCGAAGAAACAGGAAAAGAAACGAGCGGCAGCTACAGCAACATGGTGATATTTGCTAAGAGCACCAAACCTGACCTGCCTAACTTACTCACATATGCATCTAATAGGAGAAAAAAATATGTGAATAGGTTAGGTAGGTTAGGTCTAGTGTCGTTAGCGTAGCTTGTTCGTTATTTATACCTGAGGTCATAACAGTCGTGACTGACAGTAATCTTATGACTCCTAGTTGCTAAGGCCCGGTAACGGCAATTTGTAACCGGATACAGGCACAAACACAAGCGAAATTCAAGCAGACCTTACCGGATTTGTTTTACTTCGGAGCAACGAGTAGGAGGTAAATGGCGGAAAGTACAACTCACGCGTGGACAAGAAACAACAGTTAGTTTTATAGAATAATGATGTATTAATGTACTGAACACATAACAGCCAACTTACACAGAAGATCGCACATTCCAGATAACTATTTATCATGAAAGTCCGCGACACTAAAAACTTCACGCAACCGTTTCTGATCCGTCTTCGATTGGCACTCTCGAGTGTTGCCAGATCCTAATCCAAGTTCTTTTCTCTCTTTACAACTACGATATTACTAAAACAAAAAGTAGTATAACCTATCTGGTTATACATTTTGCAGGCTAGCGAGGCTCTGGTGCCTGGACACACGGCTAGTATAATCCTCTGGAGGGGGGGGGGGGCTCGTGTTGCGAGCTGTCCAACAGGTTAGGCGAAAAATTTCATAATCTTTTATAGTAGAGGATGAATTATGTAGAGAAATGAAGTGAAAGTGGTAGCCAAAGAGAAGAGAAAAAGGAAGAAGCAGAGAGAATGAAAAAGACGGAGCGATAGAAAGAGACATGAAAATAGAAGAAAAATAAAAGGAAAAGAGAGAATAAAAAAAGCAGAAGAACGAAGGAAAGTGAAAAAGAGGATGAAAGGAAGAAAGGAGGAACAGAGAATGGGAATGGGAAGAGAAATAAACAGAGGAAGTGATAGAAGAATAAGTGCATGGAAAGAGAGAGAGGGGGGAGAGAAGCAGCAGAACAAAAGAAAGTAATAGAGAACGAGAGAAAAGACAGAGAAAATACCAGGGTAACAGTATGGTATAGTGAAAACACATTTCTTCAAATTTACAGGAGAACTACTTACGTAACTGAGTTTCTGTAGACTTTTGGAAGCTTGTGGAAGTGTTTCTCCCTTCGTTCAACTTCTTCCGCCTGTAAAACATGTATTTTTCGACATAAATGTATCTCCGATGCACGATAGCTCTTGCCACCATTACGGTCGACTACGTGAATCAAATGTTCCGTGCGTTCGATTATGTAACACTCTGTTACTGTAGCAACCACGCGGTAGTTGTACAAGATGACATATGAAGGTTACATTGTGAAATCTTTTTTCCAATTTAATTTTCTGTTTGCCTAACCTAACTGAACCTAACCTAACCTTCCGTGAATGGTTTGTGGATCAATTTTCGCTTAAAAACCTTCTGTTAATAGTTTGTGCGGCATTTTTCGGTTAATAAGTTTGGAAACACTGCATATCAGCTGACGATAGACAACGTGAGTCAAGATTTGCCCGCCATATTGTGTGTAACGAAAGGGAATTAGCAACGACCAATAAATACTTGTAATGTGAAAATTTACGCTTTTCTCAGTGAAAAAAGCAAAATCCCACGTTCAAAAATGTTCTGCTATGCATATAAGGTAAGTACAAATGTAAATAATTCGGAAATAAACGAGTGAAATGTGTTTTCACTATACCATATTGTTACCAATACCAGTTGTGTGTCCTTACAAGAATTAGCAACAAATGTGTAGTGGTCACACGCCACGTAATAAGATCCGAGTTTCTTTATGCTATCCACGTATGTTATGCAGTTCCTTTGTAACCATAAAAAGAATGTTTAATACGGAGCGACCCTCTATAAAATTGCGGTAATCCTCCTTTGAAGTTAATCCCCCTTTCTAACCATTTCATGGATTAGACCAGCGATCAAAGCAATTTTGTTTCCTATAAAGTCTCGTACGTAACTATTCACCTATTCAGTTCTTTGAGGGATAATGAGATCAGCCTGAAATTGCTCTAACTTATATTATTTTGAAGAATATTGAAGTTTATAGCAGCCACAAAAGGCTTAGTTAGACACGAGCAAATCTTTCCGTTCATTGTCGAGAAGCTGTATCGACTAACGAAACGAAAAAGTTCTGGCAATTATTTTCTTAAACAATTCACTCACTCACTCAAGGTTTTTGCTTCTGGATTGTTATGTAAGTGGGTGGGGAGGGGAAATATTGCCAACAATAAAGCGAGCTAGCAACGACAACAATAAAAGTTTGTTCTTTAACTATATTTCTTTTTGACGTAAACAAATCTCCAGGTATGTCATTCACAACCGTAGGATGACATTTTTTGTAGTTCTTTTGCCTCACTGGCCTCAAAGGTAGATAGAATATTTTCAGGTGGTCTCTCCTTCTGCGAATATGGCTATTAAGATCCTTTATTGTGCTCTTTTTTCTTTTTTCTATCGTTAACTGCTTATTTATTTTTCCTTCTCTCTTTTGCCTTACATTTTTCTTTATCTTCATTTCTTTTCCTCGTTCCTTCTTCCCTTTTCATTCTCTTTGTCTGTTCCCTTTGTTCTCCTTCTCTTTCTGTTATCCCCATCTCTCTTTCTTCCTCTACTCCTTTATTCCATCCCCTCTTTCTGTATTTTTACCTTTCTTGTTTTCTATTTCATTCTTTCTCTCCTCTCTTTTTATCTGTTGTGTGTGTTCATGATTGTAGCTCTGCTTTCTGTTTGTCCCTCTGTTTTCTATCTCTTTCATCTTCTGCTTCTATTTCTCTTCACTTCTTTCTATCGTACTCGCTTTCTTTATTCTATTTTCTATCTCTTTTCTCTTTTGCTCCCATTTCTCTCTGCTTTCTATCGCACTCTCTCTTTCTTTATTCTATTTTCTATCTCTTTTCTCTTCTGCTCCTATTTCTCTTCACTTCTTTCTATCGCACTCTCTCTTTCTTTATTCTGTTTTCTATCTCTTTCCTCTTCTGCTCCCATTTCTCTTTACTTTCTATCGCACTCTCTCTTTCTTTATTCTATTTTCTCTTTTCTCTTCTGCTCCTATTTCTCTTTACTTCTTT
Source organism: Lepisma saccharinum (assembly GCF_977018435.1). Lineage (NCBI taxonomy): Eukaryota > Metazoa > Arthropoda > Insecta > Zygentoma > Lepismatidae > Lepisma > Lepisma saccharinum. The sequence continues at coordinate 18,620,310 of NC_139250.1, read as the reverse complement.
CTATCGTACTCTCTATTTCTTTATTCTATTTTCAACTCTTTCCTTTTCTGCTCCTATTTCTCTTTCTATCTCTTTCCTCTTCTGCTCCTATTTCTCTTTACTTCTTTCCATCGCACTCTATCTTTCTTTATTCTATTTTCTTTTCTTTCCCCTTACATGTATGTTTTTCTTTCTTATCTTTACTTCTCTTTCGTTCGTTTTCTTTCTCGCTTCATCTTTCTTTCTGTTCTCTTTCCTCCCCTGTTTCATTATATTTCCCTGTCTATTTATCACTCTGCATGTGAAAATTCTCATGTGAGTGGGCTGAGATTATTTTACGGTGACCTAGAGACAAGAGAGACGTAAAACTGAAATCGACACCAAGAGAAAACGAAAACCGGAAAATCTCTGGAAGACCTTTTTTGGTGTATCTTGATGTATTGGTCTATTGATTGATTCAACCAGCGCACATTAACGACCTTATCTCGTTAGTTTCAGACGTCATCTGCAAAGGTGATTCGCATAATTTTAGACGTCAACAAAAATGATGGAAATTTATTTCGAGGTGATCGCTTAACTTATATACCTCAAGGAGTGATCGATCAGCTAATTTTATACTTCTAGGATCATCAACCATTTACTATTGCGTTAATTGACGATTTATTGGTAGTTTTAGAAGTTTCGAGGGTGATCTGTTGATTTTACACGTGAAGAGGTACAACTCTCATAATAATTGTCCCCTGCCCCCCCCCCCCCCCGATGGCGTAGTGTATGAAGCTGCTATAAAAGGATCGCGGGTTCGACAACATATTGAACAGTAGTTTTGAACCCAACTTAAACTGTAGTTCCAGTACCTTTTTTAGCCTACTTGTGCATAAGTCCTATACAAGAACCTTTGACAACAAACTCCTATGTTAATTTATGTATAGGGTCTACCAATTTGAACGTCAGAACTTTAAAATTAGATAGAATGAAAACCACAAGTGATAATGACATATATTCTTTTTTATTTTGAAGAGCAAACAATGGCATTATGTTTTGAACAATATGTCGTTCAAATGTCCTCCTCTGCTTCGGTTGGTGGAGTGGATTCTGAATGTCTAATTTTCCAGCACGTCTGCACACACATTGAGCGGTATAGCCTCAATGGTTCGTTCGATGTTCCGTTTCAGGTCACGAACTGTGCGTGGCTTAGTCTCGTAGACCTTAGATTTGACATAACCCCATAGAAAATAATCCAGGGGGGTGAGATCACATGATCTTGGTGGCCAGTTCACATCAACCGTTCTGGACAGAACTCGTCCGGGGAACATTTCCGGCAATAATTCCATTGTTTGGCGAGCTGTGGAGGCAAGTTGCACCGCCCTGTGGGAAAAACCCATTGTTGTGCCAGTTTAGGCTACAAAAACTGCACCACCATATTCCTGTATCGGTCCCCATTGACAGTCACGTGATTTCCATGTTGGTTCTCAAAAAAATAAGACCCGATCACGCCATTGGCCTAAAAAACCACACCACACAGTCACTTTCTCAGGATGAAGGGGTACGTCCAGCTTATCTCTAAGTTGGTAACGCTGCTCACACGAATGAGGAGCTTTTCATAGTTTCAACTTCTACGGTGTGGCTATACGCCTTCAGCAGCGTCGGTTACTGTGGCGTTTCCTTCCGAGTGTCATGTGACCTTGCACGAGCAAGCAGCTCGAGTGTTGCTCATGACTGTAATTCCCGATTGAGACAGTGTGGTGAAAGTGAAATCCTTTTTCGAACAGTTGAGTTTACAATACCTTTCTCCCCCGAAGGAATTGTGGTTACAGTGTTAAAACCCGGACAATGGGACTCCGTCCATTTTGAAGCAAAGGTTATGCACCAACTTTGTTCGTCGTGTTGGGGATCGAATCGAATTGGATCATCTTTACTGGAAGTCGTGGTTTACGTGTTGTGGCGATTACGTGTTGGCAATAGGTATGTGATAGTATCCATTAAATTAGCATTCTTGTCTGCAAGAATAATACCATTTTTCGTCAATGTGAAATTGTTAATTTAGCACAACATCGTAGTCTTCAATTTTGCCAGTGACGTGGCATATTTAGCTTATTTATGCCGACCCCTGCGGAGAAGTGGATAGCGTAACGTGGCTCGAAGTTGGGTTCGAATACTGTGCTTCGTTATTTCATGACAGGAACCTTTACGATTTGAGGGGCTACACAGGGACGTAACTTGGGACCTAACTTGGAGGGGGCAAAATTAAACGACCTAATTTTAAAGGGGTAGAATTAAATTGGGTCTAATTTTGAGAGGGCAGAATTAAACTGGGAATAATTTTGAGAGGGCAGAATTAAACTGGGCCTAATTTTGAGGGGGCAAAATCAAACTGGGCCTAATTTTGAGGGGGCAAAATCAAACTGGCCTAATTTTGAGAGGAAAAAATGAAAGGGCCTAATTTTGAGGTGGTAGAATTAAACTGGTATTAATTTTGAGGGTGCAGAATCAAACTTGGGCCTAATTTTGAGGGTGCAGAATCAAACTTGGGCCTAATTTTGAGTTGGCAGAATCAAACTTGGGCTTAACTTTGAATGGGCAGAATCAAACTTGGGCTTAACTTTGAGTGGGCAGAATCAAACTTGGGCCTAATTTTGAGGGGGCAAAATCAAACTGGGCCTAATTTTGAGGGGGCAAAATCAAACTGCCTAATTTTGAGTGGGCAGAATCAAACTTGGGCCTAATTTTGAGTGAACAGAATCAAACTTGGGCCTAATTTTGAGTGAACAGAATCAAACTTGGGCCTAATTTTGAGTGGGCAGAATCAAACTTGGGCCTAATTTTGAGTGGGCAGAATCAAACTTTGGCCTAATTTTGAGTGGGCAGAATTAAACTGGGCCTAATTTTGAGGGCACAGAATTAAACTGGGCCTAATTTTGAGGGCACAGAATTAAACTGGGCCTAATTTTGAGTGGGCAGAATCAAACTTTTGCCTAATTTAGAGTGGGCAGAATTAAACTGGGCCTAATTTAGAGTGGGCAGAATTAAACTGGGCCTAATTTAGAGTGGGCAGAATTAAACTGGGCCTAATTTTGAGGGGGCATAATCAAACTTGGGCCTAATTTTGAGTGGGCAGAATCAAACTTGGGCCTAATTTTGAGTGGGCAGAATCAAACTTGGGCCTAATTTTGAGTGGGCAGAATCAAACTTAGGCCTAATTTTGAGTGGGCGGAATTAAACTGGGCCTAATTTTGAGGGGGTAGAATTAAACGTGGGCATAATTTTGAAATATAGTGGGCCTAGTTTTGAGAGGGCAGAATCAAACTTTGGCCTAATTTTGAGTTGGCAGAATTAAACTGGGCCTAATTTTGAGGGGCTAGAATCAAACCTGGGGCTTAATTTTGGGGGAAGAGACTCGAAAAGTGTTCCATCCAATAAAAAACAGTTTGCAGGAATATTTGCTAAATAACTGTGACGTTTGCGATATTACAAATATTACTTTTTATTACTTTGCTCCTAACTTGTACATTTTAATAAACCCGAAATTGTTTTTGGAGGGGGGCAAGTGCCTCCCCTTGCCATCGTCAAGTTACGCCTATGGGGCTACAAGTTATTTTTCAATGTACAACCTTGGAACAAACTGAAGCTAGAACATTGTTCTTGATTCATTTGAACTGAATTATTGTTTTAAGTCCACTTTATGCACAGATAGGCTAATCGGGATTGGACCTACAGTTTAAAGCGGGATCTGACCAACTGTGCAATGTGCTTCCATCGGTATCGAACCCGGGACCTCTTGATTATAAGGCGATTAATTTGACTTTTCGAATTCATTAGGTTTGAAATGAACTCTGAACGCGTTATTTAACTTTACGCGTTTCGGAAATTTTAAGATTTTTGTGAAATTGAAAATATGTCATCTTTTGAAAAGTGAATAGCATTTCTTAAAGCGAATTGCGTGTTTTTAGAGATGTCAGCGAAAAGAAAACACATTTTATAGTGTTCGAAGTAGAAATTGTTAGGTGTGTGTGGGAGGAGGGGTGGGGGCGCTCCAGCCTCTGTACTAGCTCCTGTGTTTAGCATGGAGGCAACGGGTCAGCTGGAAGATATGCTTTGCGTAAATTATACTAGAGAGGGTACCATCCACCCGTACGCCTATCCACTTTGAGCACTACGTCAACTATTGCACCTGTCAATTTTTATTTTATTTTAGGGGGTTGCTGCACCCCTCCACAAAATTTGAGAGGGAACAACCTAAGCCCTGTTCCTGCGCAATTGATTTCATGAAGCTCCATCGTCGCGAGAAATCTATAGGAGTGGATAAAGCGAAGCAAAATAATTTATTTACTTAAACTGATTTTGGAATGGGTAATTAATATCAATGATGCACTCACCCTCGTATGATGATTAGAATAGCAACCCATTTAGTTTATTTTGACTTGTATCTGGCCTTAAAACAGTGCTATTAAAGGTCCAGGAGTTTTAATTAAATTAAATTCCGGTCCAGGATAGAAAATCAGCAAGCTTAAATGTGTTCTGGACCGTAAAGAACCTTTTATCTGTAAAGTATTTCAATTCGGTCCAGGAACCTTTTTTTCCCCCATCAATTTGAATTGAGGTCAAGGTCCGTATTGAAATGAAACAATATGCAACTTGGACCGAATTTAAATTTTGTGAGAAAATAGTTTCCGGTCCTGCATCGGAACACAATAGAATTTATGGTTTCCTGCATGGCCGTAGGCAGGAAAAATTTTCGTGGGGGGGTTCATTCATAATTATTCCCAGGGCGTCTCCAGAAATTTGAATAATAGAAATAATAATAATAATTGAACAATAATAATTAAAATTTCATAATAATAAAACAATTTTATTCCATAATAATAATACTAATTATTATTATTATATTATTGTTATATCCTTGAGAGGGCTCTCAATCCAGCAGATGAGTGAATATCCAGCATAAGTTTCTTTTTGTTTTTTTTACGTTTCATACAGTGTGTACTGTAATGCACAATTATTTTACTTCGTCATTAAACTTTAGATACCTTCAAGAAAAAACTTTAAAAGTTAGATGGAAATTTTAGTCATAAGGTTTTTGTTGTTTGACTTTAAAATTACATTTTTGGAATTTTGAAAAGTGTGGAACCAGTTATTCTCTTTAAAAGCTTAGCCTCGTGCATGGATTGTAACCTCAATCGCGAACGTAATGCGCTACGAATCTGGAGGCACTAGGTTTGAACTCCTATCAAGGGGGATTTATTTTCGACTTTATCGGACGGGGAATTAAAAGCTGGAAAGGGAATTTTGGGACAATCATAAGGGAATCTTCAGTCTATATTCCTTGTGACGCAGGAACAACACTGGAAAGATGACAGCAGAAGTGATAATGGAGGGGTCGTCGGTGGGCTGCGATTCCAAGAATAAATCCTGTTTCACTCAACTTTCAGAATTCCAAATGTATGAAAATTGTAGGTCGATCGTTTCAACATTGTCTCCTTGTATTTTTGTGATGCTTCGAAAAAAAAAATTGAAAATTTGTTACAGATTTTGGTTTCTGAACATCCATTAATGCAACATGTCAGAAGTTTCGGGGGGGGGGTTTGAACCCTAGAAACCCCCCCTCTAAATACGGCCATGGTTTCCTGGAGCTTTCACAACCCTGCTTTTAAATCATATGAATGAAATTTTAGAGCTTCCGATGATTAAATATGACTGACTTGTGAAAATATTAAAATCATTAAAAGTCACTATTGCGACCATCACGACTTTCAACATACCATTATCCGAAAATTTATTTCAACCTACTTATTTGGACAGCAGTTCGTAGCCATGGATTAAAAGGCATGTTAGTGTGATGAAAAGTAACATTATAAAGCGGAAATTGCACAAGAGATTCGTGTAGGGTAGGTAGATGGGGCTTGTGACGGCTCGGTAGTCATCCTGCAAACGAATTTCCGGGTTCGAGTCCCAGCGTGGGTGTTCTTTGTGAGCGTCCCTTCATCAATTTAATTTATTACTCAGCTGGGCCCGAGTTCCGAAGTTTAATTCCGAATTTATCATGGTGAACAGACTTTGCTTTACATGGCATGATTTCTAATTGGTGTGTTAACACATACTTCGGGGGTCTTAAGCCAACAAATGTTGGTAACATTTCGAGAAGTTAGCAACATAATTCCCGTGTTGGCAACAGAAATGTTGTTATCGACAAGACGTTGGTCAAGGTAAAAATGTTAGTAACATTTGTTACCAACACATGTTAACAGAGCCTTTTCGATGTTAGCAACATTTCCCCTTCTTCCCCTACCGCCACCATCACGCTAGTGACAGCCAGCCAGCCAGCGAGTGCGTTTTGTTTTGTAATTTATTTATCGTGGAAAATCTTTTGAGTGAGATGGAGTGGTCAAAGGATCAACGGCTGAACTTGGTTGAATTGTTCCGCGAGAAACCTGTCCTTTGGGACCAAATTTATCCATAGTTTAAAGACAATAACCAACTGGTCACTTCCGCTATAATTAGCTGTTGCCCGCAGTGAAGGTCTCACCCAGAATCATCTTGGTCTTCTCTCTTGCCTCAAAATGACACATGCTGCCACAGAGAGTACAACTTCCTCCACAGTCGGCAGCGAGAATGTTAACAAAAGTTATTAACAAAAATAAAGCCAAACTAATACTCTGGTTACCAACATTTGTTGACAACATCTGTTGTTAACCGTGTTGGTAACAAAACTTACCATTCGGTGTAAACGCCGCTTTAGCGATAACTTATGGCGTGTTTTGTAGAAAACCATTTTTCTCTTCCGTACACGCCTGTATGATTTGTTTGCGAGCAGCTATTCGTTTCTTGTCTTGGAAACGGACTGTTGCTGCGTGTAGCTTGACCCTCGGTACACTAGATTAGTGAATATCCAGTGTTTTACTTCATTTTCCCACTTCAAGCCGTCAATATATTGATCTACATGGTTATGCGACTTTGTTATGAGATTTTACACACTTAGATCAAGAAAATACTTTGGGAGTTAGGGACGGATATTTCAGTCATTAAAGCCGTTTTTACACAGATTGTTATTAACTTTTTGTTACCAACACTGTTAACAACAGATGTTGTCAACAAATGTTGGTAACCAGAACACCAGTTTGACTCTATTTTTGTTTATAACTTTTGTTAACATTTTGGCTACAAGATGCCGACTGTGGAGAAAGTTGTACTCTCTGCGGCATTGTGTCATTTTGGTGCAAGAGAGATGATTCTGGATGAGACCTTCACTGCGGGCAAGAGCTAATTATAGTGGAAGTGACCTGTTGGTTCTTGTCTTTAAACTATGGAAAAATTTGGTCCCAAAGGACAGGCTTCTCGCGGAACAATTAAACTAAGTTCAGCACTTGATCCTTTGACCACTCCATCCCACTCAAAAGATTTTCCACGATAAATAAATTAAAAAACAAAACGCACCTCGCACCAAATGATGCTTTTGCACTCGCTGGTTGGCTGTCACTAGCGTGATGGTGGCGGTAGGGGAAGCAGGGGAAATGTTGCTAACATCGAAGAGGCTCTGTTAACATGTGTTGGTAACAAATGTTACTAACATTCTTTGATCTTTACCAACGTCTTGTCGATAACAACATTTATGTTGCCAACACGGGAAAAATGTTGCTAACACGAGATGTTAACAAATTCACAAGCGCTTCTCGAAATGTTACCAGCATTTGCTGGTAACATGTGTAAGCTACCTCGGTGTAAACGCGGCCTAAGTCTGTAACCTCTCACACAAAATTCTAATTTATGGAAGTTTGAAAACTCGTAGAACTCGTTTTGGATATTCAGTTACAATGTTAATTAACTTTATTTGTGTTTATTGATTTGTTGTAATTTTTTAAAGAAAATTATGGCCTCCCCGATGGTGCAGCGTCATCGCATTGTAATCAAGGTGTCCCAGGTTCGATGCCCGGTGGAGGCACATAGTGGTTCGGATCCCACTATAAACTGTAGGTTCAGTTCCGATTAGCCTTTCTGCACATAGTGGACTTAAAGCAACAACAGTTCAATCGAATTTTAAATTAACAATATCAATTTTCACAGGGATTGCCCGATCAGTTTGACTGAACTTCCTTACTGCAACGTCTCCTTGTCTTTTCTTGCCAGGGTTCAAAGGCAAATACTATGCCGCCATTGTTGGTGGGTACGGATGTTTTAGCAACTTGTTGAGATTGAAAGTAAGGCTAATCGGGACTGGACCTAAGGTTAAATTGGGATCCTAACCACTATGTGCTACCAACTGGTATCCAATCCGGGACCACTTGATTATAAGGCAATGACGTTACCATTACGCCATCGGGGAGGTTCTCGCAACTCTTAGACTCCATGGAAAGTTTGGCTCATTAAATTTCGTTATTTATTTGCGATGGTTATTACGTTAGACAATATGCTTTGGTCTTTTCACCATAACATCTGGTACGATATTTGTTAAGTAAGGAGTATAACCGATGTACGAATTACCAGATGTACGAATTACCATTACCATCGGTCTTCCTACGCATTCCCCCCAAGATTTCATTTTTCTGCTCTCTGAGAAAAGACAGCTGTCTCAAGAAACCAGCATTCTTTCCCATGAAGCCCCGCATATATCACCGCACCTACTTCGAGATAAAGAAACCAGAATGTTCCCGCAATAAACTCGCATATCCATCCAGTCCACATTCGGCTCACGTCAACATAAATTCAAGCTCAGCCTGATGCCTGAAATTTAGAGATGGAGCTAATCACGGAACTTCAGGCATTTTAAAATTTAAAACCCCAATGAAGACTTTCCCCCTCGTCTTAAACAAGGACCCTCTGTTCTCAAGAGAGTTCGCAGCCGGCAAGGCTCCGAATGGAAACAATAGTCCCACACATAACAGCCTCGAAGAGATGGACATATTTCCTACGAGCGCGCCCGCCAGTCTGGCTCAGTGACAGTGAAGTGACAAGGGTAAATAGTACGGAATCTTGAACTACAACGCTGCCCGGAAATATCTCTTAGTATCTCTTCGCCTCAGTGAAGTTTTGACAGCCACAGAAGGCATAACTTTAACGAAGTGTCCGAGTTGTGAGCAATAAAAATTAATTAGAAGGATGTACCTTTCGTTCTCGAGATCAGCTCTCAAACAAGGTGTTATTGTGTTTTTGTCCTACGCGATTATCACCCTTCACGCCCTTCAGAGTATGCGATTCTCACCCTTCAGTGTAAACATGACCACGTGTGGGAGGAGTTAAAAGTTCGACGACCAATAGAGAAAATGAACAATTCTTCCGGGAATGAAGGAACTCGAAGGAAAAGGAAGAAGTAAGAACTTGAGACACACAGTTGAGAACATTCACAGTTTAGAATCACACAGTGCAAGATTCACAGTTAAGACTTTCACATGCAGACTCTCGTTTCAGCATCTTTGCAGGTCTGAGAGGAAATTGTTTTCCTCCTCTCTTGACAAAGTCTAGATTCCTAGCTTTGAGATTTCAACCTTAACTTTTAACTTGATAGAAAATGGTTCTCGCGTAAAGGACTAGTGTTTGTACGTAACGCTGGCCATCAGCCGGTGCTAACTTGTTTTGACCCGGTGCATCATGGGTCGGCGATAGTGTTTTGTCCGCATGGTGCGTGTGTAGACGGGAGGCAAGGTGTTGTAAGTATGTCAACAGCAGTGCATTAAATACTATGTCATAACATGTTTTAGTGTTCAGTGTCTTGATTTCTGATTCCTTCTTGTAGTAATCATTTTGGCTCGTAAATGAAGACCAATGCATTGGGAATATATGCGTCTTAATCCATTGGCCGAATTCTTGGACCGTCGACACGATGTATAATCCCGTGTCTTAATTATGTTGGTACATAAATTTCTTTTACGTGAATGAACATCCATGCCTAATAATTAACGTAAGCCAGGATTCGAACCGGTAAACACCGCTTATTTTTAATTCCTATTATAGGAGCTTGTATTTGTTCTTCATTCATCCATTTCGTTGATCTTGTTTCGCTTTTCTGCCACTTATGGCTATCTCCAGGATGAGTGAGGAAGATGAAATTCATGAAGGGGCACTCACAAGGACACCCATCCGTGGCCGGTATTCGTACCCGGGACCCACGCCGTCGTAGCGTGATGTGCTAACCACTCCGCCATCGGCAAGATTTAGTTTTCATTTCTCAGTGATAAAGTTGCATTACCTTCGCTCGTTATTAGGTAGGTATTTCCACGATTCTAGAATGACCGTCTCTACTCGCAGCATTCGGATGGAACGAGTTTCTGGAGGGACTCGTATTTCGCATGTCGCGGGTTTGAATTGTATTGAAGGCCTTTCGTTCCTTTTTCTTCCCAGTCACAAGTGAGGGACTATAATGAATTCAACCAACAATCATAGTGTTCGATATTCCGTATGACTCGATGGTGAAGGACCACGTGCAAATCATATTGGCTGTAATTGTAAAACGTAATGCTGATAAAAGTCCCACTACTTGGAAATGGACAGTTTCGCCGCTGCAGTCATTTCAAGTTTGAATTTTTTGCTAATTGAGAGGCTCTGAATAACAAGATGATTAGACAACCAGTCCTGCTTTGACTATTTCAGCATAACGTTTACTTTAAAGCCATTCCATGTGAAAATGGACAAACAAGGCTAGTTTATTTTTATTCAAAGTATCACTTACTGAAATTAAAGGGAAAACTATGCAGAATTTGGAATTACTAATACAAACATTAGTTTCATGACTTCTAAGTAATATATTGTTTCAAACCTATTACTTTTTATAGTAGAAATTTGATTTTATGAATGGTGTCTCCACTTAATTTAGTATCATTATGATATAGTATTGTACCACAAGAAAACTAAATTAATTCTAATTATCTCACTTATTGTTTCTATATCTTATGCTCTGAAGTATCATACTTCACTTCTGAAATAACCTAGGTTTGAAGAATCTAAAAATTTATGATAATTTTGATAGCCTTTGCATTGTTCCATAACCCTACAAAGTAAATAATATGCATGATGTCACATCCGTCAAAGGCAAAAAATGTTTACAAAGTAAGTATGTAGTAATATTTTTTGAAACTAAAAGCATCTAAATGTCAGGTGAAGTTCGCTTTGTGAAAATATAATGAAATTGTTTCAGTAAACCCATATATTTAACAGTTAAATTACAAATTACAATTACAAAAAATGTACTTTCTGTAGCTGAAAATTGAGATGTGGGATGAATATTCTGAAATTCAACAACCTTCATCGAGGAAAATGAAAAAACATGAATTGATAGTTACATATTGGAAAGTACTAAGAAAATATAGCTATAAAAATAATTGTAAATTTGTCTGAATGTCACAGCAGTCACAATTGAATTGCTCTTTAAAGGACAAATAAGGGGCATAACATTTTCCCCTGGTCCACCAAAATAGACAAATAGCTTGGCTGGGCTAATCAGTACAGCGCAACACATATCATATGTTGTCCGTAGATGCACTTATTGTATTCGTTCATACATCGAGCATATGGAATGTGTAAACATGGTAGCGATTCTAGAGCGAATTTACAATATAGAGAAAGTCACCAATTTTGTTAATTTTCGGTATACTAACTAATTTTGGCCTCCAAATGATGAATCTGTTGTAAAAAACCGGGGATCACGTCTGGAAACTTGAAAAAGAGCAGATTGAATTTTTTATATATATAGGTGTATATGCGTAGTTTTACGAACGAAAATGTCATTGTTTCCAACCACACCGTTGTTTTACAAGAAAATGATTTATGATGTTCAATTCTAGTACGAACCCTATTTTTTCGATGAATTTAGGGGTGAAATGAGTGCTAATGGAACCTAACCTAACAGGCCTAACCTAACCTTGTGTAAATGGTTCGTGGGGCTACCTGTGGATGGTTTTGGGGCTAACGTCAATGGTGTGTGGGGCTACTCGTGGATGGTTTTTGGGGCTAACGTCAATGGTTTGTGGGGCTACCCGTGGATGGTTTTTGGGGCTAATGATGTTTCATCAAAATGTACAATTTCCAGACGTGACCCCCGGGTTTTTACAACAGATTCGTGATTAGGAGGCCAAAATTAGTTAGTATACCGAAAATTAACAAAATTGGAGAATTTCTCTTGTAAATTCTTACCGCGATTCTATATCATAAAGTCACTTAAGAATTTTCACTTGAAGCAATGATAATTCTGAATTAGTAAAAATCAGTAGTAAAACTAACATCATTTTCTAATATAAGGAATGCATCTGTTACTTATTCAAATGGCAAATCTTCAGAGACATCTGTGAATTGCTACGATAGGTTATGAAACAAGAAAGAAAAAGTATTTTATACAGCAGTCAATCCTTGAAGAGGCGGGTGGAGTAGGGTCATTCGCCCAGACCTCACGCCATAAAGGTGTACTAGCAGCAGGCCAGAGGCATAAGGAAGATAATTTAGACAGTACCTCCTATATTTATTAATTATACAGTTAACTCACCCAAACAGTTGAATTCACACGCTAAGCAAAGTTTTAAGCTTTGTTTGTTTGTTTCAATTTGGTTTTTAAGTCCACTTTAAGCACAGATAAGGCTAAGCGAAACTGCACGAACAGTTTAAAGTTGGATCGGAACCACTGTGTGCCGGCTTCCGTGGCTGAGTGGTTAGCACAGCACGCTACGACGCTAGAGGTCCCGGGTTCGAATCCCGGTCTGGCATGGATGTTTGCGAGAGTCCCTTCATCAATTTCATCATTCATCCTCATCTTCGCGATTAGCCAGAAGTGGCAGAAAAGCGAAGTAAAGTAAGCTAAATCAAGAAAATCAATCCAATGTGCAGAACCCAAGACCCCTGGATTACTAGGCGACGACGTTACTTCTAAGCCGTCAGGGAGGCACAAAGTCCTAAGCTAAAGATCTCACTCTATGTGTCCCTTATTAATAACAAATTAGTATTAATTATTTTTTCATAGTGACGTAATCATAATGAAATGAAAGTTTATATGCATAAAGGAATTGCGTGTAGGTCACCGATCTTCCCCGACCTCAGAAGGAAGATGAACATATGTGACTGCCTCACTAGTCAAGTTAGATTGGGTCAAACTAATACGAGTCTGCTGGCGCTTTTCCAAGAAACCAACTGCTCCAATTGAATGATAGAAGACCTCTGTGGAACACAGCCATTTGACAGTACTGGAAGAGCAACCTTGGTGACAGTCATGATGTTCCTACAAGCGGACTATGCTCTTTTCGAAACTAGGAAAACTGAAGTTCAAGTGATATAGAGGGTATACCAATACTGACCTGAGGGGCAGTGGCGTGCTCAGGATATTCGAAAGAAGAGGGCTGCTTAGGCATTTTTTAGTAGTCAACCTTCATTTTGCCACCTTTTCAGGCTTTAACGTTCCTTTTTTGGAATGCTGGCCTAAAAGGAGGGGGATTATGACCCCCACAACCCTCCCTTCGCTACGCCACTGGCGACGGATCTGATAATGAAGTCTCCTAATCAAGAGAGTCGACCTCCATGACGGAGTGGTTAGCACAGCGCTACGACACCAGGGGTTCCTGGATCGAATCCCTCTCTGGGTTTAAAAAAAAATCCGACCTTTGATCACCCATCCCGGGAATCGAACCTGGGGTCTCCCCCCCTGGCAGTTCGAGACCCTACCGACTTTTATTCTATTTTTTTAAAAGGAATTCCAACACAAACATCCATGTCCTAACCGGGATTCGAACCCGGGACCCCTGGCGTCGTAGCGCTTAGACCACCTATAAGAGTAAGAGAACGCGAACGCGTCCTGAGCGCACGTTGCGGCTGCGTGCCTCGTCCAATAAACGAGCGGAGGGGACGGGACCGCGCGGGAGGGGGCGACTCGACTGGTCCAGTAGTTCTGTAGTAAACATGACAACTCGCAAACCTACTAGGGGAATTCTGCATTCTGCGCCCTTCCTCACCTAGTCTGGCCCCGCCCACAAGCTTTCGCCTCTGCGCGTCGCTACTCCAGACATTCCGGGAAAGGAATATAGGCTCCTTTGTTTAGATAATTTGGATAATTTTAAGTAGGTCGAAACAATCTATGAAATCAAGAAAAATCAGCCTACTTGCATAATTGGAAACACCAACGTCTTGTAAACTCGTAATAAACCGCATACAATTATTTTCATATGGTGCGGGGCCTCGCGAGGGTGCCAGAGTTACCCTTCCCTAGGGCCGGCTCTGGTCTTGCATTGTTTGCCGCACTTTCTTTCACAATCATGATATGATATTAGTATCCAATTGTGGTGACTGTACACGTAAGAAGGAAGAACCAATGAAGTGAGGAAATTAAGGGACCTGCTAGTGAAAAATTTACTTAAAACACTGCAGGCCTCGCGTGGATCACAATAGTAATCAATTGGCCCCCTTTAGACGAAAGAATTTTCCTTAGACTTTTCCTTAACATTTGTGCCATGACCAAAATACTACCGTGTATAGAGAAAAGTCGTATGGCATTTCAGATGCCATGGCATATTTCATGGAATTTCTGAAGGATATTATCCGTCCTATTCCCGTAGCATTTTTCGTAGGCTACAGCCGGATTGCGCACACTTTTCCGCTTTTATCAGTGGTATCTGATAAGCCGTACAGGATTGCGCACAAAAAAAATGAGGCGATGTTGTCAGATGTTAAATGTTCTCAAACCGTTCACACTTCTGTTGTGTTTGAGTTTGAGTTGGTGTTTTAAGTCCACTTTAATCACAGTAAGGCTAATCGGGACTGGACCTACAGTTTAAAGTGGGATCCGAACCACTTGTGCCTCCACCGGCTATCGAACCCTGGGACCCCTTGATTACAAGGCAATGACGCTACCACTGCGCCATGGGGAAGGCTCTCTGTTGTGTTTGATTGTGTGGACTTACACGTGTTTTTGCTGGAAGGGTAGGATTAGATAGGCATAGAGGATGAACCTGATTGGTGGACTAGAATATAATGGTCGGTGTATCTCCGTATTTATACCGAAGGTCACGAGCTTCGATTGACAGAAGTGTTTGTTGTGCAGTCATTACCCTAACCTAACCTAACTTTTGACTTTGAGTAAATTGGTATGAAAATTGTATCTTGAAAACATCGATAGTGGCTTACTGTATTATGTAACTTGGTATGAAAATTGTATCTTGACTTGGTACATTTAACGGTCAAATTATATTTTTTTATTTAATCCTTAAGAAATTTACTATTTTATTTCTAATTTCTCTCTCTTCTTGTCTAAAGAAAAAAAACAGTTTTGCGCACAGACTTTAAAGCTATCAAAATGGCATCGTTCGATCCAAATCTGTGCGCAAAACAGGTCAGTGAGATTTGTGCGCAATTCTGGATCTAAAGTGTGCGCAATTAGGTTGCGGCGTTTTCGTAGCATAACCAATCAGAAGAGACCTCTTGGTCATGAGTGAATATGCAATGTATCGCTTCACATTATTAAAACACGATAACTAACATACTTTACAACGTTTACTGTACACGTATGGAAGAATATTTGAGTTGCTTCAATTGTAAACACCGTGCACTCAGCATAGATGGTGTAACTCGACGTGCCTTTCATGCTGTATATGTTATACATTGTAATCGCGAAAGCTAACCGAGAAGTTACATGAAATGCTTCCGTGTAAAGTACTGTCTATTATGAGATTTTTGGAAGCATTTACATAGCATCTATGCTAGCAAAAATGAAAGGCTTTCGTCTAAAGCCGGCTTAATCCACCAGTATATTTTCACGTTTGGTTTGGTTTGAGTTGGTGTTTTAAGTCCACTTTATGCACAGTAAGGCTAATCGGGACTGGGCCTACGGTTTAAAATGGGACCCGAACCACTGTGCCATGTGCCTCCACCGGGTATCGAACCCGGGACCCCTTGATTACAAGGCGACGACGCTACCAACCACTGCGCCATCGGGGAGGCCTACAATTTTGCTACAATTTTGCAACATACTTGTCCTTGCCTCAAAGTCCACCTTCCTGGAACAGTCCAGGAACTCTGTTCGTTCAGCCGTTATTTGAAATATATCCATTGTTGACTTCTTATCAGAGCTCATATTTCAGTCTAGCACAATAGTGATCCATCCGCCAGGCATCCGCGGAAGAGTCGGCCGTGAAGTCAACTGCCGTTTGTTAGAAACTTACTAAACCACAGACTAATTGATTTAGCATCAGGTGCAAATCCTTCGTACACTCGTCTGAAATTTCGTTGCGTTGCAATCACAGATTTTGCCTCAGCATACCACATCATTGCCTGCGCGCGTTGTTGAACAGTCGCCATTTTTATTTATGCGACCGTGGCGCTGCGTAGTGAGCAAACTTCAAGTCATGAAAACAAAACTTGAAGATCTGGCCTTTCATTTGGTGTTACAGTTATTTCACAATTCATCGTGCTTCGTTCACAGTAATTAATTGAAATTAGGGAGATTTGAACGGAACACTCTGTATTTCTACAGTGACTTTCACGGCAGACTCTTCCGCGGAGCAGCGTATATTTCACCGGACAGCGAGAGCGCGTCTGCCGGAAAACTGGATGCTACATACTCGTAAATGGAACCGCTAGTTATGTAATGAAATAAGCTCGACAATTACACTGACAGTTAAAATTAAAATGAGCACGTACCTTGCTGCAAGAGGTGTTGGAAATGTTGTGCATCCACACATGTACGGTATTTTTAAAGGAAATGTTCACTAATCCGTAGCAGTCCCTCTTAGTTTCTCCCCAGTAAGCACACGCCGTTTACCCTACGCTTCTTATCAAGAACAACAAACCCTGTTTTCCTAAATTTGCTGAGAAGTTCTCGAACATTGTCTCTGTGTGGAACAGGAACATCTGGGAATTCTGCTACATAACGCCCTCTGACCTCCCTACAAGAATTCGTAATGACGTAACAGTCGTACTTAAAAATGCACCAGTAATACGTAAACTAAAACAAAACAATCTAAAACACTTGTTAACACCTTAACACTTCACAAACACGTGCAAACCGGACACCCGCTATCTGGATACTGAAGCGTCCATTGCCAAGGTCAGCGTACAGCTGTGGGTCTAAATGCCGGCAGAGGCCCACCCACTGCCCGACGTGTTAGCCGCTGCTTCACGGAAGACTCGACAGTGAAAGGCACTGTATATGTAGAAGTACGTGTTTCTAAAATCTGTTATGAATATATGAAGTGAATGTGTCAAGACCACCATAAGCCTATTTTTAAATTTTATTTGGGAAAGAAAATAAAAGTAGATTCTAAGATATGAATTTTTGTTCGGTTTCATCACATCCAAATGCAATGCACTAGATTTAGAATTTCCTCCCTACTATAATGCCAGCTTTAGATGAAAGCATATCACATTTTTTGCTAGTATAAATGCTTCCAAAAATCTCATAGCAGACATTACTTTACACGGAAGCATTTCATGTAACTTTTCGGTTAGCTTCTGCAATTACAATGTATAAGATATACAGCATGAAAGGCACGTCGAGTTACACCATCTATGATGAGTACACGGTGTTTACATTTGAAACAACTAAAATATTCTTCCATACGTGTACAGTAAACGTTGTAAAGTATGTATTTAAGCAGCGCCATTGCTTTGTACCTAATAACGTTTTACACGAAACTTTATTCATCTCGGTTGAATAGTTATCGGCTTTTAAAAATGTGAAGTGATACATTGTTTACATCTCACGCGGCCGCCATTACAACTTCGCTCGTGACCAAGAGGTCGCTTCTGATTGGTTATGCTACGGAAATGGTACGAGTTCAATCCTTGAGAAATGCCATAAAATATGCCATGGAATCTGAAATCATAATATTTCTAACTTTACACGGTAGCATTTTGGTCATAGCATAAATGTTAAGATAAATGCTAACGAAAATACTTTCGTCTAAAGCGGGCCGAATGTGTTCAGTGAATTTGAAGTGAATACCTCAAAAAGGGCAATCTCGCTATAAAACCAGAGAAAGTTTGAGCAATAATCGGTAAAAATGATAATATTCTATGGATCACAATACTGATCCACGCGACCAATGACGTGAGAGTTTTTTCCACGCGACCACTGCAGTGTTACGAGGGGAAGTCGAAGAATTATCCACAGTTTCAGCATAACTTTCCTTAGGTTGGCCACATTGCTTTCAGAGCTCACGTGCTGAAAGGTGGTACTGTTGTTGTTATGTGGCCGAGGTTTCAAATTAATCGCTCCATTTTTCTTTCTTTTGTAACACAGTAAACATGGCCACTCTGCTGGCAGTGTGCACCAACGCAGACCAGAGAACAATGATCCGTTTCTCTGCTCCGAAGGTGTGTCAAGGGCTGATTTTAACCTTAGGCCTTCAGTACAATTCGGGGACAGTGCTCTACTCCATAGAAGTGTATACGAGTGGATCGAGAGGTTTAAAAAAGACCGGACAAGCGGGAAGTATGAAGCGGGAGCAGGACGCCCATCAACCTCCACCACTGATGGGAAGATTCAACAAGCTCAAGAGATGATTCTGATGAACAGATGGCACGCAGGGTGGCAGCCGATGAGGTGGCATGCTCTCTGCAAATTGGTTATCAGTGGCATGCCTGAGAGGGGTAGGTTTGGTTGGGGTTATAACCCCTCCTCTTTGGCCCAGCATTCTTCAACAAAAATAATGTCAAAGGCAGGATAAGACAGCAAAATGAGGACAGACTATTAAAAACAGTATACGTGGTGCACACCAAAAGTACGTGCCGTTTTGTTCTGAAGTCAACATTTCTTCTCTTTTCAGGGAAATAACTATGGCATCGGCGACTTCTATCCTTCGTCTTCAAGCAGTGTCAGTTTTGTGTGCTAGGTGGCAGTAGTTGAGTGACAGTGCCTGAAGGAGTAAGACGTGTTTCTGATACTGCCTGGGGAAATGGAATTTCCACTTGAAGAGCAACGGGTAATTGTGAAATTCAGAAGGGAGGGGGACAATTTTTTGGACAGTATTGTGACAATGGATGAGACACAAATTCCATTATTCAATCCAGAAACAAAAAGACAGTCGATGCAGTGGAAACACACGCTTCACCACCCCCGAAAAAATTTCGTCAGGTTGCATCAAATGACAAAGTGCTATTCGCAATCTTCTGGGATTCCCAGGGAGTGATATTGTCTCATCCAGTTCCCAAAGGTCATGCAATTACGGGCGAGTATATTCGTAAACTTTTGGCTACAGAATTTTTGCCGAAATTGACTATGAAACGACCACAAATGGCTAATGGCAATTTCATTCTCCACATGGACAATGCACCGCCACATCGTGCTAATGTTGTGACCTCATTCTTGGCTGACCACGGGATTGAACTTCTGACACATCCACCATACTCACCATATTTAGCCCCGAGTGACTTCTGGTTATTCTCAAACCTCAAGAATTCTCTTCGTGGACGCCATTTTGCCAATAGATCATCCCTGGGAAGTGCTGTTTTCCAGTATCTAAAACATACCTCCAAATATGACTATGCCACATGCTACACAAAATGGACTGAGCGATGGCAACTATGTATCAATAAAGAGGGAGAGTTTGTTGAAAAATAAACACAGGTTATTTCATTGTATTTCATTTTTCTTGAAAATTAGAACGAAACTGCACGTACTTTTGGTGTACACCTCGTACATAACCCCGTCCCCTTTCGAAAATTCTCGACACGCCACTGTTAGTCATGGGTCTGTGTGCAAAATCGTCCACGACAAGCTTCAGATCACTGGTCTCTGTTTTCTCTTGGTGCACATTACCAGTAGCACGGCCATGTTTACTTGTTACAAAAGAAAGCATGCGATAGCTGTCAACAGTGTGGCCAACCTAAAGAAAGTTATGGTGAAAAGTGTAGATAATTTTTGACTCACCCTTTTATTTTGAAAATGTAAAGTAGTTCAAATGAACCACAGGAAATATAGATTAGGTGTAGATGTTACGCTTGGCTACCAGTAACGCCGCCAACGGTGTGGTTCGAAAGTCTTGTTTTCGGAGCCGCTACCTAACCACGATTACTTATTTCCGAGTGGATCTCATTTTTCACTACGTTTTACGGGCCGTGCGGTTTAATTTGATTATTAGCTATGCTGCAGAGGTGTGGGACGGTTTTAAACAGCTGCGGGCAAGATAGTTTGCACTTTATTTCACCGCACGCGGCCTCGGGGGAGCGATCACGTGACTCGAATAAAATATATAGTTGGCGAGGATCGGGGGAAAGGACGACCACGCAATCGGGAGATCCTCACATACTAATTCCATCAGCCCTGTCTGGAAATCGGATTGGAATTCCCGTCGCCTCCCCTGTTCCCTGCAGGCTGCCGTGAGAACGTGCTCGTGAGATTGAAAAGCGTTTGAAAAAGAATCCTCCATTGACCGAGGTTCGTATCCGTTGGTTGGTTAGCAGGGTGGTTCCTTTTGGCCGATTTCCAAGCAGAAGTAAACATCTTGGCAATGGAGGCGGACCATGTTGGAGCCGTGGTCAAAAGCGGAAACCTGTTACTGGGGGAGTCCTGCTCGTTGAAACGCTGCATCTGCCACACGGAGACTTCACCTTTACCTGAATTATTTTCTCATTTCATTTCCCTCCTACTCCTCTTCGCTTTTCGTTTCCTTCTATTTCCTCCTCTTCCTTCTTTTCTTCTCTTCGTTTCCTCCTCTTCCTTCTGTTATCCTCCTCTTCCCCTTTTT
This sequence comes from Lepisma saccharinum, assembly GCF_977018435.1. NCBI lineage: Eukaryota > Metazoa > Arthropoda > Insecta > Zygentoma > Lepismatidae > Lepisma > Lepisma saccharinum. Next base: position 18,599,692 of record NC_139250.1, on the reverse strand, counting down.
CCTTCTCACTTCCTCCTGCTCTTCCTTCTGTTTTCCTCCTTTCTTCCTTTTCCTTCTTACTTCTTTTTGATTTTCCTTCTGTTTTCCTCCTTTCTTCCTTTTCCTTCTCACTTCTTTTTGATCTTCCTTCTGTTTATCCTCTTCTATCATCCTTTTCTTACTAACTTCTTTCCTATTCTTCCTTCTGTTTTCCTCCTCTTCCCTCCTTTCCCTTCTCACTTCTATCTTCCTCTTCCCTAATTTCCCTTCTCAATTATATCTTGCTCTTACTTCCTTTTTATTATTTCTTTCCTTTTCTTCCTTTTCTCCTCTTCCTTCTCTTCTGTCTTCCTCTTTTTCTCTACCCTCCTCTTTCTTCTCTTTCCTTTTTCTTTCGCTTCCCTTCTCTTTTCCATTGGATTGTTTTCTATTTCTCTATTACATCTCTTCTTTTCTCTCCCTTATCATTAACTTTTGTTTTCTCCTCTCTCTCTCTCTCTCTCGTCCTTCCATTTTCGTCTCTTAATATTCTGTTTTCCTCTCTTCTTACTTTTCCTCTCTTCGTCTTCTTTTCTTTTATTCTGGTGCTTTCGTATTTACGAAAGGTTGATTGTGTTCTTAATTTCAATTTTCTCGTCTTCCGCTAAAGTGTAAATTTTATGTAACTTTCGCAATTTACAACCTTGGCGATTTGTTTAAAGTATCTGAGGCATACTTATTTGTGTTTTCTCCTGTTCTTTATTCAATTATTGTTTTCATCATGCTTTAGGTTATGATCGGCTATGATTCGCTTTTCTCCTGTGTTTAATATTATTATAGGTCATATTCGGAAACTGTAGAATGGGAGTTTTTATTTTTTGAGATTTATAGATGGTATATGAATTGCAGGTGATTATATCGAATTTAAAGCAAAATAATAAGAATAAGAGCATCAGTGCAATATTTGCGCACTTTTTTACCTGATTTTTAATGTCCAAATACACAATTTGAAAAATCCTTTTGTCTAGTGTGGCCGCGTAATTTGGTCACGCTCTTGTCCATAATTATAGACTTTCCAGCGAAGAATAGTTCGAAAACTTCAACCCCCCCCCCCCCTCTGCACGTACACCTACCTAATGTAACGGAAAACAACTGTGTGGTCCAGGATGAAGTTTAGAACTTGTAGGAAATTGCTTTCTAGCATGATGTCAAGTATTCTGCTCTGAAGGAGACTTTGAGAAAGGTCGAGAGAGCAGACAGATGTGACGACAGAAACGTGGGGGAGGGTTAGCATGTACATGTCCATCATCATTATCACAGCTCTGCAGAGAGAATTGACGCGGAATTCAGTTCGGAAGCCATCGGAGATGTACTTGGAGGCAGAGAGTGGAGACCTGCCTGCAGATATCTCGTCTCTTCCCACTGTCTCGTACGTTCTCTCTAGTTCTTCAAATTTCAATGAAAGTTGTATTTCGATATTCACGTTGTTATTACATGATTCAAACAAGGACTATATCAACAGCTATAAGAAGTATAAATATTGGAGTAAAAATTATTCAAATGCCTCCCCGATGACGCACTGGTAGCGTCGTCGCCTTGTAATCAAGGGGTCTCGGGTTCGATATCCGGTGGAGGCTCATAATGGTTCGGATCCCACTTTAAACTGTAGGCAGAGTCCCAATTAGCCTTACTGTGCATATAGTGGACTTCAAACACAAACTCAATCAAATGTTTTTTTGTTTGAGTTGATGTTCTAAGTTCACTTTGTGCACAGTAAGGCTTATCGGGATTGGATCTACAGTTTAAAGTGGGATCCGAACCATTATGTGCCTCCACCAGGTATCGAACCCGGAACCCCTTCAATCCCCCAATCAAATGTTGCACTGATTGATTCATTTTAATTTACTTTGATTTTCTGCTACCTTTTGCCAGTCGCGGAGATGATAATGACAGGTGATAAGATGACATTGATGGAAAGAGAATGACTCAGTTTATTTCGTAAAGTGTGAGCCTCAGTTGACGCGGGAGACTAACTACAGGCAGAAACGCTGATGAAGCGGCGTGGAAACATTTACTGTTTTGAAAGAGGTGGCGTATACGTACAGTAAAAATTCATTGCATGCAGATTTATTTAGGCGTGCAGGTGCGACTGTGCTAATCGGCAGAAACCGCCACTGGGTATACTACGTAGAAGAAGATTGACATTTGTGTGTGCAAGGGAAAGTCACCCTTTACACCATAAATATTGCATTTATTAAATTTTAGGCTCAGACCTCCGTGATCTAGAGGTTAGTAGCGTGCATTCCGAGATTGGAGAGTCCGGATTCGAATCCCGTTAGGTTATCCACTATATTTAATATTATTTTTGCATTTCATTTTGTCAGTTATGTTTTGGAGAGGAATTCCGTGGCGGAGTGGTTAGCACGACGGCAGAGGTGCAGGGTTCGAATAGGGGAAGGAAGGGTAATGTGGCCACTCTAAGGTTTGATGAATTCTTATCATACATTTTTAATCAGCAAAGTTATAGAAACATAGACCAATAGTAAGTATAATAACTTTACTTCCAATTTCTATTTTATTATTTTTAATACTTGTTTAGAAATGTACACGTTACTTTGTTTTAAAAAAAAAGTACGAAGTGGCCACTTTGCCCGCCTAGGTTGGGTAAAGTGGCCAGCCCCTTCCCATTTTATCTCCATAGGTAAATGAACAAATCACATTGATTCAGTGTGTGTATTTAATCAACACAAGCTGAAGTAATAATTGTGTATTATCTTAAGTATGAAATATTTACAAGATAAATTAAATAGTAATTCGTAATCAATAGTCTATCAATAAAGGATTAGGCGTAGGCCTATTTGCAAAATTCGCACTCAAACTCATTATCTTCGTCACAACCGGCGCACTCTTCATGTGCCCACTTCTTACATTTTAAACATCTAATCCATCCTTGATTGCCTTTCGAGTTTGTCTGTTTCGTGGCCACTTTGCCCGGAATGACGCCATTTCAAAAATTGTGGTCTAACGTCTAACCTACATGACTTAGCGTTTTCAAACACACATAATTTAAAAGGTTATTTCACGCTGATCAAACAGCACAAGAGCATATAATTATAACACTTACTATTATTTAGCTATAATCAACAATTTGTACCACTTAGCTAAAATCAGACTTGCGAGAAAACAATAAAATGAGTTCACATCTAGAAAAGTGCAGCCTCCCGCTTCGAAGTTACAGACAACACTGACAGCATCCGTGGCGACTGTTTCGCCCGGCTCCCGCGTGGCGGAAGCACTATACAGCGAAGAAAACTCACATGGCCACTTTGCCCGCGCTGGCCACTTTACCCTTCCTTCCCCTACAAGGCATGGGTGTACTTTGTGAGTGTCCCTTCTTCAATTTCAACATAACTCAACCTCATCTCTGGGATTAGTTAAAAATGTCAGAAAAGCGAACCAAAATAAACCAAATCAATTACATTTAGACAGGGTGGGCTAGACTGACCCCGCCACTTTTGTTTGTAAAAACGCTTTGTGACGTTAAAAGCCATATCCTCGAAGCAAGGACGTATTTAGGGGGCCCAGGGGGTCCGGACCCCCCCCCCGAAGGGATTACCAAGTACTAAAATTAAATGAAAATATTCTCGTTCAGCATTTGTTGTATAATCGATGGTTATTAATTTCCTCTGAACGTATTGAAAGTCAAGGATTATATTGGGATCACCCAGCTTTGAATGACAATACAAAGATTTATACACTACTACTCATAATAATGTGCATAAAATATTAATCAGAAAGTTTACTTTTCCCCAATTGCATCTAACATTGTTTTTGATATTCAATAAATATTCAATTCTTCATGTATTTGGCATTAATTTCATTGCCAGAGCACTTGTTTTTATATAAATTATTCCGATCTTAACTACAGGTAAGCTACGTACATAATCAATATCCGGTGTTATATCTTTATTCTTATACCGTCTATTTACCTATTCATGTAATAATAATACAATATTAATTTATATGTTGTAATTAGTATTAATTTGATTTAATGCAATAATTTCAATTACAACGTTATAATAATAATAATAATAATAATTATTATTATTATTATTATTATTATTATTAAGACACTTGGTTCGGATCCCCCCCTACCGAAACATATTTCTAAATCCGTGCCTGCATCGAAGGTATCCTTATGCAGAGAGTAAAATAGCGTAATCACCGGATTATCAAGCCAGTGCAAGGCTAATTTTGACGTAGCAACGCAGAGGAACCATACACGAGAAGAGCTGAAGACCAGTTCATTGAAATTAAGCCTGACTAATCTAATAATTTCGATAAGCGGGAAACTCCTCCAAAAAACCATAAAAAGGATGGTTCTAACTATAGCGAGTGATTCGTGTGTTAAACGACTTCAAGGAAACAGTCCTATTCTGCTCTTCACAGTCCAGGCACTCGTTGCTATGCTAACCATTCCCACACGCTCGTGATATTGATGTGAAAACCTTCTATAGTTCTCCTCTGAACTTTGTTTTTAAACGAATGCTTTTACACTAATTAGCAATGCTGAACGGTTTCTCGTGCAATATCTTCACCTAAATGCTCTCAGAGCCGTTTGACTTTGAGAAATGCTTTAATTTAGCTAGTGGCGGTGATATAATACCTTGTTATAAGTGGATGCTGCGCTGAAGTTTAAGGCTTTAATTAGATGATAAGCGTCTTCAAGAGCGATTGAGGAGCTTTCAGATCGAAACGACAAAATACCAGTGATACATGATACTCTGAAACCAACCTTCAATGGAGCCATACTGATCTAGCCCGTATGACTAGTTTCAAAATGTATTTCTTAAGTGAAGATGGAAAATCTTAGCGCTCATAAGGTTTATTATTTTTAGTGTCAATAAGATCATGCGCAAAAGATATATTGGGGAGCTTTCAGATCGAAACGACAAAATGCCAGGTGATGTATGATACTCTGAAACCAAACTTCAAAGGAGCCATACTGATCTAGCCCGTATGGCTCGTTTCAAAATGTATTTCTCGAGAGAAGGTGCAAAATCTTAGCGCTCATAAGGTTTATTATTTTTAGATTCAACAAGATCAGGGCCAATTTAAGAGCCGGGCGACCCGAGCGCCGTCCTTGGATCTCCAAACCGGGGCGTCCTCTTTCGGTAGAAAAAAAAAATTGAAGTTCCTGCTGCATAACGTGTACTAGGAGAGTCAAATGATGAAAACCTATAAAAATGAATGTTTGTTCCGGCATAACTCTCGAACGCCTGGAGCAATTTCAACCAAACTTGGTACACATATGACTTACAATCTGGAAAGAGATGCTGTGGGGGTGAGACACCCCTGGCACCTCTAGGGGTGGGGGTGGGAAGGGGTAATAATCGAAAAGGACGGATATTAGTGTGGAATCCATAGTTTTCGGTGTCGCTAAGATGAATAGTGACACTCCCAATGCCGTTCAATTTATTTATCCTTGCTCCTGGAGGTGAAACTAAAAATGTTGTTTATAATCAAGTTTCGAGTTCAATTAATATTTTAGTGAATTTGTATAAGATTTTACTTTATAATTTGTATACTGTACTTGTACTTTTAAATACCTGTAAATAAAATTAGTTACATTTTACACTATAGTTAGAATTCATTATTTTCCTGTCTAATAGAGGATTGGGATAAACAAATACCCGGGCAACGCCTGGTAACCAGCTACTGGTCGAATAAAAACTGTAGAGCAGACTGTATAGAGCTCAAATTTACTCGAGGTATCAACTGTTATTTACCAAACGACCTCAAGGCTGCAACACTAATCTTCAAAACGCCATTTTTGTTATTTTAAAGATGGCGGCTCCTATACATACTTGCACCAGTGAAGAGGAGTGGTTTTTTGCCCTCTGTCAGTTAAAAACTTACAGAAATATGAACGCAAATGAAAATTCAATATCTCTGTTATTGCTTACCACGCCAGCAAGTTAACCAATGGAGGAGAAAGTTAGACAATGGCCTCAATTCGCAGGCAGATGGGTGGAAAGGCCTTCGCAGTGGTTTAAAAGTAGACCTCGGATTTTAGATTTTCAACCTATTTTACCCTTTACAGGTATGTTAGAAATAATAAGTTATGTCAGAGTTTCGTTATAAAACGCAACAACTGATTAAGTTTTATAGTGCCTAAAAAAAACTATTTTGCTTGTTAGAACCTGTTTTAGGTTTATGCGCCTAATCAAGCCTTTCTTTAGGTTTCTATATATTTTTAAAGGTTTTACAGGATTTTTATGTCGCACAGAGGCTTTTGCTTTGTTTGGCCACGAAAAAAATTAATGACGAACGTGTTTGAAACATACTCTCTATCGATTTCCCTTCCACCAAGTCCATGGTGTTTTTCCTAAGCTCTGAACAAAAAAAAAATGTCTGGTGCCACTGTTACCTGTACAATCCAAAGTGGTCTGATCTGTGTGGTCTTGCTCACTTTCGCGTCACTTCGGTGCTTAGTGGAATTCACACCTTGCAAACTAACATTTCAGCATTGAAGTTTGCACCACTGACTATGTTTTTGTTGAAAGATTATCCTCACAGACAAAATTGCGGAGTTTTACTGTGGGTAACATGAAAAAATATTGTTTTGCCTAACTATGTATACGACGAAGAGTGGATTTTAATAAGAAAATTTCCAATGGTAAGTTCTGCCATCGCCGTATGGTTAGGCAACACACACAATGTTATGCAAGGTAGTGCGTATTTCAGGATATAAGTGTTCCATTTTCGTTGCCATAAATATTTTTCAGGAATTTTGAACTATTTTAAGTTTTTTGAACCTACTCTAAGATTTTTCGAGCCTAACGTAACATTTTTAAGACCTATTTTAGGATTTTTAGAGCCTATTTTAGGGGTTTTTAGAGCCTATTTTAGGGTTTTTCGAACCTATTTTAGGATTTTTAGAGCCTCTTTTAGGGTTTTTCGAACCTATTTTATGTTTTTAGAGCCTATTTTAGGGTTTTTCGAACCTATTTTATGATTTTTCGAACCCATTTTAGGGTTTTTAGAGCCTATTTTAGAGGTTTTTGAACCTATTTTAGGGTTTTTAGAGCCTATTTTAGGGGTTTTTAGAGCCTATTTTAGGGGTTTTCGAACATATTTTAGGGGTTTTAGAGCCTATTTTAGGTCTACTCATAAGTGACTGCACGTGGACCCCAAATACTTATTCTTAAGGTTTACAGGCACTAACTCAAAGTTGAAAATGAGGTCTGAGCCGATCCCATTTTTAACCGATACCGATACTCTCACGATTCCCACCGATACCGATAATTGTAACAATTAAAAGTTGTTTAAAAATATTAATATTTGTGCGTGTGTATTCCGCTCTAATTGTATCAAGATTTTTGCATTGAAATATTCAGGAATTACGTCAGAATATTGAATTATATGCTATGTTAGACACAAAACTGATGGAAGATTAGCAGAAACTTGGAATGTTGAATGATTTCAAGGAGTATTCGATTCCGTGAAAGTTTCGCGGGGCTTTGGCATTTTGGTCATGTTTTTTATTGAAGGGAACCAGAGTGCAAGATTAGAAGGTGGCAGGGTACAAATTTCGCCAAAACTCAACTTCGCCTGGGTGAAAATTTTATTTTGAGCCGCCCCTGAATAAGATATCAAAGAACATTCAAAATGCTTCACAAATGATGCATTTTTCAGCAGTATGAATTAATATGCATTAAGGATATCTGGTCACACTTGCATTATATGATGCACTTTGGCGTTTCCTTTGTAAATTATATAAAAAATGCATCACACTCTGATTCTTGGCAAAGGCCAAAAGCATACAATTAATGCATTTCTGAAGTTTGCATGCATTTAGTTTTCTGCGTCGCTTTCCAACCGCAAATATTGCTGTCAGTGGCAACTCTGTATCTGTACTGCATGGATGCATACGTACAGGATGAAATTTGACCTCAACGAGTAAAACGTTACTATGTTCCCTATGCGCTTTGAAACTTAATGCTCCATGGGAAAACATGAAGACAGCAACTCTCAACTTCTTATTACAGTAGGTGCTTGGAGGACAGTTACGTTTACTATACCGGAGCCGTTGTAGATTCTGGCGTGAACTCCTCCCCTTTCAGTTGGGCCGTTGCGTCACTGGAGGAAGTAGCGACCTGATTGGTCAACTGTGTAGGCCATTCCTGCGTGTCATAGCAAGTAATCTCAGCCAATCAGGCGAGAATGTTCTTGAATTCCTCCCGCGCTCCTATGGTATTGGACGCCTAGAATAACGTAGGCCGTAGAATAATAAAATCGGTGAGACCAAGAAAGGAAATAAAAAAAACCCTCATAGCAACCAAAACTAAAAGCCGGATGAAAAAACTTACAATTACAAACTTATCCATCATAACCATAGTAACAATATTCCATAAGTGGTTTGTTTCTAAAACCTTTATTTTAGCTCTGATATGTATTCAAAGTATTTAGCCCATTTTGTTCAAAAAGTGGAATCTTTCCCTTCTTGGTCACACTGGTTCAATTACAAACGTAACTACAGTCCGGCAGAATTAACTTGAGAGAAATGGCCGCTCTGTGAGTGATGCAACTGCGCTCGAATTGGCTAGAGCTGGGGACTTCCCGCTGTAATGGCCAACGGAAACTCTTGAGTTACAGCGGGAAGTCCCCCGCTATAGCCAATTCGAGCGCAGTTGCATCACTCACAGAGCGGCCATTTCTCTCAAGTTAATTCTGCTGGACTGTAGGTAGTCGAAAAAAAGCAGTTCATATTTGTAACTGGCTACTTAAGTGTGCTCAATTACACAAGATTTGAAATCGGATTTATGCAAGTGGCGCCTCTAGCGAGAGACTACGCAATTATCGCACGTTCACGTGCAAAGTTTTGACGCCTATGCGTATAAACACACCGTGATCATCTGCTAGGTAGACGAGATTGGCGTCATCAAAAATTTAAACACCCAATTTCCATCCCTCCCACTCATGTTGGCATGAACACACATCCTGCAGCTTTGGAATCAATGTCAAGTTTAAATTTTTCATCGCGTTTGATCCTGGCAATCAATATTTAAGGAAGGGTCTGTCAATGTTGCCTCTATCTGGCTCTCTTGCTGAGTTTACTCAAACTCACTGATCCGTGAGCTAACAGAGAGACACCCGGGGTATCAAAGGTTTTTGTGGGTTATGAAAGAGAGAGGTATTTCTGAGTGAAAAATACTTCCGCTGATTAGGTTCCACGTTTACGACAACACTCAGGTTGCGCAAAAGGGGCTGTTGACCCCTTCTCCCCCCTTTTTGAGACGTGCCGCTCGAGCGTGGTGCTTATTTGGCGGGCGGGAAGGGAATTCCCCTCGCTTCGCTGGACTCTTACAGTGTTGCCAACCTACGAAAGTTAAAGTGCTGATTCTTGTGTTAAGGAATGCTAAGGATGATGAAATATTGATCTTAAAAAATGAGATGATGTCTTTGGCATTGCTCTCAGTGTAACATTTTCACAAAACTGACTGATTTGATTATTGTTGGGCTTTTATAAGAGCTTTATATAAGTTCCATCCCTCAGTAGCGGCTTCTGCCTATTCGCACGTGCTGTAATGCTTTATTTTATAGTTACACATTGAACATTCTCCTTCGAAACATAAAATGTTCCCACGCCACTTCACCTGCTTCGCTTCGTCAATCTTGGCTCGCTACACTGAGCTCACGAACACAACTCGATTTGTGTTCAGCTGGACCTGTCTTGTGTAGTGAAAACCGGTTCCCCTCTTCTGGTTTGTGTCATAGGGAATTCACTCGCACCGAGCCGCGCGTGTGCGCATCTACAGGCATGCGCTGGAATGCGTTGTAGAAAGTGAAGCAAGGGAAGGAAGTTAGCTATAAAACGTACGACTACTGCAGTAATAATACGGATACGGGCGAGAGGGAAAGACAAAGTACGAAGTAGGCCAGCGCGGACTGAGTACTGTTTTGTGTATGTATGTATGTATGTATGTATGTATATACGTATATATATATATGCATATATTATGTGTGTGTATATATATATATATATATATGTATATATTGTGTATATATATATGTATGTATGTATATTTTCATTTCGCTCTATATTGTTGGTTCGGTCATTAGAAATAAACGACTGCTAGATAGATTACAACTGATTTTCTGCATGTGGAAGTCTGAAATGCTTCTTTGGTGTATGCAAATGTATTTATTCTCTTTGTTCACCATTGTCAGCGGAGCGAGGTTGAAAGTTTTTACTAAATATTTTGCAAATCGACAATAATATTTAGATAGATATGTCTTTGTTTTGAGTGATTTTGTCATATTATCGATTGCTAAATTATTATAGTCCCCCGGTGGAGGAAAGAAAGCCATTTCAGCCCAAAATTAACTTTCTTCTCGACGGAAAAATAACAGAGGTATTTCAATTAAAAAAACAAAACTCATATTTGTTAAACATTTAAACCCTGTCATAGTCTTATCAGTGAAATGGCGGGCATACCTTGTGTTGCCAATACATTTAGCAATATTATGCACGCAAAAACGGGTGTGAGTAATTGAGAGGGGTGATAACACACATTCTAGACGCGAAGCTGAAGTGCACACCCATCGAGCGAGACCACCAGCCGCCACTGGCCATCATTCTCTGCCACTTGTGGCTCATGGCGACTATGATGATTAGATAAAATTGAGAAAAGAACATTCACAAAGAGCACCCATGCCTGGACTGGAACCCAGGAACTTAGCTGGGAAGATGAAAAGTCGACCACAGAGCAGGCTATCAAGCAGGAAAGAATCAAATACCTAGTAACTCAAGGAAAGGTACCATGGAACCGAAATATCCAACAGCGTATAGGTTACTATTTTGCTGGTATTTTAACGTCTGGATAATAATGAATAATAAACCTTTCCCTGCTCCCACAAAAATAGGCAATAATTAGGCTGGAGAGTTCAATAAACCAACCGATCTCTAACTATTCACTGGTACGAACTCAGTTTCGGTTGTATTTTAACGTCTCTTTCAACTGTTCCGGGATGTAAGCCCAGGGTGGTATTTGTAAGGGGGTGGGGGATTTCCCCCTCTGGGTATTTGTGTCCCCCCTCTGCTTGATAAATTTTCTTCATGGGGGATATGTTATATGCAGGGAGCGGAAGTTGATGAAATGTCATATTTTTTTCTGACATCTCGGACACTATGGCCATTAAATATACACAATATTACACTTCATCTAGAACCCAAAAAAGGTAATTTTAAAGTGCATTTTTTTGTATTTTTTGCCAATTTTCAGGTTTTAGGTCATTTTCCCCGATTTTCGGCATTTTTCGCAATATTCTGTGTATTGTTTCGTCATATTTTGTCACTTCTTTCATTTTGGTAATATTGTTGAGTCTTTTCACCAAGGTAAACATAGGCCTATATATATCTCGCAGGATTGCAATTTGCAAGCAAAGATGCGGGAAATTAATGCATTTTACACCAATTCATTCAGTATATAAGACTTTTTCATTAAATCGTTTTAAAATTATTCGGTTGATTCCATTGGAAATCCTCGTTGCATAGTTTAACTGAATGTGCATGTGGTATCATTTGGTGCCTTTTTTTTAAAGCAAGATTAGATTTTGTTTAATTTCCTTTTCACTTCAATTTTTAACCTGAAACTAATGGTCATTTTTTGTATTTTTTATGTAATTTTTTCCCATTTTTTTAGGACATTCTATATGTCATATACCTATACCTTTTAGGTCATCAACTTCCGCTCTCTAGTTATATGGCATAAAATCATTATCTCATGCTGTCCCTAGACAGTCAGTAGATACCCCCCCCCACTGGAAATTTCTTAAATACAACACTGTGTAAGAGGTTGCCTTCTACCTAGTACACCCAATTGTCAACTTCACTTCCACGTAGTACAACTAAAAAAAAAATTAAGAAGTGAGATTTAAGATTATGCAGTTTAGATTATAAAATCAAATCTTATTAAGCTGAGAAGTGATTTACTGTTTAGGAATTTAGTGTAATTTAAGATTACAAGTTAAGAAAACTACTCCAATATTATAAAAGCTAGCTCTTTGGCAGACTTTAGGCGTTTCTTACTTTAGAAAAAACTTCAATTATTATAAATAATAAAAATAGGGTATATAATACCCTAATTTCTATTTTATATTTCTTTTATTTATGTTTAGTACTTTGAAAATATCTCTGAAAAAGGGAATCTTGAACAAACAATGATTCCTTAAACATTTAATTCTTCTTAAGACATCAAAATTGTATTAAACTTACAGGTAAGTTTACCCTGTAATAGCTAAGCTACTAAGAATGCCTTTTAATTACGTTTTGCAGACTAACGAGGCTCTGGCGTCTTGCCCTATTGCTAGTTTAACTCTGTCTGTTGTCCTGATTTTTGTCCTTATGTGTGCAGAGTGCCCACTTACAGCCTCAGCTTTTAACCGAAGTCAGAATATTTTAATATTTTAGTTACACAACATATTATGTTATTTTCGTCACGGTAAGGGGCTGGACCACGTATAATGTGACGGGCCCAAATAGCCTTAGTGCTGACGCACCCAAAATTTTAAATTCAAATTCAAACAAATTCAGATGTTCCATTTGTTGCTGAACTTTATAAACTTGATGGTTGAAATTGTTCACACTGATTGCTGTGCTAAATGCATCGCGATATTGCAAGGGTTGGCAACCCTGCCGCCACTCACGAGGAAAGATGAGAGAAGAGGGAGTGTGACGTCATACGATATCCCATCAGCCTCAAAGGTACTTCGATTGCAGGAATTTGCCCGGTGAGGTGTGGGACGAGATGGCAGTTATCGTGCTCACCCGAAGCGTCTGACCAGCTTTCATAGAAGACCTTCAACTTGAGTTGTTGTTTTTTAAAAACGCTTAGTTATACCCTGTCCCAGATAACTTTGGAGCAAGGCGCGTATAGCGTCAGAGAAGCGAGGGAAATCTTGATACGTTCTATGTTTTATTATTAAGCGTATTATTATTATATTTGGTACTATGTCGTTGTATTATTATTATTATTATTATTATTATTATTATTAACAACTCAGTAATACTCAGCGGTGAACGATGAGACTCGGTGAAGTACACAGACTCCTCTCAGGTACAGGGATAGTGTTAGGCAAAGACAATATTCACAGCACAGAGAAATAAAACCACATTGCTGCAGTAGATAAACTAAAAGGTTTTATTCTTTATTTATGGCAATTATAATGCGAATATACAAGAGACGAAGGCGAGGATTTCGCTTTGTCGATGAATTGACTCAACTAAAAACGCATAAACTGAATGCGTGGCTATCGGCATGCCTATGATCACATAGACCTAGCTTGCGCCCCGAACTACCATACCAAGATGTATGCACCACACCGAGGAGTTCTTTTAAAGTTTAAAATCTTCGTCGATCCGTGGCGAATGTGTGATATTTCTTATGCGATATCCTCCCTTTTATACTATTTTCGAGAACATAGATTAAAGTACAGATGAATCACTCACTATCTACAAAAGGATGCTATCAACAAAACTGACATCTATATATTGTAGAGATATGGAGACCATTAAACCGAGAAAACCTCGTCATGTTAATATTCACACTTGTTTATTTCCTGAACTTGTCCGACCAGCGAGTGATCCCAAGAATGCGCTAACTTGTAACTTCCGTAAAAACCAGGAACTGGAAAGGCAAACGCGTGGATCTAAACAGGATCTACCGCGTTCGAAAGGTTTAACAACCTTTCGACGCCTAGAATGATAAAAGCAAGCTCCGTCCCGGAGCTCGCTCTCTTTTGGATTCTGACACTCATCGACGCTACATGGATAATTAGTCCGATACTTTACAACACATTACACTGCTGAACTACGACGATGGAACACGGAGTTACCGCTGCCTAGCATGCTACAAGGCGCAAGGGATTGCTCGGTTTGGTGAGCTGAGGGTCGCTGGATAGAACCTTGGCAACTGTCACGATTCGGTCTGCGAGAAGCATCAGGACAAGACAACACACACACCTACCAGGTATGAACAAGCGTGAATAACCTTACACCAACTTTCCATATCTCTACCCTCCTAACGGAGCAAGTTCAGCCATCAGATATTATTAAGCTCTACCTAAATGTTTAATGAAACTTCCCTGTGACCTCAGAGCCCAGGTAAAACGGGCTTACAACAATATGTTTAGCAATACAAATTCACATAGTGCACTCTCGCAAATCTAAAGATACATTAAACTACTCATAATAGAGCATAAAATACAATAAATATTAAACAAAAGATATACATTACAAACAAGGTGCAATATTACATACAACCACACGGAAATTACGCTTTCTTTGCTCAAAATAAATATATTAGTGACATATTTTAAAGTTGTGACGTCACATAAAAATATGGATCATATCAATCGATTGGCCAGAGAAAAGCAGTAGACGCTGATGGGAAGGCTGGTAACTTCAGTCGCTTCCCCCCTCCACGCAAATCCGTTTCTCTCACGTGTTCATTGGCGGAGCCGTCTCGCGTCACTACTTGCGCAGAGACTTGTTTTCGTTTGCCTACTCCACAGTTAGCTGGGACGGAGTATAGGAAATTCATTTTGAAGGCTGGGGGAGCTGTACTTGGAGATGCGCAAGGAACTGTCTGCGCTCCAAAGTACGTCAAGGAAGAGGGGGAGGTAGAGTATGAGTATCGTTTATCTCCTAAATATTCGATTTGATTTATTTTACTTTCCCTTTCAGCCACTCTTAGCTAATCGCGAAGATAAGGATGTGATTTTTTTTATGAAGACTCCCATAGAACACCCACGCCCTCGCCGGGACTTCTGGCGGCACAGAGCTATGTGATAACTAGACCTCGGATTTTTAGGTTCTAAAAAGTGTGCTTTTAGATTCCTAAAATGCGCTCCAAAAATCCCAAAATAGGATCTAAAAATCCCAAAACAGGTTCTAAAAATCCCAAAAGAGGTTCTAAAAGTCCCAAAAGAGGTTCTAAAAGTCCCAAAACAGGCTCCAAAAGTCCCAAAACAGGCTCAAAAAATCCCAAAACAAGCTCCAAAAATCCCAAAATAGGCTCCAAAAATCCCAAAACAGGCTCCAAAAATCCCAAAACAGGCTCCAAAAATCCCAAAACAGGCTCCAAAAAATCCCAAAATAGGCTCCAAAAATTCTAAAACAGGTTCCAAAAATCCTAAAACAGGTTCCAAAACTCCCAAAATAGGCTCCAAAAATCCCAAAACAGGTTCTAAAAATCCCAAAATAGGAAAACTTCCAAAATAGATTCTAGAAATCTTAAATTAGACTCGAAAAATCTTGAAGTAGCTTTTCAAAAACGACTTAAAACGGTTCAAAATTCCTGAAAATTACTGATTATTTACAAGCGTTAAAGAGAAGCGTAAGAAATCTTAATACGTATATTAACAACCGATTATTAATTTTCTATCCTAATTTTCATTTGCATACATCATTTTCAAATTAATCCAGAAATTATTGTAATTATATACTTATTTTGTTAGCGAAAGTTACTTTGTTGATACGAGGAATCAATTACGCGAGTATAATTTACTTCACAATACCTGGGTGGCAACTCGCAGGAAATTCCTTGAATTCGGGGATTTTTGCGTGAATTTTTCTCCATTGACGTGAAAAGTTTAGAGCTTTGAAAAAAAAACATTATGGATTTAGGAGGAAGGGAAATCGACTAGTGATAACCACTCCGCCACGGAGATAGGCAACCCCACCAAGGCCGCCCACAGGATTTTTTCTCAGGCGGGGCAGCAGTGCTTAAAGTGGGTGGAGACGTGGTGTGATACTTTCCCGAGTTAAGAGAATTTTCATATAGCATCCCCACTAATAGGATCTTACTTAATCTGCTGTCTTTCACGGCGCCCCTCGAACGCTACACTTCCACCATTTAAATTATATGAAGTCTTTCTAGATATCTCATGGGGGCATGTGCCTCCTGGCCCCCTCATTGGGCGCTCTTGCTTCCCAGCCCCCATATATTCACATCAGTTAATTTTTTGAACGATTAGAAAGAAATTCAGAGTAGCATAGTCGTAACTTGGGGAGCAAGGAGGGTTTTAGTCCCCCAAAATTTTCAGGATTATAAAAATTTACAAGATAAGATTTGGGACCTATGTTCATATTTTGTCCCCCAAAGTTAGGCTCAAAATTACGCTGATGCAAGATACATTAAGAAATATAAATTCCTTTCCCTAACTCAACAGTTCGTTCAGCAGAAAATTTCGGAGAAGTTACAACACGTGAAACAGCTCAAGAGGCAAAACATGCCAAAGCAATCAAAGCTAATTTCTTTCCAGAAAAATATTTTTAAGGTATTTTTTTGTTACCCTTACTGTTCGTATATTTTAAAATCCACAGTATTGTTTTCATTAAAGTTCTCCAAGTAGAGTGATGCGGGGGAATGAAGCCCCCTAGCTGGGATGTTTGTTCAAGGAACTTTCACCTAAAATAATTTAAGACTTCAAAGTCTGTAAGTCCATTTTATTCTATTTATGTGCGGTATGTAACTGTATGATACTGCAACATACATATGCAAATAACATTACTACAAACTCAAATGACAATTATTTGTAAAGGCACTATTCGTGATTTGTCCACACCGCACATTGCACTACGACGCCAGGGGTCCCGAGTTCGAAACCCGGCCTGGCATGGATGTTTGTGAGTGCCCATTCATCAATTTCATCATATCCCTCATTCCCATCTTCGCAATTAGCCAAAAGTGGTACAAAAGAGAAGTAAATTAAAGCAAATCAATCAATCAATTATACATGCCATTCCCTAACACGTCCCAAAATTTCCTCACAAAGGCCCAATTTGTGGCCATTTTATCTCTAGATTTATCCTTCCACTCCGCCTATTGTGAGGACGCCCTTACATCCGGCGCGGGGAACGTCTTTACGGCAGTGACCTTATGTTGCCGCATCTACGAAGGCCCTCACTGTCACACAGCCAATTAGACCCAACGCTTGGACAAGAAGCGACAACTTTACAATCCCTCCTCCCCGAAACAGCCATAAGGAAAACAATATTTTGTCAAAATAATAAATATGCGGAATATATTATTCCAGAAAGAAAATAACTCCCAGAACAAAAGCTATGCGGAAGGACGTTCTTTCAGCAGAATGTTCGCCTCGACCTACTCTTGCCCTGAGATCATGTGCAGAGCTTCCAGTCAGGGGCAAGACGACCCAGGGAACAGATTCCAGCGCTCAGCTAAAGGTAAATATACCTGATGGTTTTGTTCTTGACTCGTTTATGTAAGCAAAGAGGACATTGAGCTTTACCCGGAAAAGAATTCTATCTTGGAATTACTGCGATGTTAAAGGTTAAAAACTAAATATAGTGCACATTGGACAATGTAAGTAATGTTGAGTTTTGGCCTTTTGGTGTAACGCTCACAAAAATTTATTGTAATTTGCCAGTGCTGGTCCGTGCTGTGCTGTGCCGTGCCGTGCCGTTCCGAGCGGTGTCGTGTCGTGCTGAGCCGTGCCTTGCCGGAAATCTTAATCTTATTAAGAAAATAACTGCGGATATGATGTACTGTGTGTATGATCCCACATAAAAGTGTGAGACCATTGTCGATATTCACTTGGTTATGTGGAAATGCTTCCCCAATGGTGTCTTGGGAACGTCTCAGACTTGTAATCAAGACGTTCCGGGTTCGATACCCAGTGGGCGCACATAGTGGTTCGGATCTCACTTTAAACTGTAGGCCAGTTCCGATATTTTATCGTAAAGTTACGTGGTCATGTCTAGTATTTCAGGTCTGTTAGATACCCCTTCCAACGAGTTGATAGATTGAAGTGAAAGTACTGGAAGTGCTATATCATTGAAACAATTTAAAATTCTTTAAGGTACAGTTTCGTATACGATGCACACTAATTTAAGTTCTGCTGAATATTAAAAAAAAATCTCTTCTGTATTCTAGACTATGCATTCCTCTTCACGCAGCGGATGCATAGATATTTAATGTCGATTTTTCATGGGTATTGAAATGAACATCGACAAATGTGTTTAAACTACTGTGCATTTCTTACGGCTAACCTAACGTTTTCACAGTTTCAAGGTTAGTACAGCGTGCTCCGATACTAGGGGTCCCGGGTTCGAAACCCGGTCTGGATGTGGGTGTTCTTTGTGAGTGCCCCTTCATCAGTGACTTCATGTTTTCACTCATCCGCATCTTCGAATTGAGCCTCCCCGATGATGCAGTGGTAGCGACCTCGCCTTGTAATCAAGGGGTCCAGGGTTGAATACCCAGTGGAGGCACATAGTGGTTCGGATCCCACTTTAAACTGTAGGTCCAGTCCCGATTAGCCTTACTGTACATAAAGTGGACTTAAAATACCAAATCAATCAATCAATCATCTTCGAATTGGTCAAAAGTGGCAGAAGAGCGAAGTAAAATAAACCAAATCAATCACTGTTGAAATACATATTTTAGCATTTCTGATCTTACGTTTTCTCCTTCGATCTGTTTCCTTCCCGTTCTTGTTCGTTTGTTACTATTAAGTAACATATTTCTAGAGTACTTCCACAAGAACTAATTTAAAATTCTAACACCAGGTCCCGAATACATCACTTTGCTTCGGCTTCTCGCGCTAGATACCGAACGTCCAATTGTGTACAGTGCTATAATGCGGAACGGCGCAGACGAACGAGGAGCGGCGAGTGGGAGGAGCTAATACAACGTCACGTGCAGGATGTGCGCAGTAGGTTTCTGCACATGCGCAGAACGGAAAAGCTGCGCGTGCTAGTTCATAATGCGCCTTAGACCTTTTTTTCCAACTCCGCACATGTTAGGACCAGTGATGCAATGAAATTATGGTGGCTTCACGAGGCACGATGTTTCTTTGAGATCAGAAATCCGAGCAGAAAATTTACGGGCGACGAAAACAAAAAGCTTTTGAGCTTCGCAGGAAGCTTCTGCTCAACAAGACGACCGCCGCAGGCTACTAGCACATACCTCTCGTTGTAGCAGCAAGCGAGAGGCAGGTGTTTCGTGTGTCGTCAAAGAGCTGTTAATGGACAAAGCATGGTTACACGGAAAGGAGACGTTAACGTAGCATGTCAAAGGGGAGGATGGCAAAGGCTCTCTGCCATCTGCAGACTACAAATGAGTTGGAAAAGGATTAGTGCAACACTTTCAGGACATTTACCTGCTAAGCTGACCTTCAGCTAAGTATCTCACATGTCTCCGAAGATAAAATGATACAATAACGGATTTAAAATGGCATTGGTTAAACTTTGGGAAAGATATCCTGCCTGGACTGATTGCGTCGTTGTTACTAGGCCTATAATGTGCAATATTCCTATTTCAACTACAGGGGAAATATGATATGTATGTGTGTGGTGTGCGTGTATGTATGTATATATATATATATATATATATATATATATATATATATATATAAAGTGGCGTATGCTGAGTCAAATAGCTGGACTAACTCTCAACACCTGATCCTAGGTTATGGATGAAAGGTGAAAACTAGGTTCATTCTTGACATCTTGACACCAAGGCATTGAGGTTGCCAACACCAAGGCATTGAGGTTGCCAACACCAAGGCATTGAGGTTGCCAACACCAAGGCATTGAGGTTGCCAACACCAAGGCATTGAGGTTGCCAACACCAAGGCATTGAGGTTGCCAACTCCAAGGCATTGAGGTTGCCAACTCCAAGGCATTGAGGTTGCCAACTCCATGGCATTGAGGTTGCCAACTCCATGGCATTGAGGTTGCCAACTCCATGGCATTGAGGTTGCCAACTCCATGGCATTGAGGTTGCCAACTCCAAGGCATTGAGGTTGCCAACTCCAAGGCATTGAGGTTGCCAACTCCAAGGCATTGAGGTTGCCAACTCCAAGGCATTGAGGTTGCCAACTCGAAAGAATTGAGGTTGCCAACTCGAAAGAATTCAGGTTGCCAACTCCTTTATTCTTTAATCAGGTAAATTCACACACAGTTTCGAACTGACTTTTCTTCAGTATTTTTCTTTCTAGGATTCGTAGATAGCCTAGCTAGCCTCGAATACACGCTCTCGATATATATATATATATATATATATATATATATATATATATATATATATATATGGGCATTCCATATCAACGTGCCCCTTTACTGCGCAAAAAGTGGACTTAAAACACCAAATCAATCAATCAATCAACCAAAATAAAGTCAAAGTGTGCCCCTGAATCTTGTAATTTGGATAGATATTCAAGTATTACACAAAATTAAGTTAAAAAGGTAGAAGATATTTTACATATCGTTAATTTATTTCAACTCTTTGATTTACTTTTATTTTGTATTGTCCCACTCGTGACACGAAAAAACAATTAATTTTCCTTCAACTCCTCTAGAATATTCAAATGTGACTTACCTTCTCTCTGTCTTATTTTTCATTTGAAAATTCACAGAAATTAAAATGTGTTTTTTTTAAAGTAAAGATGCAGGGTTTTTTCTGTTCTGTTTTCTGTAATAACAATGTTGCTTAAGTATGAGTAGAATCGCTATTTTAATGCCAAAAATGGAGTCTGGGCCTATAACCCTATATAAAATACATATTAATTACATTTACATACTTGAAAAGAAAATCAGTTACGGTATCTTATTATTGAAAAAAAAAAAACAATCGCTCTAATTTACATATGACTGCATTAACTCGTATTTCGTATTTTTAATTTAGTGTCGCTTTTCTAAGTAGCGAAGATGAGGATGAGTGATGATATGCATTATAGGACACTCACTCAAAACTCACAGGTACCCTTGGCCCTATGTACTCCCTAGAGAAAGTGAAATATCTTGCAAGGTTTATGAACATTTTGTTGTTTATGAACGTTTTCAGTTGATTTTAGCTCTCGGAAATGTGTTGTTGTGAAGTAAAGTACGTCTGTTACCTTAGCGTGTTACTTTACTGTGAAGCAGAACAGCCCGTAGGCTTCACGCAAGTGAATATAGCACCCAAAACGACTTTCCACAACAGAAGCTATAATTTTACGTAGTTAGGTTAGGATTGTTGTGTTTGGTATTGATAGTTATTTTCGACGTGTTCTCTCGCTATTTTAGTGTGCATACAAACAGTTTTTACTAACAAAAAGCGGCGAAAATACTCTGAAATTGCAGGTTTTAGCTTACGTGGGCCATTCTTTGGGATGAAATATCTCCGTTATTTGTGCTTTCCTAAAGCTGGAACCACCTTTACATTACGTAAAACATTGAAATCTGTCGATTAAAAGAAAAATCGACGTAATTCTCGAGGGGGTACAGTGGGTCGACTGCCCCAACTCACATGCCCAGGGCAGGATTCGAACCCGGGACCCTTGGAGTCGTAGCGCGCTGTGATAACTACTCCGCCACAGAGGTCGGAAGTCGTGACGATGACGATGAGGATGAATGATTAATGGAATTGTTGGACACTGAGAAAGAATAGCTACACATGCCCAGGCCGAGACTCGAACCCGGAATCTTGGGTGACGGGATCGCAAATCGACACTTAATGCGGTGGACCATCGGAATTACCTCTCTTTGAGAGCAACTGCATTAGCTCGTTTTGTTAAATAACTAGCTTAGCTTATTTTGGGAAGTAACTACATTAACTCATCTTAATGGATTTTAATAGCAAATTTTCAATGACAGCTTCTAGCACCACCGTAGAATTAGGCAACACACATAACACCTTGCAGAAGCGTACATTTCAGGATCTAGGCGTCCCATTTTTATTGCAGGTGACTGTACATACGGTATGGATAATGGTAATTTTCAGCTTTCTTATTCAGTTGTAAGTAAGGAAACCTGGCTTAATACTTAATCTCGATATAGTTCTAGTTTCGATCTTGTCTATGTCGCGAAATCTATCTATGTGTGTGTTTGTTTGTTCCGGCATAACTCTCGAACGCCTGGAGCAAATTTCAACCAAACTTGGTACACGTATCACTTGCAAACTGGAAAGAAATACTGTGGGGGTAAGACACCCCTGGCACCCATAGGGGTGGGGTGTGAAGGGGTGACATGTAAAAATAATCGAGATATTAAATTCCGCACAAACAGACATCCGTGATTCTATGCAATCCGCACAACGATAGCGTTTCTCGGCTTGTCTAACATTCAGGCTGTGTTGCGAATGGAATCCATAGTTTTCGTGACACTCCCAATACGGTTCAATTCCAAGTTCATCACCTATCGGCATGGGGGGTGAGAGGGGGGTGAAAAATAAAATGCCACAAATGACCTAGATTAGTGTCGAATCCATAGTTTTCGGAGTGTCTAAGCTAATTGGTGACATTCACGATGAAGTAAAATTAGTTACATTTTACACTATAGTTAGAATTCATTATTTTCCTCTCTAATATAGGATTGGGATAAATAAATACCCGAGCAACGCCGGGTAATGAATTAGTAGTAATAATAAATAAAAGTGCATGAAAATGTATATTGCAAGTAGGAGAATGAAGCTTAGCATGTATGGACGAACACCCTAATATCTTATATTCTCAATAAGTATAAAGTCCGCTAGGAAGAATATTTGAGCTTTTTAAATCTGTCACATTGACTACACTTTAACGCAAAATGCAATAATTATAAAATTGAGACATACATCACATCAAATAATTTCATTTTTTTACTATTATTAACTTTGTTTATGTAATAGTGTAAATCTAGCAATATGACGTTCTCTTACAATGACTATGGACTGCCATCTGTTATAAAGTTAGTAGGAAATACTGCGGATTCTTGATCTTTTTCACCTCTGAATATACCACAAATTTATGTCATTTTCAAGCTATTCGATCTGGTAAAATGGATTCTTCTACCTGCAGTTTCGATAACACCTAGCGATTTTATACCCCTTTTTACTTTCGACCTCTTCACACGATTTTGAAGATGTCTGATCAGTAAATGCATGTCTCTAGCTGCAAATTGAACCTACTTATTTTTTTTCGATTCTCGCTGGACATAGTGCTTCGGATCTCCGTTTAATCTGCAAACCCAGGCCAGACTATAGCTCTTTTCAGTTCTTACGGCGGGTGCTCTAGAAGCTGACAGGGTAAGTGGGGAGCGGGGAAGCGACCAATCCAGCGCGATAAGAAACGTAGCGGCCAATGGAACGAGTTTCACGTAGTGCTTTTTCCGGCCGCGTCGTGTCTCTCGGCGCCACTGCTGTTGTCTGGTTGGTCTAGGACCGGCCGCCGTAAGAACTGAAAAGAGCTATAGCATATGAGGAAAAAGTGGACTTAAAAATAAACTTTGATTTTTCCCTAAATTTTCACATATTCTGCATTCTCAATTCTTACATTGTGGTGTTTCGATTTTACAGACCATTCTGATCACGGTCTTGTATCGGCGAATCTCAAAGAGCTTATCTCTTTCTCGTTTCGCTTGTGACCGAAAGTCTTTGTCTAGTTTCAGACTTCGATAAGAGTTCGAGATATGTCTCGGTGTCATTTCTTCAAGAAAAACATACATCATGCTTATCTGTGATCCAGCAACTCGATACGATTATTTAATTCAAACAGAGATGTCACTAAAATTTCAGTATTAAAATATGGAGACTCCAGCAAGCACTGATTTGATAAATCAAGGCCATAGTTATCCATGAATTTTGTACTCTTTTCCTCCTCGCAGAGAGATTATTTTTTAATGAAAAATTTAAAAAAACTATTGTTTGTTCGCTTCACTTGCTCTGTAACCCACGTGAGTAACGTATAATAAGAAATAAATTTCTAAACCTTCTAAAATGACAGCAACTAATTTCGGTTTGTGTATTTGCTTCTTGAAGTTTGATGTTACAGTCAAATTATTTTCATAACAACTCCAGCTGACCGTACGACTCCAGTTAGTGAGCCTACCAACAGTCCAGAGCGCGAGCAACAGGGATAGCGATAGGTGCTGGGTAGAGATGACGCCAGCGGCTCGTTTATTGATTGGCTGCTCCGGGACTTATGACTCGCTCCACAGCTGTCAATACAAAAGAGCCAGAGTTGTTACGAAAGTAATCTCACTCTAGCAATTTTGATGTGTAAACCGATGGGTCACACCGTAGTGGTGAAAATTAGAATTATTTTTTCGTCAGCTTTCGCTTCCCCATTCACTCCACAGCATTTATACCAAGTTTTAGCGCAATCTGTTGCTTCGACCGGCCTCCAAAGGTTCTGCTTCTGCTTCTGAGTGGCTAGCCCCACCCCAACTGAGATTTCTGGAAAGAGTTAATGTAATTCGAATGGTAATTGTAACTATATTTTATAACAAAAACATATTGTTTTCAGTGACTTGCAGGCCGTAAGTTACAGAAACTATTCATTTTTTACAGTAACCTTCGGCACTTCATGGAGCAGAGGTAGCATGAAGGACAGTACGTTAAGTGGTCTCCGTCTCTGATTGATGTCTGTGCGTTGTGAAAAAGTACAAAAAGACAAAGAACTGTTCATCAACAAAGTAATATATGTTTATTGAAAGGAAGCAAGGAGATTCCAGTTTCTATCTAAATAGTAGACTCGAGTGTGAACTTGTGTACAAAGCCAAAGTATCTTCAATTCGATTAGAATTTTATGATTTGTAAAGTAGTAGTAGCAGCGGCAGCAATAGTAGTAGTAATAATAACAATAACAACGAAAACAGTAGTAATAATAGCAACAATAATAATAGTAAAGTTTTTATGAATCTCCCCCCCCCCCCTGAGCAAACATCCTGCTGGCGCCAATTGCTGAGTAGGGCAACTTTTGTGGTCACCTTGTACCACTCTCTCTCTGCTTCTTTGACAGAGATAAGATAG
Organism: Lepisma saccharinum; assembly: GCF_977018435.1. Classification (NCBI taxonomy): domain Eukaryota; kingdom Metazoa; phylum Arthropoda; class Insecta; order Zygentoma; family Lepismatidae; genus Lepisma; species Lepisma saccharinum. The sequence continues at coordinate 18,574,934 of NC_139250.1, read as the reverse complement.
CAAATTGATTAATCTAATTATGTTGCAATCAATACTTGATAAGTTTAAGACGTCGGAACACCGTCTCAACTTTGCATCATCCATTCTAAGTCGGATCCCTCTAAGGGGGAAATGGGCGTTCCCTTGACAGGGACACGAGGAGCCTGGGTGTCGTGTTTTCCAGCACGTCTACAGACAGTGAATAATACAGAAGCCCAGTGGCGTGCGTGTCTTGAACATGTTACGTGGACGTCACGAGTCAGAGAACAAGGGCCTTTCCCGGACATTTTCTCCTCCTTATAAAGCTCCAGGCTTCTGGTCCCCACAGGGTCACTTCCCTTTGGATATTGTACGACAGTCTGGACGAGTAGCTGCAGGGAGATGTCACGTAGTCAGACCAATTCCCGAACACGTCTGCGAGTCCAGCCAGCGAGCCTACCAATAGCGTAGAGCTTCAGCGGGAAAGTTAGCGATTGGCGCTGGATAAAGATGACGTCAGCGTCTCGCTTGTTCGTTGGTGCTTTCGGGAGATGTGACTCGCCCCCAACCTGCAAATGCATAACCACTAGAGATGTTACGAAATCATTCTCATTCTACCAGATCAGGACCTCGGATTTTTAGGTTCTAAAAAGTGTACTTTTAGGTTCCTAAAATAGGCTCTAAAATTCTAAAATAGGTTCTAAAAATCCTAAAATAGGTTCTAAAAATCCTAAAATGGGCTCTAAAATCCTAAAATAGGTCCCAAAAATCCTAAAATAGGCTCGAAAATCCTAAAATAAGTTCTAAAAATCCTAAAATAGGCTCTAAAATCCTAAAATAGGTTCTGAAAATCCTAAAATGGGCTCTAAAATCCTAAAATAGGTTCTAAAAATCCTAAAATAGGTTCTAAAAATCCTAAAATAGGTTCTAAAAATCCTAAAATAGGTTCTAAAAATCCTAAAATAGGCTTTAAAATTCCTAAAATGGGCTCCAAAAATCCTAAAATAGGTTCTAAAAATCCTAAAATAGGTTCTAAAAATCGTGAAGTAGGTTATAGGAAAACTTAAAATGGTTCAAAATTCCTGAATATACTGATTATTTACAATCGTTTAAAACAAAATTTCACAAGGACCGTAAGAAATTTTAATAGGTATATATAACAACAAAATATTAATTTCCTCACCAAATTTCAATTTGTTTACATCACTTTCAAAATTATCCACAAATTATTTGTAACGCTATGTTTGTGCTGTTAGCAAAAGTTATATGTTGATATGGAAAAAGACTTACGTTTGAATAATTTGCTGCACAATATCAGGGTGGATACTCACTTGTAATTCCTTGAATTCCGGGAATTATGCGTGAATTTTGGTAAAACACACAAAAAAGGGGTACTACAAGCAGATGTTTTCTCTATCCCAATTTTTTCTCTCCGCAGACGTGAAAAATTGCAACTTTTATTAAGGGGGTTGGCAAGAACAGTTTCCTTTCTCTTAGTAGACAAGGCTTAGCATTAAGAGTCCATAGTTTTGGTTCAAAAAGTAGGAGGAAAGTGCCCCTATAATCGGCGCCACTGTGTGCATGTTGTTTTGATTAGAGCTTTGAAAAACATCACAGACTTGGAGGGAGGAAAATCGACAGAATACATGTTTCAAACACACCAGTCATTGAATCATTGAATTGTTTTGTCACTAAACCGAGTAAAAACCTCTGTGAGATATAAATATCCTGTAAAACCTAAAAATAATATGTAAGAGCCTAAAAAAAGATTTAATTTAGGCAGTTAAATCTAAAATAGATTCTAACAAGCAAAATAGGTTATTTTAGGCAATATAAAACTTCGTCAGTTGTTGCGTTTTTTGTTAAAACTCTGATATAACTTATTTTTTTATTTACTTGCAAAGGAAAAAAATAGGTTAAAACCTAATATCCGAGGTCTACAGATCAGTTAACACAGTTTCGTATTTACAAGTTCGCCCCGGAGCAGTAAGAAAGGTAGTATTTTTTACAAATTACAATTTTTTAATCAACACGGGACGACAATAATAATTTTGAAACAATAGAGCCAGAAAATTGTGAGGAAATTGAATTTTTTGTTTTGTTTGTTGTGTATTGGTATTTAAATTATAAAGGAGCTTATTGGTTGGTTTCAGTTCCAGCGTCTACGCGTAAACAACGATAGTATACATTCTACACGTAGACTATTTTATACACGTAGATTACGTAATCTATGTAAACAACATGGCGAAAGGTGATAACTTAGTAAAGGGCGCCGTGGAATTAAAAGAAAATTATACTGCGTATCAGTTGCTGATGTGTGAGGAGAACTTTTCATACTCTTTCTTCCAAATTCGAACAATTTCTCACCTACGAAGAAACCTAATATAGAAAATATTCTAGTGTTTTATGAGGAAAATTCCACTCTTGCCTCACGACTGCCATCTGTTGTTGTTTTTTTTGCATATTATTTAACTTCTTTCATAGTTGATGATAGAAGAGAAATTTCGTTGTAAATAGGATTATTTTCATTTCGTTAGGAACCAGTATAGTTGAAAATGTCACTTTCTTTTCATGAAACCCTTGAAAATTAATTTTAATGCACTTTAGATTGTATACATAGTCTATGTAAACTACAACCCAATGTAATCTACGCGTAGATTACGTGTAGACAACGGATGTAGACGTAAACTTATAGTCTACGGCACATCACTGGTTGGTTCATATGATGAACGCCGCATACTCGTAACGCAAAGGGAGGTGGAAGTGGAAGGGAGGTCCGTAACGTATCATCTCAGAATTCTTCTGGAGTGGCTGAGAATAAATATTTTTTGCTATTGTTATTGTAATGAGTCAAGTTGTTCTGACTTCTATTAGTTGGATCTTAATAAACAACAAGTCAATAAATTTTATTTGATCACGGAGTGTTGACATAGATCCTATTTATCATTACTGCACTGTATCATTTGAACTATACTGTATCTAGAATCTGTGGAGCAAGACCGCGCATGCCGGGAAAAAGGGGAGAAAGCGTGTGAGCGGATCAAAGCTGTGCGCGATATTGCAAACGGCTGGTAGCTGCAGCGAGGTTTTTCCTCCATACTCACTTCCTCTCTCATGCGTTCACTGGTTGTTCTTTCGAGTGTGTATATATATATATTTATATACAGTAGAAGGCGAAAAAATATATATTACACTAGATTACCCTTGCCGAGACGTTTTATTCGTGGATGGTATGCAATTTTACAAATGTCAGTGTAATATTTATTTTATGCTTCTTAAAGTACCCAGAGAGGGCGCCATCTGCTTCTAGTGTACTGTAACTACTATTTTGCGCACTGTGCCAATATAATTCCAAATATTAGAGGTAAGAAATGGTCAGATTGTTGCGATGGCCAACCATTTTTACAAACATTCTTAGTAGTTTGCCCTTCTGCCGTGAAGGAACCATGAACCTAGAATCCTCAGAGGTGAAAATTCTCATAAGTACTACATAATAACATATTAGACAACAGCGTCTTGGCTACCTATCTCCATTGCTACGTGCGCACACTCTTCCTTTTGCCACGCGCCTCCATGTGTTCACTTCGATGGTTCGTCCTATTCTACTCTATGCCAGTCCGGTATGGACCCAGATGGCACAGACCCATCACAAAAAGATCCAGATTGTGCAGAACAGAGCGCTACGCATGATTGGGTCCTACCCCATGGACACCCGTATCACCCAGATTCATGATGATCTGCAATATCCAATGATAGAGGAGACGCTCCAAATCGCCAAACAACGCATATGGGCCAAGGTTCGAGCCCACACCAATCCACTGATAAACTCCATCGGGACACTCCGTCCCCGACGGCGTAAGGTACCTCTACCACGACCATGACAAAGTGAATCACACTCAGATTCTAGGGAACGTAAGTAATCTCTTCATATGGTTTTTAACAAATGTATAATATGTGCACCTGTGCTTGTATTCAAATTTCGTGTAAATTATCATGATAAATCCTTGTATATCTTGTATGTATTGTTTGTAGTTAGTTGTATATGTTGGGCACATACCCACGACCTGTCTCCTGCGACAGTAGCAGGAAACACTAATGTAATTGTAAATATCAATGTTCCTGTACACATTTACTATGTAAACAACCCACATCCCAGTTCAATAAACAATATGCTGGACATGAAAAGTCCTGACTTCGAAAAAAAAAAAACTAAATGTGAATAAAGAAACATCAATCTATCATCTTGGTAGTCATTAAGATATACTGGTTTACAGGCAAATTTCAGGTGTTCGATCAAACTTTTAAAATTGTAGACAACAGTTCACACATTCTTGATCTCGATCGTAATAGGGGTGGCGTTGTTGGCACCAAACTGCGGCCATACATTTCCTTCCATGGTACTCATACTCATTGAGAGGCTGATCTGAATGTGTTCCAGAGCCGCTTAAGGAGCTAAATCAACGGAAGAGTTCCAGTCTCAGGAATCGAACCTTGGTCTGTCCCCGTGCATAAAGTGAAGTTGAATCTAGCACAAGTATATTTTGAAAATGGCCACTGAAAACTGGAGCTGCTGTGACCAATTGGTAGGTGTTGGAGATTTATCTATAAAACTAACCACGTTTATTCTTTTTTTATATATTTTACATTGCATATAGCTTCAATTGTTTATTTGTGTATATCAAATGCCTTAAGTAACCTGCACTCCCATTGGCTAATTCATTCTGAGCGCAGTGTCTAGTTGCCGCCATCTTAGCGCGGTAGTTACTTCCAGCCAGTGTGCGTAGAGAAGCCACTCGGGACACAGCCAGAAAGTGTCGCGGACAATTATGGATACCGTAAGCCTAACGTGGCTACGTTTCATTAGTGGCGCGTTGTTGTAACACCAGCTGCAACATCGTGTAAACAGTTTTCTCTAGACAGGAGAGTAGTAGCAATGTACGCCAAGGCCTGCCCTCGGGCGTTTAATATTCACAATTTATTTGCACGTATTCACAATTAATTTGCACGTACTTAGAACTCATTTGCATAATTTAGAATAAATTTGCATATTGTTAGAATAATTTACATTTATGTATTTGCATGTTTATAACTTTTATGAATATATAATTATTTATTTTATGAAAAATATGTATATAGAAGGTAATTAGAGGTACTAAACGCTATGCATATGATTTTATATTCATTACTGCAAAGTATGTAATGTATCAAATGATAATATTAATGTTTATAATATTGAAATAAGTTTTTATGGTTTATGAAACGCTATGAAGGGTGTTAATGGTACGAAAGAAGACGGTCCCGGTACTCGAACCCGCGATATGCAACGGTAATAAATGGTTTTAGTGTACTATGTATGTATTAATGTATGTTGTTATGGTATGAAAGACGTTGGTACGACACGCTAGACAGAAGACGGTGAACTCCGCGCTGAGGGTAGACAGAGGAATTTGTGGAATGTGCGATCTAGGCGTTCTGACGCCATTTGACCTAGATCGCACATTCCCCAAATTCCTCTGTCTACCCTCAGCGCGGAGTTCACCGTCTTCTGTCTAGCGTGTCGTACCAACGTCTTTCATACCATAACAACATACATTAATACATACATAGTACACTAAAACCATTTATTACCGTTGCATATCGCGGGTTCGAGTACCGGGACCGTCTTCTTTCGTACCATTAACACCCTTCATAGCGTTTCATAAACCATAAAAACTTATTTCAATATTATAAACATTAATATTATCATTTGATACATTACATACTTTGCAGTAATGAATATAAAATCATATGCATAGCGTTTAGTACCTCTAATTACCTTCTATATACATATTTTTCATAAAATAAATAATTATATATTCATAAAAGTTATAAACATGCAAATACATAAATGTAAATTATTCTAACAATATGCAAATTTATTCTAAATTATGCAAATGAGTTCTAAGTACGTGCAAATTAATTGTGAATACGTGCAAATAAATTGTGAATATTAAACGCCCGAGGGCAGGCCTTGGCGTACATTGCTACTACTCAGGAGTGCATGGGAAGTGTAATCAAGTGTTATGTGTATATACCTTATAATACATAGTTATAGTTATCAGTGTGTGTGCCTGTGTTTTCTTTACAACTCCCAAGAGGATCACGGCGAACTTTGCCCTGTAGCGACACAATCCATACCAGAGAGATGTAAGTGGTGACCTACAATTTCACTTACATTTAGATCCTACCGGTTCGGATCATCATTCATTTCTGGTCCTTCAGCCGGACAGGTTCTACATTCAGTTTTCGTCCTTTACGGTCCGGAACGCATTCAGTAGGTCTTTAGATGAGCGACGTCAGACTGGACTTGTTAACCCTGCGTAAGCAACGCACAAGGAATAATTTTACGTTTTCATTATTCAAATCGTCTACTTTGCCCCCCTTTTCTTTTAGAAATACCTTCAACCTTTGAAAATTAGTCTGCACCTGAAACCTCACCCCTGCTCTCCGTATTTGCACATGGTAATGTATTCCCCATCACGTTAGCCAGAATTTTCCAAGCCGTCGATTCTCATAGATTCAACATATGAAAACCACTTCAATATGTTTTTCTTGATACACGCATTCGTTAATTGTTTGAAATCAAAGAACAACATACCGTTATGTATATCTCTCTCGTTCATATTACCTCCTACATAATACAATCTCTCGCATGGGTGTATGTATTCATGCGGGGGCGTTCGTGGCTGTGCGTGTGTTTGTGCATCACAGCGCGATGCTGCTTACCTCTGCTTGTCTTTATCCAACACAACGGAAATCTTCTCAACATTTATATTGTCTGGTAATAAATAGGTGCAAGGTTCGATTCCTGGTGGGATTCGGTGATACGTTTCTTTGTTTTGATTATTTAACTTCCATTTCCTAACTCCGTAGGTAGATCTACACAATGAGGATGTGACATTGACCAAGCCTGGGCAACCAGTCGTATTTGTGACAGAGCGCTCTCGTATGCACGCGTGGACTACAGAGCTAGCAGCGTTACTGTATAGGGGCGGAAAGAAGGCTTCGTCGGTTGCTTTCATTCAGTGGGAAACTTCTCATCTCATTCATGAGTAACAGTGCAGGGTGGCATTGGATCATGGCAGAAGAAACAGGAGGGGGTTTCGTTTCCCCCCGTTTTTTGTACATTCAGCGTACACGGTTCCCCCACCCCTGCTCTGCTGCTGACTGGCCTTGTGGTGCAGTGTGCAGGCGGGATGCTCCCACCGTATGGAGGGCTCGCTGGCCTCCACAAGATCCTCAAGTCTGTCATTGAAGAAGGAAGAAACTTCTATATACAAGGTGTCCACAAATGAAGTATTCAACTTCGGAGTGTAATAAAAATGAAATGGCAATGTACAGGAAATAGTTTGTCATGATAAAATAGTTGGTAACTGGAAGTTTGTTTGTTGACTGGCAACATTGCACTAGTTCAAGGCTGTGGCGAGTGGCAGTGCTGTTGTATTGTTAACGGATGTGGTGTCTCCACAGTAAAAACAGTGTGGGTGTCTATTGCAGCAAAATTTCGCGAAATTGTACGACATCAACACGAAAGAGAAAATGGGTTAAGATGTTTAAAGAGACAGGAAGTGTACTAAAGTGTACGACCAGTGGCAGAACTTTGCTGGAATGACATATATAAACATGTTGCAACCAACAGAGCGCATGTGGAGGTCTACTGGCCATGTTATATAAAACTTCCACAGTTTGTATGTATTGTAGAAGTATAATTTCTTGATTCTTTCTTGTAGTTTTATTTCTCTTACCGAAATTCTATACTTTATTTTTGGATACCCTATATTAGTCTGGATTTGAACCTGTCGATGTATCAACAACTCCGTCAAGGAGACAGAGTTGATTCGTTGATTCGTATCCTACTATAAACTGAAGGGATATTCCAGATTGGGCTCTATGTAGCCACGGTTCGAATCTCTAAGAGCTCTGAGTCCGGAGCGATTTACGCTACCACTGCGCCACGCAGGCTGGCGGTGCCTCTGATATTATTATAGCTAATAACACAATATATGCATGGAATTCATAGACTTACGAAATAATAGCTCCATGTGGCATAAATCATCGTAGATTACATAGACAACACATGCAGATGTAGACTTACAGACTACGGCACATTAAAGGGGTAGTTTTATCTCGGGTATACGAGAACCATGTTGTGAAGTGATTTTCACATTTCCTGTACCAGTACATGTTTTCCAAGAGTATGAAGAGGTCGGATTTAAAATCCAAATGCGCTAAAACGAATCGATTTATCCTCTTTGAAATGGAAGTTTTGAATACATATAACCTGTCTCGGCTAACTGTGGAGCAAGGCCACTCACTCGTAGATGGCGTCAGAGAAACGAAGGTAACCGAGTGGTCAGAGCGAAGCAGAAGACACAGATGGGAAGGCTGGTAACTGCAGTTGCTTCTCCCCACTCAACGCAATGCCGTTCCTCTCACGTGCTCATTGGTGGAGCCGTCTAGCGACACGGCTTGCGCAGAGACCTATTTTCGTTTGCCTGCTCCACAGTTAGCTGGGACGGAGTATATACAGAGGATTTCGTATTTCATATGACCCGCCAATTTGAGAAAAATGGCTACCATGTTTACGTGCATTGGGGTCTCGCTTTTAAATTAAATATTTTGCATAACATAACCTGCAAGTAAAGTGGCTATTTCCTGTCCAGAAGCGATCCATGTGTGTTCGCTGGCCCAGCGACAAATTAATTTCGCGTGCCTGTAACCAAAATTGTTTATGAATTGAAGCTTAAAAAACCACGCACGAAAATATAATTCATGAATACTTTGTACCTTACGTTTTATTGACTAATTTAGAACAATTATCAATTACTGCTTGCCTTCACATTTTCATCTGAATCTCACTATCTCACTATGAAAAGTAGTGTGTTCCAGCAAGGGCTTCTCGATCAAGAGCACAATAGTTCGAACGGATGACGCTAGACAGCGTACGGAATTGAGATATCCTCGCTCGCCATGACGTCACGAGCGAATGACGCTCCACCAGGCAAAACGAGCGTTATACACTCGAAGCCCGGTAGCACACGTATGCCAGTCATTTCTCAGTAGTATTCGGCAATAAAGTAATGAAACATGAAATGAAAGATGCAGTGAAATTGAAATTAAATGTACATAGCATAGTCATCTGTTCTGGAGCGGATTCTATACCTCAGATGGTTTATCTTAGTACCGCTCCCGCCACTCGGTGCTTTGTCGTCTGCTGGAAGACCTTTGCAGCAATCACGTGAGGGATTCCACCCACTGACATAAGCGCTGGAGCACGTACTTCATTCTGCCAATCAGAGCCACATTCACAACGGAGGGGAGGAGTAGGCCCCCGATCGCAGACGTCAGGAAGGGAGGGCTTGAATAGCTCATTGATATTATTTCTTTCCCTTTTCAAAGGAATGTTTCATAATAACGTTATATTAACTTTACCATCATTCATATGTTTAACTAACATTTATGTGCTTCCAATTGTGTAAAATTCAACGTATTCACATGCGGAGTGGTTAGTACATCGCGCTGCGACGCCAGAGGTCCCGGGTTCGAATCCTGGCTTGGGCATGAACGTTTGTGATGTGTATTCATCAATTTCATCATATCATTACTCACACCCCATCTTCGCAAGCCAAAAGTGGCACAAAAAGCGAAGTAAAATAAAGCAAATCAAATCATATCAAAATCGACTTATTCACAAGTAAAATTTAAATTTTGTGTTCAGAAATGTTCTGTAGGTATTGAAAGCACGAATCAGCAATCCAATCTTCGCGAAATGTTTGGTGTTATGTACAACATCGAATATATAAGGGGTGCAAGGGATGACCCCTTCTGAATGCACCAAATGTCCTCCTTACTTCCACGTAGTACGGACAACGAAGTTAGTAGTAAGGTGTGTTTTATACAGCGTATATTGATACACAATGTATGTTGAATTGTATCTTCTGCAATATGCTGTATATAGAAACAAACTGCCGGTGTACTAAGTGAGGTGAGTGTACACCCTGGATTGCATTTTGCAGACTAACGAGTCGCTGGCGTCTGGACTCGCAGCCAGTATAATCGTCAATGGGATTTGTGTTGTGGGCTGTCCATGTGTGTTTGTTCTTTTATCACTTCTATCTTATCACTCATCCTTATCTTCCCGATTACCCAAAAGTGACGTAAGAGTGAAGTAAAATAAGTCAGTCAATCGTCAAACAGCACTGTCAGTCGCCATGTTTGCAAGAAATATAGGTTTGGCAACAACGGACAACAGACGACAGACGATTGCTTGACGGTCTCACTTATTGTACACCGTATTGAACACCGTCGTCTACTGACGTCAGCGCGGAATGCCTTCATTGTTATGTTACTAAGTTCAGTAGTTACACTGCAGTTTTTCTGGGCTTGACCAAACAGGTATTATTTATGCTAGATCTCTAAACCCAACATGCCTAATCAGGGTGACTACTCACAGGGAATTTCTTGAATTCCGGGAATTTCTTGAATTCCGGGAATTTCTTGAATTCCGGGAATTTCTTGAATTCCGGGAATTTCTACAATTCCGGGAATTTCTACAATTCCGGGAATTTCTACAATTCCGGGAATTTCTGGAATTCGGGGAATTTCTGGAATTCGGGGAATTTCTGGAATTCCGGAATTATGCGTGAATTATTGGCTCAAGGAATTATGCGTGCATTCTGCGTGAAGTTTTCTCTGCAGACGAGAAAAATTACAGCTTTTATTAATCCAGATCCCATTGAATTTATACATATTTATAAATGCCCTGAGACAAGTGTTTCACAGCTTTTATTTTTATGGAAGAAGGAAAAGAAAGCTGCGTGGTAAATAAAAGAGAATTCTCTCAGTCAGTTTACTTAGATTGTTCTGCAAAGGACACTAACAATCTGACAGATGGAATATTATTGCAAGATAAGATATCTTGAAGTTGAGTTTGAAATTCTGAAGCAGTTAACAATTTTTAGTAGATTAATATATCCCGTAGATATACTCGTAGATATATTTCGAGTCTGAGTATGTGTAATGGCAAATGTAAACTACGAACCTTAAATTCAATATTTTAAATTTACATACCATTTAATTGAATTGAATTAGAATTTTTGAATACACTGGAATCACACTGAGCCTTTATACGAGGGCTGCTGGAAAAGTTTGTTCAAACTACCACAAACAGTGGCGCTATTGTTCCGCTATTATAAAAATCGGAAGAATAGACCTTTTTTATGTTTAAATTATCTTTGATTGTTTGTTTAAGCCTATTATTATCAATATATTTCTGTGTGTTTGTGTGTGGGTGGTGAGAGGTGATATTGAAGTTGAGAAAAAATCTGCATGTATCCTTGAATTTTTGGAAGATTCGCCTTGAAAGACGGGAATTATACTTGAATTTTATCATGGCCCTAGAGTGGCCAACCTTCTAACCTATACTGCAGGAGGCCTTAGAAAGAGCGCTTCGCGGGCTAACAGCAGACGTCGCTCGCACACTGTTGCCGATACTCTCGTGTCGTCTGCTCCTCAGCCGAACAAACAGGCCGAGGTAGCAAGAGGCAGAGGTCATTCACCCTTCCAGAAGGGTGCAGCGAGAGCTAGCTGTGGCAACCGGGCTCGCTCATTTGCGGACCTGATTGGTTCTCGTCTGCTGCAAGGCCGCGAAGCGATCTTTTTAAGGCCTCATTGAGTATAACAGCGAGAATATTTATCGTGACAGCAGTAGACTACTGTGTTCAATGCGGTGTCCTGTAAGTGAGATCCATTTCTTGGTGTACCAGGATAATCCTGGTCTAGGTGTAAGGCCCCTGGTGCGGTCCCCTTCCCCACAAAAGAAACGACGCTTTGCCAGTAATGGGCTTTGTACTCTGTATGGTACGTGTATAAGTAGATTATATGCTTATTCTTGTCTGGATAAACCAAATATACGAACAGACGGATAAGTTATTTCCCAGCGTTTCCGCTCATCGAACTCAACAGAACGACTTGAACACCGCTGTTTTGTTGTTCCCCAACAAAACCATCGACACAGGGGCAATTTGTATCGCAGGAACCTTTTGAGTGCACTAATTAGGAAGTTGATTGGTCCCTGAGGGAGTTTGTTTACCCTGTCTTCCCCACTTCCTCTCCGGCGCTGTTAAGAGTGAGCTTCCCCTTGTAAGAGCTACGGGGAGTGAAGATACCAAGAGGTGCTTTTTCACCGAGTATTGACGCCAACGCTTCGTTAGGAGTTCTCTCGTTGAGAATTTACACTCTTGTCTTTGATGTCCTCATTTCATATTGGTGAAAGGCAAAAAAGGTAAGCTACTTCTTGTACAGTCGCGGAAAGAAATGCTTTCCCCATAAGACTGGGGGAAGTATTTTTTCCAAGACTGTACATAGCAGTTTGTTTTCGCAATGTTATTTTTTCTTTAAGTCTTTTGAGATACCCCGCTTCTCCCTATAAGTAGTTGAGGTTCACCTAAAGGTCGTGATTTGCAGGTTGTCGTGTTTTTAGGATAACTTAAGGATGGAATAGTTCCGAGATTAGACGAGACTTACAATAAGGGGGGGAACCCCCGAATGTATCCTAACCTCCACCCGCATACATTCGAGGGTATGCACATGTCCCAGTGCCTCTGATATAAGCTGGGACGGCAGTTGCTCGTTTTACGGTTCCCCCGTTATCGTTACGCTCCATTGCTTTATTTGAAATTTGGATTTTACATAAATCTGGAAATAAAAATTTGACAATTACAATAATACTTAATAACATAATATATAACATAAATATAATTTAGTATAATTACATTGGTATCAGTACAGTACAATGTTAATACACCTATACCTTTCATTTTTACATGAATCTTCCCTGAATGTTTAAAATACGATACAAGTATTGTGTGTATGTATGCATGCATTGTTTAACATATACCGGACTTCGGGATCGGAAATCTATAGTTTTGAGAGCTCACGCGCCCTGCATATTACAATTGTCTTGTTACAAACAGTGCATAGGGAGCCAGAGAGCGACAGTAGATCAGCATGTGGTTTAAGACCATTAATTTAAGTTATATTAATTCAGTTGGATGGGTATGCTTCACCTCAGAGGCTGGGTGTTCCGCTGTCGGTCTCCAGCTCCCATATTTTGAAGATAGTTTGATGTGATAATGCGTGGTCAGTTCCCATTTGGAATTGTAAAATGTGTGTAGTATTGTGTGTGGAAGAAAGTTAAGACTTACATTCACTTTCTCGGTATCGTCTAGAGTCGTAAATTTCAACCTCGTTCTCGGTCTTGGGTCTCCCGCTTGTGTAGCGGTAATGTCCCGCGCTGTAATCAAGGGGTTCTTTGTTCGAGGCTTGGTGGATTCACATAGTGATTCGGCTCCCACTTTAAACTCTAGACCCAGTCCCGATTAGCCTATCTGTGCATTAAGTAGACTTAAAAACAAAAACTCAAATTCAAATTTGGTTAAAGTTCTCGTAAGGGACAGACAACTGAAATTTGCTAGTTCATTTAATTTGAATTCTGCGTTGAGAAACATTGCTGAAGGTGGCTTTTCGCTTATTTCACGGAAATAAGCTTCATTTGCGACATATCGAGTAAGTTTTCTTAGTTTCCTTTTGCCTTCGGTAACACACAAAATGGCGGTCACAGTTTCACTACTGTACTCGGCATGCAGTGTTTCCATCCCACTGCACCCAAAAATACCTACGTAGCCCCAGAAACCATTGACGCATAGCCCCACGAACCATTTCCGGTAAGGTTAGGTTAGGTAGGGTCACGTATAGGTTACAATAGTTGAAAATTGGTTTCGAAAATAATATGCGTAACTCCACACACCATTCTCGCATGACCCCACGAACCATTGACACAGCCCTTCAGACCATTTGCGGAAACGTACCTTCTTCAGTTACAAAAACACATGTTTGGAAACACTGACAGGGATTACGTCATCACATACAGGCTACATCCACCTGGAACTAAATGGATGCAAGAGCTTTCGTGCATCGGTCACACATTTATATCGAAAAATACATGATTTACCGGCAAAATTCAATGAACGATGCGAGAAAACACTTCCCCAAACTTCCAGAAGTATAAAGAAACTGCATTCTGTAAGTAATTTCTCCTGTAAATTTGATGAAATTCGTCTGTCCCTTACGAGAAATTTACCTCAAATTTGTTCTCGGTCTCGAGTCGAAAATGCCATTCTCGTTCTCGGTCTCGCATCGATTACTTAATTGTTTCTCATCTGTTGTTCGAGTTTCAAAACAACGAATTTCATTTACTTGCAGTTGTGTTAAAGAAGACACAATAAGATATTAGTTAGTTGCTTCGATTTTACGTACACCTATCTTGTTCTGGCCTTCGTGTGACTCGCTTGAGTTTGCTTTTAAGTCCAGTTTATGCACAGAAAGGCTAATCGGGACTGGACCTACAGTTTGTGGGATCCGAAACACCATGTGCCTCTACGGTGTATCGGAACCCGGAATCCCTTGATTACAAAGCGACTACGTAATCGGTTGATTTATTGATTTGCTATATTTTGTGCCACTTTTGGCTAATTTGCGAAGATGGGGATGAGTGATGAATGGACACTCACAAACATTTATACCCAGGCTAAGATTTGAACCCGGGCCCCCTGGCGTCGCAGCGCGATGTACTAACCATTGCGCAACGGGAGTCGGCTCTACGCCATCGGGGATGACCCTCGTCTAGAAATATGGTATCGTTTATTGGTGTTTTGCGGTTGATGGGCGTTCCCCGCATTAAATTCTGGACATAACTGTACTTCGTATTAGTAAAAGGCAAGGTATACTTCCGCTGTAGCACATACTCACATACAGCAAAGATGAAATGACAGTGGGAATTGAAGAAGATAAATAGTAACTAGAAACATTACTCGGGTTGGAAATGTACAATCACCGGCATTAAAATCGGGGCACCTAGATCCTCAAATACCCCTTCCCTGCAATGCGTCGGATGTGTTGCCTAACTCTACGGCGATAGGCCAACTTCAATCAGGGTTGTTAGAGGTCCAGGAATTTTAAATAAATAAAAATGTCCAGGAGAGAAAATCAGGAAGCGTAAATGGGTTTCTGGACCGTAAAGAGTTGAGTTGGTGTTTTAAGTCCACTATATGCACAGTAAGGCTAATCGGGACTGGACCTACAGTTTAAAGTTGAATCCGAACCACTATGTGCCTCCACAGTGGACCGTAAAAAACCTTCTTATTTGTAATGTATTTCAATTCGGTCCAGGAACCTTTTTTCCAGATCAATTTAAATTCGGTCCAGGAACTTTCCCCGGCTGAATTTAATCAGTCCACCAACCTTTTTCCGGCTGAATTTAAATTCGGTCCAGGAACTTTTTTTCAAGGTAACAATACTCAACTTGGACCGAATTTAAATTGTGCGAGAAGACAGGTTACGATCTTTCAGTGGAACCCAATTGAACCCATTAGAATTTATGGGATCCTGGACCTTTAAAAACCCTGACTTCAATAGCAACTTTCGATAAGAAGTTCGGGTATCGCCGCGGCAACACACACAACTCCATGTATGAAAGCGGGTATCTCAGGATGTAGGTGTCGTATTTTTATTGCCTGCGACTCTACATACGGCAACGGATGCTTAACGCCATGCAGTGTCAACTTGTTATTCGAAATCGATCATGATACGTACGTACGTAAGTGATAATTGACAAATTGTGATTAATTCCATGTTCTGACTAGAACGAAAGGGGCGATATACAGAATTGTGTACCCCTAGAAAGATTTCCTCAGTCTTACCAGGTTTTGCAGCTGGGTGCGAGCCAAGTGACGTAACAGGAGTGTTTTGCATAGTTCTACACTATTTGTTTCATCGACACACACATGGCGGAAACATTGCAACACGCTGGATTTCGTCACTTGGCTCGTACCCAGATTGAAGAAACGATATTTACTCCCAAAGCTGGTTCATATACCCAGATCGTCCTCAATAACACATAACCCCAATTTGTACTGTCAACCTCTTTGACGGCGCTACGACACTAAGGCAAAAACTGTTTTTTCCCCGTCATAAGCGACACTGCTTGGATTTTCCCCTACGATTTCTAATTTGTTTACCAGAATTAGCGACATTTGCGTACGTGCAGCAGCAATAGCGTCTCAAGAAAGTATTTTCCGAGGCTCAGATCAGTGGTTGTAATTATCACTTTAACCAATGTTTGTGGCGAAAGGTGCAGGAGTTGGGACTGACAAACGATTACCAAACAGATCCAGACGTGCGGCTGTGTATAAGAATGTGTTCAGCTCTGGCTTACCTCCCTGTGGCTGACGTCCATCATCGATGGCTGTCTGTGATGGAAGATGCGCCAAACCACGACATATTGAGAAAATGTTTGGATTATTTCGTTGAACAGTGGATGAACAACTTTGTTTTCGACATTTCCATGTGGAACTGCTCCCAACATCGGCACAGGACTAACAATGCAGTCGAGGGATGGAACCATACAGTTAATGTATTGACGGAAAAGTCAAGTCCTAACGTGCACCAATTAGTGAAGACTTTAAGATTAGAAGCTGTGTACAACGACTACTTATGTGAGAGGAAGGCCTTGAATGTTAAAGGGAAACGCTACGAGGACGTGTTCTGGGTGGGGATAGGCGTTCGCTAAATAAAAACAAAAATCTAATCTGTACTGATATTATTAGATGGATCTATAAATAAGTATTTCCGTTACATAGTTATACATCTTTCAGGGGCAACGTTTCAGCATTCAGAAGATCAATTAGAGTATCATCTGCCTAGGAAAGATTGATCTTATTGGCACCTCGGTGGGCGATGACCACGATCTCCACTACTGAAGGAAGCAAGTTCGATTCCTGGTATTGGTACCTCTGGGAATTGCCCTTCCTTACTTTCACTTAGTCACCATTTAATCCTCATTGCCATGGATGCTAATCGAAACGACACGATATTTACCAGTGTGTCGCTCTCGTCACGTGCATATTGTAAACAGTATATACTACACGTCACATCATTCAGTAAACAAATTTTCCTACTAAAGTTATTTTTTTCTGCTTGACGCTTCGTTTCGAATGTACGAACCCTTGAAAAATATAATCTTTTCTCCAGAGCGTGTATGCAACCACGGAGCACAGGCTCATAATTCTCACTAATGGATTGATTTTGTATCTGAAGAAGTCGCACAGTAAATCAATTGGGTGTTTTAGAATTTTCACTGTAAATTTTTTTGCAAATTTTAATTATATAATTATGCCCTGCGCCAATGGCCACCCGTTAAAGTTAGCACAGTTGAACGTGCGGAGTATGGGTGCCTTTACAAATTCACTGTGTGTGTGTAGGGGTGGGGGGTCTAAAATTCAAAGAAACTTCCGTGTAGTCCTTCCGTATGTCTCTGACAACGCTGGGAGGCACATAGTGGTTCGAATTCCACTTTTGCAAAGTAGGCCCAGTCCCGATTAGCTTTACTGTGCACAAAGTGATCTTAAAACACAAAATCAATCAATCTGGCAACGCTGCTCCTTCCTTTTCGCCTCTCTTATAACGCTACAGTAATCTTGCTCACTCTAGAGTTGGGTAGCACGCGTGCGTACGATAGCGCTCCTTCACAACAAAGACGAGTTGCCCAAAGATGTGCGGATTCTTTTTACACCCTATCCAGCAAATCTCTGGGGCAAGTGAACTAAAAACAAGTCTCTGCGCAATCTGCGCAAGTACTGACTCGATAGGACTGGGCCAATGAACGCGTGAGAGGGGAAGTGAATGCATGGAGGGGAAAACGCGGCTGCACGTACCAGCAGCGCACATTGCTTTGCTCTTCCAACTCGCTCTCTCCTCTTCTACATAGTTATGAGCGGCCTTGCTCCACAGATTCCCGACGCAAAGCGTACGTATTTCTCGTGAAATATTACACTCAAGAATTCCGTGAGATGTGTGTCATTGTGAGGCGGTGCACCATTCTGTGGGAATCGGCAATCTGGCAGAAAATTTGGTCCTGGGTGTTAACGACTTTAGGACCTCCTTGTACGAAAGCAGCATGAGACTAGAAGAAAAGAGAGAAGTTTTCAGTCAGCGGAAAAGAACTTTACGCAGTTACAGCGAAAACGAAACGTGATGGGGGGGGGGGGACTGATTCCGTAAAGAAAGAGAAGAAAATCAAATTTGTAACAAATCAGACGAAAGAGAGAGACACTCTGCTCAGTCTAAACTAAATCTTCGCTCCTTCCTCACTGAGGATAGGAGACGTTACGACGTATTTCTCTCATGGTTGTTTCGATCGTTCAAAGGCACGAATGTTTTTTTTTATTTTTAAAAAAAAGCAAGGATGGTCGGCAGTTATCGATCCTATTCTAGTTCGTTTTAAGAAAATCGCATTTCGTAATTCCTAGTGATTTGTCGCGCACGATGGGTATAATTTATTGACCAGGACGAACTTGACAGAATTCTTCAATTCTTGCAAGTGGATAGGATTTCTGCCAACCCAAGTTACTAACTCTGCTGAGAAGTCAAACATGTAACATTTTTCACGTCGACAAACTTCCTCAGTAAGTACAATCCAATTCATGTTATCCTTTCCAATGTCCTTCATTTGATAACATTCGATTTTTTGCATTGGGTATTGGATGAATGGTGTAATGTCACATATTTCCATTCATACGATATTAATTGATAGAATGTCTTGGTTAGGAAGTTTTGACTAATCCTTTCACATCGTTGCTCGTCGGAGTAAAAAAAAAATGCTTTTCTTGTTTGGTGGGAGACTTTGTGACGTCGCTTTCTCACGGCGGAAAAGTTGTGACGTCGCTTTCTCACTGCGGAAAAGTTGTGACGTCGCTTTCTCACGGTAGACAAAGTTGTGACGTAGCTTTCTCACGGTAGACAAAGTTGTGACGTCGCTTTCTCACGGTGGACAAAGTTGTGACGTCGCTTTCTCACGGTGGACAAAGTTGTGACGTCGCTTTCTCACGGTGGACAAAGTTGTGACGTCGCTTTCTCACGGTGGACAAAGTTGTGACGTCGCTTTCTCACGGTGGACAAAGTTGTGACGTCGCTTTCTCACGGTGGACAAAGTTGTGACGTCGCTTTCTCACGGTGGACAAAGTTGTGACGTCGCTTTCTCACGGTGGACAAAGTTGTGACGTCGCTTTCTCACGGTGGACAAAGTTGTGACGTCGCTTTCTCACGGTGGACAAAGTTGTGACGTCGCTTTCTCACGGTGGACAAAGTTGTGACGTCGCTTCCTCACGGTGGACATAGTTGTGACGTCGCTTTCTCACGGTGGACAAAGTTGTGACGTCGCTTTCTCACGGTGGACAAAGTTGTGACGTCGCTTTCTCACGGTGGACAAAGTTGTGACGTCACTTTCTCACGGTGGACAAAGTTGTGACGTCGCTTTCTCACGGAGGAATGAATCGAGACGCCGCTTTCTCACGGAGGAATGAATCGTGACGCCGCTTTCTCTTGGAAGAATGAATCGAGACGCCGCTTTCTCACAGAGGAATGAATCGTGACGCCGCTTTCTCACGGAGTAATAAATAAAGACGCCGCTTTCTCACGGAGGAATGAATCGTGACGTCGATTTCTCACGGAGGAATGAATCGTGACGTCGATTTCTCACGCTTGAATAATTTGTGACGTCGATTTCTCACGCTGGAATAATTTGTGACGTCGCTTTCTCACGCTGGAATAATTTGTGACGTCGCTTTCTCACGCTGGAATAATTTGTGACGTCGCTTTCTCACGCTGGAACAATTTGTGACGTCGCTTTCTCACGCTGGAATAAATTGTAACGTCGCTTTCTCACGGAGGAATATTCGGTAGCGTCGTCGCCTTGTAATCAAGGGGTCCTGGGTTCGATACCCGGTGGAGGCACATAGTGGTTCGGATCCCACTTTAAACTGTAGGTCCAGTCCCGATTAGCCTTACTGTGCATAAAGTGGGCTTAAAAGACCAAATCAATCAATCAATCAAACGGAGGAATAAATTTTGATGTCGCTCTCTCCGGGTTGAAGAATAGTTACGTCGTTTTCTCAAATGGTTATAAATCATCAGCACGTCACTGTTTCATATATTTACAGTATCATACAAATATAAAGTAATATATTTCTAACTGTTTAAACTGATCAATATAACTAAGGCTGGGAGCAAATAGCCTATACTTTATTTCTCTCCTCTTCGTCTTGGTATTGATTTGCAATCCTCTTAACTTCTGATGCCTGTCCAGAAGGAAGAAAATGTAACGCAACTAAATGTTTCTGCTTTAAAAACCTTCTAATATACATTAACATGGACTCTCCCAGGCTTTCTGTTAAAACTTGAATAGCAGCCAGCGCTGCCAAATCCCCATGAAATCATCCTACACATTCCTGGATGTGGATGTACTCCCCACTGACGCATACCAGTCTCAAGCGAGATACATGTGCTCGAGCGTGTGTGAGCGCGCGAGTACGTGTAGCAGCATCATCCCGTTTGCAAAAATAAACAGGCGGAAATGTCAATCTGTATCTGCTTCGGCGAGAAGCACCTACGGTACCAATTTACGATGACATGTTTTCCGACTCTTTCATCGCGACGACCAGAAAGCGGGTATGAATGACACTACGGGACTCCCGTTTGAGAGTCCCGTGGAGAAAAAGGAAGGATTCATTTTCACGAGACGGGCAGCTGTTGTGTGAGGCTTGGCGTCGTCGTGCAAGAAGCTGACTCATCTGTTGGTGGGATGTAACGTAGATGGAAACTATGCTAAAAGGGTGAAAAATAAGTTCTTTTGGATCGGTGAACTATGCTTGTGGTTACAGACCTCGTTATGAAAATATGCTGAGCGTGGTTTTATCTCAAACTGTTTGATAGAGAAGAAAAGCGGGAAAGCCTCTAAAGAGGATAGGAAAGGGTCTCGCTAGTCGCACACCCTATTGAACTTCCTCGTCAATATCAGCGAGGAATGCCTTCGTTGTTATACTCTGGAGTGACACGAAACGGCTCCCCCAATGAATATGTAATGGGGAATGGGATTATATGAAGGGGGAAGCTACTGCTGTTACCAATCTTCGCACCAGCGTGTACTGCTTCACTTTGCCCACTCAATCCCTCCTTTTCTATGCGCAACCCTGCTCCAGAGATACGAGAGACAGAGTATAGCTTATGTTTGATAGGTTTAGTTCTATTAGCATTACTACACTGCAATATTTATGGGCTTTACAAAAATATATTATTTATGCTAATAGAACGAAACCTATACCCTGTTCCAGCTAACTGTGGAGCTAGCCCGCGCATGCGTCAGACAAGCAAGGGAAATCTAGTGACTAGAGCGAAGTAGTACACGCTGCTCAAAGGCTGGTAACTGCAGTCGATTTCCCCCCTCCACGAAATTCTGTTCCTCTCGCTTGTTCATTGGCGGAGTCGTCTCGCGTCACTACTTGCGCAGAGACTTGTTTTCGTCTGCCTGCTCCAGTGTTAGCTGGGACAAGGTATAATAAGCCGAACCTAACAACGAAAACATTTATGTTATCGCTGGCTTCGAATCAAAGCCTAGGATAAGGTGTTCCTTGTGAGTGTCGCTTCATGAATTTCATCATATAATCAACGTCGCGACTAGCAAAAGTGACATAAAAAGAATACAAAATAATAAGAATAAAATAACATTATTGACTTTTTACTTTTATACAGCGCAGAAATAACTAAGACCGTCAATTTGTGCAGCCATCCAACTATCATAAAAAAGTACTATGACAGTTAAGGTATTCACTGCTATTATATAGTTAATTGTAATTACTGTAAATTTTAGCATGAAAATTTCAAAGGATAAAACAAAGTCAATACAGTAAAAGAAAAAAAAAAGTTTCTAGAGTGAAAATAGTGATAAACGATAAAATAATTAAACAGGTAACAGGTTTCGTATATTTGGGAAGCCATATTTCACAGTTCGAACACCAAAAAAAGTTGAGAAAAATGTAATAAAATATAATCGATTAAATGGAATTTTGAAAAGAAATGTTGGAAAACTATGAGAAAAGGAATTCAAATTAGGTGTTATTCTTATTACATATTGATAAGAAAATCTATTGTGTGTTTGACACTGGTGACAGATAAACTTCAGAAAGGGGATCCTAGTGCCACATTATTGTCATCACTGAAAAAAAACCTCTGGAAAACTGAACAATTATGAAAATATTCGCTAAACTGAATAATTAGCGAAGAGAGTAGCACCAAAACCAAATAATATGAAACAAACGAACCGGACTGATTCCCGAAAACAGTAGCAGAGAACCGGACTGATTCCCGAAAACAGTAGCAGAGAACCGGACTGATTCCCGAAAACTAGCAGAGAACCGGACTGATTCCCGAAAACTAGCAGAGAACCGGACTGATTCCCGAAAACAGTAGCAGAGAACCGGACTGGTTCCCGAAAACAGTAGCAGCGAAACGGACTGGTTCCCGAAAACAGTAGCAGCGAAACGGACTGGTTCCCGAAAACAGTAGCAGCGAAACGGACTGGTTCCCGAAAACAGTAGCAGAGAACCGGACTGGTTCCCGAAAACAGTAGCAGCGAAACGGACTGGTTCCCGAAAACAGTAGCAGAGAACCGGACTGGTTCCCGAAAACAGTAGCAGCGAAACGGACCGGTTCCCGAAAACAGTAGCAGCGAACCGTACCGGTTCCCGAAAACAGTAGCAGAGAACCGGACTGTTTCCCGAAAACAGTAGCAGAGAACCGGACTGGTTCCCGAATACAGTAGCAGCGAAACGGACCGGTTCCCGAAAACAGTAGCAGCGAACCGTACCGGTTCCCGAAAACAGTAGCAGAGAACCGGACTGTTTCCCGAAAACAGTAGCAGAGAACCGGACCGGTTCCCGAGAACAGTAGCAGCGAAACGGACCGGTTCCCGAGAACAGTAGCAGCGAAACGGACCGGTTCCCGAAAACAGTAGCAGCGAAACGGACCGGTTCCCGAAAACAGTAGCAGCGAAACGGAACTGGTTCTCGAACACAGTAGCAGCGAAACGGACTGGTTCCCGAAAACAGTAGCAGAGAACCGGACCGGTTCCCGAAAACAGTAGCAGAGAACCGGACCGGTTCCCGAAAACAGTAGCAGAGAACCGGACTGGTTCCCGAAAACAGTAGCAGACAACCGGACGGGTTCCCGAAAACAGTAGCAGCAAAACGGACCGGTTCCCGAAAACAGTAGCAGCGAAACGGACCGGTTCCCGAAAACAGTAGCAGCGAACCGTACCGG
This sequence comes from Lepisma saccharinum, assembly GCF_977018435.1. Taxonomy (NCBI): domain Eukaryota; kingdom Metazoa; phylum Arthropoda; class Insecta; order Zygentoma; family Lepismatidae; genus Lepisma; species Lepisma saccharinum. Next base: position 18,551,729 of record NC_139250.1, on the reverse strand, counting down.
TTCCCGAAAACAGTAGCAGCGAAACGGACTGTTTCCCGAAAACAGTAGCAGCGAACCGTACCGGTTCCGGAAACCAGTAGCAGCGAAACGGAACTGGTTCCCGAACACAGTAGCAGCGAAACGGACTGGTTCCCGAAAACAGTAGCAGAGAACCGGACCGGTTCCCGAAAACAGTAGCAGAGAACCGGACTGGTTCCCGAAAACAGTAGCAGACAACCGGACTGGTTCCCGAAAACAGTAGCAGCGAAACGGACTGGTTCCCGAAAACAGTAGCAGCGAAACGGACCGGTTCCCGAAAACAGTAGCAGCAAACCGTACCGGTTCCCGAAAACAGTAGCAGCGAAACGGACCTGTTCCCGAAAACAGTAGCTGCGAAACGGACCGGTTCCCGAAAACAGTAGCAGCGAAACGGACCGGTTCCCGAAAACAGTAGCAGCGAAACGGACCGGTTCCCGAAAACAGTAGCAGCGAAACGGACCGGTTCCCGAAAACAGTAGCAGCGAAAGGGACCCGTTCCCGAAAACAGTAGCAGCGAATCGGACTGATTCCGGAAAAGAATTGCAAAAAAGAATCATTCAAATCGAATAAGAGTGCAATCATTTAGATGAGTCATTGTTGGTCTGACATCTAGCATGAAATAATATAATATTTTAACGTAGCATGAAGTAGAAATCAATCCGTGTTCTATTTGGTAAAGGGAGATATCCGTTCGTCTACGATGCCAGGTGAGGCGTGCTTCCTGTCTCTTTCCTGAGCAGATCTCGTGGCTGCAGATATTGGATCGTAGTCACGAAATCTTGACTGGATATTCCGATTCGTGTTCGAGACTCAACTAAGCTTATTAGGATTTTTTTTCTCCCTCAAAATTGCACGGCAAGCGGAAGAGGGGAGTCAAATCAACTCTTTTCACTTCTTGAAAGCACTTGCAGAGAGGGGGAGAGTAAGACACGAGGAGAGGGAGAGAGAGAGATGGATAGTTAGAGAAAACGAGAAGGGAAATAGAGAAATAGAGAGGGGGAGAGAAGAGACTTCGTTGAGAGGAAACCAAAGAGACTGATATGAACTTTCTATACTCCGTCTAAGTTATCTCTGGAGCAAGGTCGCGCATAGCGGCAGAGGAGGAGAAATCGAGTGGGCATTTTGAAGCAGTACACGCTGCTGCGAAGGAGGGTAACTGCAGTCACTTTCCCCCTCCATGCAATCCCGTTCCCTATCACGTGTTCATTGGTGAAGCCGTCTCGCGTCACTGCTTGCGCAGAGACTTGTTATCGCTCGCTTGCTTTAGAGATAACTGCGGCAGAGTATTGTTAAAATGGATATATGCAGTGGCGAACATTGTGGAAAGTTCACCTTAGAGCATTAACATTTTGGGAAAAGTTCGCCTCAGAGGATTAACATTTTTGGAAAGTTCACCTCGGAGGATTAACATTTTGGGGAAAGTTCACCTCGGAGGATTAACATTTTTGGGGAAAGTTCACCTCGGAGGATTAACATTTTTGGGGAAAGTTCACCTCGGAGGATTAACATTTTTGGGGAAAGTTCACGTCGGAGGATTAACATTTTTGGGGAAAGTTCACGTCGGAGGATTAACATTTTTGGGGAAAGTTCACGTCGGAGGATTAACATTTTTGGGGAAAGTTCACCTCGGAGGATTAACATTTTTGGGGAAAGTTCACCTCGGAGGATTAACATTTTTGGGGAAAGTTCACCTCGGAGGATTAACATTTTTGGGGAAAGTTCACCTCGGAGGATTAACATTTTTGGGTAAAGTTCACTTCGGAGGATTAACATTTTTGGGGAAAGTTCACCTCGGAGGATTAACATTTTTGGGGAAAGTTCACCTCGGAGGATTAACATTTTTGGGGAAAGTTCACCTCGGAGGATTAACATTTTTATGGAAAGTTCACTTCGGAGGATTAACATTTTTGGGGAAAGTTCACTTCGGAGGATTAACATTTTTGGGGAAAGTTCACCTCGGAGGATTAACATTTTTGGGGAAAGTTCACCTCGGAGGATTAACATTTTGGGGTGGAAAATCCACTTTGAAGGATTAACATTTTGGGGTGGAAAATCCACTTTGAAGGATTAACATTTTGGGGTGGAAAATCCACTTTGAAGGATTAACATTTTGGGGTGGAAAATCCACTTTGAAGGATTAACATTTTGGGGTGGAAAATCCACTTTGAAGGATTAACATTTTGGGCTGGAAAATCCACTTTGAAGGATTAACATTTTGGGCTGGAAAATCCACTTTGAAGGATTAACATTTTGGGGTGTAAAATCCACTTTGAATGATTAACATTTTGGGGTGGAAAATCCACTTTGAATGTTTAACATTTTGGGGTGTAAAATCCACTTTGAAGGATTAACATTTTGGGGTGTAAAATCAACTTTGAAGGATTAACATTTTGGGGTGTAAAATCCACTTTGAAGGATTAACATTTTGGGGTGTAAAATCAACTTTGAAGGATTAACATTTTGGGTGGAAAATCCACTTCGAAGGATTAACATTTTGGGGTGGAAAATCCACTTCGAAGGATTAACACTTTGGGTGAAAAATCCACTTCGAAGGAATACATTTTTGGGGAAAATCCACTTCGAAGGAATACATTTTTGGGGAAAATCCACTTCGAAGGAATACATTTTTGGGGAAAATCCACTTCGAAGGAATACATTTTTGGGGAAAATCCACTTCGAAGGAATACATTTTTGGGGAAAATCCACTTCGAAGGAATACATTTTTGGGGAAAATCCACTTCGAAGGAATACATTTTTGGGGAAAATCCACTTCGAAGGAATACATTTTTGGGGAAAATCCACTTCGAAGGAATACATTTTTGGGGAAAATCCACTTCGAAGGAATACATTTTTGGGGAAAATCCACTTCGAAGGAATACATTTTTGGGGAAAATCCACTTCGAAGGAATACATTTTTGGGGAAAATCCACTTCGAAGGAATACATTTTTGGGGAAAATCCACTTCGAAGGAATACATTTTTGGGGAAAATCCACTTCGAAGGAATACATTTTTGGGTAAACCTGCTTCAGACAAATAAAATTTGCGTAAAAATCACTATATGAGAATAGAATTTGGGAACAAAATACTTTTTCCATGTAAAATTACTTCGGTGTAATACATTTAGAAGAAAATTTACTTCGGGGAAAATATTTTATAAGCAAATATGCTTCTGTGAATACATTTTTGGAGGGACATTCGGTTCGGAGGAATGCATTTTGGAGGAAAATTCGCTTAGGACGATGCATTTTGGATATAAATCCACTTAAGTCAATGCATTTTGGAGGGAAATTCCACTACTGCAGAATAAAATATTCAAACCCTGCTCCCAAGCTGAAACAAAAGAACCACGTCTCTCATTAATTCTCATCAATGAAACATGAAAGTGCTTTCCTGTTCGATGAGACCCTTTTCACGTTCGGTAATAATGCAGACGTAAAAAAAAGTTCCTGACTGAAGGATTCCTGCCCGATATTTAAAGAGAACGCCAAAGCCTTCATAGAGGAACCCAACCTTCGTCGGATCCTTAAATAACAAAAAAGAGAAGCCGCGGTTGTAAATCTGATCTTTCAGGCGGACGTGTGTGAAATCCATTAACCCACATCCACACACGCTCGCACACTGGCTACTTGTCTCCCTTTGCACATAAACAAAGAAGGCGGCCGCTCCTTCACTTCGGATCTATTTTTAGATTCGCGGATCTATTTTCGCTCTCGTAATATCCCTCCGCGCTACACTAGCTTATTTGCTCCGCCTGTTTTGGTATCCCGATTACAATTCTTGTCTTTAACCCTTCCTTCTCGGTTCTTTGTCATTTTCTTTCTGGTGTCCGGAATGCGCTCTGAACGGAAACTTGTGCGCCAGGATCCGGAGGCAGTGTTGCCAGCTGCGTAACATAAAAATGTTCCAAATGTCTTGAAGGTCATAAAAACTATGCCTTGGAAGTCCTAACTGTTGACCCAGAACAAGGTTCTTGTCGCAAGGAACGTCCAAACTTTCATTTCAGATTTCGGTTGAAAGTTTTCGGCCCCATCGAACCCGGTGCTTTGAGTTTTGCGGTCAGGAGATACATGCGTGAACAGGGCTTAATTTTTTCAGTAACGTTTTCTTGCAGTAACTTTTGTGGACTGACATGACTTTTCGCAGTCCCACCGAGAGCATTTCCCGCTTTGAAGACGCGGGTTCGACATTTCAAACAGTCCACAGGACACTTCTGTTGAGCGATCTATCATGAATTCTAAAATGAATTCTAAACGGATGATTATCCGATATCCATTTTGAACGCAACGGATGATCCTAATAGTTCGGATATCCGAATAATCCAATTATCTGGTTAAGGCGAGGAGGGACAATTTCCCCTAGGTCTTTCTCGCTGGGGCAGCTGCTGATCACTGTTGCCAACTTCGCTCTTTTGGAGCCAGATCTAGCTCTTTCGTGCACTCGTTTGATTGTGAACTGTGGCACCCGCCTTCTGCCCCACTATAATGCCACCACTGGCTCCGGCCCATACATACCAACTTTTGCCATGAGTGTACATTTTGCACGAGACGTGATATTCGTATAGCTACAGGCTGCGTCACCCACCTCTTCTTTCCTCCCCATGTATTTTTATATATAGCGCTGTGGCTAAGATGAAGATGACAATTTTGTTATCCGGGAACCCTTTATTTTCGATTTTATATTAACATCATTGGATTATTGCGATGGGTGATGCCGCCAAATCTAGGCGGTGAAAACTTAAGAATAAATTGCCATCACTTTAAAGCTAACGGTAATAGCAGCACCCCCACCCCTCTGACAACTAAAATTACCCAAGTATTCACTTTATGCAGCCTTCGTTAATCTAGCTCCTTGAAAGTCCTCTTTAGCTATATTAATGGTGAAATTTAGCTCTGTTATGCACATCAGGTTTGGCAACACTGCTAGGATGGCCGTAGGAGGCAAGGAAAAATGCACTAGGCTTATGGGACCATTATTTTATTCGTTCTCTCGGGAATATCAAACATCCGATGACGTAGAAAAGTACATGGACAGAAAAATGACATGTTGAACTATGTCATAGTAGTAGGAAAAGTCGAAACTCCCATTTGATGAGCCGTAACTTGAAGTTGAAGTTGATGTCCCATAAGAAATACATGGGATTCGGTAAATACTAAGTCATCATATTTTTCAAAAATCGTACAAGGCTTAATAATCAACTTAGGAAACCGCTTCCACTTGCCACATGGGCGGAGATCTTTTTAGTAGCATTGCTCATTCCGACGATATTGGAATAAATGCATGTCTGGTGCGTAATTGTCCCTCTTCGCCTTAATCCGAATATTTGAATAGCAATAATATCCGGATAGAACAAATTTGATTAAGAATTTGTAGACCATCGAATATAAGGTGCTACTCGTATTTTGGTCGATATTTTGACCATGCAGCTGATTACAAAATTCCTGTTTTCTTATTATCTTGATACTTTTCTGTTCGGTCGGAAACACTTACAGTGGGTTAAACGAAGCTTTGGCACGCCATGGGAATGCACCCCTCCCTCCCCCGAATGCAAAGTTACGTATGGAAGTTGGCGCGAATTTTAAATTCGTTCACTTATTTGACAAAAAAATGTATAACTGGTAGACAATTTGACCAATCTACTTCGGGTAACTTTTGTTTTTCAGCTAAAACATCAGGGCATGAAACCGTGTATAAATCAAAACGCCAACGTCAATAAGAGCGGTTGGGTGGGCCGCGGCCCCTAACTTTCTATGAAAAAATCATAAAAATGGGAAGTTTGCCCCCTTTCCCCCCGCTATTTTGGAAAGGGGACGCAAACTTTAGCCTTATTTTCAAAGAATTGTCTTTTTTCAACCGAAAGAAAGTCCTTTCAAGTTCTTGGGTGAATTACCTTATCGAATATATGAAACAAACTCCACATTTTTGATTTTTTTCCATTGAAAGTTGGGGGTCGTGGCCCAGCCAACCACTCTTATTGGATTTAGCGTTTTTATTTCTAAACAGTTGCATGCCCTGATGGTCTAGCTGCAAAACAAAAGTTACTCGAAGTAGATTGGTCAAATTGTCTACGAGTTATAACGTTTTTGTCAAATAAGTGAATTTAAAATTCGCGTAAAAGGCCTCGGGGTTACTTTCGGACGACCCTCTCGGCAGAGTAACGGTAAAACGGATAAACGATAACACTGTTCGGATAATGAACATTCGGATATCCGAACATTTAGGATAATCAGAATATCCGATATCCGGATAGAAAATTAACCGATATTCGGATAGAATTTAATCTGATTTGGCCATCCATAGTCTAGAAAAGTTGATTTTACAAGGCCATCTTGTCTCGTTACCAATCATTCCTGCATTTCTTAGCTGCTACATTTAGAAAAAAGGCCTTTTTTCTGTAGAGCGAAGACCGCGACGAGGCTAGGAACATTTCTTGTCACGTCTCGAGAATGAAGAAGCATGCTTAGTTCTTGTATCATGAGCCACTGTCCTGTCTTGTTCTTATCTCGTGTTAAATCAACCTGAATGGCAATTCGTTTCACCACGAAATGTAGTTTTTGAAGCGAAAAGGTGGGAAAAGGACAAGATTCGGTTCCGAAAGTTACCAGCTGGCAACAGTGGCACAGGCCAACTCCCAAGCGGCAACAGGAGAGTACAGAGAAAGAAGGTGTAAAAAAAAAGAGAGAGAGAGAGAGAGAGTATATGCGGCAGCTGGTCTTCTCCTTTTGGAACCTGGTCAGAAATTTTGCAACTTTTCGCGGAAAATCTTCACACAAAAGATGACTTCCTTTTCTCCTATGACATGAAGCGAATGTTGTGTTCTCTCAAAAGGAATTTTTATGTTACCAAGACGCGTTTGCAAAGGTAACTTTTAAACATAACCGAATTTTAGTTACATCGTCCAAAAGAGTAATCAGTTATTATTAAGTTTACTTCAAAAAGTAACTAAGTTACTTTTTCAGTCACTTTATTCTAAACAAAATACAACTTTTTTAGATAGAATACAACTTTGTTAGATAGAATACAACTTTGTTAGATAGAATACAACTTTGTTAGATAGAATACAACTTTGTTAGATAAAATTCAAATTTGTTAGATAAAATTCAAATTTGTTAGATAAAATACAACTTTGTTAGATAAAATACAACTTTGTTAGATAAAATACAACTTTGTTAGATAAAATTCAACTTTGTTAGATAAAATTCTACTTTGTTAGAGAAAATTCAACTTTGTTAGAGAAAATTCAACTTTGTTAGAGAAAATTCAACTTTGTTAGAGAAAATTCAACTTTGTTAGAGAAAATTCAACTTTGTTAGAGAAAATTCAACTTTGTTAGAGAAAATTCAACTTTGTTAGAGAAAATGCAACTTTGTTAGATAAAATGCAACTTTGTTAGATAAAATGCAACTTTGTTAGATAAAATTCAACTTTGTTAGATAAAATTCAACTTCGTTAGATAAAATTCAACTTCGTTAGATAAAATTCAACTTCGTTAGAGAAAATTCAACTTTGTTAGATAAAATTCAACTTTGTTAGATAAAATTCAACTTTGTTAGATAAAATTCAACTTTGTTAGATAAAATTCAACTTTGTTAGAGAAAATGCAACTTTGTTAGAGAAAATTCAACTTTGTTAGAGAAAATGCAACTTTGTTAGATAAAATACAACTTTGTTAGATAAAATACAACTTTGTTAGAGAAAATACAACTTTGTTAGAGAAAATACAACTTTGTTAGATAAAATACAACTTTGTTAGATAAAATACAACTTTGTTAGATAAAATACAACTTTGTTAGATAAAATACAACTTTTGTTAGAGAAAATTCAACTTTTGTTAGAGAAAATTCAATTTTTGTTAGAGAAAATTCAGCTTTTGTTAGAGAAAATTCAACTTTTGTTAGAGAAAATACAACTTTAGATAAGATATAACTTTTTTAGATAAAATATAACTTTATGACAACTTTGTTAGATAAAGTACAACTTGAATAACATGCTTCAGACATGAATTTCAAGCGAAGTGTTCATTTTTTACTGTGATACTATAAAAGGTAATATCAATTACCAGTAAGTTATTATGAACCCTATATATTTAAATATAAAAAAATAAAGACAATAAATTCAAACCAAACTACAGACTCCGTGGACAGTCTTAGGAGAGTGGTCTTGCCTACCGAACGTACTGCATGACGTATTAGAAATACGTATCAGTCGCTTAATGAGAATGGGCATGCTTTTAATTTTGCTGTTAGGTTGATTAATCTAGTTTATTTTACTTCGCATTTCTGCAACTTTTGACTAATCGCGAAGATGAGGGCGACTGGTATAATGAAATGATGAAGGGCAAGGAACACCAATGCCCGGACAGGGATTTGGACCCTGGGTTCTGGTGTTGTAGACTCTGCCAAGGAAATCTGCAAACTCGGCACAAAAGGTGTTTCAGCGCAACATCCACCAGGAGGCTTTACGTTTTTTCAATAAAAATATTTACGGAATTTGACAGGTTCTGGAGCGGGAAAACTTTTATGAACTCCATTAGATGTTTCGCCTCTGAAATACTAGCTGCGACAGCTGCTGCCATCTGGCGTTAACTGGGAACTCCTAGATTCCCAACCGAATATGGCTGCACGTATGTTTTTTGCAGACTCTGCAGATAAGCTAATTGGGACTGGATCTACACCTTAAGGCGGGAACCGAACTTGTATGTGCCTCCAGCAGATATAGAACACGCAACCTCTAGATTGGAACGAATTGAATGAATCAATTTGTTTTGCTTTGCATTTATCCCACTTTTGGCTAATTGCAAAGATGAAGATGAGTGGTAATAAGATGAAGGAGATGAAGATGCAATCATGAACACATATGGACAGCACACATCAATGTCTCAGAGGATTTTACTGGTCATTGGTCCAGGCGCCAAAGTATCGCTATTTTGCAAGATGTGGTCCCTCTTGATTGGGCGACGACATTAATGTGTGTGTGTGTGTATCTGTATGTATGCGTGCGTACCTACGTGCCTCTTTTGTGAGTGTGCATTCATTAATTGCACCCTGTCATCACTCATCCTTGCCGTGGTGATTAGTAATAAATCACAGAAAAGTGATGTAAAGTAAACTATATCAATCATACAGGGTGGCGCACGAACAGTTGACACATTTCAAATCTAAATTTTAAAAGAAATAAACTGTGGTCTGAGCTGAACAATACACAAGCGCATTCGGTAGTCCTTGGAAATACGGGTAGGCGGCCTATCGCTGGGCGCGCTGGGCATGGTCTATAACTTGACAAGTTTAAAAACAAGACGCTGCAATCCATTGTTTGCGCACCTTACATCACATTTCCCCACTCCATTGTCTGCGGGGACGTTCATTCGCAGTGTTGCAAACTGGAGGGAGCTGAATCCTCTGAGAATTTTCAACGAAATTTGAATGTGAAAGGCATGAATTAGTATCCCGTCACCTACGCTACCTATTGATTGCGCTAAATTCTAAATACATTTTGATATTTTCCCTTTAAACCTTAAATGAAATAAGTTGTATTAGGGATATTTCTTACCAGCATAATAAATGTATGAAATAAAACGATAGAAAAATGAAAAATATATAAACGATAGAACTGAGCTCACCTTCTAAATGTTTTCTAGTTCTCCTTCTTCAGTTTCACTCTCCCACTCGTCCGAGTCTGTATCTACCGATGAATCTGTGTCCGTGTCTGAATCGGCTTCACCAAGTCTAATTATCAGTTCATCTACACGCTCGTCCATAAGTCCATCTTTCAAAGTAAGAATCTTGCAGCCAAGAGTAAAGAGCATGACTATTTCAATGCTTTAGAAAAGAACACAGGCAAGCGTGTTATCAGATTGCCTTCTCGTGGTGATTGTTGTACGATAAACAAACAAACCAACACCCCACTCGGTTTAAAAAACAAACAAAAAAAAACTGGACACTGCTCGATGTCGCATTCAGAAAATGAAGTCATTCGCCCTGTAGTTTCTCTTAGTTATAAACCTTAACGCACGTGCGTAATACTACAGTTTACGATCGGCGCACCGCACGCATTTTCAAAGGCCGGATTAAATAAAATGAACCACTGATATAATAGGAGCCTGCATGCACCGTCACGCTAAACAGTGAAAATTGTTTGTCATATTTGTTTTAGCTTAATTTTGCTGAGTTGGCACCACTGGTAATCTCAACGCCAGACCAGTGAGTAGAAGAGTGGTGGGGAGGATGACGTAATACGAAGTGCTCCGCAGCGATCTGCGCATATCGGGACTTAACTTGTCAGGCTATAGTAAGCACATCCATTTCCCGGCAGTCAGTGCAGCGCGCCAAAACAGTCCTGTTGTATGCAGAAACGAAGAGCGTTACAAGTACGCAACGAAAATTTCGCTCATTTCAAAACACGATGGGCTCCAGCAAGAAACGCCATTCTTCGTTTGTACCGTACGTTCGAGGAAGAAGCCACCGTGAAAGAAGAAAGACGACCTCGCGTTGATCAAGTTCGGACCCCTGAAAACATTGAGGCTGTTCGAGTTGCCATGACACGTAGCCCTCACATCTCACCTCACCCCACCTATCCCTCGCACCGCTAATGTTGTGTTGGACTTTTTGAACACAGTTTTTGGTGATAGAGTGATTTCCAATCGATATCCTGATCGTCACAATGGAGGTTTCTTCTGGCCGCCTTCAAGCCCAGATTTAAATCCCTGTGATTTTTGTGTGTTTTTTTAAAAGGAAAAACTCTTCCCCTTAAAGCCAGCAAACATTATGGAAATGCGAGGTTGGATAGTTCAGTTGTGTGGTTATATTCACGAAGACATGTGCCGTAGAGTGGTAAGAAATATGCGCACCCGCCTTGAAGAGGTTGTTCGGCTAAACGGGGCCATACTAAACATGAGATACAGTGAGAAAACTTTACACGGACAGACATTCTGTATGTCATAATATGCACATGTAATATTTATAAATAAATTTGCAATCTAAATTTCAAATGTGTCAACTATTCGTGCGCTACCCTGTAGATAAATACATACTGTAGATAATATAAGACACACACACACTGAGAGAGAGCGAGAGAGAGAAGGTATGTTTCAGCATTTAGGGTGGCTGTTTGACACGTCCCCTTTCGATTCCCGGTGTGCTGGAGGTCAGGTGGAATTTTTCCCAGCAACATCCGTACATGGAGAGTATCTGGAGTTCACCCAGCCTCTAATAAATCGACACGGGAAGATAAAGGCGACCGGAGCGTGGTGCTGACCACACCTCCACAAATGACAGAGATTGTGGAAGTGTTGGACCCTGCGACCACATCCCCCCATATGCCTTGACGGTATAACAAGAACTGGCGTCCTATTGTTGTTGTTGTTGATTTGTTCATAACTGTAGAGAAAAGCCTAAAATAAGCCTCAGCATCTAAACGCACGGTCATGAAAATAGGCGGCTGGGCAGAATTGCACTGTTGCCACATATGGGGAAAGCAAAGCGAAAGCGGGACAAAAGTCGCTGGTTCCCGCGCACTGTGTGGCAACGTCAACCGGGCTGCGTTGCCTAGTTCGAGCGTGAGGCCGACCTCTCTCTGGGGCACTTTTGTGTCATCCCTGACCTTTCTAGCAAAATATTGTCAGTTTGTATCACGTGGATTACAAAGCCCAACTCTACAACGAGATCTTTCATTCTTAAACCTCCGAACACAAACGGGGTTGTGCTCCGACGTGGCAAAATCGCAAACTTCTGCAATGCGCCTAATTTCATGGCCGTGCCTTTTTGTTATGCTATGTAATTTGTTCTAAGCCTTGCCTCTGGGTAACTTCTAAACTCGTCTGTGTAGGGATAATTAATCTGCCGTGACAGTTTCTAAACTCCTTCTCAGCAATCAGGATAATTTATACCATGCTCCTAACCCCGCAACTAAATTTTAATCTCTTATTAACATATATTTGCTTACAGCTCTATCAACATTACGTCTTCTTGCACGTTATTTCTTGTTTAAAAGATAAATAGCTGAAACTTGAAATATGTACCAGCGTTTCCTTAGTTGAGATGTCAGGCTATACTCTATCCCAGGGATCTCTGGAGCAAGGCGTATAACGGCACTGCTTCATTGCTCCAAACAGCTGGTAGCTACAGTTCTTTCTCCCCTCCACGCAATCCGGTTTCCTCTCACGAGTCACTACTTGCACATTACTTGTTTTCGTTCGCTTCCTCCAGAGATTCCTCGGACAGAGTATAATTGATATCTGAATTTTTCAAAATCCAATTTTATAATTTTTTGTTGTGGTCTTGTGAATGTTTACCTAATAAATTAAAATTTTAATGTTGATTGATGATTGAGTTACTTCGCTTTTCTGCCACTTTTGGCTAATCGCGAAGGTGAGGATGAATGGTAGGATTATACTGAATGGGAGTCCAGACACCAGAGCCTCGTTAGTCTGCAAAATTCAATCCAAGGTGAACTATGTGGAAGGGAGCTTGACATTTGTGAGCCTTTGGAAATGTCACCCCTTACACCTCTTCTTTAATCTTGAAAAATATTTACAATATTAGTAAAGGAAAAGTATTAAATTTCAACAGGTTCGAAAATTTTAGTTTAGAAACAGGTTAGACATTGTATTTAATGTTATCAATTGCTTGAAGTATATGGTTTTAATGAAAATTAATATTTCATGTATTCTTCTTTCCAGAGTCACTCACCAGAAGCCAGGTAGGTGGCGTTCTCCTGTCTGTTGAGAATTAACAATAAGGTATGTTGAAAATCTAGCACTTAGTGGTGGCCGCGGTGGCTCAGTCGGTAACGCGTCTGACTACCATGCTAAAGGTCCCGGGTTCGATCCCCGGCCGGTTCAAATCCGGGAACTTTTCTAACGGTGGAAGCGGCCCCGGCGCCCACCCAGCGTCGAATAACATGGGTACCTGGGGGAAACCCTGGGGGGTAAAGGCGGTCAGGGGCGTGATGCTGATCACATCACCCCCACTCACGACCGGATCAAGAAAGTGTGGGGCGTTACCCCCGCACCCCCTATACGCCTTCATGGCGTGGTGCTATGCACAGGGGAACACTTTACTTTTTTTTTATTTACTTTACTTTAGTGGTGGTTTCCATCCTGTCGCTTGGTCTGTTTTGCTTTCGCAACAAGAAAACTGACAGTTCTCTACGTGTAGTAATGGCGGACATTCATTTACGTCATCACAGTTGCATCATGGGAACAGATGACGTCATACCACGGCAGTTCTGGTACCGAGTGCTTCTGGTAAACGTTTCAATCGCAGTATTTACATTATATTTGCCACGGTTATTTAAACGAGCATTGGCTGCTCAAATAGTAATTCGTGTACAAGTTCCAAAGCGCTTTTGCAGTATATTTGCAGTTGTTTTAGCAGAGAGAGCTTGTTTGTTGTTGTATTTGCCTGAAAACTGTTCACAGGGTTTAGTTGGAATTTTGGAGCGGAGTGGCTGTCAGATAATAAACATAATAACGACGATAACAGATGTTAATTTATAACATTTAAGGTGATATATTCACAATACCGGGGAGTATTATTGTAGATTTTTGTATGCGCAAAATTTCTCAACACGTTTCAATATGGCGGATGAAACAATTTTTTTTAATGTTGTGAATGATTCGAATTGTGCTCATATTTGTGTAGACTGCATTTATGGATATTAAGAAAGTAATCTCTCGGCTGTATGTTTTAAATAAAATCTCTGTAAAATACTTCGTCGTACAGGAGGGGCGGGGTCGAAATGGGGCCAAGACACCAATAGTGTCTTAAATATAAATGTGTATCAACCAGGAACACTGGGTGCTTCAACTGGTATTGCATATGATTAAGATAGGTCAAACTGTTTCAAGATGATAGACGAATAATAGATTTTGCCTGTGTTGTTTACTCTAAATTCTGCGGATATTTTCGAATCTCTGTTTAGGATATATTTATGAAGCATAAGAAAGTACTGTGACTATATTGACAATATTCAGAGCATTATTTAGATATAGTTTTATGAATAAATCTTTAAAATATTATGCGTAGCTTCGTAGGGGAGTGGGGCTTAATACACATTTTACACCCGTAGCTGTAGTATATTGAGGTTTTAGGATAATTTTACTATAATTGCTAAATATATTGATCAAATGGTCTTTGATAAAAATCGGTCTGACTGTTTCAAGATGGCGGACGAAAATAACTTTTCCCATCAGGCGAGAATCTGACGTTCTGCTACCATTCACCTAGTTTATATTTTTGTAGAATGAGAATCTAAAATCTCAGTGATTTTTGGGCAACACTCAGACTAAAAGTTTTAAATTACGTAATTTTTTAGCCTTGAGGATAATCATAGTTTGAAGCCTTGATCGTCGTTGCGGTAGTTTCAGGCCTTGACGTCAATTGTTGTAGTCAGCGGCGTATATTCAGGGCTATCTAGGCTATCTGCAAAGCCCAGACTCGGTGAAAAAAATACACAAAAAATATCTATCAGAAAATGTGCATAAAATTGTTCATTTCAATAAGAAGATGAACCTGATTTCTTAGAGGAGTTGGAAACATTGCCCACTTTCTTTGAATTCGCGAGACGGCTGGCACAGCGCCGGTGGGCAACTCCACGGGATTGTCGGGCAAGCTTGACTGGGCCCCGATCAATGTTGCAAACCAATTTTCCCCAGCATGTAATTTCCCCAGGATCGGGGAATTGTGAAGCCAAACTGTTACAGGAGAGAGAACAGGGTTGCTTATGGCGGGGGAAAAACCCTCTGAACTTCCTCGACAGTCTGGCTCAATGTTGCAAACCAATTTTTCCCAGCATGTAATTTTCTCAGGAATGGAGAATTTTGAAGCCAAATTATCGCAGACAAGGGGAAAGTATGTCACATGGCAGGGACAAGAACATCATTGAACGCTTGCAGAGGAGTTGGAAAAGAGGTTGTTGACCTTCAAACAACTAGAGATACAGTGGGGAGTAGAAAATTGTTGGCTGAGCGGGAATGGTTTACCGAAATGACAAGGACCAGTTCTAGTCTAGATCGCGTCGAGTGGTCTTGGTGCATGGAATTTATTTAGATGCAGCGTGTGAATACAGTAGTGAGTGGATTGTATTTTTGTGAATGATATGTGCTGTGTTGTGTAGTGAAAAGAAATGAGGGACATAATTAACAAGCTGTCTATAGCTTACGAATGACGAGAATCTCCAATTCGTTGTGGATTTTTCTTGTATCTCCACTTGATGGGCCCGACCCTGTGGCCGAGTGGTTAGCACATCGCGCTGCGACGCCAAGGGTCCCGGGTTCGAATCCCGGTCGGGCTTGGTTGTTTGTGAATGTCCATTCATCAATTTCATCAATTCATCACTCAACCCCATCTTCGCAAATTAGCCAAGAGGCACAAAACGCGAAGTAAAATAAACTAAATCAATCAATCAATCAATCAATCCACTTTATGAATAGATAAGATAAGGTAATGGGGATCGGACCTACAGTTAAAGTGGTATCTAAACCACTATGTATCGAACCCGGGAATCCTTAGTTTCAAGGCAACGACGTTGCCACTGCGCCAACAAGGAGTACCCGAACTTAAAACCGTGAAAATAGGTAGGTTGAAATTTTATTTTTATTCTCGAATATAGGCCTACATAATATTTCACAATAAGGACCTCTTAGTTATGCAAATAAGAATGAAATTCTTGAAACCCTTTCCTTACTCACGGTGTACATTTCCATGATTTATTTATGAGGTATATATTTCTAATCACAGGGTCACATCACTTCAACCCGCCACCCCAAATGAGTTAAAAAAAACGACACCAGCAAATTTTTGTTCATTCGAACACTATGATATGGTGCGATAGCCCAGGTTCTTAACCCAGTATACGCCACTGGTTGTAGTAGTTTCAGGCCTTGGCGTCAATTGTTGCAGCAGTTTCAGGCCTTGACGTCAATCGTTGCGGTAGTTTCAGGCATTGACGACAATCGTTACGGTAGTTTCAGGCCTTGACGGCAATCGTTACGGTAGTTTCAGGCCTTGACGGCAATCGTTACGGTAGTTTCAGGCCTTGAAGGCAATCGTTACGGTAGTTTCAGGCCTTGACGTCAAACGATGCAGCAGTTTCAGGCCTTGACGACAATCGTTACGGTAGTTTCAGGCATTGACGTCAATCGTTACGGTAGTTTCAGGCCTTGACAACAATCGTTACGGTAGTTTCAGGCCTTGACGTCAATCGTTGCGGTAGTTCCAGGCCTTGACGACAATCGTTACGGTAGTTCCAGGCCTTGACGCCAATCGTTACGGTAGTTTCAGGCCTTGACGGCAATCGTTACGGTAGTTTCAGGCCTTGAAGGCAATCGTTACGGTAGTTTCAGGCCTTGACGGCAATCGTTACGGTAGTTTCAGGCCTTGACGTCAAACGATGCGGCAGTTTCAGGCCTTGACGACAATCGTTGCAGCAGTTTCAGGCCTTGATGACAATCGTTACGGTAGTTTCAGGCATTGACGTCAATCGTTACGGTAGTTTCAGGCCTTGACAACAATCGTTGCGGTAGTTTCAGGCCTTGACGTCAATCGTTGCGGTAGTTCCAGGCCTTGACGACAATCGTTACGGTAGTTTCAGGCCTTGACGTCAATCGTTACGGTGGTTTCAGGCCTTGACGACAATCGTTACGGTAGTTCCAGGCCTTGACGTCAATCGTTGCGGTAGTTCCAGGCCTTGACGACAATCGTTACGGTAGTTCTAGGCCTTGACGCCAATCGTTACGGTAGTTCTAGGCCTTGACGGCAATCGTTACGGTAGTTCCAGGCCTTGACGTCAATCGTTGCGGTAGTTCCAGGCCTTGACGACAATCGTTACGGTAGTTTCAGGCCTTGACGTCAATCGTTACGGTGGTTTCAGGCCTTGACGACAATCGTTACGGTAGTTTCAGGCCTTGAAGGCAATCGTTACGGTAGTTTCAGGCCTTGACGGCAATCGTTACGGTAGTTTCAGGCCTTGACGTCAAACGATGCAGCAGTTTCAGGCCTTGACGACAATCGTTGCAGCAGTTTCAGGCCTTGACGGCAATCGTTACGGTAGTTTCAGGCCTTGACGGCAATCGTTACGGTAGTTTCAGGCCTTGACGGCAATCGTTACGGTAGTTTCAGGCCTTGACGGCAATCGTTACGGTAGTTTCAGGCCTTGACGTCAATCGTTACGGTAGTTTCAGGCCTTGACGTCAATCGTTACGGTAGTTTCAGGCCTTGACGGCAATCGTTACGGTAGTTTCAGGCCTTGACGTCAATCGTTACGGTGGTTTCAGGCCTTGACGACAATCGTGACGGTAGTTCCAGGCCTTGACGTCAATCGTTGCGGTAGTTCCAGGCCTTGACGACAATCGTTACGGTAGTTCCAGGCCTTGACGCCAATCGTTACGGTAGTTTCAGGCCTTGACGTCAATCGTCGTCGTAGTCGATTGAAGCCTTGACGCCAATCTGGTCGTTTGAAACCTTGACGCCAATGATTGCAGTTGTTTCAGGCCCTGACATCAGGCGTCAACGTCAATCGTAGTTTCAGATCTTAACTTCACTCAGCGTTGGCGTCGTTCTTGGTATTGTAGGCAGAACAACAATTACGCGCATTGTTAGGTGGGAGTGAAATGCCACTTATGAATGTGTGGGATGGCTGATCAGAACCTAACATTAAAGTTATGGAACATTTCAGTAAACAGCGATACAAACATTTCACTTCCTACTTGAATTAATCTTCTCTTTGTGCGATAACACGTTTATTATTGTACTTCCATTTTATTTCGAACATATCGGATTTTACTTTCAAAAAGCTTTCCATTAATACTTTTACAGCAATTTTCATCTCGTAAGCTTTTGCAGAATCTCTATCTGGTGCACAATTAATTATCATCTCTTTACATAGTTTTTGCTTCTGTAATAACCTTGTGATATTACTAACCGTAGGTTCGAGGCTTTGCTGGTAAATTTTGTGTAGGACTACTTTTTAAGGGTATTATGTAAATGTTTATGAAGTTCAAAACTGAGTCATGTAATTTAGCAGCATTGTTGAAATCTGGGTTTATTTTTTAATAAAGGGAAACTGTGTTTTATGCGGCTTAAAGGAGCCTGCTTTTAATTACTAAAAGTGCACTGATTTTAAAAACAGTACTTTACGTTATTGAAATATTTTGCTTGTTACTCGCTTTTAACAATGCCGTTACAATGCAATCCTCATTATAATTCCATTGTAGCAGTTGAATAATAGATAATAGTATGTTTATATTAAATCTATTTGATATTCCTCTTTAGGATGTAATCATCGGTTCAAATGTCGCTATTAGCCAAGAGTGGCAGAAATGCGACGTACGTTTTTCTTAAGAAAATCTCATTACCAAAATTGAAGTAAGCATATTCGAAATACACAATCATATTTACACCCAATAATTTCATTGATGACATAAGTCTTGCTTAATTGTTATTATATTAGATTTTCTCTGTGCTACAACATGGTTAAAATTCTGTGCAGGTAAATAGCATTATAAGGTATTCACAGTAACACGACGCTTAAACCAACGTGGAAACAGCTTGTTCTGGTCTGGCCCAGTCGGAAATTGTAAATCAATCCCGCCCCTGCGAGAGCGGCAACCCACAATCCCTTGGCGTTGAAAGGGTTGCCGGCGCATCAGGGTTAATTGCCGCTGATACTGTGTAAGCATCACGCTTTGGTCTCTTCAAGTACAGATTAGATCGTGGAAAGAACTGGGAAAAGCTTTCACCTTGCTCCAGGATGGTGTTAATGCTACTCTAAAAGCCGTAGAAATTCTAGAAGAAGTATCCACGGTGTATAGGATCCGGAATTTGACCATTTTTTTGGAAGGTAAGAAAGGTTTAATACGAAAATATTGTGTAATTGAGTTTCCTTGCCTTCATGCGGATTGCACCTGAAGAACAAAATTAGAATGAGATGGTATCGTTCTACGCTCGATCTTACCGCACTCGTAGTGGAATGATTGACAACGTCCCATATTTCAGAACATAATAATCAGCACTGTTAACCTAAAACCCATATATGGAAGGAAACCATTCTGTGCAATTACAAATCTAAATTATAATTTCGTATATTACGTAAGATTCAAATACAACACATATGAAAGTATGCAATATCTACAGACCGTAAAGGTAAAATGGATACACATGCAGACCTGCCTAATCAATTACAAATATCGTATCACAGTACAAGAAGTACGTGTACAGTGGAATACATGAGTATTACCTTGCAAATTGTCCATCACCATGTTCGTGAACTTTAATTGACCCAATAAGAGCCTCAAGAATTAAGAGAGAACTCAAAACAAGTTGATGACAACTTCTTCACCAGCATACATAAAAATCCATCGCTTAAAAACACACAGGATGTAAGGGAAAAATTGATGAAAATAGTCATGGACAATTTGCACGGTAATACTCATGGATCCCACTGTACATCATTGTTCACATACCGAAAAGGATAAAGATATTCTGCGAAATAATAAAATGCAGTTATAACATAACAGTGGCCGCGGTGGCTCAGTCGGTAACGCGTCTGACTACCATGTTCAAGGTTCCGGGCTCGATCCCCGGCCGGTTCAAATCCGGGAACTTTTCTAACGTTGGAAGCGGCCCCGGCGCCCACCCAGCGTCGAATGACATGGGTACCTGGGGGAAACCTTGGGGGGTAAAGGCAGTCAGGGGCGTGATGCTGATCACATCACCCCCACTTACGACCGGATCAAGAAAGTGTGGGGCGTTACCCCCACACCCCTATACGCCATCATGGCGTGGTGCTAAGCATAGGGGAACACTTTACCTTTACCTTTAGTTATAACATTCAATCGAACATCATTTTAATGTGACAATAATCGTAGAAACTTAAAATGTCAGCGTTGGTAGTTTCAGCCCATAATCATCTATTTCATTTTTATACAGGGTGTTGCAAAATACCTGTTACAACGCTTGGGAGGTGATTCGATAAGTAAATACAAGGAAAAAATGTCATGTGAAAAAATGTCGAAATCGGCACCGTTTGCGAGCGACAGGCATGCGAAAATCGCCTCACACCATGTGTAAAGCACAATAACTCAAGAAGGAAGAAAGATATCAATGTCGGATTAAAATAATACAAAGAAAGTCGTGCCTGACGAATACAATGGTGCAGCAATTGAGGCCCATTGTAAATTGCGCAAGGGGACTCTCAAAGAAAGTGGGCAATCCCCTGATGGAAAATATAGGAAATTTACTACTATTTTCTACATAATGTTGAGATCGGAATGTAGGCAGTAAAAAATTACGACGTATGTCCACATGTCCCACTACTGCAGGGGCACCGTCCCACACTCGGGACATAGGAAATTCACTCGAAAATGACGCTATGCCGTCAAATTACGCTCAGATTGATTTCAGCTAATTGATACAGAAAGCCCCACTAGAGGCGCTGTGAGTGTAGGTCACCTGTTACGTATTAGTGTTGGTGGATACTACGTAGAGAGTGTAGTCGACCGTTGTTTTCCTGTCTTGTTCTGCGTCTCGCAGCGTGGAGTTTAGTCTGGCGTGTGTGTATGGTTGAATTGCGCCAAGGAATATTGTACGTAGAGTACGTATTCCCTTGTTCTTTCTCGGTTTGCAACAACTGCGTGGACACCTGTGTGACATTACGTGGGTGCTAATCACGGTAGTTGTGATCCGTCACTCGGAGGGAAAGTGCCCCTGTTGCTGGGCAGTTCTCGAACAGGAGAATGGTGGAGTACTCTACCCACGAGCTTGCTGATATGCATCTCGTTTATGGAGAGGCAAACCGAAACAGCCGTGAAGCACGGCGTTCGTATCAAGAACGTTTTCCCAATAGGCGGTTACCAGCACATGCACTCTTTCAAAGACTTGATGCTCGACTGCGTGAAACTGGATCTCTACTACCCCGTAGGTGGGATTGTGGAAGACCCCGCACTGTGCGCACCGTGCAATTTGAAGAGGACGTGTTGGACGCGATACGAGACCGTCCTGACACCAGCACACGTGTCATTGCTCGTACTCAACAAACCCACCATAGCAATGTGTTCCGCGTTCTTCAGGAGGAGGGATTGCACCCATACAAATTGCATAAGGTGCACCACATACTGCCCACGGACTTTCCCCTACGCATGGATTTCTGCCAATGGTACGTGCAACAAACTCTTGCCATTCCAGATTTCCCCAACAAGAGTTTTGTGGACCGATGAGGCAATATTCACCAAGGACGGCATGTTCAATAGCCACAACAGCCACGCTTGGGATATGGACAATCCGCATGCAATCATTGTGCGCCATCATCAACATAGGTTCGCAGTGAATGTGTGGTGTGGCGTAGTAGGTGACCACTTGATAGGCCCGTACATTTTGCCTTCTACTTGTGTGGTGGGAAGTATCGGGTGTTTCTACATAACGTATTACCTGAACTTTTGGAAAACGTGCCACTGGCAGGTAGACAACGTATCTGGTTTGAACACGACGGCGCCCCCGCACATTTCGACCGGGGAGCCAGGGCCTTACTCAACGATATTTTCGGCGATCGTTGGATTGGCAGGGGTGGACTTTTACCGTGGCCACCTCGTTCCCCCGACCTCACATCACTGGATTTCTTTGTGTGTATAAAACCCCTGTGGAATGTACTGATGATCTCGTTGCTCGTGTTAGTGCCGCTGCTGGGACAATTGGTGACATGCCAGAGATATTTGCGCGTACCAGACAATCAGTGCTTCGCCGATGCCATCTTTGTCTTGAAGTTAATGGCGGACATTTTCAACAACGTCTCTGAGTATAACGGTGTTTGTGAGCCCCTATCAGCACCGCATAGTGTCCTTTAGTGAAAGGTGCGAGTGAAAATGCTGGATATCGCTGTACTTCATACCGTCGATCTGCATGTGCGGAGGTTGTGCGCTTCTCAGTGGAATCCCTTCCAAATGTGCTGTGACTGGAAATGTTACATGCCATTGTGTGCGTTTTCTCGCCATTCTCCGTCTTCATTCCTTCGAGGATTACCCAGTTTCTTTGGGGAGCTCTTGTAGTGTATGTACAGCTTGACGACATGTGGCCATTGTTTAACTTTTGTTTTTCGTACTGGAAAGTAGTGTGTCAACATTAAGGGATTGAAAACGTTTTTTATGATTTTCCCGTATTTTTTTCCATTTTTGGATGGTGTCCCAGCAGTAGTGAGACATGTGGACATACGTCGCCATTTTTTACTGGCTACATTCCGATCTCAACATTATGTAGAAAATAGTAGTAAATTACCTATATTTTCCATCAGGGGATTCCCCACTTTCTTTGAGAGTCCCCTTGCGCAATTTACACTGGGCCTCAATTGATGCACCATTGTATTCGCTAGGTACGATTTTGTTTGTATTATTTTAATCCGACATTGATATATTTCTTCCTTCTTGAGTTATTGTGCCATAAACATGGTGTGAGGCGATTTTCGCACGCCTCTCACTCGAAAACGGTGCCGATTTCGACATTTTTTCACATGGCATTTTTTCCTTGTTTTTACTTGTCGAATCACCTCCCAAGCGTTGTAACAGGTATTTTGCAACACCCTGTATATCTCTGTAAGATATAGAGAACTGCATTTTAACATGAATATGATTACTATGTTCACTTGTTTTTTAATTTCACTTCGTCTTTTGTTTCACGATACGTATTTGAGGACCCACTACCATAGACATAAGACGCAAATAGGGTTCGAGAGTTCAAGTGTATTCGGCTCGTTCCAGCGTTTTTCGCTCGAGCGCAAGACCTGTCAATTCTGTATGCCATCTAGCGTTGCACGTGCGAAGAATCGCAAAATGGCATGCTTTGGCTGCTGTTGGAACCAGTTGCGCACGTACTCCTTGTCGTTATCGTCCGAATGAAACAGTTATCCAGCAGTGCTTTTTTGAGCTCACCGAAGATGTGGAAGTCACACGGGAACAGATCTGGACTATAGGGGGAGTGGCTCAGGATTTCCCACGACTGTATGTCTTGACGAGCTCATCCATCTGCGCAACATGCTGGTCTGTGACACGCTTCGGTACTCCACTCCGCGTGACGTCCACGAGCGACATGCGTCCTTCGCGAAAGCATTTGTTCCACTCCTGCACTCTTGCCCGGGACATACAGTACCTTCCGCTGTCCAGAAGCGGACAACGCCCCGTTGCTCCTCTTTGAATGCCTCCATTACTTACAAATTTTCCAATTTCTGCTTTTTGCGATGTTCTTATAGTAGTGGTGATGATAATTTTTTCACCTCCTTCTTTATTGATATTTTTTCTTTCCAGAATCAAATTCAGGCTGACTTAATTTTTACAAAGTTTTATAATAACAAATTTCAATGGTTTTTTGACAATATAGTCTGATTTTATCTTATTGAATAATTCAAAAGCAAAAATAGATTTTTTTAAAAAATCGTTACTATGTTGAGATATGGTTTGCTATGGTGAACAATAGATGGCTCCGGACTTGAGTATTTTTGTATAATTTTTCTTTATTGTTTTTGAATGTTTTACTGTGGTAGAAATAAGTTAATATTTTGATCTTTTTTTTACGGAATATAGGCCTTTATTTAAGATTTAGAAGATAACCACTTGTAAGAAGATAACAAAGTTTAATTTCTAATTGCCATAAAGAAAAATGTACAGGGGGATGGACAAAAATATGCAAACACCACGACATCGGAACGGGTAGTATCGACGCAAGTTTTCCACTTGAAATCAGACGCGGTGCGACATTCTTTTGTTTTGCGCCGTGAGATAGGACCCTATCGGACTGGTAGGAGTCGAGAGTTGCGCTGTAGATAGCGTGCTGTGCTGTTGATACTGAATCATGTCCGAGCTGACAGTGTTTCAAAGAGGGCAAATTGTTGGTGTCCGGCTTGCAGGCGCCTCTGTTACCAAAGTAGCCATGTTATTTGGCGTATCGAGAGGGACTCTATCCAAGATCATGATGGCATAATGGTGTGTCCGGAAAGACATTACCAGATTAACACCTGCGTGGACGAAAATGTACACCGAGTGACAGAGACAGGACACTGAGAAGGGTTGTGACCATGTTTTGCATGAAGAATGGTGCAAGATCCCATTATCCACCATCCAGGACTGGTATTTGTCCATTCTTCGGAGACTGCAGGCAGTTTTGGAAGCTAAAGACGGTCCTGTACCTTATTAGCTACAGCATTCAGACTTTTCTTCGTAGGTGTTTCCATATTTTTGTCCATCCCTTGTATGTAATTGCATTCTATAGAAATATAAGAAGGCTAACTTTTTCTTGCCAAATGACTCCCATATCAAAATAATTTTCATGATATTGATATACACAACAATTTTAATTTCAATCAATCTCTCTTTCTCCCTCCATTCATTCTCTTGCACCTTTCAACATCTCTTTCTCTTACCGCTCAGCCTCTTGCACCGTGAAAGCTCTCTCACAGTGCAACATCTATATTCCCTGTATCACAATGGTCACAATCCCACTGCATAAAGTAGGAACACACTATCTCATCGGAGCGTTCGTATATCCAGGACATTTTCCGTTCCAACCTGCATTTTTTTTCGTTTTGACAGACAAAGAGTGAGACAGGCAAAAACCTCCACGGTCAGTGAATCAAAACCTATTTCCCGGAGGTGTCCAAATGTTGACCGTTGCGAGGGCCTCAAAGCAGAAAGCTGGTGAACCGCGAAATGGTGGACAGATAATAGTGGTTGCTATTGATTTGTCGATGGACTCCTTTTTCACACGTTTCACCAGCCCCATTGGCCAGAGGCCGTTTCCAGCTGTTCCTCTGTTCATTTTCTCACCACCCGTTCCCCCAGTTTACATGCTATTTTAAAAATAGAATGTCAGTCGGTATACTGTGTATATATATATATAATATATACCATTTAGACCATAGGCGTAGCTACGGGGTGTGCCGGGTGTGCCTAGGCACACCCTAATGAGCTGCTTTATCAAAGAGAATTAAAGACAGATATTTCAATAAGAGAGAAAATAAGCGGCAGTTTGTAAGAAGTTAAAAATGTCATTACTTGGTACAAACGTGTGCATTATCGCTGATGAAACGAGTGTCTGTAGTTTTTCGATTTTTTGATGTCATTGGAGAAAGAAGATATTCACTGCATTCTACTCTGTACTGCAGCGCTTTTCTTCTATACCTGTCACAAGCTGCACGTGTGAGAGAGAGCTTTCTCCAAGCATACCCAAGTTAAAACTCAATTAAGAGCAACTCAGGAGCAGGATAGATAGATTGTGGAGCAGGAAAATCTTAGTCTATTGATGTAAATGAAGTTATTGATGAGTAAAGAACATTTTACCTTTTGACAGACGTCTCTTGTTGTAGATGACGTGTATTTTGATGTATTTGTTTGTAACATTTATGAACATTTTGTGTGTGTGTGTAATTTCTATGCAATTTGATTTTTTTCTGCTACATATATTCAGAATTTTCAACACTGTCATTTAGTGAATTTATATTCCTTTACAAACATCAGTGCAGTTAACGAGCCAAGTGATTGTGTTGCAAAATATGCTCTTAAAAAGGTACAAGACCTTATTTGTTTTGTGCACACCCAAATATAAAGTTCTAGCTACGCCTATGATTTAGATGGTTCGGTGGCGATTCACGTCAAAGTGGTAGACCTACAATGTCGCTACACCGCTTGGGTGTTCTGTGGTGTGTGTGTGTGTGTGTGTTCCTTTGCACTCATCCTCATCGTCACGATTAACCAAAAATAGAAGAAAAGCGACGTAAAATAAGGTAAAATACAAATACTATAAACTATATAAAATATTCAAAAACCTCCTAGAAACCCAAAAATAACTTAATAATTAATGTTCATACCGCATATGTACGAGGGAAGTGTGAAAAGTTTTGAGCCTCACAGGGAAGGGGTATTTGAGCTACAGTTTCACATTATGATTTCTCTACATAATCTCTATAGTCACCCTCCTCCAAGATCAATGCACTTATGCATTCTGTGCTGAAGTTTGTTTACAGTAATCTGGTAGAATGATTTGTCCCGAGTCTCACAGCACTGAAAGACCGTCTTCGTCCGTGTGGAAGTGACGTCCTCGAAGTGAGTTCTTCATAGCAGGGAAAAGATGAAAATCTGGCGGGGCCAGGTCGGGGGAATAAGGTGGATGGGGAAGTGCGGTGAAGCCACATCGACCAAAGCACCCTGTGCAGTGAGGCCTTGCAGACAGAGGTACCGAATCACTGCGCTCTCTTCTCTACACTTCATTCATTTTCAACCTGACAAAAACATAGAAGAAAACATGTGAATGCCATAAAGGTTCGCACAGTGTGTCTCAAAACTCACACCTTACATCCTCCAAAATTTTAACTAGCTAGCATCACTCCTTCCATGTGAGGCTCAAAACTTTTCACTCTCCCCTCGTATTTCACATAAAATATATGTATCTATGTAGTACTATTTACATGTACTATGTAGATGAATGGACGACAAAAGGGTAAACAATGCCAAGATAGACCGAAAACCAACTATTTGATAAATAGGTAACGTCTAATTACCAAGAGTACAAAAATCTCACAATAAATAGTTTTTGTGTAGATATAAAGTGGTATGGATTGATATACGACCAAAAAATCTATATTTGTCCATAGTTACCATGTTCCCGTAATATTAATCACGAATTCATATTAACATGAAGAATAACAAACAATTTACAAAATTATGATCTACTTGTAAGTCTTGCCTTGTAATCAAGGAGTATCGTGTTAAACCCCTGGTGGAGTCATATTACAGCCAATCTGATCCAACTTCAAACTGTAGGTCCAGTTCCGATTGGCCTATCAGAGCATAAGGTGTACAAAGTTTAACTTTGATAGAATAATAGTTGGAGTCGATTTCTCAAACTTTCTCTTTTGAAAATATCCTGCGAGTTCTGTTCTCCATATCTAATTGTTATCTCTGGGTGTAAGGTGTTACCCTTTGAGGAGACACCCAAATGTCAACCTATAGTACAGTGGGATCCATGAGTATTACCTTGCAAATTGTCCATCACCATGTTCGTGCACTTTATTTCACCCAATAAGAGCTTCAAGAATTAAAAGAAAACTCAAAGCAAGCTGTTGACAACTTCTGCATCAGCATACATAAACATGTATCGCTTAATAGCACACAGGATGTAAGAGAAAAGTTAATGAAGGTAGTCATGGAGAATTTGCACGGTAATACTCATGGTTCCATCCCACTGTAAAACCTGGACTGCCATTTTCAGACTAACAAGATACTGGCGTGTGGACTCATATTCATTATATACAGGGTGTTCCGTTCAAACCTCCCACAATTCAATTCATCATTGCTAAAAGGTTATGAAACATGATTGTATGAGTGTGGTACTAGCCGAAAGAGAAGCTATTATTTTCTTTGATTGTTTGGCCTCTCGCCTTGTTTTGGCGAAAAGAAAGAGAAACTCAAAGAATTTTATTGCATGACCTCGAAGTTCACCGTTCTCTCACTATGGAGCGCCACAATCGCATAAAGCACAATGGCGACTCCGCAGCAGTGCGCACAATCTGTATTCAAGGTATGCAGAGAACAAATCAATCATTACAGTGCAAAGAAATTACCGGAGAGAATATGGAGGTGAAGCATCTGATGGAAAAACCATTAAGGCATGGTGTACGAAGTTTTTGGCGACTAGAAGTGTTAATAAACAATCCGGAAATTCTCAGATTGGATATTATTCGTGCTACAAACGGCGGTGAACACATAGAAGTGTATTAGAGTTCAGTGTAGAGGTGTATTCGTATTTAGCGCTTCATGCAATAAAATTCTTTGAGTTTGTGTTTTGTCTAGTACCACTCGCATCCATTATGTTTCACAACCTTTCAGCAATGATGAATTGTAATGTGGGAGGTTTGAGTGGAACACCCTGTATAATGTGGAATTTGTGTTTTGTGTGTTGTCGATATGTGCTTGCGACTGCCCTTGCGTCAGTTTCATCTGATAACCACTCATACTCATCTTTGCGATTAGCCAGAAGAGGCAAGAAGACGAAGTAAAAACAATCACTCTAATTGTGATTTGTGTACAATCTCTAAGTGATATCTAGACCTCGGATTTTTAGGATCTAAAAATGTACTTTTAGTTTCCTAAAATAAGCTCTAAAAATCCAAAAATAGGTCCGAAAAATTCTAAAATAGGTTCTAAAAATATTAAATTTGACTAATAAAGTCCTAAAGAAGGTTCCAAAAACAAATTGGTTCAAAGTTCCTAAAAAATATTAATTTGGTGCAATTGTTAAAATCAAAATTCCAATGGAACCGTGAGAAATTTTAAGAGATGTGCATAGGCCTAACCATCAAAAATGAATTTTCTAACCAAACTTTCATTTCTGTGAATCATTTTCAAAATGATCCACTAATTATTGTAATACTAACACTTGTACTATTATCCTCAGACATCACTCTGTCTTTTATCTGTGATGATCATCTTCGTATGGTGCAAATTTGAATGCTAGAAAGCACTAAAAGTAAGCAAAGCAATGCGGATCAGAAGTTTGCACTTTGGCCTGTGCTGGCAACAGTGGCGCCAGACATTTCACTTTGTTTAGAGCTTGATAAAACATTCTGGACTTGGAGGGAAATCAACCTGTGTATGTTTCAAACAAGTTAGTCATTGATTGTGTTTCATTATCAAACAACAAATACTTCTGTGATATGTAAAAATCATGTAAAACGCAAAAGAAATATAAAACGTAAAGAAAACAGGTTTGATGTAGGCGCAAGAACCTAAAATAGATTCCTACAAGCAAGATAGGTTATTTTAGGCACTATAAAACTTAATCAGGTGTCGAATTTTTTTATGAAACCCTGATGTAACTTATTTCTTATTTACCTGCAAAGGAAAAAATAGGTTAAAAACGTAACATCCGAGGTCTAGCGATATCATGTTATTTCGATATCTCGATAGCTAATCGAATGTAAAGCCAGTATTGAAAATACCTGAGTAATCAGCAACATATTAGCCGATTCAGGTCTAGAACCAAGTTCAATTTTTTTGCCGTATTAACCTACTGAATTAATGCTGAATTAACTGAATAATGCTAAAATATTTTTCAAAACTCCTAAAGAGATAGGTTTGGAAGTTAACAAAGAGAAAACTAAATATATGCTTACAGGCCGAAACCAAGTGTTAGGTAATAATCAAAATCTAATTATTGATACCAACTCGTTTGAACCAGTTTCCAAATTCAAATACTTAGGAGTAATATTAACAAATGAAAATTATATTAAAGAGGAAATAAAAAGTAGGCTTAATTCAGGAAATGCATGTTACTTCTCTCTTCATAAACTTTTGTCTTCTCGTTTAATATCTAAGAAACTGAAAGTTAAAATATACAAAACAGTAATTTTGCCTGGAGTATTATATGGATGCGAAACTTTGTCCCTTACATTGAAAGAGGAACATAAATTGAGAGTATTTGAAAATAAGATCCTTAGGAAAATATTTGGACCTAAAAGGGATGAGGAGACAGGTGAGTGGAGAAGGTTACATAATTTAGAACTACATAATTTGCATTCATGTCCAGATATAATTAGAATAATTAAATCAAGAAGACTTAGGTGGGCAGGCCATGTGGCACGAATGGGAGAAGAAAGAGGAGTTTACAGGATTCTTGTTGGGAAACCTGGTGGTAAGAGACCTATAGGAAGGCCAAGACGGAGATGGACCTAAATGAAATCGGTAGGGATGGAAAAGAGTATATAGATATTGCTCAAGATAGGGACAGATGGAAGGCCTGTGTTGCTGCAGCCATGAACCTTCGGGTTTAAGAAGGATAGAGAGTTAGTTAGTTAGTTAGTATTAACCTGCATTTCTTCACGCGTTGTAGAGTATTCATTCACTTTTCAAAATGTCTGAAGACATTGGGTTCTGGGGGATTAAGTACTAAGCTTCCTAAAGCCAAGTCGAGCTTGAAATGAGAAAGGAAAGTGCTTTTAAACAGTTTGGCGTGCAAAAATGCGTGTTCCTACACCGTGTGACTTGTGAGGAAGACTACACTGCGATTTAACTCATTCCCCCTACCCGGCTTCTAACAGAGCTCAAGTGTGTCATGTTTCAAAAATATGTTCACCCCAGTGCAATAGACTGATAGCGGAGTAATAGCTTAGGTATTTGTTCATTCTACAAGGGTGTATCAAAAAGTAAGGTGAATTTGTCTGTAAAACCCAGAGTTTTTTTTGTAGCTAATTAAATTTTTTGTATTTGTCAGATACCAAGGTGATGCAAGTCTGACGGCAATTACAGCCTTCTACGTCAACCCGTCTGGTACCTAGAGCAATTTAATGATGGCGCAAAGACTTTAATATTACTCCAAGGAGGAGGTGCGCAGTGTTATTCGTTTTCTATGAGTCAAGGGAAATTCATCGAGACTGGTTTGGAGGTCTATGGAGAGTGTGTTATGTCGCAGAAACAAGTGTATGTGTGGTGTAACTCATTTGCAAGTGGTAGGAGTAGTGTGACAGATGATGACAGAAGTGGCAGACCAGCAACGTCCATCACCGACAGCAATGTGTGTGACGTGGATGCGATGATTCGTGAAGACAGAAGAGTCAGGTTGCATGACATTGCTGATGCATTGAATATCTCATATGGTTCAGTGAGGAGTATCGTCCATGACCAACTTGGCTTCAGGAAAGTGTGTGCGCGCTGGGTGCCCAAAAATCCGAGTGAGGACCAAGAACACCACCGAATGGGCATTTCCCTGACCCACCTCACACGTATGCCCACGAAGGCAGTAGTTCCTATGTCGAATTTTAGTGTGATACGTGTGTCAAACATACTACAGTTTCATATTTTTTTCTATGCACGTTTTTCAATAAATCGAAAATTCACCTTACTTTTTGACACGTCCTAACTAACGCGAGAGGATTATGTCTTTCACTTTCTTTAGTTTTCGGAGAACAACAATTTCAGACGGGTGTAAGGGGTACCTTCCACGTAGGCGCCCAAAATCAACCTCACTTCCACGTAGTGCACCCTGGACTGCAGACTGACGAGGCTCTGGCGACTGGCCCCATGGCCAGTATAATTCTGTGTGTGTTTTCTTGTCCTTATGTGTGCTGAGTGCCGCTTTACAGCTTCAGCTTTTATCGGAAGTCACAATATTTTAGGATTTTATTTATTTTATTTCTTTACGAGTTGTTATTTGTAACGATAAGTGGCTGGACCCCGTATAATGTAACGGGTGCAAAATAGCCTAAGTGCTGACGCACCCAAAATGTTAAAATAAAAATAAAAGAACAACAATTTGAGACTACCGTGAGAATCCGTTTAAGCTTGCACAATTGATGGATTTATTCAGTTTATTTTACTCTTGCTTTCTGACACTGTAGCTAATCGTCAGGATGAGTGATGATATGATGAAAATTATGAAGGGATCGTCACAAAAACACCCATGCCAAGACGGCCCCGCAGTGGCGGTGATTGGGTCCCAAAACTGGGGGGGGACAAAGACCAAAGACAGTACATTTCCCTTTGTAGATAGGATTTCGCATAATGGGGGGGGGGCAAAAGTGGGGGAAACTGCTCCTTTCGCCCCCCCATAATACGGGACCCCTGATGTCGTACCGCTGTGACATAGAAACCCTGTCCCTAGCAATAACAACGCCACTAGTACTAGTAGAATTATAACAACCAATAACAATAATAAGTTCTATTTCTTCTGGGAAGAAATTTTGCGGTACTCTTTAAAGTTGGTTCGTTATTGTGTTCATTATAAGATCTACTCAAAATACTGTGGTGTGTTCATAAATGATCGTGCATCCAAGTAGTCAAACACACACACTTCTTTAGTTAAAACAAAATGTTATTAATTTTATTCTTACCTGTAACGGCGTATCATTGCGTACCGCAAGAAATAAAACACTGAAATAAGTTCTTTTCGCCTCCTGCTTCATTGTCTTAACTTCTCTGTAGCTTTCGCAAATTACATCTTCAGTGATTTGTTTGACACATGGTAGACACTTCTAGGCAGTGGCAGCGATTAGGGGGGCAGTTTGGGGGGGCAATATGCTCTATCTTATATACAAAGGGAAATATACTGTCTTTGTCCCCCCCACTTTTGGGAACCCAATCGCCGTCATTGCATCTAGGTAAAAATATGCTCGCAGTTTGCACAAGGCACATACACCCAATCAGTCAAATCGCACATATAAGCAAGAATGAAAATATAGTGTTTTTTGCTTGAAATTAATGTCTTCCTTGATGTTAATATGCTCAGCGAGTTAGTTTTCCTCTCACGTAGAACAGTCATCCACGTGAACGAGCCTTAATGCTGCACACGTGTCCACCCCTAGCTCGCAGGAGATAGGTTTTCTTGTCGGAGACGTACGAGGCCAAGTTGGCTAATTGCGAGAAGCGCAGCCTTACCGCAGGAAGGAAATGAGTTGAAGTTCTCCTTGTCTACAGGGAGAATTTTTTAGCGTTTCACATGACGTTTCGGTGATGAATGTCTCTGTACAAGCCAATTATGGATGGAGCTTTGAATAATTTCTCCAGGGAACGTGCAGGCTGCAACTCATCGCCTTTTTCTTTCTCTTTGCTTGCTTTTTGTTTCCTTATCTTTCCACCCCTCTCTCTCTCTCTGTCCTATAACCTTTTCCTCTGTACATCTTGTCTTCGATTTTCACCATTTTCTCTGTCTCTATTTTGTTCTTTATCCTTCATTTTCTTATCCATCCATTATCTTTCACATTCTGTCCTACTGTTAGCACATCGCGCTGTGACGCCAGGGGTCCCGGGTTCAAATCCTGGCTTGGGCATGGACGTTTGTGATGTCTATTCACCAATTTCATCATATCATCACTCAGCCCCATCTTCGCAAATTAGCCAAAAGTGGCACAAGAAGAGAAGTAAAATAAAGCAAATTAAAATCATCTCTCCTTTCCATACCTCTTCTCTTCCATTCATTCTCTGTTTCTATATTTTCCCTTCCTCTCTATATTTTCTTTTCTCTTGTTTTCTCTCTTCTCTTTGCCCTCATTTTCTTCTATCCCTTCTTTTCTTTTTTCTAGATGTTCCCTTTTTCTCCTTCCCTCTGTGTTGCTTTTCCCTCTTTTCTCTCGCTGATCATTTTCCTCCTTTCTCCCTACCTGTGGTTTTTCCCCCTCTTTTCTCTGTTCCCATTCCCTCTTTTCTATCTATCTGTTCCCATTCCCTCTTTTCTATCTATCTGTTCCCATTCCCTCTTTTCTTTCTATCTGTTGCTTTTCCCTCTTTTCTCTATCTGTCGCTTTTCCCTCTTTTCTCTCCATCTGTTGCTTTTCCCTCTTTTCTCTCTATCTGTCGCTTTTCCCTCTTTTCTCTCCATCTTCTTTTCCCTCTTTTCTCTCCATCTGTTTCTTTTCCCTCTTTTCTCTCCATCTGCCGCTTTTCCCTCTTTTCTCTCTATCTGTTGCTTTTCCCTCTTTTCTCTCCATCTGTTGCTTTTCCCTCTTTTCTCTCCATCTGTTGCTTTTCCCTCTTTTCTCTCCATCTGTCGCTTTTCCCTCTTTTCTCTCCATCTATTGCTTTTCCCTCTTTTCTCTCCATCTGTTGCTTTTCCCTCTTTTCTCTCCATCTGTTGCTTTTCCCTCTTTTCTCTCCATCTGTTGCTTTTCCCTCTTTTTTCTCCATCTGTTGCTTTTCCCTCTTTTCTCTCCATCTGTTGCTTTTCCCTCTTTTCTCTCCATCTGTTGCTTTTCCCTCTTTTCTCTCCATCTGTTGCTTTCCCTCTTTTCTCTCTATCTGTTCCCATTCCCTCTTTTTCTCTCTATTTCTTACCTTTCCATCTTTTTCTCTATTTCTTACCTTTTCATCTTTTCACTATCTTCTCCCTTTTCCATCTTTCCTGCTCTTTTTAAACTCAAAGATTAGTTCGGCTTTGAATGCTTCTTTATATTGAAGCTTCGGAACATGTGAAAAAACTAGATACGTACATGCTAATCGTAAAGAAAGTGTTCACAACCAAATCAAATGCGTAACGAACTATTTTCCTACACTCTGTTTCTGGAATACGTGAAGCAAGGCCGCACATAACAGTTGGAAAGGAGCGTTTACCCCTCCATGCAGCCGCTTCTCCACCATGCGTTCATCGGTCGAGTTCTCTCTATTCCTACTTGCTCAGAAGACTTGCTTTTGTTCGCGTGCTCCAGAAATTCCTAGAACAGTGTTTTTACAATTTATTTGACCTTACCGTTGTAACCTTATTTTTTAAAATGTTAATTAATCTGGGGCTGGGTTCTTTTGATTGTCAACTGTTTTGTTCAATTTTAGGAACTATTTATTTATTTATCACCTATTACAGTTATAATAGGCGGACATTCCTATCGTTCCTACCCTTTTACTGTTTCACGAGTTTTAAAAAAGTGATTACTCAACTACGTATATGTTCACTGTTTGTCACTGGTAGCAAAAAGTAATCATGGTTTCAGACAATGACTTTATTCCCGCCTCTACACGTGGCACGTCGTAGTT
Organism: Lepisma saccharinum; assembly: GCF_977018435.1. Classification (NCBI taxonomy): domain Eukaryota; kingdom Metazoa; phylum Arthropoda; class Insecta; order Zygentoma; family Lepismatidae; genus Lepisma; species Lepisma saccharinum. The sequence continues at coordinate 18,517,230 of NC_139250.1, read as the reverse complement.
CCACAGATTAACATGTGGTGACAGCACTGTGAAAAAAACAATACATTCAAATATTAATACTGCATTGTTTCTTTAGTCTTCTGGTGTCTAATGATGCCTCTTTCCTATCGCCTCATTCTTTCTCCCCCCCTTAAACAGATAGATGAATGGCATATCGCCTCACTTCATTCTCAACGTTATTGTAAGCCAACCAATATGTCGAATTAACTCGACACGTTGTTTTAACTTCTCTATGGAAGCAGTAAAGTAAATTCTAATATCAACTTTGTAAATGCAAAATCCAGAAAAATGCAGTGTCATATCCGGGATAGCTGGTGCGCGCACCGGCCTTAATGCACGTGCACTTACTCTTATAAATTCAATGTAACTCTCCATATTATTCTTAAAATTTTACTTTTTCGTTCATGCATTCGGAGGACTGCAGCTACTCCCCAGAAGACGAGACTGGCTCGAGAGGACGAATCTACACCCGACAGGGGAGCTAGGTAGAAACATGCACGAAACAACGCTGTACCTTTCAGATCAGTCGTTCGCATACGTTCGGTTTTCTTGCATACTCTCGATTGCTTTTTTGTTTTTGTGGCGGCTTTTAAAACTTAAAGCCAGCGACATTACTATTTGTGAAACTTCAATATTGTTTCAGCAGCACACAATATTCCCGGAATAAGTACCCTTGTCCGTTCCACCCCTATCTTGCCAGTAGACCCGTCCAATCAACGCATGCGCAATTGCTTCGAGATCACGACCAAGACAGACTATGTGAACCCACTTTCGAAAACAGCAATATTGGACAAGTACAGATACGATATGCACTAACATAATGAAGCGCAGGGCATTAGCGGCAATAAATCTAATCAAAAGGAATTAATGCTACTTTGAAGTAAAGGATTCTGAAACATATTAGCTCTTCCATCTGCAATTTTGTTACTTTGGGACTGGTTGGTTGCAGCTGGAAAATAAATTTGGATTTGAATTATTCCCAGACCTAAAATATCTCGCCCGGAAGCCCTATAGTTTTAATAAATCTAGTTTTGTAAAGCCAGCTCCATCTTTGATTTTTTGGTTGACTTTCTTCTTCATGTAGAGTAAGGAGGGGCAAGACTGCGCAGTTTTTGTTCATTATGTTTTATTGAAGTTATGAATCTATAGTAATATGCGGAAAAAGTAACACAGAATGCACTATCCTTTGCCAACATACAGTAAATTTCCGGAAGCTCGGTAAACAATATTTAAGCAGAAAACGAACGAAAAGCATGACCATGCAAACGCGCAGTCTTACCCGCTGCGATCAGGTTCGGGTAAGATTGTGCAAACGTACTGACACTTTCTAATCAGTCACATTCGTATGAAGGTTCTATAAAAAGGAATGCACATCACTAAAGAAAGTTCCTCTTTCATATGAGAAGCATTTGTCGTGCCATCCTCACATGTGGCACACTGAATCCAATCCTTGACTGGGAGTTCGCTGTACTTCTCATCACTACCAGGGCAACTGTACTCTTTCTTCTGACGTTGCCAGCTTGATAAGTCTTCTTCAGCAAGGATGTTCCATTTCATCATCATACCAATAGCAGACGGCGGTGCCCCTTCAAGTAGTTCTGCTGTCATTCTCTTCCGTGGAAAGATGAATACAGGAGGAATGAAATTTCCTGACGCGGTCATACGACATACAGTAGTGATGGTTTGTCCACGTTCTCCACTAACAACTTAACCGATTCTTTCTCATTCACACTTATGACCTTTGGAGGTTTCGAAGGAACTGTCCTGCCACCAGATCCATCTATATTAAATACACGGCATGGTTGAAATGTATCTATCCAATAATTACTGCAGATTTGTAACACATCTTTTCACTTGGAATTTATTGCGCAGTCTTGCCCCGTGCCGCAATCGGAAACAAAGCTCGTGATGCTGCCGAGCCATTGCACAATGCAATGAAATCGAATACACAGGCGGACTCGGCATTAACACAGCTGCCTCTATGAATCAACATCGTGATATTCTCTACATTTACAGTGAAGAAATTCTAAGGAAACTTGGTGTCAAAACAAATCGCAAACACCTTAAAATTCTTCTCGCTTTTCTCTATCAACACAACGATCTACCAACGTGTCTTCACTAACATCCACGGCTAGTGTCCATCTTCGCGAAGTGATGATGGAGCAGTGGTGCCAACCGTGTATGATATTCACCTGAAAAAAAAAAACTGTTCGCAGTCTTACCCGACGCGCAGGCGCAATCTTACCCTTCTCTACTCTATACCTCGTCAATCTAAGTTCCCGAGATTGAGTCACGACCTGAGCCATGGGTGTGTCTTGTGCGTGCATCTTACTGCCTGTCGTTCGTTTCTAAGTGAAGGCAGTAGCGAGAAGGGAAAGAATGTGGCTGTAGCTGAAGTATATGATTCATTTTTGACTAATTATACAACACTTAAATTTATTTTAACATAACTGGCCTTCTATATTTTACGCCATTTCATTGTTCCTCATGAAGTCGTAACGATCCGTAGTATCTTTTAATTATTATGGACAACGAACTCCAACTTCCAGTCATTCAACAATCGTTTTCCAATCAGGAAATATTCAGAAACATCACAGGAATGCAGTGTCAGACAGCACTGAAGCTCTTCCTGGTCATCAGCGGTATAAACATGTAAACAGAAAAAATCCAGGAAGAGGCTACAGTCCTGACTGTGCATTTGTTTAGTAAACTGAATTGCAATAAATGTCTGGGAGGCAGAGCGTTCGGGGCCAGTTCGAATTCAGTTATTGAGGAGCAAGTTACGATTGAATATAGAGAGAGGAGGAAGTTCTAAGGAGAGCATGTTAACGCTAGTCGCAAGTCAGACTCTACGTACAGTCACAAGCATAACCTCTCCCAACAGATGTTCAGTTGCAGTACAGAGACAGGTATATCCTTACATTACCCATGCTGATCCAGTCTTTAGGGGTGTGAAACTCAAGTGTCATGTGTTGCCATTCAAATGTGTAAATTTAGTACCTCTAGCGCCTTACCACCAAGCTCACCACGAGCAGAGAGTGCTTTACCATCAAGGATGAATGATGATTAGTGAGCTACATTCCCAAAAGATCCCCCCATACCTATGGGTATGAGACGAAGTGAACAATGAAGTGTGTTCCTCATCCTCCCTGTAGGCCTCCCCGATGGCGGAGTGGTAGCGTCGTCGCCTTGTATTCAAGGGATCCCGGGTTCGATACCCGGTGGAGTCACATAGTGGTTCGGATTCCACTTTAAACTGTAGGCCCAGTCCCGATTAGCCTTACTGTGCATAAAGTGGACTTAAAACACCAACTCAAACCAAATCAAACTCATCCTCCCTGTAGTCCAGACCTAGCCACATGCGACTTTCTTCTTTTAACCAATTTGAAGAACTGTCTAATCGGTATTGGACCTACAGTTTAAAGTGGGATTCAAATCACTTTGCAATCTACCTCCACCGGGTATCGAACCCGGGACACTTTGATTACACAGGGTTGATACTCACCAGAAATTCCCTGAGTTCCGGGAATTATGCGTGAATTTTTGGCTCCAGAATTTATGTGTGAATTCTGCTTGAACTTTTCTCCTTAGAGTGAAAAATTGCAATTTTCATTAATTCAAATGAATGCATACATTTACAAATGCCGCGAGGCAAGTTTTCCACAGTTTAGCTTGTAGTTTCATCATGGAAAGAAAAGAAAGCTGGGTGGAAAATAAAAGCGAATTCTCTCATCGGTTGAAATTGATTTGCTAAATTTGGGTTTGATATTGTTACACAATTAACAATTTTTCGTAGATTAAATATTCCGTAACATTTTTGATTTGTGTTTGTCGATTTATTTCTAGTCTGAGTGATGAAATGTAAACTCTGAACCTTAAATTGAATATTTTAAATAGTACATTGAATTGAACTAATTGAATTTGAATTGAATCTATAACAACAACCGCAGGGGGAAACCTTGTGATGTATGAGGTTGGTAGGATACACAATTAATTGAGTATTAAATCCTTACCAAAATGTATTCCTCGCCTCAGATATAGATAAAATTTTGCACAATAGCTAGCACGATACGACTCTAATGCCAAGTGAGTTGCCACCTCATACTTAATGCTACAATCATATATACGAATGTTTCAAGTTTGATATTTCTCAAAATAATTTAACAGATGAACTATGAGTAGGTGCATAAGGCCGGTTCAACGCCCGAAAATGGGGCTCGGTGGGGCTCGCAGTGTTGCCAGCTGCTTATTCGAAAAAATCACCAAGGTTTTTGGTCTAACCTAACCTAAAACAGCAAGGGGTTGGCAATCTTGCTTGAGAGTTCACAAACCGGAAGTGGGGCTCGGTGGGGCTCGCAGTGTTGCCAACTTCTTACTCGAAAAAATCACCAAGGTTTTTTTTGGTCTAACCTAACCTAAAGCAAGGAGCTGGCAATCTTGCTTGAGAGTTCTGCAACCGGAAGTGGGGCTTGCAGTGTTGCCAACACCTACTCGAAAAAAAATCACCAAGGTTTTTGTCTTGGTCTAACCTAACCTAAAGCAAGGAGCTGGCAACGTTGCTTGAGGCTTGCGTTACAGCGCATAAAGCAAGGTTGCCAACCTACTGGTACTTTTGCCATAGCCTTTTACAAAAAGAGAGAGAGGAGAGAGAGAAGAGAGAGAGAGAGAGAGAGGAGAGAGAGAGGGAAGAGTTAAACAACCGACAGCTGCCAACACCCACTCTAACCTAACCTAACCTAACCTAACCTAACCTAACCTAACCAGGTCTAACCTAGCCTAAAGCAAGGAGCTGGCAAGTTTACTTAAGACTTGCCTTAGTGCATAAAGCAAAATTGCCAACCTACCGGTATTTTTGCCATAGCTTTTTACAAGAAAGAGAGAGAGAGGGAAGAGTTAAACAACCGGCAGCCCACCTACAGCTTTTTTTGTCTAACCTAGCCTAAAGCAAGGGGCTGGCAATTTGCTTGAGGTTTGCCAACCTGCATATACTAAACAAAGAGAGCCGGCACTGCCGTAAAAGAGAGAGAGATGGATGGTAATATAGTATGTGTGTGCGTGTGTGTGTGTGTATAATATGTAGCATTATTAACTAGAGTGTGTTGGCAATTTACTTACAACTAAGAAAAATAGAGATGGCAACGTTGGTGTAAGATGAAGAGAGAGAGAGAGACCCATTGGCTGGCAACAGTAACGAGCGATGTCCTCCCTCTTCTGTGCAATATGATATTATGATGTTACTGTAGTTTTTGACGGGGATTACGAGAACCCATCCGCTTAACATTTAAATGCTAATTTTTTTTGCCATGAAATACCATTTAAATTTGGCTATCTCCCGTGAAGGTTGCACAGCAAGACAAGATGTCAAATATTGTTTAAACTATCCAAGCAATTTACGTGAAAATTTTATATATTGAAGTGGAAGTATAGTAATAAGTATGCACATATGCAGTTTACTTGAAAGATAATTAGAAACTCACCTAATAAATTTGATCACACACATCGTTGCATTCCATTTCCATTCCTCAACCTTTTATATTTTTCCTGCCACAGCCACCTCTTCCTCACTTTCACTACATTCTTCAATTTCACTAACATAAAATGCCAAAATCCATATTTTCTTTTTCATCGCTATCGAAAAGCAACTTTTCAATCGCAGAATCATCTACAATATTCTTATGCAACGTGTTTGCAAGACGTAGCAAATGAAGATTTGTTTACATGAGAAATTACTGAACAAAACACGCTTGAAATGGTATGAAAAACTTAGCAGCACAAACATACACGTCATAGATTTGAAAGATCATACAACCTCTGCCATCTATTGAATGAAAAAGGAACTACATGATGAAAATCGGGAACCCGTCGATTCGACGACTAGTATGGGGACAGCACAACACGACACACACACGCTATTGTAAGAGAGAGATGGATGACTGGGAGGGACAGCATTTCTGGCTATTCACAGTGGCGGATGTACTTCCTGTTTTTAAATGCTAACAATAATGATCATAAACCAAAAAAAAAGACGGGGAGAAAAGAAACATGTACACACTTCCGTCGCCATTTTATAACAACTAGGGGGAGTGGGGCGGGAGGCAGGCATGTAACGGGAGATCACACAAGCGAGCTTCCTCTATTCTGACTAATAAAGCATCATTCTACTCTGTGAGCTGCAAGAAGAATATTGTGAGCTGCAAGAAGAAAATTGTGATTGTGAGCTGCAAGAAGAAAATTGTGATTGTGATTGAAATTAACTAACGTGAGTAAATTTGTTTGTTAGCTTGGATAAGTTGGCTTTGTGTTATATAAATAGGTAGTGTTGCACGCAAAAAGAAGAGAGAGAAAGTATACAAGTTTTAAGTGTGTTGCATGTATCTCTCTTGTTTTTTTTCTTGCTTGTTTTATATATATATTTATTACATATTACTATATACATCAGGCATATGTACATCAGAGTAACGAGGCTCTGGCGTCTGGCAGACCAGTATAATTTTGCGTGTGTTAGCCTGTTTTTTTTTTGTGTGTTTGATATTTAGTGGAGGTACATAGTGTTTCGAATTTTATTATTATTTAGTTTTATACTCAGAAAAGATATTAAACATAAAATTAAATAAAATATATCTAATTATGTTTTTTTTATCACGACAAGCATTCACAAAAAATAACAATAATGTGGTTTAAAGTTTTTAACGTAATTGCTACGTAAACAAAATGGCCGACTTGCAATGAGTGTGTCAGTTTTTTTTAAGCCTAATTGCTACGTAAACAAAATGGCCGACTTGCAATGGCCGTGTCAAATATGAATAGATTGAGAGATGGAAAAAGAAGTTAAATATGCTTAAATAAAGTGCTCCTCCGTGCATAGCACCATACCATAAAAGCATATAGGAAAACTGCCATGTTTATGCATGAAACTTAAATATACATATAAAATTAAAATATTTGGTGCTGACCGCATCACACATTGCTGACTTTGCATTGTACTTTCCTATATTCACATATGCACAGTAAAACTAATCGGAACTAGGCCTACAGTTTTTTTAAAATAGGACCCGAACCACTATGTACTTTTATCGGGTTCGAACCTAGGACCTCTTGATTACAAGGCAACAACACAACTACCGCACTTTCGAGCCCTAGTGAATATGTAGGAAAAAACAACGGTATATACATAATCCAAAGTTGCGTGATTCTAGGCCCCATAGGAACCAAGAAAATCAATGTCTTGGAAAACATCTTAAGATATTTGTCTTAATCTTTAAGAAAGTCGACTTCCGGTCTGTCAAAATGTTACTTCCGGTCTGTCAAGAAAATTTTCTTAAGATATTTGTCTTAAGATGTTTTCCAAGATATTGATTTTCTTGGTTCCTAATTGACCTAGGATGATGATTTTAAGTTTGTTGGATAGGATTTGACAAAAACTATACGACTAGCAAATAAAATCGATTCCACCCCCTCAAGTTTCGAAAATATAGACAATTTTTTTATTTTTTGAGAAACTTGATTTGCTGGCTTAGTTTTTACCCTATTTCGAAAATTTTAATGACATTTGATAAAAAATTAAATGTACTCTACAACCTATTGGAAACATAATGATTAGTGCATACTGTTTTCGAGTTATTTTAAATTTAAATTTCAAGATGTGATTTCTAAATTATTTTGTAACTCGTAAACTGGGGGTCGTAGAAAACCCATTCTTGTTTTATCTGCTATTGCCCGACAAATACTATAAACACAAATAATGTTTATTGCTTGATTTAAAAAATCGAAAATAATTTTGTTTTCTGAAAATAATTTTGTTTTCTGAAAATAAAAAATGTGTGTATGGAAAAAAAATACGATTGTGTAATTTTTTATGATGTATGTTTGCATGTAAAAATAAGTATACCTGAAAGTTTTAGAATTTCAAAATAGCTATATATATATATTTGCTATTATATCAGCCGAAACAATAGAATATATATAAACAAGTATATTTTCATAGTTTCATACCTCTACTAGATTGGTAGAAAAATATACTAATGGGTAATAAAATCTGAAGAAGATTCGTGTCTAGCAAAAATAAGCTAAATAGAATTACACATGCATACAATATTTATTGTGCTTTTTCCTATCTACAATCATATTTTTCTTATATATTTTTTTAAATTTTTTTTACAGGGTTTATTTTGTAAACACTCTACCACCAACAGATCGCATATAAATAAACATACCCCCCCAAAAAATGCGCTCCATGAAAAGTTGCCCCGTGTGCAAAAAAACCATATCAAGCAAACATTTTGCAAGACATTGTCGCACCTGCGTGCCAGGCAAGCATTTGGCTGCCACTGAACTATGTTCCGGATGCAATAAACACATTACAATTGCGTATGTCAAGGAGCATAAGCTTAATTGTCTAAGCAAAAATACATCTGGTGCTCAACCGTCGACCAGCTCGACCAAGAGGAAAGCCGAAGCCGACTCGCCACCACCCGCCAAACGCGTCAAGCCTGTAGCGAAAGCGGACCACTCTGCTTTCGAGCGGTTGTTAGAGGACTTTGTCCTTACTTCGGAGGGCTCATGCGACGTGCGTAGCTTTTTGGAGAACGTGCAAGCCAAAATTATTTCCATCCTCGGCGATGCACTGGCTACGCACCCCACCAAATTCTACGCATCGCTACGTTGCCAGTACAAAAACCCGTCTAACAAAATTTACAGCTTCTGCCACAATACCAAGGCGAAGACGCTGCATCTGGCGGATATCGTCAACCTCGAGGTCATCTACAACCAGTTTGCCGATGAGCTGGAGGCAAAACAAGAAGAACATCAAGCTAAAGGCTCGGGGGGTTCGCTGTGTGGCGAGCCTCACGAACTGTGCGTCAAACTTTGTAAGTTCGTGCCTCTCTCCGCCTCCAGCTACGTCCGCTTACCACCTACCATTGCGGCAAAGAAGGCTGTCCTGAACATCCAAAATAAAGATAACAAGTGCTTCGTATGGTCGGTGCTTGCTGCATTACACCCTGTCCACTGGAAAAACCATCCACACCGGGTTAACCACTACCTACCCTACGAGCCAGAGCTGGAAGATGCGATGGCTGGGATCGACTACCCGGTGGCGCTTTCGGACATTCGAAAGTTTGAGGTTCGTGCGCGGTTGGCCATCAACGTTTACGGTCTCACTGACGAAAATGCGGTGTACCCCATCCGGGTGAGCGACGTAAATGTTGATGGTGCGCAGGAAATCCATCTCCTGCTCATCAAGGACGAGACCCATCACCACTACACCCTCATCCGTTCCCTCTCCCGGTTGGTGTCGAGCCAAACAAGCAAACACGAACACCACATAGAAGTTTGTCGCAGGTGCTTGTCAACTTTTGATAATCGAGAACAGCAGGATTATCAGCACATCAGAGGTCCCAACATCGCTGCAGAGAAGCTCGCTCGCCACAAGTTCTATTGTAGTAACAACGAGCCGGGTGTGGCAGTCTTGCCCAAACCTGGCACCGTGGAGCGTTTCCACATGCACGGTGCTATGGTGGAGCACCCCGCTATCATCATCGCGGATTTCGAAGCCTTCCTCAAACCCCTGTCCACTTGCGATCCCGATCCCGAAGTTTCCTCCACCACCCCTTACCAACTCCACGAGGCATCTAGTTTCGCATACGTTGTGGTGCGACGTGACCAGCACATCGCCCCCGAGCCCTATGTGTACCGTGGTCCCGACGCCGCCAAACACTTCCTCGAGAGGATGGTTGCCGAGGCCAATGAGATAGGGAAGGTACTGTTGGCCCCCAAGTCTATGCTCCCACTGTCTCCCGATGATCAGCGTAGACACGACGAGGCCATCGCTTGCCCTGTCTGCGTCAAGGAGTACACCGTCAACAACCGTAAAGTCCAACACCACGATCACTTTAACGGTAGGTATGTTGGTCCTTGGTGCAACGGATGCAACCTCATGACCCGGGACCCGCGATTTATCCCTGTGTTTTTTCACAATGGCTCGGGATACGACTTCCACCACCTGATCAAGCATCTTGGGTACGACGACATGCGAATCAGCGTCCTGGCGCAGAACGAGGAGCGTTACATCAGTGTGAGCAAGTGGGTGCGAATCTCAGGATCACACTCTACCGCCGAGCTTCGCTTCCTCGACTCCCTGAGGTTCCTCCCGGCCAGCCTCGATGCTCTCGCGGGGAAGCTTAGCGACGAGCAAATGCTTATTACCTCCGGAAACTTTCCGAACTTGGACGCAGGTCTCTTCAGGCGTAAGGGGGTCTATCCCTACGAATACATCACAGACCCTTCCAAGTTCGCAGAGACGTCGCTACCTCCTCGAGTAAACTTCTACAGCAAGCTGCGAGGCTCGAACATCACCGACGAGGAATATCACCACGCCCAGTCCATGTGGCGCGAGCTGGGCTGTCGAACTCTCGGGGACTACCACGACGCCTACCTCAGACTTGATGTGGCGCTCCTCGCCGACGTGTTCCAGACGTTCCGTGCGACCGCCATGAAGATCTACAAGCTGGACCCCGCCTACTTCTACAGTCTCCCCGGACTGGCGTGGTCGGCCATGTTTCTGGTGACGAAGATCGAGCTGGAGCTTTTTTCGGACGTGGACATGATGCTGTTTGTGGAACGTGCCGTGCGGGGTGGAATGGTCCAGGTGTCGCAGCGACACTCGCACGCCAACAATCACCACATGGCCACCGGTTACGACCCCTCACGACCGTCCAGCTACATCATGTACACGGACGTCAATAACCTCTACGGACACTCCATGATGCAGCCACTCCCTTTTAAAAACTTCGAGTGGGCTGACCCTTCCAACTTCGACATCGAAAGCTTCGACGATTCGGAACATGGGTTCTTCGCCGAGGTGGACCTTGAGTTCTCCGAGAAGCTGCAGGATTTGTTCAGCGATCTTCCCCCTGCACCCGAGTTCAAGTGTCCACCCGATTCCAACCAGAAGAAGCTCGTCATGGATTTCGAGTCCAAAGAGCGTTACGTCCTGCACTACCAGAATCTCCGGTGGTTGATGCAGCGAGGGGTCACGGTCCACGCAGTTCACCGCATCCTCAAGTTCGAGCATTCTCCATGGTTGCGTCCATATATTGAAGTCAACACGAAACACCGCACCGCAGCCACGTCCGAGCTTGATAAGGATTTCTTCAAGCTCATGAACAATGCGGTGTTCGGGAAAACCATGGAGAATGTACGGACTCGTGTAGATGTGAGGCTAATATCAAACAAAGCACAATGTCGTAGGCTCGTAGCAAACCCATTATTCAAATCGAGGACCATTTATAATGAGCAGCTGGCTCTGATTCACATGAAGCAAGGTGTGGTGAAACTCGACAAGCCCATCTACGTTGGAGCCACTGTTCTGGATCTGAGCAAGCTCCACATGTTCGAGACGTACTACGACATATTACGTCCACACTACGACCACAACATCTCGCTTCTCTACACGGACACGGACAGCTTGGTGTACCACGTCCACTCAGCCGATGCATACGGGCATATAGTCACGGTACCAGCTTTGGTTAACCTCTTCGACACCTCGGGCTATCCCCAGCCGAACCAGTACGGCATCCTGCCCCGAAACAAAAAAGTACCTGGCAAACTCAAAGACGAGAAGGACGGTGATGTAATTCTCGAGTTTGCGGGTCTTCGCGCCAAGGCCTATGCCATCAAAGCCGAGGGCAGCGTTACCAAGAAGGCCAAGGGTGTCGGCAGACAGGTGGTTCGGGAGCATCTCGCATTCGAGGACTTCGTGGATTGCCTCAAGACCAGGTCGCCGGTTCTAAGAGCAGAACAGCGCATCCAGAGCGTCGACCATATCATCACCACAAACAAAGTTAGAAAAATTGCGCTGGATCCCAACGACGACAAGAGGTGCATTCTCCAATGTGGAATCCACACATTGCCGTGGGGACACTATCGCTTAGCAGAAAGCAAAACCTGCAACATATGCCCATCTTCAACAGAAGATTCATAAAAACAAAACAAAACAAAAAAAATCATGTTGTTAGTTATTACAAAAAAACATTGACTGTCATTACAAAAAACTTTGACCGTATTCTTAAATAACCAGCATGCCTATGAATTTGTTCGGTTTCAAAAAACAGATCATTATGGAAACCATACCAGATCATGAAGTCTTACCTTCCGTGTTACCTAAACTCAACGGTCTGTTGGTCATTCACCTCAACAGCATTTGGACGAAACTGAATGACGATGTGGGCAAGATGTTTTATGTTTTTAATAACAATTTACATTTCTACGAAATTCCGATCGACGGGAAACTTCAAATCACCGTGAATCCGGAAAACGCAGGCGAAATCAAAATTTCTACCGGCAAGAACATTTTTCGAATCAAGCACGACAAGATGCTTTCTAACATTACGTACGATGTTTCTGCAGGAGATTATCTTTACGTGGAACTCCTCGGAGATTACGACAAACTTATTCCTCTCTTCGTAGAATTACGAATCGTCTATCCTATTATAAATAACCGTTAACCAAAAATGCCTAACGACATTTTCGGCAACACCAAGCGTGTAGACCACGCAGAAGAGATTCTCATGTTGGACATTCGAGTTAAGAAGTTGAGGACCGATTTGATTGCTTTGCAGGAAACCTTAAACAAAAGTTTAGAGTCGGAAATCGCTACGCTCCAAACGCAATGTCTCGACCCCATTCTGAAAATCGATTCCGAACTGAAGACGCTGATAAAAAATTATGTCGACGTACCTTCTTACGACAGCGTTCAAAATATACAGTTGAGCGTGGATTCGCTTCAAAATGATTTGGCCAAATTACAGCAATTTCAATCGAAAAATGGAGATTTGGAAAAATTGAAACTCGAAATCGAAGAACGAACTTCCGCAATAGAAAAGAATTTCTCTGAACTTCAAACCGTGGTGAACGATATAGACGCAGAACGCTTGCATGTCGTCGTTTCCAAATTACAAGAAGAATTCACCAGCACGTTGGAAGAAATTAAATCCAAGTTGCAGACTTTGGAAGATACAATGACGAACCTACCATCGTCGGACGAACTGCAGGTCATCGGTAAAAGCGTCGCGAACATAAAAATTCAATTGGAGGCCTATCAAGATTTCGATCACATTCAAACCACCATCGCTACGCTTCAGGCGTCCTTGGAATTGATCAACGAAGAAATTAAAAATATTCACGCTGAAGCGAGAGCGTTGACGAGCATTCAAGACACGTTGAGCACGGTTCAGCAGAAGATCGAATATTTAGAAAATTTGAACGTCGAAACGAATCTCGCTCATTTTCATCACGTACTCGACAACATACAGGGTGACTTGGAATCGTTACGGACGAGCGTGCCTTCCAGCGAAGATTTAGAAAAATTGAAAACGGCGGTGACGGCACTATCCGATTCGAGCGACATCAAAAGTTCATTGAGCGATCTCGAGAGTAAAGTGGCCAATCTCCCCACCTCCAAAGAATTGCACGCTTTGAAAAGAAACATATCTCGAATGCTGAAACGACTAGAAACGGAAACAGCGAACGTGGAACAGATTCGAGTCGAAATTAGTTCGCTGGTGTCGACGCTGCCCACTTCGCAGAGCGTAGCCGACCTTCACACGCAGTTTACAGAGATGCGAAGCATCGTGAACGATCTTACCGAGAAGAGCTCGAAATTGAATCAAGTCGAGAACCTTCAGAACATCGTCGTCAACATCAGAGATCAAGTCGGAGTGCTGGAATCCACGCAGGAATCGACGCTGACCTCTTTCGGTGCCAAGTTGCAAGAACTCAACGAAAACTACAAGCAGTTGAACGTGGAAGTGAAAATCAAACCGTCGTTTTCTGCCGTAACGGATACCATAATCGAGCATTTGCTGCCCATCGAAAATAAACTCGGACAAGTTCACAGTAATCTGCTCGGCGTCGACACTAAATTCGCTAAACTGCATTCTCTGCAAGCCATCGAAATCAACAGCGTAACCAATCAACAGAGAATCTCCACCTTCGTCGAAGGTAACAAACTGTACATGTTGCATCCTTATCATCCGTACTACAAGTTTCTCCTCGATGGCACGATTCAGATAAACGAATTTTCGTACTGGTCTCACGGTAGAAAAGCTAGCGTTCCCACCATGACTTTGATATCGAATCGTGGTGTCCAGAAAGCAGGAAACATTCCTCTGGCACGTTGGAACGAAACGCGCAACATATATGAAATACACGAAGACGAAGATCTCACCGTTTTCGACGTGAGTGCCGGCGATAAGCTGATCATTCAAAACACGAGCGAGGTGCCACCCTCTTTGAATCCCATCACGCTTGTGCTTCTCTTGAAACGTAATCTCTAAAGATGTCTAGGCAAGCCATCGTCGAAGAATTGCATAAACCTGCACGCCGTAACTACGAACGTTTGGCTGTGGTAACCAAGGGCATCGACGACCTCTGGCAAAGCGACCTCGTGGAGATGAGTAGCGGCAATTTGAAAAACGTGCATAAATTGAACAAGGGCAACAAGTACCTTCTCACCGTCATAGACACGTTTTCGAAATTCGCATGGGCTCTACCTTTGAAGGCGAAAACGGGAACGTGCGTCACGGAAGCATTCAAATTAATTTTTCGCGAAAGCGGCGGCAGACGACCACGGTTTCTGCAAACGGACAAGGGGAAGGAATTTTACAACGCCGTATTCCAAAAGTTTATTCAAAAACACGACATTCGACATTATTCGACCTTCAGTCACATCAAAGCCGGCATCGTGGAAAGATTCAATCGAACCTTGAAAACACACATGTGGAAACGATTCACGCTTCGGGGAAATTACAAATGGGTCGACATCCTGCCGGAACTCGTCGACACCTATAATCACACGGTACACAGAACGATAGGCATGAAGCCAGCCGACGTTACCAAGTCCGACGAGCAGCGTTTAATTTCTACCGTTTACTGTCCAAAGTACACACCCACGACAAAAAAAGCTAAATACAAAATTGGAGACCAGGTGAGGATCAGCAAATTCAAACGCACCTTCGAGAAGGGATTCACAAAAAATTGGAGCACGGAACTCTTTACGGTGGTTCGAGTTCTACCCGGAAACCGACACACGTATATAATAAAAGATAGTAGCGGCGAGATTTTGAAAGGAAGATTTTACGAAGAGGAACTCTCTAAAACGAAACACCCCGACACGTACCTCATCGAGAAAGTATTGCGTAGGAAAGGTGACAAACTGTTTGTCAAATGGCTGGGACTTCCGGAAAAGAGTTGGATCGACGCGGACGAAGTGATCTTGTGAGTACGTGGAACGTGGTGAAGCGTCTACCGGATCCGGAAAGTCAAACGAAGAAAAAGAACGGTGAGTTGCTTCCCGACAGCATCCGCTGTCTGATCGTAGGTCCTTCGGGGTGTGGGAAAACGACACTGCTCGTGGACAATTTTCTCCTCGCACCGAATTGGTTAGATTGGAAGAACAGGCACCTGTACGTGTTCTCGAAAAGTTTGGAGCAATCCAAATACCAGCAACTGATGAAACTGTACGATGGTCTGGACATTGCAACGTTCGCCTCGGAAATAAAACCACTCGACGATTGTCGTGAAAATTCAGTCGTTGTGTTCGACGACGCCATCCTGGAAAATCAAAATGAAATTCGCAACTTTTTCACGCAAGGTCGTCACAAAGGAATGGATTGTTTTTACCTAGCTCAAACATTTTCCAAAATTCCAAAACAGTTAGTACGCGACAACGCTAATTTCATATGTTTGTTTCGTCAAGATCACACCAACCTCAAGCACGCGTACGATGACTACGTAGGCGGAGACATGAACTGCAATCAATTTTTGGAATGCTGCTGCTCTACTTGCTGGAACGGTGACGATTTCGGATTCGCGACGATCGACATGACGAGGAAACCCAACGACGGAAAATACAGAAACAAAATTAACGACTTTCTAAACGTTGCAACGTTGTGAGAAACGACGTATATAAATAACGTCATGACGAAACGAAAAATCGAAGACGAAAATCTCAAGCTTCGCGATTACCTCGCGAAACGCTTCAAAGGTTGGAAATCCGAGAATCGCGGATTCTACGAAGAGAAGAAGCGTCAGGATCAACCCGTGATCGATGCCATCAGCAGTCTAGGTAAAGAAATTAAAAGTGTCACGGAACAAAATAAAAATTTGATTAATGAACTCGTACCGCTCGCAGCTAAAAGTTACGCCGTGCCCACGCCTATTTCGAGCATTCCTTCGACGCCGTTCGAACTGAAGGATGCACCGGCACGACGTCGAGCCATTGGTAGCACGTCGTCGTCTTCGGATAAAATCGAGTTGGGACCTTTGGCACGAGACTACCTGAGCACGGGGAAATTCGACAAGGATGAAGTGTTCGGATTGTATCCCAGCATGGAAACCAGCGAAGGGGGCGGTGTGGTGTGGAAGATTGGGAAATCGAAGGTGACCTTCGAAGGCGACGACATTAAAGTTAATTTAGGCGACAAGGATAGTTGGAACAGGTATCCGGGTACGGTGGGACTGTGGGAACTCGTCGCCAAAAAGCAGCCGAAAGATTACACCGACGAAGATTACCAAAGTTACAAGGAAATTCTGATCATGACGGATGCCTTGTACCAGAACAACGACGCCTCGCAGAATAGGGTGAAATCGAGCAGCGGCGAGAAGTACAGGAATCTCATCAAACCGATTTGGAACCAGGTCAAAACGGGCAGCGGCGTCAAACGCTACAACACGTTACCCAAAGAATTCGTTTGGGTGGACGACGTTAGGAAGCTCGTGGACCGATTGTTGGTGATAGCCGGCGAAGAAAATGCAGGCAATCGTAATTTCTACAACGAGAAGGTTGGCATCGTGGACATGATCAGCACGAAACTTTCCAACTTCATCGTTAACGACGACAAGGGCATAGGTTACCTGATCAAAATCATCAACACGCTGCCTCCGAAATTTTGGAACGTGGCCGAAGGAAAGGGACTCGTGAACGACATCATCAACAAGTTACCTTTCGAGATGCATCTACCTGGCTACCAGTACTGCGGACCGGGTACCAAACTCGAGAAAAGATTGGAGAGAGGAGACAAGGGTGTGAATCCGTTGGACGCGGCATGCAAAGATCACGACATCGCCTACAACACCACGCAGACGGATCTGGATGCACGTCACGAAGCAGACAAAAAATTGGAACATGCAGCTTTCGAAAGGTTCGTGAGCAGAGACGCATCGCTGGGTGAACGGGTCGCCGCACTGGGTACCACCATCGCCATGAACACGAAACAAAAATTGGGGTGGGGTATATAAATAACATACCGTAAAAAAACAACATGGCTTGCATAACTGATTTGCCGCACGACCTACTATCTAAAATATTCAAAAAGGCAGTTAACGGAGATGTTAATAAACTTGTGATCATAGCAAGAACGACGCCGGCATTTCACATGGGATGCGAAATAGTTCTCAAGGACCGTCTTCGGGAGATCAGCGGCCTGAGGTGCGGTGATCTCAACATTCTGCTTTCGGCTGCAGGGGAAAAATTAAACGATAGGTTAGATGAATTGCACGAGGCAAGGCAGGGAAGAAGATGGTATACTGATGATTGGCGCAAGTCTAAGCAGGAGACGGAAGATATCATTACGCACATCATCGCGTTTTCCGAAGCACGGACTTTCTTCCTCTGTTAAAAAATAATAATATATATACGTGTCAAAAAAACTTGATATATAAATAACACACATCGTGAAAAAAAATAATACTGGGTATATATAAATAACACACATCGTGAAAAACAATTAAATTTCTCTCTAACACTTTGAAATTTTTTTGATATGACGACTGAAAAAATAAGTGATCTCCAAGCATTAAAACAAATGCTAAATTTGTCAGTCGAGTATGTAAAAATTCAGGAATTGGAAGTCGACAAACCTTACACGATAACTTCCGGTTCAATCGTTTCTACCCAGTATGGTCCCAAGGTACGCCTGTTGCTCAACGCACAATACAGTCTATTTTTACCAGATCGATACGCTAACATGTTATCTGACGAGAAGATATCTATTTTAATCGAGAACAAAACTCAAATTGTGTACAAGGGGACAAAGGAACTTCTTGGCAAGAAAACAAAGCACGTAATAGAATTTGTGTAACGACTGCGAGGCCTTGAAAATATATAAATAACATACCGTAAAAAACTACACAAGAAAAAAATCTCAGAATATATATATAAATAACATACCGTGAAAATAACACATAGAGCATCAACATGAAGCCCAAGGGTGTCGTGTACCAGATACCATATTCGAATCTAAAAAATCTAGGTGCCCTCGATGGGTTACTCACCAAGAAACAACGCGAGAAGAAACGTTCTTGCTTGTCGAAAGGACATGGAATGAAATTGCTGCTCAGCACACCTCAATTGAAAAGATTGCAGCGTTCGCGGAAACAGCAAAAGATCGGAGGTTTCATATTCAGCATCCCGGCCATCCTGGCAGCATTGGGGGCCGTTGGAAGTTTGGCCGGCGGAAGTGCCGCCATCGCGAAAACCGTCATCGACTCGAAGAAGAACAAGGCGGAATTGGAAGAACAGAAACGTCACAACCTGGCCATGGAGAAGAAAAAAGGGAAGGGCGTGATGAAAAAATTTAAAAAAAAAAGAAACAGAAGCACTCACCAACCGAGACATTGAATCTCTGATCGGACCGTTACAAATCAAACACTTCAGAGGAGTTTTCATGTCCGACTCGTTACCTTCAAGCGTCAAAAGAAGAGAATGCGGAGTAGTCAACTTGGACGGTCAAGAAAATCCAGGCACGCATTGGATATGTTACCACAAAAACGACAATGATAAAGCATTCGTTTTCGATTCTTTCGGAGGTGTTCCACCTACAAATTTAGTTCATTATCTGAAAACGAACAAAACCTCCATATACTACAACGACGAACGCATTCAAGATTTCGGAGACGTGAACTGCGGTCATCTCTGCCTCTCCGTGCTCGCGTTTCTCTCTAAAATAAATAACCCTACGGTCGAAGATTTCCAGAAAGCATTGTGGAACCTCAAACAGCATCACTAGGATGGGCGTGTTCCATCTCACGAGCGAATCTTCAATCTTGAAACTCACGCTGCACGACGACATCGTCTATCCTAAATCCGTGGCTCTGCGCGCATTCTACAGCATGTACCTCATACCTAACGTTACGCAGCACAACAACAAAATTAGCGTCGGAAGCGAACACATCGTCGTCACGCCAGGACAATACAATCTTTCCACTTTGCAAGCTCAATTACCCAAAGGCACATACCTTTCTCAAAATTCGGTCACGCACAGAGTGGAAATCCTATCCGCGACGGAGACCGTGGACCTGGGCACCATGGGAGAACTTTTAGGTTTCGAGAACGACACCAAACTCGAAGCTGGCATCAAGCACACGGCAGTCAATATTCCTAAATTCTTGGCCATAGAGACTCTGAACGTACACTGTAACGTGGCCGAAGGCATGATCACGAAATCTTCGGACGGATTGTTAGGAAGTCACAAGCAGACGGGAATCATAGCCACGTTCAAACCAAGTTCCGAGTTTATGGAACCGATCATCTACACACCCTCTTCGCCAATCTATTTTCCAGTATGTCGCAACCGCATAGACGACATAGAGTTGGTGGTGACGAACGAGAAAGGAGACGTGGTGGATTTCGCAGGTGCCACTACGACGGCCATCGTGGAGATCGACATATAATAAATAACCATACATGTAAAATGGAGCAAATCGAAAGTTACGAATTGCAATCTTTCCCTCCCAACCGTCGCACGTTCGCCAATCTCAACGAAGCGAACAGGGAGATCGAATACGACGTGGACGTAGGGGATGGGTTCGTTCATCCTCACAGAGCGGACCTCTACCTTCAATTCGACGTGGTGAAGAAGGAAAGCGGAGACGCGTTTCCCGCAGCAGCAAACTTGATACTCGTGGACAACTTCGTGCCTCACCTGTTCTCGCAGGTGGAGGTGAGGAAACACAACACCGTCATCGACAGAATAGATTATCCAGGCATCACGTCGACGGCAGTGGGAACTTTGAAATTATCCAAAACGGACGCAGCGTACTAACAGGCCGGGGGATTCGAAGCCGGGACCAAAATATCGACGAAAAGTCACACGGTGCTCTTTCCCATGCGTCTGCTGCCTGGTTTCTTCTCGGACTACAAGGAGATCATGTGGAAGGGAGGACTGCGCGTTACGTTTCGAAGAGCGGCCAACGACAACGACGCACTGATGCGATACTCTACTTTGGGTCCGGACGCCACCACGCCGATAGCCAACACTTTACCCGAAGCAGCCAAGTGCGTCATCCGGAGCATGGAATTGAGAATGCCGGTGGTGGAATACGAAACGAACTACGCCCTCAAGTACAAAGCGGAGATCTTGAAAAGTCCGCAGGTGCCGATTCACTTTCACGGTTACCAGTGCGTGCAGAAAATAGCGTCGGGAAGTCACATGGAATTCGACGTGACGACGCAGTTCAACAACATACAGTTCGACATGCCAGATTTCGTCGTAGTGCTCTTTCAGACCGGGAGGGACAAGAATCAGGAAAAAGATTCCAGCAAGTTCGACGACTGCAAGATCAAGAACATTTATCTGAAGAATGGACGCAACGAAGTGTTCCCGCGCGAGAATTACAACCTCGACGTGGCCAAAGACGATTACCTCAAACTTTACGAAGCTTACACGGCTTACAAACGCGTGACCGAGGGAAGCGTGGACATGTACTACACCCCCAGCGAATTCAAAATCCGCAGACCGATGTTCGTCATCAACACATCTAAGAGGAAGAAGGTTGTGGTCAACGATCGAACCAACATCAAGGTCGTCTGCGAGTTCCACGATGCCTTGCCCGAGGATACCCTATGCAGTGTCATCCTGATTGCAGAGAAGTCCTTCGCCTACGACGTGAAGAACGAGAGGGTCACAGAGCAGTTTTAACAAGTTTTTTAACATCTTTTCTTGCACAATAAGAAATTTTCTGCACTAGCACAATCAGTTACAATGGCACAATACGAATTTCACTAGTTCAGATCAGTTACAAATATCAATTTCATTAGTTATCAGTTACAATATCTTTTTGCACTATAGCACGAGACAATCAGAAAATTTGCACAAAAAAATTTGTTGTTGTTTTTACACGTGAAAATTAACAATAAAATTTCTTTTTTTATCGTTTCAGATGCTGTCGAAACATCAAAAACACATACACACACACACTAGAAAAAAGCATGCAACTTTATTTGTAACACATACACATACATTCTCCATCTTCATCAAGAAAATATTATAATAAACATAATTATTTTTATCTATATCTCACAATAAAACTCTATATCCAAAAATATCACAACATCAAATAACACTAGAGTCGTTAGTACACGTTGCATGCATTACGGAGGTCCTCTGTAGAGTTTCATAGAAGTTTGGGGGGAAAAAAAAAACACGTGAAACTCTACAGAGGTGCGGTAATCTATAACCGCAGCCATTAGAAAACTTTTACATTTTTGGTTGGGCACCACGCACCCTGGCGAGGTTATAGGGGCCAGGCCTCCTAAAAACAACAATTATTATTTTGTTTGTTTGTTTGTTTGTGTTACAATACATACGCGCGCGCGCGCGTGCGTGTGGCAGATCGTTCCCCCGAGAGAGGTTTACAAAGGTCACGATATACGGAGTTGGAAAATTACGATATGGCGCATTCGCTCGTTACTGTTGCCATCTCTATTTTTCTTAGTTGTAAGTAAATTGCCAACACACTCTAGTTAATAATGCTACATATTATACACACACACACGCACACACATACTATATTACCATCCATCTCTCTCTCTTTTACGGCAGTGCCGGCTCTCTTTGTTTAGTATATGCAGGTTGGCAAACCTCAAGCAAATTGCCAGCCCCTTGCTTTAGGCTAGGTTAGACAAAAAAAGCTGTAGGTGGGCTGCCGGTTGTTTAACTCTTCCCTCTCTCTCTCTTTCTTGTAAAAAGCTATGGCAAAAATACCGGTAGGTTGGCAATTTTGCTTTATGCACTAAGGCAAGTCTTAAGTAAACTTGCCAGCTCCTTGCTTTAGGCTAGGTTAGACCTGGTTAGGTTAGGTTAGGTTAGGTTAGAGTGGGTGTTGGCAGCTGTCGGTTGTTTAACTCTTCCCTCTCTCTCTCCTCTCTCTCTCTCTCTCCTCTCTCTCTCCTCTCTCTTTTTGTAAAAGGCTATGGCAAAAGTACCAGTAGGTTGGCAACCTTGCTTTATGCGCTGTAACGCAAGCCTCAAGCAACGTTGCCAGCTCCTTGCTTTAGGTTAGGTTAGACCAAGACAAAAACCTTGGTGATTTTTTTTCGAGTAGGTGTTGGCAACACTGCAAGCCCCACTTCCGGTTGCAGAACTCTCAAGCAAGATTGCCAGCTCCTTGCTTTAGGTTAGGTTAGACCAAGACAAAAACCTTGGTGATTTTTTCGAGTAAGAAGTTGGCAACACTGCGAGCCCCACCGAGCCCCACTTCCGGTTTGTGAACTCTCAAGCAAGATTGCCAACCCCTTGCTGTTTTAGGTTAGGTTAGACCAAAAACCTTGGTGATTTTTTCGAATAAGCAGCTGGCAACACTGCGAGCCCCACCGAGCCCCATTTTCGGGCGTTGAACCGGCCTTATGCACCTACTACTATGTAGCACCCAAAACAATGCTTCCTTAAATATATTCACAAATAAAACAGTATTCTTATCTTTTAAAGAATATTATATTCGTCACAAATAAGGATTATTGTTATTGCATGGCCACGCTTACGTGTAATTTTACAATAATATCACTAAATGTAATAACACATTTTGTTTCACATAATTGGTGAATACCAGTGCTTTGTACTATGTTATGAGTACGTCACAAACGTAACAATATTTGAAGATTCATAAATATTGATGGTACACTTAAATTGCCATAATTTGTTATCCAAAGGATCTGTATTCTTACGTTAAACTTGTTCCTTTCATTGTAGTTACTGTTTGAAGTTTTCAATAGGTCACCAGATGATTTCAGCGTTCCTTACCTGGAGCTGGCTATAAAATACTTATCTGTCCGGTTTCAAAAAATCAAAATCTCTCATACACCACCCTTGTCTTGTAGATTCCAGGGTATGAAATGATATAACATTTGCTTAAGAACCACTAATTATGTTTTGGTCTATTATTCAAGCTAATTTGGATTTATGTCGGCCAAATTTATAAATTTATGGTCCCGACGCTAATATGCGCGTCCTTTTGGCAGCCATTTTTCTTTCCATATCTCGAACCTGGTATCCTTCACTTTCAAGTTGTGATATGGACACACAGGCTATCGAATCATTACTTCTTTCTACATCACGAATGTACCTTTTAATAGAAACTGCTGTAAACGTAAGTTCAAATATGTAATAAAATTATGTTTCATACAATTTGAAGACATTTTTCCATTATTTACTAACCCAAAAGAATATATTTTGTATGTTTATTGTCCTTATGTTATTGCGATATTTCCGATCTTTGTACAAAGTGATTTGGTAACACTGCAAAATAGCCATGAACTAAGATCAACCAAAATTATACATTTATCTTTGACGAATTTAATCGAAATGTTAAATTAACTTCAAATTGTGCCTTTTTACATTGCAAATGTATGGAAAACCTTGTGAAACAACTGTGAGTACTAATTAGCAAAGAAATATTACAAAATACAAGAATTACTGCTACAAAATTTCCCGTTCTTTGCAATGCTTGCAATGGAGCATGAAAATAAATAAAATACGAGCCAATATTTTAATTTTGAATAACTTTTTTAATATAGCTCCGATAATGATGAAATTTCAGAATCAATGCTTATTGATTATGGGGGAATGCAATAAAATAAAAGCCCCCACTGAAAATCAAGATTTAAATATACAATCTTAGCAAATTTTAATGCACATATAACAGTGCATCGGAATGGACTGGTTGTAAATCGTTTAATTGAATTGAATTAGAATTCTTGGATAAATTGGAAGTACACAGATATTTTATATTGTTAATATACGAGGGAAAGTCAAAAATTATCTACACTTTTACCATATTTTTTTTAGGTTGGTCACACTGACTTCAGCGCTTGCATGCGGAAAGTGCTTTTGGTTACATGGTCGAGGTTTCATATTAATCGCTCCATTTTTGTTTCTTTGGAACATATTATACATGGCCGCTTTGCTGCCAGTGTGCAGCAGGGAAGAACGGAGATCAGTGATCCAATTTCTTTGGTCTGAAGATGTGTTAGGGGCTGAAATTCGCAGGCTTTCAGTACAACAAGGGGACAGTGCAGTGCTGCATAGAGGTGTGTACGAGAGGTTTAAAAATAACCGGACAAGGAAGAAGCAGGAACAGGACACCCATCAGCCTCCACCAATAAAGGGAAAATTCAACAAGCTCAACAGATGATTCTGACAAACCGACAAATGAAAGTCGATGAGGTGGCATGTTCTCTGCAAATTAGTCATCAATGGCATGCCCAAGGGGGAGGGGGTTATAACCCATCTTTGGTCAAGTATTCCTAAAAAAGAACGTCAAAGACAGGATAAGATGGTAACATAAGGACAGGCTACTAAAAACAAGTATACATAACCCCCTTTCCAAAATTCTGGGCACATTAGTCATGGTTCTGTATGCGAAATCATCCACAACAAGCTTCAGATCCCTGATCTCTGCTTGGTGCACACTACCAGTGGAGCGGCCATATTTGCTCTGTAATAAAAGAAAGAAAAATGTAGCGATTAAGAAAAAACCTCAGCCACATAACCACAAGAGTACCACATTTTAGCATTCACCTAAAGAAAGTTATGGTGAAAGTACAGATAATTTTTGACTTGCCCTAGTATTTTTGTGTGGGGTAGTGAGAGGCGGCAATATAAGATTGAAGTAGAGAAAACATCTGCCTGTGCCCTTGAATTTTTGGAAAGTTAGCTTTGAAAACCGGGAATTATACTTGTATTTTATCATGTTCCTAGAGTGGCTACAGCTCAATTACATTACTGGGATGCACATGATGATGGTATGTCATAATTTTCGCATGGAAAAATCATCAATTTCCTTTCTTGACGAAAAGTTAATGAAGAGAGGGGGCAATGAACCTTAAAGAAGCAGAAGGGAAGTAGAGACGGAGAGCATATAACAAAAGTGAATCGGGAGCCCCGAAATTTCATTTCCCCACAAGTCTTTGAAGTCAGGCGCTATATGAAAAGACCACCCTTCCCGTCACTTAGTTTCAGAGATTCTTTTCAGTGAAAGTCAGCACAAGAGAAGATTCACCCTTCTCCCAGAAACAAACCCTTAACTCCGTCTAGCTTCTCGTTAACCAAAGGATAAGGAGTTGGTGTACCCAATGCACAGCGAGGTTATTGTGGGAAAGGGGTTAATCCTATTGGCTCCAGCTTCTCATCCCTGATCTCTCCCGTGGGATATCAAGGAGCCTTTCTTCTTGTCCTGGAAAACCGCCTCTGGAGTTTCCAATCCGCTCCGTTTGCTGGATGGAAAAGGGAGGGGGCGTTTATGCTGTAAGTAGCTTTTCCTTTAAGCTGATCGTTTATCTACCAGTAGCTCTTCCATTGCGGTAAACAACAGACCCCACTAAGGAGGATTTCAGACCGAAGCGACAGGCGACGCATGTCGCTTTGTTGATTGAATTGAGGATTGTGGGTGCATCAGTACTTAGGCTGTTTTGCCCCAGTCACATTATACCGGAGCCAACCCGTTACCATATCTAAAAGAAAACCGTATCTTAGAACTGAAATATCCCTACCTGGATTCAAAGCTGAGTCTGTAAATAGGTAATCAACACATATAAGAAGAAAACACAAGACAACACACACACAGTCCCACAGAGGATTATTCTGACCGCAGTCCAGACGCCTGAGCATCGTTGGCCCGCAAAAAGCTGTTACCGGGGTGTACTAGTGGAAGTGAGATTGACATTGGGTGCCTTGGCAGAAGGTCACGCCTACTTGTCGCTCGGAAACAAGCCAATCCAAAGAAACCTTTCACACCGTATCGGCATGACAGGCCGAAAAAGCCTGCGTTCGATTCCCGACATCTTCAAGTGACATGTCGCTTGTCCCTTAGGGACGTTTCACACCGAAGTGATAAGCGACACTGGACATACGTCACTCTGGAACGAACCAATCAACAGCAATGTTTCATATCGTAGCGGTACGACACGCTGAAGAAGCCTTCATTCGATTGGCGAAATCCACTTGGCGCTTTGATGTGAAATCCCCCTTAAAAGAAACCTTTCACACCGTATTGGCATGACAGGCCGAAAAAGCCTGCGTTCGATTGCCGAAATCTTCAAGTGACATGTCGCTTGTCCCTTAGGGACGTTTCACACCGAAGTGATAAGCGACACTGGACATACGTCACTCTGGAACGAACCAATCAACAGCAATGTTTCATATCGTTGCGGTACGACACGCTGAAGAAGCCTTCATTCGATTGGCGAAATCCACTTGGCGCTTTGATGTGAAATCTCCCTTAAAAGAAACCTTTCACACCGTATTGGCATGACAGGCCGAAAAAGCCTGCGTTCGATTGCCGAAATCTTCAAGTGACATGTCGCTTGTCCCTTAGGGACGTTTCACACCGAAGTGATAAGCGACACGACATACGTCACTCTGGAACGAACCATTCAACAGCAATGTTTCATATCGTAGCGGTACGACACGCTGAAGAAGCCTTCATTCGATTGGCGAAATCAACTTTTCGCTTTGCTGCGAAATTTCCCTAAGGCGCTTTCGGACCAAAGTGGCAAGCAGCAGGCAATAAGTGACACGCCACACGGGAATTGCACATTGATGTGGCAAGGGACAAGCGACATGATCTCAATTCATAGAGGAGGCCTCCTGATGGCGTCGTGGTGGTGGTATCATCGACGCCTTGTAATCAAGGTAGCAATCTTTCTACATCAAATTTGGACGTCACAGTAAAGTTATGCAGCACACATAACACAACGCATTGCAGGGAAGGGTGTAGTTCAGGATCTAGATGCACCATTTTTATTGCTGGTGACTGTACAAAAAGGTATGTACAACACTTTTTTGGAAGACGTCCATTCGAAATCTTATTCTGGTGATGGACAATTCAGTTGCTGTAATAGACCTTTTGGGCAGAACTAAAACATGTGACGTTGTATTCTTATGTACTCATTTGTGGGCCTTTGCGATGGCGCAGTGGTAGCGTCGTCGCCTTTTAATCAAGGGGTCCCGGGTGGAGGCACATAGTGGTTCGGATCCCACTTTAAACTGTAGGTCCAGTCACGATCAGCCTTACTGTGCATAAAGTGGACTTAAGACACCAATTCAATACATCAATCAATACTTATATATTCACTAGCTGATTGCCCGGCATTAGCCGGGTATTTATTTATACAGGAAAATAATGAATTCTAACTATAGTGCAAAATGAACTTTGGATTGAACGGCATTGGGAGTGTCACTATTCATCTTAGCGACCCCGAAAACTATGGATTCCACACTAATATCGGTCGTTTTCGATTAGTTTCACATGTCACCCCTTCCCACCCCATCCCTAGGGGTGCCAGGGGTGTCTTACCCCCACAGTATTTCTTTCCAGGTTGCAAGTAATACGCGTACCAAGTTTGGTTGAAATCGCTCCAGGCGTTCGAGAGTTATGCCGGAACAAACATACACACCCACTCACACACATACATCCATTTTTATATATTACATTAATTAACCCCTTTTTCTTTACATAAAATGGAGACATGCCGTGTTCAACAGAAACCATAGGCAAACAGGGACAAAGAGAAGACCTCGGCCTTGGAACTAGTTTTGCCATCACGCTAAAATGGTTAATTAAGGGCGTGGTGTTCCTGTGCATCCTTCCGTGCATTACGCAGCCACTAATAAGTTGAGCTTTGCCTTTAATGGGACAGTGCTAACTACCTCGCCTGGGGACTCCGCCGAGAGCAGAGTGGAGCGTCGAAAGAGGAAATTTCCATCTACGTCATCTTTGAGGTTTCCGTGGATTCTGATGGTTGCATCCCCGTACTGTCACCGACAATAAAGATGGGACACCGAGATCCTAAAATACTTGCTTCCCTGCAAGGTGTCGTGTGTTGCCTAACCCTACAGGATAATTCGATTTAAATAGCACATTTTTAATGGTGACTGCTACCACCGCCGTTAGACAACCCCTTACGCCATATTTATTGCTGGTGACTGTACATAAAGTATGAGTTAAACGGGTACAAACCTCTCCTTGTTTTCATAAAACGTTTCGATTACTACACTGTCTTGGCGTGTCCTCCGCGTACATGTATTACACGTGAAGGCACATACTTCGTGTGGAGTTACAGCCCCATACACATTCTCGATTTCTGCCATAGCAAAGGTGATGTGAGCAGCATCACGCTCTGCCCTCTTTTACCTTCATGGTGTTGCCCCCAGGTACTTATCACTCAGACAACTAAATGCATCATCGATTGATGCACCAAAATCCATCGATTGATGTACTAAAGTGTGTACTATGGCTTCTTCAGAGAATCAGAATCACATTTGATGCATTTGTGTGCATTTTTGTATGTCGTGAAAGAAACACCAAGGTGCATAATTTGATTCAAGTGAGAATTTCTTTCAGTCGAGATGCACTTCAATGCATCAGTTGATGCGTCTTGATGCACCTTCCTGCATCTTTCTTGATGATGCACTTAAACCTTTCGTCTGAGCTTCATAAACTCTGTAGCTCAGACCAAACGTTTAAGTGCATCATCCAAAAAGATGCAGGAAGGTGCATCAAGGAACGTCAACAGTTTTCTGTTGGATTGATTAGAGGCTAGTCGGCCCCAGAGCCACTCTATGCAGGGACATTGTCAGAAAGAAATCCTCAGATCATCCATCCCGGGGATCGAACCCGGGTCCTCCGCGTGCCAGTCACACCCAACCGATTATGCTACCGCTCCTAATCTAGTAAACATCCAATATTTTAAATACGTTATTATAATAACTCGTGACGTAAGAGCCCGTAAGGGCCAGGGACTATATACAGACTGCCTTCCTCACTCCCACATGATCCAACTCTCGCACTCACCCGAGGTAGATCATCCAACCAGTAACGGGGTGACGTGTGGCCAGCATGACGAACCCCCCAGTGGCGTATACTGAGTCCAATATCTGGGCTATCTCACTATGTCACGTGGTCCTAGGCTATGAATAGAAATACATTTAAAAACTCTTAAGAAATCAGGTTGCCAACTCTTTGTAAAGCAGATTGCCAACTCTTTGGAAATCAGGTTGCCAACTCTTTGGAAAGCAGGTTTGCCAACTCTTTGGAAATCAGGTTGCCAACTCTTTGGAAAGCAGGTTTGCCAACTCTTTGGAAAGCAGGTTTGCCAACTCTTTGGAAAGCAGGTTTGCCAACTCTTTGGAAAGCAGGTTCGCCAACTCTTTGGAAAGCAGGTTGCCAACTCTTTGGAAAGCAGGTTCGCCAACTCTTTGGAAAGCAGGTTCGCCAACTCATTGGAAAGCAGGTTCGCCAACTCTTTGGAAAGCAGGTTGCCAACTCTTTGGAAAGCAGGTTGCCAACTCTTTGGAAATCAGGTTCGCCAACTCTTTGGAAATCAGGTTCGCCAACTCTTTGGAAATCAGGTTCGCCAACTCTTTGGAAAGCAGGTTCGCCAACTCTTTGGAAATCAGGTTTGCCAACTCTTTGGAAATCAGGTTCGCCAGCTCTTTGGAAAGCAGGTTCGCCAGCTCTTTGGAAAGCAGGTTCGCCAACTCTTTGGAAAGCAGGTTCGCCAACTCTTTGGAAAGCAGGTTCGCCAACTCTTTGGAAAGCAGGTTCGCCAACTCATAAGTAATCAGTGTTGCCAACTCCAGAATCAGCATCATCATCTCACTGATATGAATAATATTTATTTACAATTTGTAATAGATTTTTCTCCTGTATTTTATTCTCTAGACTTCAGGCCTCGCAGATAGCCTAGCTAGCCTAGTATATACGCTCCTAGAACCCCCAGTCGTTGCATGTTTTCTCCAACTCTCGCACTCACCCGAGGTAGATCATCCAACCAGTAACGGGGTGACGTGTGGCCAGCATGACGAACCCCCCAGTGGCGTATACTGAGTCCAATATCTGGGCTATCTCACTATGTCACGTGGTCCTAGGCTATGAATAGAAATACATTTAAAAACTCTTAAGAAATCAGGTTGCCAACTCTTTGTAAAGCAGATTGCCAACTCTTTGGAAATCAGGTTGCCAACTCTTTGGAAAGCAGGTTTGCCAACTCTTTGGAAAGCAGGTTCGCCAACTCTTTGGAAAGCAGGTTCGCCAACTCTTTGGAAAGCAGGTTCGCCAACTCTTTGGAAAGCAGGTTCGCCAACTCTTTGGAAAGCAGGTTGCCAACTCTTTGGAAATCAGGTTCGCCAACTCTTTGGAAAGCAGGTTCGCCAACTCTTTGGAAATCAGGTTCGCCAACTCTTTGGAAATCAGGTTCGCCAACTCTTTGGAAATCAGGTTTGCCAACTCTTTGGAAATCAGGTTTGCCAACTCTTTGGAAAGCAGGTTGCCAACTCTTTGGAAAGCAGGTTGCCAACTCTTTGGAAAGCAGGTTGCCAACTCTTTGGAAAGCAGGTTGCCAACTCTTTGGAAAGCAGGTTTGCCAACTCTTTGGAAAGCAGGTTGCCAACTCTTTGGAAAGCAGGTTGCCAACTCTTTGGAAATCAGGTTGCCAACTCTTTGGAAATCAGGTTGCCAACTCTTTGGAAATCAGGTTCGCCAACTCTTTGGAAAGCAGGTTCGCCAACTCTTTGGAGAGCAGGTTCGCCAACTCTTTGGAGAGCAGGTTCGCCAACTCTTTGGAGAGCAGGTTCGCCAACTCTTTGGAAAGCAGGTTCGCCAATTCTTTGGAAAGCAGGTTCGCCAACTCTTTGGAAATCAGGTTCGCCAACTCTTTGGAAATCAGGTTTGCCAACTCTTTGGAAATCAGGTTCGCCAGCTCTTTGGAAAGCAGGTTCGCCAGCTCTTTGGAAAGCAGGTTCGCCAGCTCTTTGGAAAGCAGGTTCGCCAACTCTTTGGAAAGCAGGTTCGCCAACTCTTTGGAAAGCAGGTTCGCCAACTCTTTGGAAAGCAGGTTCGCCAACTCATAAGTAATCAGTGTTGCCAACTCCAGAATCAGCATCATCATCTCACTGATATGAATAATATTTATTTACAATTTGTAATAGATTTTTCTCCTGTATTTTATTCTCTAGACTTCAGGCCTCGCAGATAGCCTAGCTAGCCTAGTATATACGCTCCTAGAACCCCCAGTCGTTGCATGTTTTCTGTGACATGGTTACGCTACTCATTCGTAGCTTCCCAATTTCCTCACGGTGGTGGGTGGTCCCATACACAGGCCGAAATCTCAGGGGAAAAGTTGTTCCGCTTCCCTCAGAAGACTCGAACTTGGGCTCGTACCGTAGCAAAAGCCCAAAGCATGACGCTTTTGACCGGCTACGGTGTGGGGCAACTGTTGATTAAAACTCCTTTCCAGCCTTACGGCGGGCGCTCTACATGCTGGCAAGGATCGTGGGGAGCGGGGAAGCGACCAATCCAGCGCGATAAGAAACGCATCAGCCTGTAGAGCGAGGTGTACGTACTATAGAGTGTCTCAACCTTAAAAGTCAGTATGGAAGTTAATGGAGTACTTCCCTCTCTCTCTAATACATGAGTTTTGCCAATAGCTCTGTCCTTCTCTACCACCGCTGCGTTGCCAGATGTTACAAAATGTAAAAGTCATACATTTCAAACAGTGAAATCATTGTCCTGTAGAGTTTTTTATGCTCTATATTCTGACAGCATTATATAACCTGTCATAAATTCATGTTATCTGAAATTTACATAATTATGCAATTTTACAAAACGCTTAATTTTTTTCTAGTAAATACTTCAAAAGCCTTAAATATCAAACCGGTTGAACAACTTTGCCAATTTTTTTTTTAGGGGATCTACGGTGTTTGTAGATATGATATTCTTCGCCTGAGTGAATTAATTTGCTTACGAGGAGAGTTATATCTATATACATTAGATATTTTGTACAAATCATCAGACTGTAACACGAAAAAGTTGGTTAGCGAGAAACTTTTCGGTTTGTCGCGATACACGTGCAGACCAAGCGAGAAAAGTGTTGACCATTGTTTGAAGTTATTTTTAGATTGCATTGTTAATCCACAGCACCGTTATTTTTTTTTGGTGAAATCGTAGATTGTTTACGCGGTCTGTCTCGCGTATGAAATTCATTGCGAGCCACCGAAGTTACAATTCAGTTGCAGGCAGGTGTCCCGGTTCGTAGGAAGTGCAGTGTGCTATGTGTCATAATTCTGGATTGCATGTAAGTTACATATTTCCTTTAATAATGGATAGAAAAGCTGGAAAAAGACGCAGTATTGGTAAACTTCGAGGTAAAGAACGCATAATAGTTATGTACGTGTTAAATCGCTTTTTAAAGTCAATGAATATCATCAAGGCGGTTAAGACAGCGGCTGATGTTACAGAGGGTTCTGAAGGTCTTGTATACAGAATACGAAAGGAAGAAACCGAAGGTTCTGTCAAAACGCCGGCAAAAAGCAGTCTAAAAGAATGGGAAAACAGAATAATGCCAAAACGAGAAAGTTCGATGACATAGTGCAAAGTGGAGTGCGTCGCATAGTTCATTCCTTCCTTTTCGAGAACATTCCACTCACCCTGAATTTAATATTGAGGAGGGTAAATGATGACAGTTCGTTACCGAATATATATTAATTTTTTTTTGCATTTATTTAGTTCTGTTTATGTAAAGGATACAATATTCAACATAACAATAGTTTCGTGTATTAGCATATCTTGAGGTAACTATCGGTTTTTCCAAAATGCATCAAATACATAGATTTTGAAGATTTCTTATACGGTAATAAGGAAGTAAATTTGTCCGAATCATTAGCGATTAACAGCGACTCGATGCGCCGCCGCTTGTTGATCTGGCAACGCCGCGCTCCATTTAACCCATACTGACTTTTAAGGTTGAGACGCTCTATAGTTCCTCCTCTCGACGTCGTAACTCTCGGCGCCACCGCTGTTGTCTGGTTGGTTCCGCTCGCCACTTCCCTTGCCAGCATGTAGAGCGCCCGCCGTAAGAATAAAACCACGAGGTCTGAGTAGGTTCCGTGAAAATCTTCCTTGTTCCACTTCGACAGGGCTTAATAATTGTATCACGAACACCACAAGTCGAGAGGTAATAAACAATTGAATGTATATAACCGAAATACTGAACAAACTAAGCATAGTTTCATGGTCTCTATATGCCCCCCCTTCGTGTTTGAATTCATCCACACGCCTTCCGTGGTCGAGCAGTATTGGATTAATAAAGATACTGCTCGTTGTCATTTCTCATTACTTGCTGACACGCCCCTACAATGGTTCTCTAGGGCTTAGGTCTGGTTACAAAGTTACCCTGGATCGGACTTCTCAGTTAGCTTAATTGGGTAACTAAAGTGCAGCCCTGACTTGGTCACTGGTGTCGGATTTTATACCTTAAGTTTTTAGTAATGAAAAGGTATGGAACTTTCTTCCAATAAAGATTGATTTATTATCAATAATGCACAATGTACAATGATACTTAATCCCTGGCAATCTTAGATTTAGGTTAACTGACGCAGATTTGATATAGATACAGATATAGCTCTTTTCAGTTCTTACGGCGGGCGCTCTAGAAGCTGGCAGGGGAAGTGGGGAGCGGGCAAGCGACCAATCCAGCGCGATAAGAAACGCAGCAGCCAGTAGAACGAGGTTCACGTAGTGCTTTTTCTGGCCGCGTCGTGTCTCTTGACGCCACTGCTGTAGTCTGGTTGGTCTGTTGCGTAATCTCCGCTCTCCGCTTCCCTTGGCAGAACTAGGACCGGCCACCGTAAGAACTGAAAAGAGCTATAGAGCCGAAACAGGATTTGCCCAAGCAAATTGCAGCGTCCGAAGAACGGGTAGTTCTCCCTACAAGGTAAACTTGTGATACCAGCAATCGGGTAAGAAAGCCGAAATATACAGAAAACCGGCTTCCTTTTATACTACAGCCATTTACAAAAAAAAAAAAAAAAAAAAAAAGTTGGTGGATATTTGCAGCTTTTTGTGGATTTACATAATGATGACATTTAAAATACACTTTTACCATATTTACATAAAATAGTTAAAATTGTAAATAACATGCCTTTATAATATATTTTCCAAATGCCAAAAATGTTTACATAATGGTTAATTTTGTTGTTTTTAAGAAAATCAGATTAATTCTCGAATATTCTTAATCTTGTGCAAATCATAGATAATGTAAGCTAGTGCAGATGTTGAACTTCCTAAGTTCAAACGGAAGCATGAACAAATTCGACTGGGGCGACACATTGCAAAGTTGCGAAAGTATGTGCGGGAACTTTACTGCTTTAATAATAATTATTATATTACGACAACCATCTTACAAAAAAAAGGGTATGCATGTTATTTTAATAAACACCATCTGTCCTTATGTTACGAAATATAAACTTTACAGCATAGAGAAACTTAATTATTGAACGATCCTCGTACAAAAAGTTTTAATCTAGTGTCAAACGTACAACAATCTTATTACCTGAAAGATCACCTTATTGTTCATTGTAAAGAGAGTAATTTATTCTTTATACTTGTGGGAATTTTTGTAAAAATAAATAAAAATGTATAGCTGTGCCATCTGTTGATAAAGTTCAGAGGCGAGTAACATCTAAGCAGCAAACTTTCGAATTGCCATTTTTTTAAAAGAAAAAGAGGGCTTAGAACAAATAACTTATCAGCACCATTACTAGAAAATTTTTCTTCATAGAAAACAAAGTTTGGGTGAGATCGAATCCTTGTCTCTACGCTTGCAAAAATTCCCACGGAATTTTCCCCGAACAACAATCCATTCACTTATGTCGCTTTTGTTCGATTCTAAATGGAAACCTTGATTTTGAAAGACAGTCTAGTCGCTTTTTCTGGAAGCCAATAAACTACTCGGTCTCTCTTTCTCGCGATTTTCTACCCTCCCGTACCGTGAAAGGAAACCAATCACTTTTCAAAAAAGAGAAGTTCGGTTTTGGGGGATGGGGGGCCTGCAGGATGTGGCTTCTGCTCATCCACAATGGAAGCTTCTTTCTCCTCTTCCATTTGTAGAAATTGGCCCACAGATACCTCATTCAGCCTTTCCATGCCCTTTGGATAGGAGCTAAAAGGAAACACCCGACTTTGAGCCAAAATAGTAACATGCGGATCATTGAATTGCGTAAACATTTTCTATAGGAATTAAAGGGTACTCTTATACATGCTCGAAAGAAACGTATTTCCAACACAGAGATCGCTTCTCATTGGATTGCCTTGGAAAACATATCGCGCATCTTCTTACCGCGCAGTCATAAGAAAACATCAAAGAAATCTGATTAAAATGAGAAGATAAACCCCAATTACATAATCATATTGAAGCGCGGCAATATGATCGGGTTTTCCCGAGCAGATGAAACACTATTACACGATCATCTTGACGTTCGGCAATCTGATCGGGACTTTCCGAGCAGATGGAACCCTATTACACGATCATCTTGACGTTCGGCAATCTGATCGGGACTTTCTGAGCAGATTGAACCCTATTACACGATCATCTTGACGTTCGGCAATCTGATCGGGACTTGCCGACCAGATGAAACCCTACTACACGATCATCTTGAGGTTCGGTAATCTGATCGGGACTTTCTGAGCAGATGAAACCCTATTACACGATCATCTTGACGTTCGGCAATCTGATCGGGACTTTCTGAGCAGATGTAACCCTATTACACGATCATCTTGACGTTCTGCAATCTGACCGGGACTTTCCGAGCAGTTGTAACCCTATTACACGATCATCTTGAGGTTCGGTAAACTGATCGGGACTTTCTGAGCAGATGAAACCCTATTACACAATCATCTTGACGTTCGGCAATTTGATCGGGACTTTCTGAGCAGATGGAACCCTATTACACAATCATCTTGACGTTCGGCAATTTGATCGGGACTTTCTGAGCAGATGGAACCCTATTACAAGATCATCTAGACGTTCGGCAATCTGATTGTGGGTTTGTGATTTTAGTTTAGGGACAGTGAAAAAAGTACTGTGAATATTGTTCACGAAGCTCGCAATCAACAGAGTATAAGTCCACCTTCTTGGTGGAGTTGTTGTCATAACGCGCTAAGGCGCCAGGGGTTCCGGGTTCGAATCCCGGCATGGGTGTTCGTCAACTTCATCTTATCACTCTCTCTCATCGCAATGATTAGCCAAAAGTGGCAGAAAGCGTCGCTAAATAACAATCAAATCAACTTAAGCTTGTCCTTAAGCGAAGTGTAGCTATATACAGGGTGGCTCAATAAGTCACTTAACACCCCCAGTACAAGGCCACTGCGGCATGGAACGTGAAAATGGCGATGACCAATCGTTATCAGGCCAAGGGGGAACCACATTGACGTCACCCGCATGGTCGGCAGCCATCTTGATGCCCGCCATCTTGAATTCAACTTCAGAAATTTAAATGGGAAGGGGGTCGTGCGACATATTAAAATGGGCTAGAATTTCACCAGGAAAACAACTGTGACATTTGTTTTCACCTAACTTTAATTGTTGCAGAGTTAACAATACCACAAAATTATGGCTCAATAAGTCACTTAACAGCCCCAGTACAAGACCACTGCGGCATGGAACGTGTAAATGGCGATGACCAATCGTTGACTGGCCAAGGGGGAACCACATTGACGTCACCCGCATGGTCGGCAGCCATCTTGATGCCCGCCATCTTGAATTCAACTTCAGAAATTTAAATGGGAAGGGGGTCGTGCGACATATCAAAATGGGCTAGAATTTCACCAGGAAAACAACTGTGACATTTGTTTTCACCTAACTTTAATTGTTGCAGAGTTAACAATACCACAAAGTTATAACACATGCTCAATATGACGTCCCTCTTGCGCAACACACACGTGTAATCGTCTCTCCCATGACCTTACCACATTCTGAAGAACCTCGGGAGTTATTGCAGTACAGGCATCCACAATGCGTGTGAGCAAGTGGGCCAGATCCCTGATTTTCGTACCGACGCCCACCCAGCGTCGAATAACATGGGTACCTGGGGGAAACCCTGGGGGGTAAAGGCGGTCAGGGGCGTGATGCTGATCACATCACCCCCACTCATGACCGGATCAAGAAAGTGTGGGGCGTTACCCCCACACCCCCTATACGCCTTCATGGCGTGGTGCTATGCACAGGGGAACACTTTACTTCTTCTTTTTTACACCATGGCTTTCAGGTGTCCCCTGACATCAATATGATGGCAATCCGTTCCTCACGTGTTAGTGGCATTTTCGTTCAGATCAGTGAAAAAGGAAATATGCTACTCTTGACACGATCAATTCACATCATCACTGTTTTAAACTTTTATGTAAAGACAAAACACAATCGTAATTCCCATGCCAACCAATACTACAAGATATGTACATACCGGTAAGTCAATATCCGGACATTTTCAGTGATTGGTCTAACCATAAATACCACATAATCACATACTAACGATTATTTGAACAATAAACATTTAAGCAAAAAGGAAAGGACGTGTCACTCTCCCATGCGGAAATCGCCCTTAAATTTAAAGTTAGGTGAAAACAAATGTCACAGTTGTTTTCCTGGTGAAATTCTAGCCCATTTTGATATGTCGCACGACCCCCTTCCCATTTAAATTTCTGAAGTTGAATTCAAGATGGCGGACATCAAGATGGCTGCCGACCATGCGGGTGACGTCAATGTGGTTCCCCCTTGGCTGATAACGATTGGTCATCGCCATTTTCACGTTCCATGCCGCAGTGGCCCTGTACTGGGGGTGTTAAGTGACTTATTGAGCCACCCTGTATATATTGTAAGAATTTGAGCGTATGTTACATTAGCTTAACAACGAAGTTAATTTACTCTGCCTGTACCAGATGACATTGAAATATTCGATCATTTCCAAAAATCTCTATTTTCGTTCGGAAATGTAGCCAGTTTTTGTAATAAAATTCCCACTGGGCCAATCAGTTTTGCCTAACAGCGTTTATGCTTTTTCCCATGTGTTTTGATTCGTTTGCGTATTAATTGGACAAGACGATTATACTGGATCATGTGGAAATTGGTTTCATGTAAACTCTTGTGGAAACAGAAAAACAGTATAACGGCGATAGAGCACGTTTCTGCTAATTAGTTACAAGTTGCAGCGGGACCATTCATTAACAGTGATAAAACATACGCACGGGAATCGTTGTTTCATTTTCGTTCAGAACGACACGGGATCCTCCACGTCGGACGAGGACGAGACGGGATGCTCCTCCTTCGGACGAGGACGAGACGGGATGCTCATCCTTCGGACGAGGACGAGTCGGGATGCTCATCCTTCGGACGAGGACGAGACGGGATGCTCATCCTTCGGACGAGGACGAGACGGGATGCTCATCCTTCGGACGAGGACGAGACGGGATGCTCATCCTTCGGACGAGGACGAGACGGGATGCTCATCCTTCGGACGAGGACGAGACGGGATGCTCATCCTTCGGACGAGGACGAGACGGGATGCTCCTCCTTCGGACGAGGACGAGACGGGATGCTCCTCCTTCGGACGAGGACGAGACGGGATGCTCCTCCTTCGGACGAGGACGAGACGGGATGCTCCTCCTTCGGACGAGGACGAGACGGGATGCTCCTCCTTCGGACGAGGACGAGACGGGATGCTCCTCCTTCGGACGAGGACGAGACGGGATGCTCCTCCTTCGGACGAGGACGAGACGGGATGCTCCTCCTTCGGACGAGGACGAGACGGGATGCTCCTCCTTCGGACGAGGACGAGACGGGATGCTCCTCCTTCGGACGAGGACGAGACGGGATGCTCCTCCTTCGGACGAGGACGAGACGGGATGCTCCTCCTTCGGACGAGGACGAGCCATACCTTTCAATGAAGTGGAAATGTAAACTTAGTGTCAGAAACTTGTCTTTAGTGTCAGAAACGAGACTTTGTCAAGATAATTTTAAAATCTCCAAGAGAAAAATTACTTTACGACGATACTGCCTCAGACATACCAAACATACATCTTATTGTTTATTAATTTGGTTTACTTTACTTCACTTTGCTGCCAGTTTTAGCTAATCAGGAAAGTGAATATGAGTGATGATATCATGAAATTGACGCTCACAAAGAACACGCCGCCAAGGCCGGGATTCGTCTCGATACATCTGTACCAGGGCGGATTAAAAAGCGGGTCTTAAAGAGCTATTTCCCTCCACCCCCACGCATCTCCAAACCTAAAGATGAGACTGTTAATTCATATAGTTATTTACCTGTCCTTAACTTCTAAATAGATGATAATCATATCTGGACATCTAGAATAAGCTGATCATTCCGTACAAACACTAAACGTGGTAATATAACTTCTTCACCCATCCTTGTGATCTAAAAATAATTTTTGTTTGCTACTTTGCGACATAGTTGAGGGGTGTTATCCGCCGTTGTTCAGTAACGGTGATGGTGAAGTTAAGCAGAATATATGTTCAGCGCATCTAACCGCATTCACTATAGGTATTTTCCACTCTTACGGCGGCCGGTCTTAGTTCTGGCAAGGGAAGTGCGGAGCGGTTATTACGCCGCAGACCAACCAGACAACAGCAGTGGCGCCGAGAGAGACGCGGCGGGAAGAAGTACTACGTGAACCTCGTTCTATTGGCTGCTGCGTTTCTTATCATGCCAGCATTAGGATCGGCCGCCATAACAGTAGAAAATACCTTTAGCAACTTTGTCAGTGGCGGTGGAGGCGCATATTTGTTACACTTTAAGCTATATGTCTAGTTCTGATAGCCTATGTGTGCTAAAAGTAGAGATAAAACAAAATCTCAGATAACCTAAATCCTAGGTATGCCGTAGCTTTTCCAGTTTCGTGTATAATAGCTAAATAGCAACTCGAAATACCGGATGTCCCAGAAGTCTTTCCCTGATTACAAACGTTATTCATATCCGCTATATGTAAGGTAGAGATGTGAAAGTTTTGCCAAAATGTTGGAAAACTAACAAAGTTTATTTGTTGCAGGTTTCAGTAACGTGGCTGTAGTGTAGCAGTGTCAGTGCCTAGGAAACCGGAAATGTTCACAAATCAGGAAAAATCTCAGTGTGTCACGAGGCCCGGTCACCAATAACAGTGCAGAGGAACTTCCAAGCAACTTATGGAAAGATGCCATCCGATGTCGAGAGCATTAAGTCGTGGTATGACAAATTCAAGACCACAGAATCTGTTGGTGACTTACCAGAGAAGTGGCCGAACCATCAACCTCAGCGATTTCAAAGAACCTAAAACATCATCCAAGAAGTTTTCATCATGATATCTTACAGAAACGTTTGTTTTTGTCGTGCATACAAAGTGCAAATTGTACAGGCTTCGTTGCCTAATGATACCAGGGGACACACTGAGCTTTTTCCTGATTTGTGAACATTTCCGGTTTCCTGGGCACTGGTACTGCTACACTACAGCCACGTTACTGAAACCTGGAACAAAAAAAAACTTGGTTAGTTTTCCAACATTTTGGCATCACTTTCACATCTCCACCTTCTATATAGCGGATATGAATAAAGTTTGTAATCAGGGAAAGACTTCTGGGACACCCGGTACATTACCTCCCAACGTGCATTGTAGATTTGGCAAGATTTATTATTTTGTTAGGATTATTAAAGCTGATACTCAATGATCGTTCCTTCTGGATTGTTTGTGGGAACTCGCATATTGTTCCATGTGCAAAACACACATATACATAATCTCTGCATTCGTATATATACATCAA
The DNA here is from genome assembly GCF_977018435.1 of Lepisma saccharinum. NCBI lineage: Eukaryota > Metazoa > Arthropoda > Insecta > Zygentoma > Lepismatidae > Lepisma > Lepisma saccharinum. The sequence goes on along the minus strand of NC_139250.1, from coordinate 18,476,318 downwards.
TGTGTGTGATGTGGATATCGTGCCCAATCGAGCAGAATTCATGTTTGTCTCGCGTGTGAAAGAGAAGGAACAGTTGTGGAGATTTTAATGATGAGCAGTGATGTGTTCACATATGGTAACGACCGTGTTTTTAGGCGCACACACATTAACCACCTTCGGCAACACATGGTTTACGTGCTGGCACGAACAAAGAAACTAGGAGATGGGTAGGAGCGCATATGTTGCGCTTTTTAACGACTCTATTGACAATTCCATGACCGTCGCATGTGCTGAATGTCCAGTAATATCGACGTTTTATATCGAGACATTCGCCACCAGTCTCGACATTGCATGGACCTGGATGAGACCAGAAAGAGTGTGTTCGTGACCTGGTTCTTATCAGGCAAGGCAAGATTTTCCTTTCAAATTACCCAAATGGACTTGCTAAGCGTGACATCACAAAGCCAGTGTTCCGGATGTGTGTTTCCAAACAAACTTTCACACGGTGAAGCCTCTATCCTTCATCCAACTGATCTCGAAGGTGTGAATTTTATTACAGTGACAGCAGTTAGAAAACAAAAGGATGGTGTGTATCGTACCAAGTGTTAGGCAATAATCAAAATCTAATTATTGATAACATCTCGTTTCAACCAGTTTCCAAATTCAAATACTTAGGAGTAATATTAACAAATGAAAATTATATTAAAGAGGAAATAAAAAGTAGGCTTAATTCAGGAAATGCATGTTACTTATCTCTTCATAAACTTTTGTCTTCTCGTTTAATATCTAAGAAACTAAAAGTTAAAATATACAAAACAGTAATTTTGCCTGTAGTATTATATGGGTGTGAAACTTGGTCCCTTACATTGAAAGAGGAACATAAATTGAGAGTATTTGAAAATAAGATTCTTAGGAAAATCTTTGGACCTAAAAGGGATGAGGAGACAGGTGAGTGGAGAAGGTTACATAATTTAGAACTACATAATTTGTATTCATGTCCAGATATTATTAGAATAATTAAATCAAGAAGACTTAGGTGGGCAGGCCATGTGGCACGAATGGGAGAGGAAAGAGGAGTTTACAGGATTCTTGTTGGGAAACCTGATGGTAAGAGACCTGTAGGAAGGCCAAGACGAAGATGGAGGGACAACGTTGAGATGGACCTAAATGAAATCGGTAGGGATGGAAAAGAGTATATATAACTTGCTCAAGATAGGGACAGATGGAAGGCCTGTGTTGCTGCAGCCATGAACCTTCGGGTTTAAGTAGACTAGGTAGTTAGTTAGTATCGTGCATCAATATAAAGACTAGATTCTGGAGAATAAGAAACGTATAGTCGACGCGCTAGCTACGTTAACGTCCGGCTGGCTTTTAAGTGAACGGAGCGCACCCACCAGCTGCAACAATCACATTCAACGCACAGTGTTGCCACACATCTACCCTACGCCACCTTGTCCCTCCGCGCAGAAGCACCTTCCCACGGTCTCCACATTGAAGTTGCAAAGTACGGCAACAGCGTATCCGCAGTCATGTGACTGAGACTCCACGTGGAGTAGACGAGCAGAATGACAGCTGCGCCCATTGGCTGAAGGTTGAGTTTGATTGGACGAAAACAACTCGCCCGCTATTTATCCCCACCCACGTTCGTGGCGGCGGCTTTCTTTAGTTCTTCGACGTTAACGAAATAAACACGTGGACTATCGAACACCTTTACACCGAATATACACGTACGATAGACCTTAGCATTCTGTTTCCTAACTGCTGTCATAGAAACAAACGGTAACCTTGTACGATCAGATTTCACCACGTAGTAGTTGTTGTTGTTGAGTTGGTGTTTAAGTCCATTTTATACACATTAAGGGTAATCGGGACTGGACCTACAGCTTAAAGTAGAATCCGAACCTTTATGTGCCTCCATCGGGAATCGAACCCGGGACCTCTTGATTCCAAGGCGGCGACGCTACCACTACACCATCAGGGAGGCTCACCACGTAGGAGGTAGGATATCTTCGTATTTGTATAAAATATGGGCTAAAACCGCCAATGTTCCGAAAGCTCATGCGTTTACTCAAAAAATACCCGATTTCTTTACGTTACTGTAAGAAAGGTTATCCCTTCCCTATACATTTTCAATGCAAAAAAGATAGGAGCAAGTTTTGTTTGGAATCATACATCCGGGACATCGGCTGCTAGTGACGTCACCACTTAACCAATACATAGCTTTGCTGAATACTCTGAGCCACTCCGCAATATCACGGATGTTATATTTTCCGAAGTTAATTTCAGTAATTAGTTTAAGCCAAGCAGGTGTCGCTTAACATATTCTGCTACGAATATTTTAAATGACAAGTAATAGGCTTTTGGCAATTGCAGGAACTATACTGTTGCAAGGATCTGTGGAGGAAGCGAAAAAAGTAAAATCAAACTGTAGAGAAGGGGAGAAAGCGAGTGGGCGAAGCTGGTAGTCGAAGCACTCATTTCCGCTCTAACGCGTTCATTAATTGAGTCACTACTTGCACAGACACTTGTTTCCTTTCGCTCGCTGCAAACATTCCCGCAACAGAGTGTAGTCCCATCGCCGCTGTTTTCTGGCTTTTCAGACCAGAATCCGGTCGTGAATCGAACCCAGGACAGCTCGCATTAAAGGCGAGAGCACTATCCATTAGATCACACAGGACGTCTACAGCTTCAGAAAAGTCTCGAAATGCCAAATAATGCAAAATTATACTTTGTCCCGGGAAACTATGGAGGAAGCGAGAACAAGTCTCTGCGCAAGTGGCGACTCGATTAATGAACTAATGTGAGCGGAAGTGAGTGAGTGCAGCTACCAGTCGTTTGCAGCAGCGCGCACTGCTTCGCTCCGCCCACTTGCGTTCTCCCCTTCTCTTCAGTTATGCGCGGCCTTTCTCCACAGATTCTAGGGACAGAGTATAACTACTTTTGTCTATTCCTCACAGTGAAACTTCTACTCGTACGTTTGGCCTTGTGTAAAATATTCAAAGCAAAAAATATACTATTATTAAACTTTCAAGACTTGGTTATAATTGAGAGAAAGCTTAAATTTAGAGCGGATTGAAAGGAGAAAAGAATAAGGAATCAAATAACTCATAAAAATACATGGGATTGCGCGAAAATATACGATAACGAAATGAGGACCTTAAGAAAATAGATCTGTGGCAGTCATAATGGAGAATGACTCGTAAGATCAGAAACGATCCACCGAAAGATGTTACAGACTTTTTTTCTGGACCATAACTAGCATCTGCCGTCGTAAATTCCGTCTCCATGTTCTTTTACGATCCATGTTGCTCGTAATGACCTTCATCTTCAGCGGGAAGTAAAAAGATGATTGATGCTTAAAAATATGCGCAGAAGTTGCTGTTAAAATGATTTACAAAAATAGCCTTATTCTGCTCCTAATAACCTACAATAAAGTTCAGGATATAAACTTCCAGGGTGTCCAAACTTTTATCACTCATAATGTAGATTGTTGTATGGCACAGTGGCGTACTGCGTTTGAACCACCGTAAAAACGGCTTGTTGGTAATTCGTTAGTAATGTACAGTCAACGGCAATAAAAATGGAAATTAGAAATTCTTTTTTACTGCTGCGTGTTGTGCGTGTTGCCTAACACTACGGTGATGAACATTTTCAGTGGCAAGTTTTCAACAAGAAGCTCTTCACCGCCGTGGAGTTATACCCTGTCCAAGCTAACTGTGGAGCAGGGCCTCGCATAGCGGCAGAGGGAAATCGAGTGGTGAAAGCGCAGTGTTGCCAACCGTACGGTCCTGACCGTACATGTACGGACGTACAGTTCAAACCTTAGTCCGTACGCTAAATGGACGGCTTGTCAAAATTTACTCTTGCTGTTTTATCCATAATATTACGCTAAGAAATTCTTAAACCAAGCGTACGGACCTGGAGACAAAAATACGCTCATTTTGCCATGTGCGTACGGTATTATCGTTTTCAAAAGTTTGAAACGCTGCAGAGCCAAGCAGGGAAAGCGGGCAACTACAGTCTTCCATTACGCAATCCTGTTTCTCTCACTGTTCATTGGTGGAGCCGTCTCGCGTCACTACTTGCGCAGAGACTTGTTCTCGTTCGCCTGGTCTACAGTTAGCTGGTACGGGGTTTAGGCAACACGCAGAGCGCATTGCAGTGAAGAGAGTATTACATGATTCAGGATCTACATCCCGTGGCGATTGTACCGTACTTATATTTTGAAGAAAGCATGATCGTGAGGTGTAACTCAAGATTTTTCCACCGAAGGTTTCAGGTTCGATTCGTGTTCTGCCGTGCATGTTTGATCGTCAATTTCATCAGATCAGTTGGTGTATCATATGAACCATAGTATGCTTTTGTATGTAAACTGTTGTTATTTGAGTGTAAAGTTGTAAATAACCTTTCTGGACAACCAGAAATCGCGTTTTGCACCATATACTAGCCAATAATCCAATATGCTGACCAAGGCAGAATTAATTTTATTTTAAAACATAAACTAAAGGTAACGTTTCAACCTTCTAGTAAGGTCTTCTTCAGACTCTGTACCAAATACAAATGAAATAAGGTACAAAACAGGAAGATTATACACAAAAATCACTCCCCGCCAGACACAAGAATATTAGAAAGTTGTTCATCTGGAACATTCCTTTCCAGGTGTTCCAGCAGGTGGCCTTCTCCTGTCAGCTGTTGTTTCACCTGACAGGCAAATTAGATAAAACATTTTCTTTCATCTGGAACGTGGTTGGGGTCCTTATCTGACTCTCTTCTTCATTATTCTTTCTTCATTCTTCTTTCTTCGTTTCTCCTTCACTTTTGTCCTTTTTACTCTAACACCTTCTTCCATTCTTTGTTTATCTTCAGTCCCCCATTCCAGTTCATTGTTTCTTCTTCACCTTTCTTCTCTATTTCCTTGGCCTCCTTCCATTTTCTCACTAGGACTCTCTTCTTCCTTCCTATCTGCTTAACCTCAACCCACTCTGTCATGTCCTGTTTCTCTCGTGTGCTTATATATATTAGTCATTTTCGAGTTATATATATTTTTATATAACCAATTACAAGGCAAATTAACATTAGTAGTATCTATATATGTCAATTTCTAGAAATACAGCGTTTCCACAATGTCTTGCTACCGTTACAATGAAACTTAACTTCTAACTATATGAGATAAAGACATGAGGTTTTTTGCAACGTGTTCTACAGCTCTCAAAGTTTTAATAAGTAGTTGTATTTTATTATTATTATTTTAATTTTTATTGTTTTTTTGCAGATTATGTTGTGAGCGACAATAACGACAGCACAGGAGAAGGCACAATGTGTGTAGTATGCTGAGTCTCGTAATTGTAAATAAAACTTGGAGAGCTGTAGAACACGTTGCAAAAAACCGCATGTCTTTATCTCATATAGTTTAGGAGCAATGTTTCATTGTAATGGTAGCAGGACTTTGTGGACACGATGTGTTTCATTTGCTCCGCCTTCTTCTGCAATGATGTAATATGAGAATGATACAATGCTAATGATAAATAATTTTTCTTTCTGTGAAAATTTCCATTATTTTTATGTATTGCTATTGTTTTGGTTAACAGTAACAAATACTTAAAACACCTTGAAATATTTCTTTAAATATACATACAGTTGCTTTTGCAGTTGACAGATATACCTTAAACGATTCTCTCTGGATGAAATTTGAAAGCAGCCGACTCTGTGACGGAGTGGTCAGCGCGGAAATCTACGGCACCAGAGGTCTCGGGTTCGAATCCTTTCATATGTAGATATTTGTTTTTGTATGGCCTGTATGAAATAGTAGAGAATGATATCAAATGATAAGGTGTATAGCTACGAAAACTGTCGCTTAGTTGGTTTCCTTTGTACTACAACAACAACAAAGAAAGTGAATGACTTTCGATCTAGTCACCGAAGTTCCTGGTTCAGTACTGCCTGTACATGGGTGTTGAATTTCATATCACCATTCATTCATATCGTTGCGATTACCCAAAGTTGAAGGAATGTGGTGTAACACAAATAACAATACAAATTTGAAAACACCAAACGATACATGATTTGTGAACAAGTTTACATTTGAAATTGGGATGGAAAGATTTGTGTTGTAGTGTTAAACATGAGCGCTAAGTTTTTTTGGGTGGGTAGGAACTAAGCTGATTGCCATGTTCTAATAGTAGTCCAGGGCCATGGACGTCTGCAGGATTTTTTCCAAAGAGGCGCAAGCAAGGTATTTTTTCAAGGGGGAGCGAGACATATTTTCCCCCACAATAGTGTTGCCCCCTCAAAAGCACTTCTTCAGATTGAAGTTATGTGCCTCCAACACCTTTACAATGATTAACATAAATTACTGTGACTGAAATGATATATGTGTGTGTAGTATATAAGTTTATGGTAATATCCATTTCTCAGGTAGGGACCGTGGGCCCCCTGTTGCCCCTCCTTTTTGAACGTTCATGTCCAGAGCTGGAATAGATGGCTATTATTGCATGTCGTTACATAATTTAGCACTGCATAGGATGTATTCATGTCCAGATTTATTTATTAGAATCAATAAATCTTGAAGACTTAGATGTGGCACGAATGGAAGAGGAAAGAAGAGTTTACAGGATTCTTGTTAGGAAACCTGATGGTAAGAGACCAGTAGGAAGATCAAAACGAAGATGGAGGGATAACGTTGAGATGGACCTAAAGGAAATCTGTAATGATGGAAGAGATTGGATTGATCATACCCAGGATAGGGACATATGGAAGGCTTGTGTTGCTGCAATCATAAACCTTCTGGTTTAAGAAGGCTAGAGAGTTAGTTTTCTTGTCGGGTATACTTGGGGTCTAGGAGAAAGTATCACCGTTATTTCACCCTGCCCATTTGAACGGACACGTTTAAATGTAAACTACTTTTGCTGCAAATATTAGCATTAAACATTGAACAACCCGAGTTCACGATTCCAATCAACAATATTTATCCATTCGTTTGCCAGGAGACGATTATTCACATTCACTGCGTTTGATATTGTGGTTGAAATATCCTTGCGTCCCTATTATTCAATCAAGGGTTTTTACGGTGCGTTTCGTTCCATATTGCTAAGTGAATCCTATGTGCAAATCGGAGATAAAATAAATTGAATTTCCTAGGCTTTTTGAATCCAGCGACTCGGAAAGAGCAGAAACCGCGAGGTGTTAGTTTTTGTTTACGAATTAATGTGGCTTGCATTCATTGCGCTCGCCGACAGTCAATTGTCTTTGCGAGAGAACCGTGTCCTGCTATTGAAATATTTGCAGACCCGAATGGTTGAAAGCTTCAAATTGAATCAGAGCAGCGTGAAATATTAATAGCAAGCACCGGGAATTTCGCGGTTCTCAAATTCAGTAAACAAAAATTACGTTAGTCGGTGGTGCAATCATGTTCAAAAAAAACTGTCGCATTATTTCTGGATCAGTGTGCCCACACGGTGGGTCTAGAATTATTATGTACAAAGTTAAAACGTGCTGATGAAAATGCGAATTGTCAGAAATATCTACTCGTATATTTACGAAAAATTGATTAGTTTGTTAGGGGGGATTGCACAGTCGTGTTCAATAAGAATTTTACATGTGAAATGAGATAATCGGTTTGTGTAGCTCGAAACAGGTTGGAGATTTGGTAGCTCTTGCAAAACACAAGCACCCTTCCGTGTTGTGACAGTTGGGAACGTACCGTTCGATCAAGGATGACGTTTCTATCTCGGGTGGACGAATCCAAACACTAAAAGGGAGGTTGGTAGAAATATGAACGAAACTACATTGTTGGATTCAGATCAGTATTTCTCTTTTATACGTTCGGTTGTTAATTATCTATCATTCGATTTGTTGTGGCTGTTACAATGCCCAACAAACCCTTTCTTGAGTGGAACAAGACTATTTTCGTATTCCACTTGCAGCCTTCACCCCCTGTTTTACCGGTGGACTCGTCTTGTTAGCGCATGCGCACTTGTATTGATTGTCGTGACTAATGCAGACAACTTTGTACGTGCATATCCGCGATAGACCATCAGACTATGTAGCTTTGTCGAAAGCGAAGAAACTCTTTAACATGATCGCTTCATTATCGCATAGATCACAGGGTGAACTTTAGTTTGGTCGGACTGTGCAACACTGAGCATTGGAACAACAAAGTCCCTAAGAGTATATCAAAGCATCAGATTGTTGCTTGATCACGCAGACTGTTAGTGACGTTCTTTGTATTTTTATGTCTGTCTTGCGAGCCATATATTATTACTGCCAATATTATCTTCACAAAGTACAATTCCCACTAGAAATTGTTGTTAATATTTTCCTAGAAACTGTTGTATAACTGTTGCAGCTGAAACAATCTAGTCTCTGACACTGGTAGGCAATGACATGTTGCGTCGGACTTGCTCTGTCCAGAGAATGTATGGTGCAAGCGAACGCTAGACCAATGAACGCTTGAGAGAAGAGTGGAGTGCTTAGAGGGGAAAACGCGGTCACGAGCTTCGATTGACAGAAGTGTTTGTTGTGCACTCATTAACCTAACCTAACTTTTGAGTTTGAGTAAATTAGTACGAAAATTGTATCTTGAAAACATCAATAGTGACTTACTGTATTATGTAAATTGGTATGAAAATTGAATCCTGACTTGCTACATTTACTGGCCGAATTATATTTCTTATTTAATCCTTTAGTGATTTACTATTTTATATCTAATTTCTCTCTCTCTTCTTGTCTAAAGAAAGAAACGGTTTTGCGCACAGACTTTAAAGCTATCAAAGTGGCAACTTGTGCGCAAAACAGGTCAGTGAGATTTGTGCGGAATTCGGTTCCGGCGGTCAGTAGATATGTGCGCAGTGACGTGTACGTTCTGGCTTTCCGCGCATGCGCAAGGGAACGAGAAGTCACAATTGGAGGAGGAGTATTCGCACTGCATCTAGTGAGGAGAGCTTAAAATGAGTGTGCGTGTCGTGAGAGATGCTGCGAAACTACTTGGGGGGGGGGAAGCGGACTTCTACACCAGTGCAGTGTTGCCACATGTTGGGAAATTTCCCTTTTGCAGGGAAATTCGGACCGAAATTTTAGCCAAGAGGGAAAAGGGAATTTCGATTAAAAATACCACAATTCCAGGGAAATTTTAAGACATCTGAGTACATTATTACAGTTTATGTTAAGTTCTAGTTTCAAATTCACATTTTTCTGTACTTTTTATGCTCCCTTGAATATACAAGTATCTATTAATATCTGTTAAGTATATCGCTTTTCTGCACCTTCGGATAATAGTACCAATGTGGATTAACGATTAAATGGATTCCTGACCAGGATCCAAACCCGGGACATCTGGTCAGGAAGCGATGAAAGTGACATGTATGTGAAAAATTTAACATTTTTTAGTCACACGGACATGGACCAACGGAAATACTACTAGTACTACTGCTTCCACCACCAACACCACTAATAATAATAATAATTACAGCTACTGCTACTACCACTACCAATACTTATTATTGTATGATTTGCCTAGGTGAAGGGAAAAATTGGTCCAAAAAGGGAAATTTTGCCCCTTGGAAAGGGAAATTGTGCCCTCTTATTGTGGCAACACTGCACCAGTGGTCCCAATTTTTTTCGTTTCACGGTGCCCTTAGTGTTTCAAGATTTTCCCGCAGCGCCCTAGTCAGAAAGTAGGCCTGTCTAACACTTGCAGCGCTGTGTTAGCGTGGTTAGGTTGCTTGCCTTAAGTTAAAAAATTAATATACGTATTTCAAATCCAGAAAAAAATATTAAATGCAGAAGTATTAAAACTCTGTGTAGACTAACAAGTAAGTATTATTTTAGTGAAAATACTTGAACATTTCGCGGCGCTTCTGTAAACTAGCTACGGCGCACAACTATTCTACGCGATGATGTTCGTACTTCAACATTCAATTACTGTTTTCACGGACTATTTTATGTTCCATGAATCCCAACGCAATGCTCAACGTCTCTTTTACCCTCCACTTCGCATACGCTGATCCTGCTTCGGCGATTTCAATCAGCGACAGACACCCCGATCTCTCCATCACTCCCAATGCATCCTCCAGAATCGAGAGGATTCCAGCTGCGTGACGAAATCGTCTCTCCTGGACTCCAGAAATCCTTCTCGCTGGAAGGTTTCCCGGAATAATTTTCTCCCAGTCCTTCCTGCTTACTAGATTTAGTTCGCCTCTTGTTGATCTTTCCAATTTTGTTAACTCGTTCTACCCTTTACACCATATTTGCCACGAGATGAAGCAAGAGAGAAGCAACGCGTAAGGATAACATTCAGGAATGCCTTGATCATGAGACATACTGTAATGCAGCAGGATAATGCAAGGAAGGGTTAATTATGTAAATAATTAATTGTTTTGGTATTCCTGGTTTGTTATTCTCTCTTCTCTGAATAAACTAAGTCAATGCAAATACACGTGACTGCCGAGGAACTCGTATTGTTTGTTCGAACGACATCTGAAAGAGTCATTCCATGTGAAAGTAGACAAAGTTAATTTAATTTTCATTAAAACATCACTTATTATGTATGAAATTAAAAGGAGAACTATGCAGAATTTGGAATTATTAATACAAACATTAGTGTCATGTGTAGGGTCTCTACTTAATTTAGTTTCATTATGATACAGAGCATTCCCTGACATTCGCTACGAGACTCGGCGGCAAGCGGCACACGGCGTCAGCGCTTGTCTTTCCCGGTGAACGGGTGCGCGACAGTCGCTCGCTACAGTCTGTTGACGTTGCAGACTGACGCCAGTATAATCCTCCCTCGGAAGTTGTGTTGTGTCCGTGTGTTGAAGATTGTGGCTTAATATGGCACCACAAAAGTTTACATTACAACAAAGGATTTATCTTGTCGAGTGTTACTTCGGGAAGAGGAATTGTGGAGTAGTGCGACGACGTTTTGCAACGAAATTTCCTGGTGTTCTCGTTCCACATAGGACCACTATATTAAACCTCGTAAAAAATTGAGTAACAGGGTCAGTTCTGAATAAAAGTGGAAAGAAAAATGGGGAAATCTAAAAAATAAGTATACAAAGACAACCTGCACACACCGTGAGTTAAAAGAGGGTATTGTACGAGAAATCGGGAGAATTACAGTAGAAATTTGCACGTGTAAATGCCAATTTCCATCGGAGATGCCAGGAATGTGTTGCAGCAGAGGGACATCATTCTCAACACCTTCTGTAGTCAAGGTTAGTACACAGTATGAAAACTGTAATTTTAATAGCAGACTCTAGCGACAGTCGCGGACCCCGTTCACCGGGAAAGACAAGCGCTGATGCCGGGCCGCTTGCCGCCTAGTCTCGTAGCGAATGTCAGGGAATGCTCTGTAGTATAAGAAACGCAAATTAATTCTAATTTCGTTCTAATTGTCTCATCTATTGCTTCTATATGTTAATCTCTGAAGTATCCTACTTCCCTTCTGAAATAAATTAAAAGCATTTAAATGTCGAGTAAAGTTTGCTTTTTGAAAATAAAATTGTTTCAGTAAACCCATATATTTCACTGAGGTTTCTGAAAGACTGAGATGGTCATAAAGCCGTCTCAAAAATGTCACATCCGTCATAACTACAAAAAATGTATTTTCTGTAGCTGAAAACTGAGATGGGAGAAATATTCTAAAATTACATAACTTTCATCAAGGAAATTCAAATTACATTAATTGACACAGTTACATGTTTGGACCTCACCTTTAATTGGCCATCACGTAAATTTAGACCTATGGAGGGGTGCTTGCAGGCGTAGGGAAAGGACGACCTCATCGCCCAGTGACTTGTTCACTGCAGTTAGTCAACCAACATTTTGCTCTGTTGGGATTTACAGAGCTGTCATGTCATGTCATGGCTCTATGAGCGTCCCACAATCGACAGAAGTCGGGTATGGTTGGTGGACTACAATGTGATCCTCCCAGCTAGATCCGAGGGATCCGCTGACCAACGACAGGTGCGGTCCTGCATTCATATTGGGGGTTACGCGTAGAGCTGACAACCTTGCACTGTAAGAAGACATGTCAAGAATCAGCAATATGAGTGCATGGATGTTCCCAAGGTAAAATATTCCTGAAGTAAAATAGTCCCCCTTTCGGATGGGGACTACTTTTGGAGGTCCCTGGACTAAGGATAAGATCTACGTTAGGAATAAGGATATTAAATTAGGCACCTGGAATGTTCTGAGCCTCTACCGGCCTGGGGCATTTCAGTGTACAGTTAATGAGATAGTTAAGTATAAATTAGATGTAGTAGCTGTCCAGGAAGTAAGGTGGCCTGGAGAAGGGAATTGTAAATCTAAAAATTATACTTTTTTCTATGGTGGTACTGAAAATCATAATTTTGGAACAGACTTCTTCATAAATAATAGAATTATCTCTGCTCTTAAAACAGTAGAATTTATTAATGATAGGATATCAAATGCAGTTTTACAAGGTAGATGGTGCAAAATTATTCCATGCACCTACGGAAGATAAAGATGATAATACTAAAGATGAATTTTTATGCAGAGTTAGAACAGGTCTTTGATAAATTTTCCCAGTATGATATGAAAATTCTGTTAGGTGACTGTGAAGCACAGATTGGCAAAGAAGAGACATTTAAACCCACGATTGGTAAAGAAAGTCTTCATGAATTAAGTAATCATAATGGTATAAGATTGATTACTTTTGCAACCTCAAAGAATTTAATTGTGAAAAGTACCACTTTTAAACATAAAGATATTCATAAATATGCCTGGTCTTCTCCAGATGGTAAAACTCATAATCAGATAGATCATATTCTCATTGATAAGAGAAGGCATACTAGTATAATTGATGTTCGTACACATAGAGGTGCTGACTGTTCCAGTGACCATTATTTAGTAATTGCTAGTTAAGAGAAAGGCTCTCGGTGATAAATCATAAGCAATAAATTCTAAAAGCTCTAAAATTTAATACAGGAAAATTTGCTGATAAAGGAATTAAGAAAGATTACCAAATTAAACTGTCAAATAGATTTGATGTTTTGCAGGATTTAAATGATGATGAAAATATAAATGAAACAGACGTAAATAAGAATTGGGAGCACATACGTAATGCAATAGAATCAGCAGCTAAAGAAAGTATAGGATACCATAAACCGAGAAAAAGTAAGCCATGGTTTGATAACGAATGTCATAATCTAATAGAAATAAGAAATCAGGTTAGACTTAACTGTTAGGTGGTTAAATAACTCTGATGATACAAATCTAAGCAATTATAATAAAGCGATAAGTTTACTGCACGTTTAGAAGTGAAAAAAAGAGCAAGATTAACGAAATTGAAACAAACAGCAAAAACAAAAAATGCCAGAGATTTATACAAAGGTGTAAATGAATTTAGAAAGGGGTGGCAACCTAAAGTAAACTTGATAAAAGATAAAGACGGTGATTTTCTAGCTGACCCAAGCGATATTCTAAATAGATGGAAGAACTACTTTAATGACCTTTTAAATGTCCATGTAGGAGATAAATCAGAAGTAAATGAAGTACACACAGCAGAACCTTTAGTTCCAGAACCTAACTTGACTGAAGTTAAAGATGCTATTAAAAGGCTTAAGAATAACAAAGCACCTGGCATTGATTTAATACCAGCTGAGTTAATTAAATATGGTGGGAATTCGTTAATGTCAAATTCATAAATTAATTTGTTTAATATGGAATAAAGAAGAAGTCCCTCATCAGTGGAAAGAATCCATAATTGTTCCTGTGTTTAAGAAAGGTGATAAAATGAACTGCAATAATTACCGTGGAATTTCTCTACTCTCAACAACATATAAAATATTATCTAACATTCTTTTAACAAGACTAACCCCATATGCTAATGAAATTATAGGTGATTATCAATGTGGATTTAAACGTAACAGATCAACTACAGATCAAATTTTTCACATCAGACAGACACTTGAAAAAAAGTGGGAATATAATTAAAATGTCCATCAGCTATTCAGCTATTCATTGATTTCAAAAAAGCATATTATTCGGTTAAAGGAGATAAATTATATAATATATTAGTAGAGTTTGGAATACCTAAGAAGCTTGTTAATATGATAAAATTATGCACCAGTGAAACAAAGTAAAATTCGTGTTGGTATTAATGTGTCTGACAAATTTACAATTCATGATGGGTTAAAACAAGGAGATGCATTATCTCGATTGCTCTTAATTTTGCCTTAGAATATGCTGTTAGGAAGGTAAAAAAGACTAAAGAAGGACTCAAATGGTATGACTCAGTTGTTAGCATATGCAGATGATGTAGACTTATTAGGGGATGATATAATACAATTAAGAATAATGCTAAAATATTTTTCAAAACAGCTAAAGAGAGAGATTTGGAAGTTAGCAAAGAGAAAACTAAATATATTCTGTAGAACAGAGGTTGTACGCTTTATATCCGACCATTTTTGACGGGTACTCACTTTAAGAGAGAGATACCGCGCCGCCACCACCGATCATGTTCTATTGGACCCCCAGCATTGTGGACTATCGCCCGACATCGCAATTTCCATTGCAGCAAGCTCCGGCGCAGGACAGGCATGGGAATTCTGTCCCACTCCTCCCTGCAAGCTTTCCATAGACCATCCAGGGTGCGCGGGCGGCGATGTTGAAGACGTCGTGTCAACAGTCCAAATGCGCACATAACCATTGGACTGGCATCTGGGCTTTTCACAGGAATGTCTTCAAACGGAACGACACGAATTCCTAATTCCTCTGCCATTTCCTGATGTTCTGGCGGTATGACTCGAAGCTTTGTCCATATGGATCATCAACTGGTTCGCGTCCATTCCATACAATTGTGGGATGTCTCTCCGATTGATAGGTGTAAGAATGGAGTCTTGGAAGTATCTGGCATTCACCTTCACGTTTTTGTTCATCTTGCGTATCATCAACTTACCCTCATATCCGAATCCCGTCACAACAATAAAGCCACGAGGAAACGTTCCCTGCACTGACGAATAAAGTTGCTGCGCACCTTAGCACTACGGGTGACACTTTGCTTGTAGCCCATCTCCTGGTAGTTTTCGTGGACGAATGTTTCTCAAGGAGAGCCTGTTGTGTGTAAGGGGCACAATAGCTTTCGCAGTAGTCACCCCGAGTGTTAACCCATTCTCCCGACACTGTTTCACAATGCGTACGTATGAAAACTTAGCATGGAAAAGGGCCATTACGTAACACTCCCGATACCGGTTGACTTTCTGCGCCATTTGATAACATTCACTACCAACACTCATGCGCCTATAAGGTCAGACACAACATTGCTCCCGCAAGCAGACCCATAGTTCCAGCATGATACGACAGGTGGCACCACCGAATCGAAAATGGTCGGATATAAAGCGAACAACCTTACTGCATTATAAGATGTGAAACTTGGTCCCTGAAAGAGGAACATAAATGAGAGTATTTGAAAATAAGATCCTTAGGAAAATATTTGGATCTAAAAGGGATGAGGAGGCAGGTGAGTGGAGAAGGTTACATAATTTAGAAGTACATAATTTGTATTCATGTCCAGATATAATTAGAATAATTAAATCAGGAAGACTTAGGTGGGCAGGCCATTTGGCACGAATGGGAGAGGAAAGAGGAGTTCACAGAATTCTTGTTGGGAAACCTGATGGTAAGAGACCTGTAGGAAGGCCAAGACAGAGATGGAGGGACAACGTTGAGATGGACCTAAGTGAAATCGGTAGGGATGGAAAAGAGTACAGATCTTGCTCAGGTTAGGGACAGATTGAAGGCCTGTGTTGCTGCAGCCATGAACCTTCGGGTTTAAGAAGGCTAGAGAGTTAGTTTGTTAGTTACATGTTTGAAGGTACGCGTAGGACTATATTTCATGTGATAAAGCTATATTATTCAACGTATCTGGTACCAGGGTATCATTAAATAACAGTAATTTTATTCTAAACTTCATGGAGATTTATAAACAACGAA
Source organism: Lepisma saccharinum (assembly GCF_977018435.1). Lineage (NCBI taxonomy): Eukaryota > Metazoa > Arthropoda > Insecta > Zygentoma > Lepismatidae > Lepisma > Lepisma saccharinum. The sequence goes on along the minus strand of NC_139250.1, from coordinate 18,460,388 downwards.
AATTTGAGTTTCAGCACTCAAAAAGGTTGCTTAGCAACATGCCATAAAGGTGTGACGATCGAGCAGTATGCTCCTGCGCAGTATCTCGTACAAGATGCCCGCTACACAGTTGACTTGCGCCGTAGAAGAGCAACAAAGTGTGGTCAGAGGGAGTGAAACCTTCTGAAATCAACAGCAGAATGAAGGTTCAGTACGGAAGAAATCGTTCAAGTCAGGGGAGAGAGTACGTACTGAATTAACGGATTCGCTTGTCGATCTGCTGTTTCACTGCCTCAAGTTGCCACGCAAACTGGCCTCCCACTCCGGTGTTCACTGACATTTCGTCTTCGTTTTTTAAAACTGATCTTTCCACCCATTCATAAACTCTCCCCTGACTTAAACAATTGTCTCCGTACAGAACCTAAATTCTGCTTTCGATTTCAGAAGGTTTCACTTTCTCTGACCACAAAAAAACTAATAACACTTCTTTGCTCTTCTACGGTGCAAGTCAACAGTGGAGCGGCCATGTTGTACGAGCGACTGCGCAGGCGCATACTGCTCGATCGTCACGACACCTTTATGGCGTGTTGCTAAGGAACCATTTTGAGCCCCAAAATATTTTGCATAAATCTATATGAAGTTTGGAGTAAAACTCCTCTTATTAAATGACATACCCTCGTATATTGAAATTGTGGGACCTACTATTGGTTCGGATCCCACTTTAAACTGTAGGTCCAGTCCCGATTAGCCTATCTGTTCATAAAGTGTACTTTAAACAAAAAGTCAAACTCACTTCTTCATAGTACACACACTTCATTTCTGTAGACCGAGGCTCTGGCGTCTGAAGCTACGGCCAGTATAATTCTCTGTAGGGCTGTGTTGTTTAGTGTTTTGTCTGTTATGTGCTGAGTGGCCCTTCACAGCCTCAGCTTTTAACCTAAGCAAGGCCACACTGTTACTCTAGAGACATGTGTTGATTTTAGTTAAGGTTACATGAACCTACATGACATTACTGTTCAACTTAAAACTGCTGCAATGAGTGTTTCACTCGAGCAGCAAATAGTTCGCACGGGCAACGCTAGATGGCATGCAGAATTGATAGGTCACGCTGGAGCGAAAAACGCTCGAATGAGCGGAAAACATTCGAACTCTCGAACCCTATTAGTAGTACACGTATTTCCGTCATTTGTCTATGGTAATGGATCCTCAAATATGGATCGTGAAGTAAAAGGCGAAGTGAAATTGAAAAATAAGTGAAGTCATCATCTCCATGTTAAAATTCAGTTTTCTATATCTTACCGAGATATGTGAAAATGAAATAGATGATTATGGGCTGAAACTGCCAAGGTTGACATTTTATGTTTCTACGATTATTGCTCCAATAAAATGATGTTCAATTGAATGTTGCAACATACTTCTAATAACCTTGGTTGTAACTGCATTTTATTATTTGGCAGAATATGGTTATCCTTTCCGGTAAGTGAGCAGTGATGTACACGTATTTGTTGCACTGTGATACAACATATGTATTATATTTGAGCCTTACATAATAATATACGGAATTATTATTTAGAATTGTAATTGCATAGAGTGGTTTCCTTCCATGTATAGGTTTTAGGTTAACAGTGCTGCGTATTAGCCTCTGAAATACGGGACGTTGTCAATCATATCACTACGAGTGCGGTACGAACGAGCGTGGGAGATTCGTACGAGTATTTTCGAGCGAAGGTGGTCCAATGCAATACTCTAGCACCCACAACTTTCATTTCAATCAATCAATCGTTTCGTAATTCTCTTCTGTTATTCCTCAACGCTCACAATTTCATTCACATATTTTAATTCTGCAATTGTTAGAGATCGAAAAGTACACATTAATAGAGAAGATAAAGTATGATCGTAATAACAGGGAAAATGAAACTATTGTAATGGAAAATCAGAAACACATGTACTACGTTAAACATACTACGTGTGCTAATCTTCTTAAACACCACAACATTCTTCATTGAATGGCCCTATATGTACAGCGCAGCAAGATTTCATGAAACTGTTCCCTTTATACTGCTCTTCTTATCAGAACGTATGCAAATATTGTGGTCCTATAGAACAAAACTGTTGTAGCCCCACCTGTTAGGCAAAACGACAAGCATAATACCACCAGAACTTTTTTGATAGCTGTTCAGGAAGACACCACAGAGAAAATAGCTTTCTCTGCTTCTGAAATTTGAAACCTGGTAGAGTCAGTTTATTTCCGTAACATCTCCAGCTGACTGCGCAAGTCTCCTTAGCGACCCTACCAACTTTGGTTGTTAAAGGTCCAGGGATTTTAAATAAATTCAATTCCGGTTCAGGAGAGAAAATCAGCAAGCGTAAACGGGTTGTGGACCGTAAAGAATCTTCCTATATGCAAAGTATTTCAATCCGGTCCAGGAACCTTTTTTTCCTGATCAATTTAAATACGGTCCAGGAACCTTTTCTTCAATGAAACAATACGGAACTTGGACCGGAATTTGTCGGATCCTGTACCTTTAACAACATTGTTACCGACAACGAAGAGCGTGAGCAAGAAAATTAGCGATTGTTGCTGGGTTGAGATCACGTCAGTCTCTCACTTGTTGATTGGATGCTTGAAGAGTTATGACTCGCATCCAACCTGTAGCTACATAACAGCCAGAGATGTTACGAAAATAATCCCACTCTATCAGCTTCGTGAAATACAGGGGTGGCAAGCCCCAGGAACAATTCAATGAGAACGACGTGTCTTGTTTTTACCTTCGTGAACCAAACCTATTAGGTAAGAACCATGCAGTGAAATCTTCGTTACTTTCAGCAATTATTTCATGTCATTATTGACTGCATTCAATCTGTATTGGCTTTTGAAATAAATTATGCAACTTTTATTTCAATGAGACGTGGATATTTTGCGGGAATTGAATTCCACATCTGCGTATCGGTAATCAACATAAGTGCCAATAAGCTATATTAATGCTTTCACACGTACAAAAGCTTCTCATAATCAACAGGGAGTTTGAAAAACAAGTGAATTTCGAAGTGCTTACAACGTACTTATGTGTAGAGTTACATATATTTTCCTCAAAAATTTTCTGCTAATTGTGAACAATAGTACTACATTTGAGGAAAAAGGAGTTTATTTACATTTACAAAATAGAAGCCAATAGAATAGATAGTGTGTGTATGTGTGAGAGAGAGAGCAATTTAGTATTCTTAAGAGAGACCTCTTCTTTTAATAACATTTAATTGTACAGTATTATTTTTTAAATAATAAACGTTGAAACATTAAACTCAAGTTTTAATACTAAAATTTTCATTTTCTCTTTCCAGGACGGAGTCGCAGGAAAAGTAAGTACTGAAATTTTATACATACATCTTTATTTCAAACAATTATCTGTATTTTCTTTCCAACGTCTGCTAATACATTGTACCTCTAATATAATTTAAATTAACACTGGATATATGCGTTCTTATGTTGCTCTCAAATTGAATCCTGCTTGCCTTTCGGCGTTAAATGTCCTCGTCCTATATTTTTTAAATCACGCATTGGATCGTTCTGGGAATAGATGCAACACAACCTACCAAAGAGTTGCTATAGCAATGGTTGCTAGGTTATGATTTCCCTACTTTCCTCCGTTTTCTTCAGAATCTCTGTCTTTCTGACTTCTCTTTTCTTCCTCTCAAATCCTGTTTTCGTCAATAAAATCTCCTGTCGGACGATTTTCACTCCATTCCAATGTCTTCCTCTTCTACCATGTTTTTCTTGACTTCCTCTTCCTGTTCTTGATGAATTCTCTAGTCTAAATCTTTGTTTCATTCTCATTCCTCCTCATCCTCAAACTTCTGCATTCTTCTCCTATGTAGTCTTTGACGCTCCTCTCTTCTTCCATCTGCTTTTTCTTCGTGTATTCTCTTGACAACTGAAGATCTTGACGGCAGCACCTTATTTCAGGTTCCCGTAAGTTCTTCTCTACAATACTTTCCAATTCCCTCTTCTCCAGACTAACAAACATCTCTGCTTCACCATTTCCTCCGCCTTCCACGTTCTGCTTGCGTTGGTCTCCCTCGGCTCATTTTTTTGCCATTTTTCTTCTTGAACGTTCTAAGAATCACAACTCCACACTTATCTCTAGTTTCTTCTTTTTCTGCTTCATGTTCCTTTAATTTTTCACGCGTTCACATAACTTGTGATCCCTCATTCTACATTTCCTGATACTCTCAAACCGTGTTCTTCTTCTATACTTTTCATTCCTTTATCTCCTTTCATACCCTCAAGACCAGTTGCCACTATACGTTGATTCTTCTGCAAACTGAACAATCAAGCAGTCAACATACAAGCAACTAGTGGTGACTTGTCGACATCCACAGCTTAGCCTCATTCTCTTATACTCTGTCCCAGCGGACTGTGGAGCAAACGAACAAAAACAAGTCCTTTGCGCAAGTAGTGACTCGAGAGGGCTCAACCAATCAAGGCAGGGATTACGTGGAGCCCCCATCTGTTTGCATCAGCGTATGCTCTATCCACTCGCTTCTCCCCTTCTTTACCTTTACGCGAGGCGTTGCTTCACAGTGTTCTGGGACGGATTATAAATATCGGCAATAGCGGTACACAAGAGGTCAGCGGATTGCATAACGTTCAACATATTGAAATTGGATATTACTATCCAATCTCTTATCTGTACAGTGTGGACAAGTATAGAGCGATATTGACACACTCGTGATCTGAACAACGCACATAAACACTTGCAATTATGTTATTCTGTGGTCTGCATTAATGCCATCGATCACACTAATGTGATTGGAATTCAGTATTGCCGAGGGGTACACATATATGTGACAATTTTGCATATAAGCTCTCCGTCATGTATATTGCGACTACATTTCAGTTTACCTGGTCCTTTTGATCGTAGCGTCGTCGCCTAGTAATCAAGGGGTTCCGGGTTCGATACCCGGCACATAGAGGTTCGGATCCCACTTTAAACTGTAGGCCCACTCCCGATTAGCCTTTCTGTGCATAAAGTAGACTTAAAATTCCAAATCAACCAACCAAATGAGCGATGTTAGATAAGAATTGCAAAAATGATAATCGCACTTAACAAATGCCTTCGTAAAGTCTTAACCAACGGGTGCCAATATGCTCAGGGCGGATAAGAAATTTAACGACGTTCTCAGGAACGCTACACAATATTTAACGGCGATTAGAAAATATACAGTCGATCTTCGGTTAACGTTAAATTACGGTCGTCTTTTCTGTATACGTTGGCCCGCATGGGGTTCCGCAGATGTTGAGCGCTCTGGAAGCATCCCAAGCGAAACAAAGATGCTCAGCCGTTGAGGTTGTTCCTGTGATGGCGAATTTACGGCGACGACCTGAGCGGAACTGGGAGTAGGGGACATCCTCGGTTCCCTGGGGAACGGAGAGAGGACTGGTGTCTTCTTCCGCCTCGTTCCTCAGAGGTCGTCCAGGACTCGCGTCCGGGAACAATCTAATTAGGGGAAATGGTTTAGACGGGGATGTCTAATATCTTTCTACTTCTCGATCTCTCTGTTCCAATTCTCTTTGTTTTCCCTACACCCGGTCCTCCTTGCTTTTCTGTTTCGCTGTACATCGTGCTTTTCTCTCTTCGACATCTTTTGTTTTTCTTCATCGCTCTGTTCTCCCTTCAACATTTCTGGCTTTGTTCCTTCTCACTCTCTCCACTTTGTCCCGGGAATCTGTGGAGCAAGGACGCGCATAACGTCACAGAAGGGGAGAAAGCGAGTGAGCGGAGCGAAAGTATGCACTGTTGGCTGGTAGCTGCAGCCGCATTTTCCTCTTCATGCACTTGCTTCCTCTCTCACGTTGTAACCATATTGCTCGCTTGCAGAATCTGAATCAGATTGTTTGCTACTTGTTGGGCGTTTTGGGTGGGGGGAGTTAATACGTCACATCATGTGATCGGGGGGAGGGCAGTCTCGTGTGGATTACATTGGTCATTAGTCGAGCCTATAGAATGCGTTCTTCCTCTCCTTCTTAACATCTCTTTTACAACGAACCCTTTCTCCATCTTTCCCTCTCTCTGCCCATTGTCTTCCTTGCAGTATCTCCACCATTCTCTCTCTCGGTGTCACCGCCGTCACCTTGTAATCAAGGGCTGCCGAGTTCGATTCCGAGATGTTGCAGTGCTGTAGGTACCTCTGTAGATACAGTCCTTCTTATATTATCTGAACGTCTCTTGAAACATCTCGTCTCCATAACTATTGCAACGTCCTCCAGTAGGACACCAGTCGTCACAAAGTTAGTCCGCTGCTACTTTTGTCGGGAACATGAGACTCTTTTATCACTAATCAGGGTTTGCTGGGTAGAAAGAAAACACAACATGGTTTTCAAAGTTAACCGCAGTTTTATGATCACTTATATTTCATAATCACATTTTCCTATCGTATGTGGACCTACAAGCAATGTACTGATTTACTTACGTTTCTTTGCTTTTCTGAAGCGACGTAAAGAACAATTCTATAACATATCAAATCACAATCACTAAACACAAATGCATATGGATTTAACGTTGGACAAGACAAACGTAATTACACGAAAGTTTCTCTGTACTTAATTATTATTTCCGACTATAGCTAGAATGAAACGAAAATAATTACCAATTAAACTATTCGGCTATTCCATTAACCGTTACCAAGTTTTTTGTTGATTTCTCACCTTTACCTGTTTTCTAACTGAGTGTCGTCAGGTGAAAAATTTTCAGGTGGGTTCACTTCCTCTGCTGAGATGAGAAAGTGACGTCAACACGAACAGATTATGACGTATTTATAAACATATATAAAAGTTCCAACCACAATTGTATCAATCTAAGGCCTCCACGATGGCGCAGTGGTAGCGTCGTCGCTTTGTAATTAAGGAATCCCGGGTTCGATACCCGGTGGAGGCACTAGTTGTTCGGATCCCACTTTAAACTGTAGGTCCAGTCCCGATTAGCCTTACTGTGCATAAAGTGGACTTAAAACACCAAATCAATCCAATCCAACTTTGCTACTCTCTTCGGAGATACTTTGCGACTATATCCGGAGAGTTTTGACAAGTTTTGGATCTATTTTGCCAAGAGATCCCATGTACAGGTACATTGTAGAGTGCTTCGGATTCTATTTTAAACTGTAGCTTACCTGATTACGACAAAACTTTGGAACATTTTAGAGAGTTGGAATACTTTGAATTAGCAACGAATACCATTATCCCGATTAGCCTTACTGTGCATAAAGTGGACTTAAAACACCAAATCAATCAATCAATGTATCAATGTAACTATAGGTGTCTGTGACAACTTGCACATTATTTGAGTTAACAAACATTTTTTAACAATCTTAACTTCGTACAAATATAAAACCTTAAACTCTCAGGTTCGTTACACTATATTCTTCTCTCTCTCTATCTCAATACGTTTGTTATACATCGACTTCATATCCCTTTTTCTCTGTTTCACCTTTTATCTCTCTCTCTCTCTCTCTCTTCGTATACATCTCTCTTATCTCTTTCTCTCTTTCCCTATTCTTTGGGTACACATATTTCATTTCTCCATATCTCTTTTATATATTCTTCCCTCTTTTGATATCTCTCTCTCTCTCTCTCTCTCTCTCTCTCTCTCTTTCTTTCTCTCTCTCCATATACATTTCTCTTATCCTTCTCTATCCCTTTCTCCATTGCTTGTATATATCTTTTCATCTCTCTATAATCTTTTCTCTCTTCATCTTTTGAGTATATCTCTTTTTATCACTTGTCATCACTTTTATTCTCTACCCTTATTTCTTCCTTTTTGTCTTATGTCTCTTTCTCAATCTGTGTTTCTCTTACATCACCCTTTTCTCTCCATCCCTTCTGCTTCTCCCTCTACGCATATACACCTATCTCCTCCCTCCCTTTCTACATCTATTGAATATATTTTTCATACCTCGATATCTCTTTTATCTTCCTCTCTCCCCCTTTTCAATCTCTTGAGTATGTTCTTTTCATATCTGCATAGCTCTTTTATTTCTCCTTCTCTCTCTCTGCAGCTTTTATTAGAGATGCAAGAACTTTCACGAGACGCTCTAGCAAACAGGCAGATAGCGATGCTGGGGGTAAACACGTGGAAAAGGAGCAGATTCGAATAGAGAATTCTCTCAGCTTTCCCAGTCGCTCGCCTCTGTGTCAAGTATAACACAGTTTACGGACGCAAAGAGCAATAAGATTGCCGCAGATATTTTTGTCACCAAGTTTCGACGTTTCTCCATTTGAATTTTGAGAAGAAAAGCAGTGCTTCTTAACTAACTCCATCTATTTCCACAATCACTGTTCTATCTTTGTAAACATGTTTTAGAACAGTACAGAAAATGGTGTTCAATCCAACGTCGTACACAACACTCGCTGTACCGACCAAATTTGGCACTCCACACATCAGCATGGCTCCAAACTGACATTGCTCACTGCCTGATAGCACATGCACGGTATTATCACCTTTTCCTGACAGTGTTGCCACTACTTTATTTACAACCCACGTATATGTCACTCAATGTAGAGTATAGAATCACAAATATTTGGATATATGGTAGAAGATATTGCACAATAGGGTGGACCGAATATACAGGGTGTTTTTCGGTGCCCTTGAATCAAACTGGTAAGGAACCCTGGTCCTGACATGCGTCATTCGAAAGTTATAAACCAAAACCAGTTGCGACTGCATATAACATTGGAACAGGAGAACTGAAAGATAAGGCTTGTAGATTTAGTACGTACATAACTGCAATGTATCTAGCACTCTATGACGAAAACATTACAGTAGTTGCTCGATCAAATTTCAGCCCCCTTCCTGGCAAGAATCCTTGCTGCCTATGATATGGTCAGAACGACTCTAAGGTGTCGTGTTTGATGTGTGCCTCGATGAGTGTCAACAACCTCAGTTACTATGTAAAAGCTGCAGGGTTAACATCGTTCTCCCGTCACAACGTTGCCAAGCGTACGTCTGTTTTTGTCAGTTGCTTTTATTAGCTTGTTTGTACAGTCACGGACCCTTCTGAGTTGTAATGAATACATTGACTTTATATGGAATAGTTTCAACCCAGCAGTGTCCGTGGCTGTACAATTTTTTGTGCATTAATTTTGTGAGATGAGGAGACAGGTGAGTGGAGAAGGTTACATAATTTAGAACTACATAATTTGTATTCATGTCCAGATATCATTAGAATAATTAAATCAAGAAGACTTAGGTGGGCAGGCCATGTGGCACAAATGTGAGAGGAAAGAGGAGTTTACAGGTTTCTTGTTGGGAAACCTGATGGTAAGAGACCTGTAGGGAGGCCAAGACGAAGATGGAGGGACGACGTTGAGATGGACCTAAAGGAAATCGGTAGGGATGGAAAAGAGTATATAGATCTTGCTCAAGATAGGGACAGATGGAAGGCCTGTGTTGCTGTAGCCATGAACCTTCGGGTTTAAGAAGGCTACAGAGTTAGTTAGTTAGTTAGTTAGTTAATTTTGTGTGCTTTGTGTACTATTGTACAACGCTGCTGCTCAACTCTCCCCTTTTACAGTACGTTTGGCAACATGCGTTCTAACCGGTGCTCATTTGTTTCGTCCCTCCAACAGCGGTTGGTACCTTTTGACACGAAAATGCCCGATGCCAGTCGAAGAGAATTCAACTGATCGCTGATTCGTTGTTTCCCAGCCGCCAGATGGAAATGCGAACACTATAGATGTTGCTACATCGTAGTCCCATTGTTGAAACTATTGTTGCGTCAGGCTAACACAAGAGAATATGTCTCCTTGTCAGAGAAGATCTCTTTCCGAATTGCACCCAAACTTTTCGAACTTCAACGTACCCCCCCCCCCCCCGCTACAACCTGCGCCCTCTGTACTCTACCACATCAAGGCAATGCCAATGCGGACCATCATTCATCATTCATATCGCAGTGGACAGCGTCGAAGCTGCTTTTCCTGTTGGTCGCTTTGAGTTTCATCCCGAAATGACCATTCCTCCATTTTTTTTACGAAAACAAAATGGTCGATACTTCATCAGTCTGAAACTCGTTAATCATGTCAATGCGACTTTAATTTACATAAAGGAATTTCCAATACTGCGAATGTCACGTTAATGGCATACAAGACATATAATTCCGACCCCATGTCCTACTTGTCCGACTGCAAATGTAGATTCCACACGAAAATACCGCGCTGCCATGAAAAATTTACCATGCAGGCTCTTTGGTTAGTGACAGTTTAAATAATGGAGTGTTGACCTTTAGGTATCAATGAATCCCTGGGGGGTTGTTCAAAAAGGTAAGAGACATGACCGGACGCAATTTCCACCTGCCTCTTTCCTTGACTACAAATTCAGTATACTACTGTAATTACAAAAGCCATGAGACATTATGATGATATGTTACATAATTTCGAATGCATAATTTGTATTCAAGTACAGGCATTATTAGAATAATTAAATCAAGAAGATTGAGGTGGGCAGGCCATGTGGCACGAATAGAAGAGGAAAGAGGAGTGTACAGGATTCTTGATCGATCGATTGATTGAGTTGCTATATTCTACTTTGCTTTTTATGCCACTTTTGGCTAATTTTCGAAGATAGGGATGAGTGATAGATAATATGATTAAATTGATGAATCGATACTCACAAATACACATGCCTAGGCCAGGATTCGAACCCGGAACCCCTGGCGTTGTAGCGCGATGTTATACAGGATTCTTCTTGGGAAACATGATGGTAAGAGACCTGTAGGAAGACATAGATGGGGGGGATAACGTTGAGATGGACCTAAAGGAAACTGGTAAGGATGGAAAAGATTGGATTGAACTTGCCCAGTATAGGGACAGATGGAAGGCCTGTGTTGCTGCAGCCATGAACCTTCGGGCTTAAGAAGGCTAGAGAGCTAGTTAGTTCATGAGACTTCATGGACGTTTAAGTTCAGGTGGATGGCCAGTGTCATGAGTCTCAATTATCGCACACCGTATTGAACACCGTCGTCTACTGACGTCATCGCGGAATGCCTTCGTTGTTAGGTTAGGTCTGATAGGTTTAGCTTTCTTAGCATACATATACTGCGGTTTTCGGGTATTGACCAAAAAGGCATTATTTATGCGAAGAGCCCTAAACGTACCCTAACAACGAGAAAATGGGCTTCGTCGGTGGCGTAATGGTATCGTCGCCGTCTTGTAACCAAGAGGTCCCAGGTTCCATACCCGGTGGAGGCCCATAGTGGTTCGGATCCCACTTTAAACTGTAGGCCCAGTCCCGATTAGCCCTTATGTATATAAAGTGACTAAACAACTCAACTACAAGTATACTCAATCCCGGGTATATTTGGAGCAAGGCCGCTCTTAACTCCAGAGATGTGGAGGAAGCGAGTGTGCGGAGCGATGCAGTACACGCTGCTGAAGCCGCTGTTAGCTGCAGTCCATTTCCCCCCTCCACGCAATACAGTTCCCTCTCACGTGTTTATTGGTCGAGCCCTCTTGAGACTATTTGCACAGAGACTTGCTGTCGTTCGCTCGCTCCAGAGATTTCCGGGACATAGTATAGCAACGAGAACATTTATCGTGACGTCAGTAGAAGACGGTGTCCAATATGGTGTCAGATAAGCGAGACTCGAAGAGTCGAGGCTAAAGACGGGATGGGGTAGTTTGGTCGTCATCCCGGGCGTTGAATTTCTGGAGCAAACGAACGAAAACAAGTTTCTGCGCAACTAGTGACTCGAGAAGGATCGACCAATTCACGCGTAAGGAGGAACTAAGCGCATGAAAAGGAAAATGCAGCTGCAGCTACCAGCTACGCTTACTGCTTCGATCCGCCTACTCACTCTCTCCCCATCTCTACCACTATGCGCGGCCTTGCAGAGTATAATGAGCTCCCTACGAAAGCATGTGCGTATCCGAATTGATATTTACACCTGTTGAATTATTATATTTGGCGGTTTCCATAGAAACAGATTTAGTAAAAAAGTTCTTACTGACTCCATTTGTAAAGAGGATGTTTCATGAAGGGCCACATTATACTAAAAACAATTATTATCTATACAGTATATTTGTTGGTTATGATGTGAAGTATGAGGTGCCAGGTATCTGGCTAATAAAATATGCAGGACCATTTTGAAACTGAAACTGTAAAAAAAAAAACTGAAATATTTTTTCTGTTTTAGTAAAATGATCATTAGGGAAGGGATTTTAAGGTGCGAAATTATGGTCAGGAAAGGGAAAAAAAGATTCTGAAGATGTTTTCAAAAAGGTACTGATAATTTGTGTTTCAAATGGGTTTAGTTCCTTTGGTACACCCTGTATAAGTGCGAGCCGATTTGTGAAGAATTCTGCGCGATTTATAAAGTGAAAACAGAATCGTTTTTACTACATGTTTACTGAAGCAAGCAATATCACATTGTCTTGCAGAGAGAGCAGTGGCGTCGCTAGACCATCTGCTTTTGGGGGGGCTGCAACCAGATACATGACTTACTACTATTGTAAATATTTTTAATGTTTGAAAATAGCAAAGTGATTAATAAGACAATAATATATAACAATCATAAGGAATTAAAACTAACATAGACTTACTGCATTAATTTTTACGAAAACAGATGGATATTCTTGTCCTGTTTTTCTAATGCTGGTGAACTATGTCTTTATGTATCAGCTGTACTCTGAGGTTCGAATTTCTTGCAAAATTATCAATAACACAATACACACACAATTCATGACACTCTTCCTTTTCTATGGCGAGTATTGCAAGTGAGGAAAGTCTGTCTTGGCCCATGCTATTACGCAAAAATGTCTTGATTCTCTCCAAACAGCTAAAACTCCTCTCACACGATGCTGATGTCACAGGAATTGTCACTTCAATTTCCAACATTCTGCATAAGTTCGGAAACATGTCTTTTGGAATGGCGTGCATTAAATGTACTATGGATGTGATGGTGTATGTCAAGTTCTTTAGGTAATTTTTTGCAACCACGATTTCAGCGATCGGCACTTGTAATTGAAAATAGTCACTAAAACCACTCAAGAATTGAGGGTTCAAAAACAAGTCAAAATTTGTTGTAAGTAAAGAAGGTGACATATGCTGAATTCCAACCAGAACACTGGAAGTTGCTTTATCTTTGAAACGACTTTCCAGCTCATTTATCATTCGATCAATGATAGTGTAAAAAAGTCCGCAGAATTCAGGTTTATTGCTATCAGTTTTGTGCCCCAGGGTTTCGTTTACAACGTGGTCTTTCAGTGATGATGGTAATGTGTGAACACGTTTGTGAACTTTTGAATAATATTCAGCACTTGTTTCATTGAGAGTTACCTTCTGTTTCGCAAATGACTCTGCCTCTTTGTATACAGAGTTAAAATATTCTTCATTTCGCATACGCGTAAAGTGTCAAGCACTGCATTAACACCTGCAATTGCCTCCACAATATCAAGGCTTGGTGACTGCAACTTGTTATTGAGAATTTCTGTTATGGACAGAAGCTCAATGAAAATAAAGAGAGACGTCATGGTTGAGAATTTTCTCAAAAATTCATAAAGGCCTAGGGGCTGGACATTTATCTACTGAATCTGATTGTTTCCTCAGATATTTCAAAAGAGCATCATAAGTTTTTCTAACCGCAAGTAGAGACCTTATTTGGCAAGCCCATCTAGTGCTACTTAGATTTTTTAGTTCTGCACGAACATTTACTTCGAATAATAAATTTGTCCATTGTTGTACGAACAACAGTAAATGTTCGTAACACAAAACGCACCACTACCGTTTCCTCGCGTAGCAACCGTTGTGAAAATAGAACAAATGACGGCGATCGTTTGCACTTTTACCAGCTAAAGACATGACGTGTCAGATGTAAGATCGTGGTTTAAAAAAGACTATGTCACAACGAAACGATTCTTTCCCAGAATATGTATCTAGAGGTATGTTCTTGCATTAACAATTTTTCAAATATGTTTTCTCGAAATACTGTATGTAATAATAGCTAAAAATTTTGGGGGCTTATCGAGGGATTGGGGGGCTGAAGCTCCCCTAAAATGGCCTAGCGACGCCACTGAGAGAGAGAGAGAGAGCAAATGAAACGAAATTCCTTAGTTTTTTAACACTGATATTATTTTCGTTATTTTAATCGTACTTTCTGAGTTTTTATTTTTTGGGGACACTTTAGGGAGTGCTCAGATACCCCTGCCCCCCTTCCCCCCGTCTGTAAGCCTATGTACTTAATTGTAGACACGATTCCAGAATCGTGATTTTTATATTTCGTCTGACGTTTAAGTATCTTGCTTATGAATTTCAAAACATTGTACTTCAATTGTATAATTGATGTCTACCGGAAGAGAGCACAATATAATCCAGGTAAAAGGGGGAAGTTTTCTTAATATTATATTATAATAATATATATGTATATCTATTATTTATAAAAAAAATAAGACTAATGTCAAGTCCGCAAATAACTAGCACGTAGATTTTAAGAATATAAAGAACACTACAATTGCATACATTCACAATTTACTGGTTATTTTGCATAAAAAATTAATTCATTATTTCTGATGGATTGTTATGTACACCTCACTATATTGAAAGTAAATAAAATATATCTATGAACTCAGCCATCTCCGTGTGTTGACGAAATCTATATGATTTCAAGCATATGCTCGATTGTTTTAATTTCACATATTTGTGCATGCAAACGTAACCTCTCATACTCAGATACACAATAGACTGACGTGATCATGTAAAATTCTGCGCGATTATCCATATGCTGCTATGAGAATGTTAGAAATTATAACTTTAAAATTACCCCACTGCCGGCTACTAATAAATTTTAAGAAATAATAATTTGAGCTCGGATGTCCATGCCCTGGCCTCAAAATTTCAAGAATGTGCATATATGTATTTATGACTTAAAGAAACATGACATATTGTTAACCTTCTAAAAACGTTAAGGAATGTATAATAATATAACAACCCGTGGCGCACGGCGTAACCAAGGGCGTGCCTCACTCCTCCCCTTCCGAGGTGGGAGATCATTCAACCAGTTACGGGGTGACGTGTGGTCAGCACGACGAACACCCGATGATTGTTGTAAGTTTCCGTGATCGGGTTACGCTACTCATTCGTAGCTCCCCAAATTTCGTCACGATGGTGAGTGGTCCCATACACAGGCCGAAATCTCAAGAGAAAAGTTCTTAACGCTTCCCCTCGGAGACTCGAACCTGTGTGCGTCTCTTAGCCGGAGCCCACCGCTCGGCCGCGGTGCGGGACTAAATACGTAAAATATCAACATATATTTTTAGAGTAAAAACGTTAAAATGAAGATGTCTTTAACATTGTGCATTACTGTTTTTATGAAAAATATTTTGGTAAAACATATTTTATAAAACACAAAATTTGTCCCAAAATATGCTATCGTACCATGTTGGGACGAAAATAAGTTGGTAAAAAATGTACTTTATGTGACCAAAGAAACCAGCGTGTTTCTATTCCTGAAACCTAAAAGCGTGTTGAAATGAACTTAATGCGTGGAAAATATGACGTCATAAAGTATTAAGGCCCTAATATTAATAATAATATCAGGTAGAGGTAAAAAAAAGGTAAAGTGTTCCCCTGTGCATAGCACCACGCCATGAAGGCGTATAGGGGGTGTGGGGGTAACGCCCCACACTTTCTTGATCCGGTCGTGAGTGGGGGTGATGTGATCAGCATCACGCCCCTGACCGCCTTTACCCCCCAGGGTTTCCCCCAGGTACCCATGTTATTCGACGCTGGGTGGGCGCCGGGGCCGCTTTCACCGTTAGAAAAGTTCCCGGATTTGAACCGGCCGGGGATCGAACCCGGGACCTTGAGCATGGTAGTCAGACGCGTTACCGACTGAGCCAGGTAGAGTAAGATACATAAGTATTACCAAGCAAATGGTCATCAGCACGTTTACTACCTTTGTTTCATACAATGAGATCTTTAAAAACCGATTCAAAACATCATGCAATCTGCTTACAACCTCTGTACCAAAAGACGTAAAAATGCAGCCCTTAAAAATACATAGGATGAAGACAAAAACCAACGAAAATAGTCATGGACAATTTGCTGAGCAATACTTATGGATCCCGCTGTACAAGCAATCTTTGGAGTGAAATTCGGACCTTCATATATTTTCATAAAATTGTTGTTTGTTATATTTATTGGTAGCGTTGTGTAGTTCGTGAATTTGCTGATTTGAATTAATTTCGAAAAAAACATGTTCTCATTTGCGAATCAGGGACGAATTTGACAGTAATAAATAACAGACCGAAAAGATAAACACTAAAATCTTGAAGGTGCAGGCAAGTGAGTGTCGTCAGCGAATCAGTCACGAAAGATAAATGTTCCTCATTGTGGAACTTGTTCGTGCGAAAATTTAGCTACCGTCAGCTCGGTATGTTCCCGAATTTTCCACTGCGGAGAACTCAAGAAGCCGTGGAAACTAAGGCACTATTTCACTTCCAGAGTCTCCAAGTGAAACCTGCCCTTGTATTTCCAACGGGGCGAGATGACGGAACAGGTTGCGGAGTTGAAATATGTATGGCGTTTGCGAACGAAGATGGTTGATCTCTGCAAAATCCCTAACTGAATTCTCAGTTCGTTATTGCGTTTTCCTTCCTGCCTCCCTCCCCACCTTTTCCTCTTCCTTCGTCTTGATTGTCCTCCTTTCCCAGCGAATTAGAGTACGAGATGATGTATTTTCTCCAAGAAACATTAATTTTCTTTCCCCTCTGTTTATGAATATGAAATGATGTACGGGTTGTTGCTTCCCTCCTTGGAGCGAGGCAGAGTCTCTCTGCTGGAAAAGTACATGCCTGTATTCTGCATTGCCTCCCACGGCTGAGTGCGCGCAGTTTTGTAATTTATACGAGGGCTGTTGAATAAGTAAGGCGACAAGATCTCGCATTCGCACGACAGGTCTTGCTACCTCACTTACCGAACTGTCCTCGCACATATATACAAGGCGAATCTGTAATTTTGTAACATATTTGCTTAATAGGAAGGGGAACAAATGCCCTTCGCTCTACGCTCCCCCAAAATGACTAGATAAAAAATAATTTATAAACACAAATGGGCATTTTTCTAAAGTGTTTAGTGGTACTATTACTGTCACTGTGTCAACTTCTATACATTCATATTTGATGGCGCAAGTACAATGAAACCCCATTTCTTCATTATTCGGTTTTGCATTCAGATATTCATTTAATTCTCTGGTTCTGCTAACAAACGAGATAGAGGTTGCGCAGGAAATTGACAATTTAAGTAATGTTTTCATTAATTTTCATTTTGTTTTTCATATTTCGGATATTATATAATATAAGGGCCCATATCTCTTCTTTGTTCTGCTGTGTTTTAATATTTTTAATTTTATGTAAATTCAAATTTATGCTTGTCCTCATTTTATTATATATTCACCATCCTTTACGGAAATATTGAACATTATATAGCCACTTTTGTCCTTACTAAATTGCTGTTTTTGTAATTTGATTTTACTTATTGTGGACCTCCCAGATGGCGTAGTGGTAACATCATCGTCTTAAAGTGTTTGGAAGTAACTAGTTACAAGTAACAGTTACTTTTGACGAATTATAACTGTAACTAATTACTTTTAAACTCAAGTAACTATAGAGGAAAAGGTCTAAATATGCCCCCCCCCCCCTTTATGTTGTCATTTTCAGAGGGAAAAATTAATATATCAAGCACCTGCCTTTAAAATGCATATCTATGAAATATATACTTAAATGTAATAGCATCACAAAGTGTAGAAGGTCTCTATTTTTTTTAAAAAAAAATGGTAAAATGATGTATTTTAAAATTGTGGTCTAAATATGGGCTACTAGTGGTAATATCACAAAAAGCAATTACAACTTTTAAAAAACAAGTCATTTATCGCGAAATCATTATAAACGTTATATTTATGAATAATCTGTTATTTTGAAAATGCGATCTCAACATTACACCTCATGTCCTAGCCAATATTTAGACCATCACGCTATTTTTCTTCTTTAATTTATTTTCGCTCTCTGTGGTACATATTTCACAAACATATCATGGCATTATAAAAGCCCACATTTGTTTTACGTACCGCTAATATCATAACCTATACAAAGCAGATGAGAATTCAGAAAACGCTGAGTTAAAACATACCTGCAAAAAGTTTTCGGAAGTCGCTATTCTATAACAGCGTCCAAGGCCGAAACTAACCACCACTTTCTCTTGCGAATTGGCGCCGCAACCTTTGTCCTTGACAGATAACCAGTTCCCATAGCCTCTGCCAGGCTGCAGCACCCGGGAGCGCTGATAACTCCAAAACCCATATTTAAACCTTCGCCCATATTTAGACCTCCTCCTCTAACTGTACGAGTTACTTTCTTGCAATAGAAGTAACGTTTCAACAGTTGCTTGCACAGTTACTTTACGACTTAAATTGCTAACTTGAATATTTTTAACGTTGAAGAAGAGCTAAATTTGCTATTCTAAAGATTTTCGTCCAATCACCTAAGGCAAAATTTCAAATCTGACTGAAAGCATAGACCCCAACTATCTGCTTGACTCCCCTGTTGCTCAAAGAGAAGCGGGGAAGCGCATTTAATCCTTCCTGGAGTTAAATGTTTGGTCTTGACAAAAATTTCCAGATTTCAACGTTCCTCATGCTGAGATTGGAATCTACTTCAGGAAGTCGCATTGGGGGGTTACGAACAGGTCAATTCGGTTTATAGCTTCAGACAACGAGTCCTTTTATTTGATCTGCGATAGCGATAAAGAATGCAAGTATACTCTGTCCCAGCTAACTGTAGAGCAGGCAAACGAAATCAAGTCTCTGCGCAAGTAGTGACGCGAGACGGCTCAACCAATGAACACGTGAGAGGAACGGAATTGCGTGGAGTGGGGGAAAGCGACTGCCTTCCCATCAGCGTGTACTGCTTCTCTCTGGCCAATAGATTTCCCTTGCTTCTCTGACGTTATGCGCCGCCTTGCTCCACAGTTTGCTGGGACAGAGTATAATTCGTTGCCAATTTTCTTCTGCACTGGTAAATGGCTACTGCTTGCAAACCAAGATCCGCGAATGAACATATCAACACCTACAGGTATGTCAACATGGATCTTAAATAGTCTTTTAATTATTTCGATTTTTTTTAAAGTTATGTTGTTGGCCTATGCGCGGCGTATGCTTGCTTGTAGACTGAAGGTGCTGTGTCGCTTCCATCTAAAATCTCCCTTGACGGAGCGTTCATACGGAAGAGACAGGCAACAAGCGACATGGAAGTTTCACGCCGAAACGACACGCGACGCTTCAGTCAATCTGCATGCACTCACCGCGCGAATAATAAACTGAGGCAAGATGGTACTCAGTCTGAGCGTCACGCTTCAGTTCGAAAGGTTTCATGTATAATTAATGATTCGTTTCCGAGCGACGCGTATTGCTTGTTGCCTGTGAAGCGACAATAGATATCGGAATTTCACACCGAAGCGACAAGAAAGTATTCATTGCGTATTCCAACAGACCGAGCGACACGCAAGCGATAAGCGACACATACGGATTGTTGTGTCGCCTTATTTCCAAAGACTGCGTTCGTTTCTGAAGGTTGCTTTTCAAAAGATACGTGTTACGTGCTGCTTCGGTCTGAAAGTATAATAAATGAGTGCTCTTTTTCATTACTGCTATAATTCTTATAAGTACTTCTGTTCACTGTGAAAATGGATTGTTTTCTTTAAATTCTAAGCTTGTCACCGGGGAGCAACAAAAAATACCATCTATTTCGTCTTTATTCATGATAAAAGTCGTGATTAAGTCTAGAGAAGTTTCATCTTAAAATAATTAAGCAGTACACAGTGTGTCTACTAAGTTTTAAGACAGTTGGCGCTGTGCAACTGTCAGCCGAGCCATCTATCGGCAAAGTACGGAAGCAGTTAGCAATAGGTGTCGAGTCATTGCAGGCAGTGTTTGGTGTACACGAGTGTGCTAGTTTCTGTGCTGTGTGCGATTGAACAGAGTTGTGTCAAAGTTGCCCGTCATGAATGCGAGTGAGGAGCAACGAATAGCCCAGACCAACGAATAGGCGACAGAAACCCTTGAGATGATAAATACAGCTTGCGGGGATCAAGCATTCGAATGTGTTCCTACGGTATGGGCGCTTTCGTGACGGACCAGACAGACGATCTCATGACTGGACGTCCAGTTGAGCGTCCAAATGATCAGAACATCTGTGCAGTTCGACAATTGCTTCTTGAGAACCGCCAGCTGTCGCTCAGAATGATAGCGGACGTATTAAATATCAGCAAGGAAACGGCGCGGAAGATCGTTGTGTAAGATTTGCGAAAAAGGAAGATTTGTGGCCTATTGCACGACAATGACCTCGCGCACAACGCCATTACTGTCAGGCAGTTTTTGGCCAAAACATGTGACTCTGTTGGAGCACCCCCCTTATTCGCCGGACTTAGCACCTGTGGACTATTTTCTGTTACCGAAATTAAAATCCCCATTGAAAGGTCATGTTTTCAACTCTGTTTGTGACATTCAGAAGAACGTAACGCTTGTTTTACACTCGATTCCCGAATGTGACTTCTACCACAGCAGAGACTGTACGACCGTGCAAACATTTGTGTCCACTTAGGAGGGTTGTATACTGAAGTTTAAACAATAAAAGTTTTGATTGCTTTCCTGTAAGCATGTTTTTCATTCCAGTCCTAAAACTTAGTAGACGCACTGTGTATATGATGATGATATTTAGGCTAATACTTCTCATGTGCTAGCCGTTAGACTGTAGGGACTACATACATATTTTATACAGTTGTGAAATATAAGTAATTACTTGAATACTAAACAAATAGCACATATTTAGTAATAATTCGGTCCCAAAAGTTAACATTGGCCACATTGCTAATTGAAAACATGATTCATTTTTTGCATTACCAGCTGTGCGTGTTCGTGTAGTTAAAATGTGAGATGTTTTTTTTCTATTTAATGTGTGTCTTGTTTATTATTGTTATGGGGAATTCGAAAAATTGTTTTCGTATTTGAAACTGACCCACCCGCCTCCACTGATTGGTAATTTTTCTCCCTCCTTACAGGAATACCTTCCGCCTCCACAGAATAATACAATCATATAAAGACTTATATTATGTACCAACCAGAAGCATAAATCAAATGCATGTAAGTCTTCAAATATTATTTTATTCCAATTAATGATCACCAGTTGCATATACAATGTAATTGTTTGCAAGAAAATTTTCAGTATGAAGTAAATGTCAAAGTAACTTAGTTACCTTTCAAGCACAAGTAACTGTAACTTAGTTACTTTTTAAAACGAGTATATTTTCGAACATTATCGCTTTGTATTTAAGGTGTCCCAATTTCGATACCCGGTGGAGCACACAATGGTTCGGATCCAACTTTAAACTGCATGTCCAGTCCCGATTCGCCTATCTATGCCAAAATTGGACTAAAAAAAATACATTTCATCTTTCCATTTGGAATTATTTTTTTACTCTTGGTAGTTATTCTCTATGATGGCATGTAATTGAGGTAATTTGTTGCGTCATCTTGCTGTATTTTTTCTTTTATATTTACTGAATTGAAAGAACGCGTGAGAGTGGATCCACATAACATGTATAATTTATTTTTCTATTTCAAATTTCAAATAATCGAATATTAATTGCCAAAGGTATTTTCTACTGTTACGGCGGCCGATCCTAACGCCGGCAACAGAAGTGGGGAGCGGGGAAGCGAACAATCCAGCGCGATAAGAAAAACAGCAGCCAGTAGAACGAGGTACATGTAGTACTTCCTACAACCACGTCGTAACTATCGGCGCCACCTCTGTTGTCTGGTTGGTCTGCTGCGTATTCCCCGCTCCCCACTCCCTTGCCAGAACGAGGACCGGCCGCCGTAAGAGTTGAAAAGATCTATAATAAAGACACATCTACCTTATTCAGCAAAAGTAATGCAAACGGCCACCTCTGTTCCACGTAGCACTCAGCCATTCCACAGAAAGCGAGCCTACATGTTCCTACCGTAACAGTTTTTTCAAGATTTCACTGTTGGGTATCACTTCAAAGGGAAATTGGTAAAAACACATCCCACACTGCTCATCATGCTTGATTACTGTTTATAATGCTGTATGTGTGAAGAGATAATTGTGTTTTATGCACTATTACTGTCGAGACATCTCGGCTCACTTTCTGTGGAATGATACAGCTGTATTCTTTTAAGGCAAACAAGGTTTTGGAGCCTGTACTCACAGCCAGTATACTTGCTGTACGGCCTGTGTTCTGAGACCCATCCATGTGCATTTCCATAGTCACATTATTATTTTCTTCTAATCGCCATACATCCTCATCGTCGCGATTATAATAAAACTGAAGAAGACGACCTGAGTCAAATCAGAACAGTCATCAATAGAAATAAAGAATTTTACAGATCGACATTGTCCATTTATCAACAATTCACGCGCACATTGTTTAATCCAAGGAAACCATTGACAATTGCAGAGAAATGTATCAAGTATACGATTTGTCACATACTGAAGCATTTTATCGTGTCGCCTATCCAATGATAGCCAGTAGACGAATTAGAATGAGACTGTAAGTACAAATGAAAATAGTATGTGTGCGTGTGTTTTAAACGACATGTCATGGGACCATCTCAGACGTGGGGCAAACTCTACACCCTCTCTCAGGAAGCTGTGAAGCAAGGTCACCCATAACGTTAGAGAAGGGGAGAAAACGGCTGGTAGCTGTAGCCGCGTTTTTCCCTCCATGGATTCGCGCGTTTATTGGTACAGTCCTCTCGAGTTGCTTGAGCAGATGACTTGGCTTAGCTCACTTGCTTCACACATTCCCGGAACAGTGTAATGTAGTCAAATAAACATAAATTATTACGGATTCATCTAAACTATTTTGGGGTGGATTATGATTAACGATTTTGAGATAATGCGTCCACGGTCTTGAGTGGGATGGGCACCCTGTTTAGGGGGAGGGACAGATCAAGTATAGTGTTCAGTTAAACTAAGAAACATTACTTTCGGTAGACTCGCTGTCGTAATTAAATACCTTATGAAGATTATGGCATGGTTTGGTGGGACGCACTATTCTCCTTAGGAGGTGGGCACCACTGTACAGTTGGCATGGCAACATAACTTCTATTTTTTTTTATTTACTCAGAGTTTCTCCACAGAATACCAACCTCCACTCCCTTCCCATCACAAAAATAAGAAGTCGCAAATTATCCCATCCCATCAAGTCATTTAGAAAATACAACCTTCCCCTTTACGGCCTGCAGTTGCCAAAAAGAAAGAATTATTTCCAATTTCTGAAGTCACATAAATGAAATCCAATGTCTGAAATGTCCAATCCGCCAATATATCACGCAAATAACATATAGCAATCGCAAATATTCCCATTGCACAAGTCAATCATAAGAAGAAAAAGAAAAAATCAGACTTGAGCCTGTGACATGAATCGATGATCCGAAATCTTCAGACTTGTGCCTGTGACATGAATCCAAGATGCGCCATGATGAAATCGCTGCAAAACCGTTTTGACGTTACATAAGGAATGGAAATATTGAAAAACGTAAGTTTCGTAGCACGTAGATCTAAAAAAAATTACTTTCCGCGCTATTAAGAAACATCGTTTCTTATTAAGAACTAATTTTTGTAACGAAAACATTCGAAGAGTGCGGAAAATCAAGGGTGTAGAAAAGTGTACCGGAGCCTCGGATACAGTCTTATTTGGCCATTTTACACTGAAACAACATAAAGTAGAAACAAAAGATAACAAAAGATAAAAACAATAACAAGACGGGATAGATTTACATGTTCTTGGTCAGTAATATACAAAAATTACCTTCTGGAAGGAAAATATATACATTCCGGGGAAGTTTGTTGTAGATTTCTGGGAGCCTGTAAAACAAGGAGCGTTGTAGTGGTTGGGTTGTGGATGAGTTACAGGTTGCGCGTTTGCTTCTGGGGTACCCTAAGTGTGAATTCACTGATTAGGAGATCTGTTCTGATTTTGCCATTTATTATCTTGTATAAAAATTTCATGTCAGCTAGATCACGACGAAAGAATGGAGTGTGAATATTCAGAGCAGCCATGGTGTCTGATTTGGATACATGTCGAAAGGAAGGTATTCTATGGCGAACAATTGCAAGAAAGAAACTGAGAACAGAATCTATTCTTGTGAGATTGGTTTTTGAGGCCATTGCCCAAATTGGGGAACAGTATTCAAGGATGGGCGAGATGAAAGATTTGAAGACTAAAGCAAGAGATGATGGGTTTTGAATTTCGCTAAATCTGTATAGTAGACCGAGAAGGCGCATGGCTCTTTTAGTGGTAGCTATAATATGATTATTAAAAGTGAGTTTTTCATCCATGCTAATACCTAGGTCCTTTTGGGTGGAAACGTTCTGGATTGGATTGTTTTTTAATAGAATAAGTAGACAGCACTTTGTTCATTTTTAGGGAATAAGTAAGGAAAGAGCATTTCTGAGCGTTTAGTTCTAAATTCCACTGACGACACCACTTAATAAGTTCTGTGAGAGCATTTTGAAGAATCATCATGTCATGATGCGATGAGATCTCCTTAAAGAGTTTACAGTCCTTAAAGACGCTGAGAAGAGCAAAATGAATGCGTCTAATCATTTATGTATGACTCAATGTGAGCTTATTCTTCTATCTTCCTTTATAGTTTAGGAGTGCGATACCCCAGATCATGAACGTATCTTGAATCTTCATCAGCATACGTCTCTGGCTTTTGGTTTGAATCATCTTCTCCGAAAATGGTTGAAGTAAATATTTCTCCTCATTTTGAGAAATGCTCTTCTCTTCTTGCTGGCATCTGTCACACAGACGAAGACGACGATATTGATATCACTAAGTAAGATAAGAGTAAGATATACGGTACGTTTAAAACAATTTATTTTGTATTTATTTATTTTGCCACGATTTCAGCTAATTTTCCAAGAGGAAAATATTTAAAAAATACAAATTTTAACCATTTTTTTAACATAAAAAATAATTGTTTTTTTTTATCAAAGTTCAACTACTCAATTCTATAGGCCAAAATTCCCCCACGAGCCTAAATCAGTATATTTTTAAGCATACATTTACAATTATTATATATTTTAAGAGAAATAGATGTGTTGATAGTGATTTGAGTTATTTTACAGTGCACTATATATATATATTATATATATATATTTCAAATGTATATTCTGATTAATTTACGTCTGACATGTAGATACTAATTTAAGTTATTAGCAGTACAGTATATATAAATATTTTCCCAAATATATATATTCTGATTAATTTACGTCTGAAATATACATGTGTATTTTTAGAAGAAAAGCTATATATAAAAAAGGTAATCCCCACTCACGAGAATGTGTCGTGGTCAATTTGGATAAGTCCGAAAACATTGGTACCCACTGGATATGCTATTACAAACAAAATAACAATGCTTTTATTTTCGACTCTTTCGGAGGGGTACCCCCTACAGAATTAATTCGTTACTTAAAACATGTTAAGGTTTATTACAACGATGATCGTATTCAAGATTTCGATCAAATTATATGTGGCCATGTTTGCATTACGATGCTCAGAATATAAAATAAAATACCAAACATCAAATTAAAAGATTTTCAAAAAGTTGTATTATATATTAAGTATGGGAATTTTTCATCTCTCCAGCGAGACTTCGTTCTTTAAACTACATCTTCACGATGCTATTATCTATCCAAAATCCA
Organism: Lepisma saccharinum; assembly: GCF_977018435.1. Taxonomy (NCBI): domain Eukaryota; kingdom Metazoa; phylum Arthropoda; class Insecta; order Zygentoma; family Lepismatidae; genus Lepisma; species Lepisma saccharinum. The sequence goes on along the minus strand of NC_139250.1, from coordinate 18,434,641 downwards.
TAGCTCTGAGAGCATTCTACAGTATGTATTTAATTCCGAATGTAACTAACTACAACAATACTATATTAGTAGGTAATGAAAAAATTATTATTCCTCCCGGGCAGTATACCTTATCTACTTTACAATCTGAACTTCCTAACACTGTATTGCTATCTCAAAATTCTGTAACACACCGAGTGGAGATTGTGTCTACCAATGAAACAGTGGACTTATCTATCATGGGGGAACTTCTAGGATTCGAGAACAATAGCAAATTAGAACCAGTTGTTAGGCACATAGGTAAATTTATACCAAAATTCTTAGCTATTGAGACATTAAATATTCACTGCAACATTGCCAAAGGTATGATTATCAAAGCAGAAGAAAATTCGATTGGTAGTCACAAGGAAACAGGTATCTTTGGTACATTTAAACCAAATTCAGAATTTATGGAACCCATCTTCTATTCCCCAATCCCACCAGTCTATTTCCCTGTTTCTATTGATAAAGTTAATTACATAGAAATAACAATTACGAATGAGAAAAATGAAATCATCGATTTTTCTTGTGCTAATAGCACTGCGATAATAGAAATTAATATTTAAAAATATATAAATAATTACCAAGATGGAAAATATAGAGAGTTATGAATTACAGTCCTAACCTCCAAACAGGAGGACATTTGCAAATTTGAATCAGCCCAACAAAGAGATACAGTATGACATCACGGTGGGGGACGGGTTCATTCATCCACATAGATCAGATCTGTATATAAAATTTGATATTGTAAAACAAAGTAATGGTGAAGAATATCCAGCTACTGCTAATGTAAAACTTATAGATAATTTTGTTCCATTCTTATTCTTTCAAATTGAAATTAGGAAGCATGGTACAGTGATTGACAGGATTGATTGCCCTGGAATTACATCCACTACAGTGGGGACATTGAAACTATCCAAATCAGAGAGTGTATATTATAAAGTTGGTGGATTCGAAGGTGGAACAAAAATTCAAGCAAAAAGTCACACAGTACTGTTCCCCATGACATTGCTATTTGGCTTTTTCTCTGATTATAAAGAAATTATGTGGAAAGGTGGTTTGAGTGTCATATTTCGCAGAGCACCCAATGATCATAATGCCATCATGAGATACAAAACTTTAAATGCAGATGGAACAGCTAATGAGGCTAGTTTACCCGAAGCTGCGAAATGTGTGATCCAGTCTATGGAGTTACGAATGCCTATAGTTGAATATGAATCGAATTATGCTCTCAAATACAAAGCCAACATTTTGAAAAATCCTCAAATTCTGATACAGTTTTATACTTATCAATGCATGCAGAAACCGGTAGAGAGTAAATTGTTTGAATTTGACATTACGAATCAGTTTCAATCTTTACAATACGACATGCCAGAGTTTGTAGCTCTATTGTTTCAGACAGGGAGAGATGACAATCAGGAAAAGGATAGCAGCCAGTTTGATAATTGTAAAGTTAAAAATGTGTATTTGAAGAATGGTAGAAATGAGGTGTTCCCTCGTGAAAATTACAATTTATACATTGCAGAACAAGATTATTTGAAGTTATATCAAGCATTTAGTGCTTTTAAGAGAGTGACTGAAGGTAACATAGACATGTATTATAATCCAGAAAAGTTCATAGTTCACAAACCAATGTTTTTAATAAATGCATCAAAAAGAAAATTGGTAGTTATAAATGATCGAACTAATATAAATTTGATATGTGAATTTCATGAAACTCTAGCAGAAAATACTACATGTAGTGGTATATTAATAGTAGAGAAGTCATATGTATATGATGTAAAGAATTAGAGAGTGATAGAACAATTTTAAATAGAATAGAATATAGAATTTTATTATTTACTTCAGAGCCTTAGGCTATTTATAAATATATGAATAATTATATATAACATTAAAAAAATTAAATATAAATATTTTTTATCAACTTTTTAATTTATATTTATTACAATATTTTGTGTAAACTTTTTATAGGGTCCATATATACTCTAGTATGGATGTCACAATCTAATATTTCTAATTTATTGTCATGGCCATCGAGGGCTATTTAATTTTTTATTGTAGTATAAACAACATGATTTTTGTTGGTAAGATAATATGCAGACATTAATTTCTTTTTAATTTCAAATAAACAATTTTTAAAATCATCCATTGTCAGTCTTACTATATTTGATCGTTTCACACCCTTAGCTTCTTTAATTTTCTTCTTCTTTTTCATCTATTTTGAAACAATACATTTTTGCTGTGAGTCCAGCAAATTCTGATATTATAGATCCTGCTGCTTCATCTTTCATTTTCCCAGGGATCATCTGGTTTTCAACACTGTATAATAAATTATAAAATGGACAAATTTTTGGATAGTTACTAAAATCAAAATGTTCTTTCATACCTAGTAAATCTTTGTACAAATCCTCTGTTTCTATTTCATATATAAAACTATCAGTATCCATGTATGCTACTTCTATTTTATTTTCGTATCTAGCTTGCATCACATCATAATAAAATTTATACATTTCTAATTTAGATAATTCAAGAATTGTAACACCCACAGCTATTGTCACATCACACACTACATCGGTGTTACTTCTTTCAATAAGAGTCATATTTTCAGTAATTTCTCTAAAACCTTTGTATGTAGGATCAGCAATAAGTTACAAAAGTTTTTTCCAATTGGTCACCAAACTACACCTCAATCGATTTTTTTTCTCTAAAGATTTTCCATATATGGCATTAATTATTAATTTATAAAGATCTTTCAAAACTTTAGAATTTGTTTGTATTCGATTGTTTGTATTTTTCACAATTATTGAGCTAACCATTTTGTTTGATCAAATTTTAAACCCTTATGGATTTTTGTTATTAACGTACCTTGCTTTTCGTAATATTGTAACATTCGATAATGAAGTACATAATTATTTTTGTTTTCTAATGTTAACATTAATTTTGTTTCTTCTCTACCTGGAACCTTTTGAGATACTGGTGCCATAGCTAATCCGTGGTGTTTCTCATATCAACTTCCAATGGACAACCTTTAGAATAATCTTCAGACCATTTTAAGAATTCCTTCTCTTCAAGTTCTTCCTGGGTCATCAATTCGTAATTACCAATTGGGAGTGATTGAGTCATGACATACCCATATAAATTGTTCATATCAATATAGTGAATATATTTAGATTTTTATTAGCATCATAATCAAATAAATATTTATTGTTTGCTTTTATATATCTTAAAGAACACTGTACTATACCACCACATATAGCAGATTCAACAAATGTAAACTGTTCAGTATCTTCGAGAAGACCAATTTCAACTCCAGTATTTAAAAGCATAGCTTGCCAAGATAAACCAGGTGTTGTACACATAAAAACAGGATCCAAATTATATTTTTCAAAAAAAAAATCGAAAAGTGTCGAACATATCAGCCAACAAGAGAACATCTAATTTCAAATAATAATCATGATAATCTCCCATTGTTTCGCAACCTAGCATATCCCAAATTGTGTGTGCAAGTTGATAATCTTCCTCGCTACATTCTTTATCTGTTCTTTTATTTTCTGATCTGATTGTTTTCTCTACAATAATATATTTTTCTTTAGTCTGTGATATAATATTAATATTCTCTGTATCATAATCTAATTCTTTAATAAATAAATGTGTATCAACATTTTTTTGAATTGTGAATAATTACTGGAATAAGAAATGGTTTTTGTATTTTCAAGTTACATGAATTACAAATCGTATGGATATATTCTCCATTAAAATGGTTGTGATGTAGAATTTTTTCATTATCTAAATCAAAATTACTTTTACAGTACACACATTGTATGGCATTATCGTGTTCCAGTTGTTGTTCTGGTGTAAGATCATTTATTCGTATTTTTGTATGTAAGAATGGAGCAAGAATTTTTACCCACTCTCGAAGTGTTCCAATAAATTTTTTGGCTGCATCTTCACCTCGATATATAAACGGTTCTCTTAAGTTATCTGGTATCTGGATCCCATAAGTATTTATTAATTTTAGTCCAAAACTACAAGCTTGATGCTTAGCTATATGTCTTGTATATGATGTACTTGAATCTTGGTTAAAGTTGTTTGCTATTAGTTTTTGTATTGTTTCCAAATCAGCAGAGATTATAAATGGATGTTTTTGCAGTGCCTTAAACATAGAAAATTTTATACTTTTCTTTGGAAATTTGTAAGTTACATGAGGATGAGTATTACAATTTTTAATATGTTGCTCTAATTGTTGTTCGCTTGATATTTTACCCCTTCCATAAAATATTTTCAGACATTTTGTCACATATAGTAATTTTACCATGATGTAGTGTTACTTGACTTTTTGTCAATTTTTGGAGATCCTGTATGACACAGTAGTGTTCTTTGTTATTTTTTTAACATATAATAAATTTATAGTGTGTATATCATGTGGTGATGAATGATTCTGTTTGAGTACATAAATATTATCATTTTTTCATTATAACCGTAAACATGAACAGCTATCGATCGATTATTGTGTTGTTTGTATTGTTTTTCAAATTGCTCGATAGCTAAGATGTCTACTGGATATTTTATTCCTTTCATAGCTTTTTATAAATTCTATTTCAAATTTTTTATATTGGGAACACGATATTTATGATCTTTAGCTGGATGAAAATGTGCTATTCTTCACAAAAGCTATCATAAATATCATCTAATTGATGTTTGTTATTATAGTGTAGAATTTTTGTAAGAGTATAATGATAAAAATGTCTTCTTCATTATTAGAAGAATTTCTATAGTTTGATGATAAAATAAAATTTATTTTGAGAGAACGTATTGTAAGTTGTCTATTTATTTCATTTATAATTTTGGGTTTAAGTTTAGTTAGAAAATGGGGAATATTTAATGCTTCATTATTTATATCAGTTGTATCATATATAATATGATCTAAAACATTTATTCATTTTTTATAATTTATTCATTTTTTATAATTAAGTTTTTTTTAAATTAAGTTTTTTAAATTTTTTTTAAAAAAAATATATAAACTATAAATTTTAGAATTAGTTTTATATATACAATTTTTTGTTTCTTAAATTAATTTTAAAAAATTATAAAATTTGAGATAGGTTTTATATATACACAAACTTTTTTTAAGATGACATATTTTTAATTAAAATAATTAAAAAAATTTTATTTAAAAACCAAGAAATATACTATATACTGTAATATATATTTGTTTTTATTATGTTAGTATACAAAACTATATATTTTTTGGTAATTAACAAACCTCTTCTCTGTTTACTCTGATCAAAATCTGTTTTAAAGTTTAACACTGGGGATATGAGAATATGCAAGTACGGTATCTTCGGTTCCATTATAAATGGACGGAATGTACACTGGGGTATTTTGCAAAAAAATTTAAAATTGAATTTTGCGTTCAATTATTTTTTTACAGTTAAAAAAAGTAATGGATTTCGCTTTAGTTATTTGAAAAAAGTGAAATTTAAAAAATAGGGGGTATCATAGGGGGAAATTATTTGAAACTTAGAATTTTATACAATAAAAATAGATTAAGATTTTTCGTAAAATTAATTTTGAGTTTTTTATAATTAAGAAATCAACTAAAACCTTGATTTTTTGTTAAATTACACTTAGAGAGCTCACTATGAAATTGTTAGATTTTGGGGGTGTGGCAGCTCGAGCACCTTCTCTAACTACTACGGAGGAACAAGATTCCATCATACTTAAGTTGGAATCTCTGCTAAACGTTGTTTGGAAAATTATTGTATGAAACCTTAATGGAAAACTATGATAAGCAATTGTAGTTAAGATTGAATCAGTTTACTCTTGAGGGAATACTATTTCTCGAATTCTAAATAGTACGTTAATATTGTGTTGAAATCAAATTGTATCCTCTCTCTTTGTAATAAAATGATTGGTTTACGTAATAGCATAGTTTTGTCTGTGGTAATAGTAAGCATTATAATTTGTTCTAGTTTCATACTATGTAGACAGTTCAAACGTAAATTATTCTGAAGTAAGGAGAGTTGTGAATGTATCTATTTTTAAAAATATTTTTAGTCTTTAACAGCGGTAATGTTGATTAAAATTCATTCTTCAACTCTCTCGTGGAATTATGGTTTCTCACTCTTTTATTTTTTATCTCATATTTTTAAGTGGAAGTTAATTTACTTATTGTAATTTTAGTATAACTCTTACCTATAACCTACAATTTCTTTTTTTCTTCCCTTTGCCTCCATCTATCTGCCATCAGTACTAGTGTAAAGATAACATTTAAATGCTATGTAAATTTCTCATCACCATACTTGAAATATATCGGACACTGTCAGTTTAGCAGATATATGTACAGTGCTTTCACACATGATCCTTGAATTGAACAGTGACTAAACTGAGTGTACAACTGTAAGCATGGAAATGTTGTTATATAAAGAATTGCAGGGGAATTACGTAGTTTCGTTTATGCTCAAAGGAAATTTGAATTGATGAAGGGACTCTCATATAGAAGGTCCAGGTCGGGATATGTATCCGGGACTTTTGACGTTGTAGCGAGCTGTGCTAACCACTCCACCACGGAGGACGGGTGTATTATAATATTATTCTGAATTTAAATGTATTTTATTAGTAACAAGAAATGAAAAATTCAATATGCTGACCAAGCCAGAATTTTTTTTTAAAAAAAAACCTAAACTCAACGTAACGTTTCAACCCTCTAGCAAGGTCTTCTTCAGACTCTGCACCAAGTACAAATGTAACAAGGTGCAAGACAGGAAGATATATATACACAAAACTCACTCCCTTCCAGACACACGATTATTAGAAAGTTGTTTCTGGAACATTCCACCAGGTGGCCTTCCCTTGCCAACTGTACTTTCATTTGTACTTGGTACAGAATCTGAAGAAGATCTTGCTAGAAGATTGAAACGTACTTTAGTTTCTGCCTTGGTCAGCATATTGAGTTTTTCATATCATGGAAACAAGGCTTAATGGTGTTGTAACAAGAAAATGACCCCAAAGCATCTCCGTGAACACGCCACTGATAAATCTGAAATAATTGGAGGAAAAGATAACTTCAGGTCTGAAATGGCATTACTTTGCCTAAAGACTAACACAATCGAAAGTTTTTAAAAGTTTTTTTTTTTATTTCGTAGTAATTATGGGAGAGTTCTGATTTTATTTATTTATTGTTTTTGGCTTTTCATGTTTGTCAGCCCCGTGACCACATATCTTGGCGCCCTATGTAGTGTTTTGATTTACGCCCCCCACCAAGCACTGACAAGGGGTGGAAATGGCAATTATTTTATAAAATAATAACAGCGACGCGGCGTAGAAAGAGACCACAGAGAAAACAGTTCGGGCAAGTTTAGAATGTTAGTAAGTCAGCATAATGTAAAATAACCTCATAAGTCTAAGAGGATTAATGATATAGATCTTTTCAGGACGTTGTCGAACAGGGAACGCCATGTGCTGATGTGAATGGTGACATGTTTCAATCTTCAATGGGAACAAGGGTCGAATAACATCTTTTTTGTTTATCTTCTCCCCGTATACGTCTACCGAATGTAAATTTCTCCGTCGTATACCGTATTTTACCTCTTAGTATTCGCCACCACGCAATCCTCACATCCTCATTTCACCAGAACTAAAGCAATGTGAAAATCGTAAGCATAGAAGGAACAATAAAAAGACATGGAATTGTAGCTTTCCTGGCGACGAGATTCGAACAAGTGTTCTCGGGTTACCAGCCAGGTTAAATTGGAGTTGGCTTCCAACGTTTCGAGGGCATACATACAGTACATTGCTCTGATCTTCAGGGAATATAGAAATGGAGACCAGTGTAGCTGGTGTACATGACTATATTATTTGCCGACACCAAAATAATAGCCAAATGTGCCGGTTACTGAGTCCGACGGGTAAAGGAAGCCATAGCCATATCACGCGAAAGCACCAATCTCAACAGGGACGTGGGACTCCAGCTCAGTCACGCCTGGAACCCTCTCCTCCGTAAAAACAAGACGCCAGCCAATGAGAACACCAGGATCCAGAGAGAGCCAATAGGAAGACAGGATCCAGAGAGAGCCAATAGGAAGACAGAATCTAGAGAGAGCCAATAGAAGGACAGAATCCAGAGAGAGCCAATAGGAAGACAGAATCCAGAGAGAGCCAATAAGAAGACAGAAACCAAACTCTGCCACATTATAGTCATGTATATTAACCTACACTGGTCTCCATTTCTACATTCCCTGAAGATGAGAGCAATGTATGCCCTCGAAACATTGGAAACCAACTCCAATTTAACCTGGCTGGTTACCCGAGAACACTTGTTCGAATAAAAAGACATGTAAAAATAACACCTATTTTAAATTAATAACCTTGATTTTTACCCTAAATCGCGAAGAATAACACAGAATTTAAATAAAAAATATCATCGAAATTTAGGGGTAAATAAAACATAAGTACACATAAGTAATGGTTAACAACAACAAGATTTATTATAAGAGTAGTTGCTTATATATGAGGATTGTCTTAACCTAAGAGTGTTAGAGGTAAGGCAGCTGCTTGGAAAGAAAGTAGATTAGTGATACTTAGTAGGTTGTACGTGAAGATCCTTGTCCATCTTCTAAGTGTCCGACGACAGCCTTGACTTGGCTGGATAGATAACGATCTTGGGTTGGAGACTGGACAGCGCCTCCGGCCGCACTTCAGCTCTTTTGGTCGACTTCCTCACCTCTAGTTCTACAAGTAGGGTTTATATACACAGGCATGGTTATTTCTGTTGCCTCGTGTCGTTCTCATGAAGTCCAGAAGGTCAGGGAATTCGTGGCCAGAAGATTGATCATATCTGGTGTCCTTGTTATCGAGTCATCGGATGTCCTCTCACATGCAGGGTTGCTCTCATGTGGGGTAGCTGATCGCAATACGTTCCAAGTAACCAACGCAGTAACCACAGGTTTTCTGTTGCTGCTGACCTTACTTCTCTGAAGGATAGTGTGTGCACGTGGACTGACGAAGATAAGATCTGCAGAGCCTTGAGTGCTTCCTGTCGTGAACCGCACCCAAATCCAAGTTGGCAGAAAATCACGAACGTGCGGAAACTTGCACGTACATCCACAATACTCTACAATTCAATAACTTACATTTAGGACCTCCTCGATGGCCTTGTAATCAAGGGGTCCCGGGTTCGATACCCGGTGGAAGCACATAGTGGTTCGCATCCCACTTTAAACTGTAGGTCCAGTCCCGATTAGCCTTTTTGTGCATAAAGATGACTTTTAGCGGGGCAACGAATCTTCTCGAATCTTCAATGATTAACACTGTCATCTAATCCCTTAGATTGGTTGTCAAGGAACGACAATGTAAGACACATTTTGTTAATCGTGGTAATGTGTTTGCAGTGCGCAGACCCCAGCTTGTGAAACACTGGAATTAATCCCGTCTTGAAAGGGTTAATGAGTCATTAGTTAAGGGGCCTCGCATAGTACCCAGGCATCGGTAGCTTAAAGCAGCATCCATATCTTTATTGAAACAGCCCTAAGTGCACATTCGTTCAGAATGTCAATATTGGACGATGGCTTCACAAGACGGTCAAACAATTTACCAGGGAAACTTTTTTATAAAATTTGTATTGTTCTCATAATCTCGTCTGCTGTGTGTGTTTTGAACAAGGTGGATAAAGAATCATGATTTTTATTTTAAAAAAATAATTTTTGATGATTTTTTAATTTAAATCTTTTTTAATTAAAAAAAACACTTAAAATTACTTGTATGGTTTTCGCACTATGCATATAGATATGTTTTCATATATACCTAGGTACATGCTTTTTTGCTAAGTGACCCTGTAAAATTTTTGAACAGTGTGATGAAAGCAAATTAAAAATTACTCTATATGTCAATATACATTTTTCTGTTTGAATCTGATAATATTAACCTACTGTGGAAATGTTTCTTGAGTGTGTTAATGAAACTAATAATAATTTCAGTAAGTTTCCTTTATTAAGCAAGGTAAATAACATATGAACAATATTGTGAGTTGACAGAAAATATTTTTATCTTCCTTTCAACTTCCTCAACTTCAATTATTTTATTATCTAATTCACTGCTAAAATGTTCCATTGTATATGATTTTATTCGTATTGTATTTGTTGTACTTTTGTTTATTGTTTTTTCTAATTTCTAATTTTATTTTAATTTTTATTTTAATGTGTTCCATTGTATGGGATTTCATTCCTTTTGTATTTTATTGTTCAATTTTTTGTAATCTTGAATTTATTTTAATTTGGATCTGTACTTTTTGGGGTTAGGTGGTAGAACAGCATCAGCTGAATCTCGCCTAGCAATAAAGTCAATTCAATTTATTCGTCGGGCCCGCACGTAGGCAACGCTGCCTGCCAGTTGACGCTGCTAGATTCCGTATGCGCAGCCCTGTATAATATGTATGAAAAGTGACGATTAGATGCATACAAGTGTCCCGCTTATCCGTCCATTAGAATCAGTGCTGCCACAAAGTTTGCTAAAACCGCTACTACAGCATCTTCATGAACTATTACGTGTACACCGGGGAAACACGTACAGTCGCGAGAGTGTTTGTGGCTTTCCAGAAACAACCGCCAGGGTTGCCTGAAGCTGTTGACTTTGTGCAGCGACGCATTGTGGGTAGGCGGGAGCTCAGAAGGAATACAATAAACAGGATGGCATCGCCCGAGGGAAGGCGGCCCGGGATGAAGTCCCATCGCTCCAGAACAAAGGAGGGGGAAGAGATGAAGTTGGGAAGAAGTTGGAGAGTCTTTTCTCCACGATGACTTGCTCTCGGCGCTTTCGGGGCCACATAAGACTAATTAGAATATTTTCCAGAGTTTCCAAGCACCTATTCAATGATGGAAGATTTCTATGGGAAGCGTCTATCTTTGTCTTTCAAAAGGCAGTTCACAAAGTGTTGTAATCTGAAGAAGCCAGTAGAGTCTTTGCTTGATATTGGTGTCTTGCTGTTTTAACTGACAGCTTCGTCTCGTTATTGTGTACACAAGACCGCACCTTTCCTTTTGAGGTGTACTGGGAAATCTGCTCTTTGTTTGAAGCGATAGGTGCACAACAATATTATTATTGAAGATTAGGCACACCCAGAAGATGTACTACGTAGAAATTTTCAGCGAAAAATGCAGGACTCGAGCACGGTATGAGAGAGACCCGGGTTCGAGTCCTGGTCGAGCCTGCATTCTTTGCTGAAAATTTATAATTATTATTGTTGTGATTATTGTCATTACTAGTAGCACTGGTTTATTGTTCCATTACAGCTTCTTCTGAATTACATTTTCCATCCACTATTATATTTAGAAGCAGTGGCGCCAGGGGCCAGATTCCTGACAGAATTTTTGTTTTTTCAAGTTCTCGCCAATTCCAAATTTTCATTCGAAATATCAACCCGATCTTGATTTCAAAGTGGTGTTGAACAACTTTCACTTTTTCTCATCATTAAATAGCCTTGTAAGCAAGGCGTCCCGGGTTCGATACCCGGTGGAGGCACATAGTGGTTCGGATCCCACTTTAAACTGTAGGTCCAGTTCCGATTAGCCTTACTGTGCATAAAGTGGACATAAAAACAACAAATCAATCATCAGCAAATACTCCGTCAGCATCAGGAGAATTGTAGATTTCGGAATTCCCATTGTCTGCGCTAATTCAGACAGTTTCAATTTTTCTGTCTTGTCATTACTTGTTCTAACTTGTTAAAAGCTTTCTGAAGTTCGGACAGTTCTCGACGGCGATGGAGCTGGTTAATCTTGAATGGATTTTCTTCCTCTCTTGAACTCGTTAACCCAGTGGTAAAGGTGGTAAGAGAAGGGGAAGTGTCTTTGTATACCTAGACCAAAAGGGTGTGGATGGACTTTGGTGGAAGCCTCTTCCAGCATCACAAACTCTTTATCACCGCTCGATGCTTCAATTGCTGTTCAGTCATAATTTATTCGCAAGGGTTACTTTACGGTCATAGCAATTACCTGGATAGAGATAGCAGCATGTAAAATATTGAGTACATATGTAAAGGTGTTAACATTACTTTAGCATAATATGACCTGTCTGCACGTCGCTTTGTGAGAGAGTTTCTAACTTTGTCTTGGACGCACCCTTGTAGACCTGTTGGCCCTTGTGAGAGACTACACACTGTCCCAGCGAACGAGAGAAAACAAGTTTCTGCGCATGTAATCACTCGAGAGGGCTCAACCAATGAACACGTCAGAGGGAGTGGGATTGCGTGAAGGGGTGAAAGCTACTGTAGCTACCAGCCCTTTACAGCAGCTCCTCTGCCGTTATGGCGCTGTTCGAAAGATTCCCGAGCCAATTTAGACCAGGAGGCCCTTCTGAAATTGACAGACTTAGCCACGCCTCCAGGTTGACTGGCCATATGTCTTGTTGCAGAACTATACTCTGTCTCCTTGTTATCTCTGGAGCAAGTCCTCTGCGCAAGGACTGACGTCAGACTTCTCCACCAATGAACACGTTAGAGGGAATGATATTAGGTGCAGGGGGAAGCGACTGCCGTCACCAACATGTCGCTCTGCCCACTAGGTTTGTCCTCTTCTCTGCCATTATGCGCGGCCTTGCTCCAGAGATTCCCAGGATAGAGTGACTCGAGAGAGCTCAACCAATGAACATGTGAGACGGAAAGTGATTGCATGGAGGGGGAAACGCCACTGCGCCGTTTACAGCAACGCTCACTGCTTTCTCCACTTATCCGTGCTCCACAGATTCCCGACATAGAGTGTAGACCCGGTGATCCTTTTGAAACGCAGCGCCTCCACGTTGACTGGCTAGAACCCACCTTTCTTGTTAGATTGATTTGCTTTATTTCACTTCGCTTCTTGAGCCACTTTGGCTAATTTTCGAAGATGGGGATGAGTGATGATATGATGAATGGGCACACTCAAACATTCATGCTCAGGCCGGGATTCGAAGCCGGGACCCCTGGCGTCGTAGCGCGATGTGCCTTCCATGTTACAGAACTATCACAACTAACAACCCCTTGGAGCTATCCACAACATTTAATGATGCTATAGACAAACACGTGGTTTTACTATTCCTACTTCTTAACACTGCAGGGCAACACAAAGCGCTGTTCGATCCAAGACCACCTGTCGGCTGCTAAGGATAAAGGCCCCTTGCCGCCTCTCATTATGGCTGCAATCAACCTCTCTCTAATTAATCCTTCTCCAGGTGCCATTTCTTTTCTCATGCGCTAACTGTTCTAATTACATGGCTTCTATTAACGAGGGCTTTCATCTCGATTCTCTGCGCTGATAAATTGGCAGACATGATTGCTTCTTCCTTACCCGAGGCTCTTTCTGTTTGGATTTCTTGTAAAGTGAAGGTGCGATCGGAAAGTAAGCTGCGTTTTTATAGCTTACCATACAACCCTCTGTGTGTATGATCGTAGTTTAAATTCAGTGTTCAGCTTATAGGCTGGTGCCATCTACGTTTTCTCAAACATAACCAGTACAAATCACTTTCTTCTTGCAATATTAAAGATGACGAAAAACGTCCGTGTTTCTTAAAAATGCTAAGTGATATGCTGACCTGAAAACAGTTTTTATTTTTCAATATAATATCCACCAATATTGAATCACTTATCCCATCGCTTCATCAGTCCTTCTAGAACCTGCTGCATAAAAGTATTTGGGCTGCTGTCCCAGCCACAGTCGCACCTCACGTTCAGCATCATCCGCGAAATATTTTATTGTCTTGCCGAGAATGTATCGACCCAGTTGTTCACCGCTTTACGCAACAAATAATTCTCGACGTAAGCAGGAAACCATTCGTTGTGAATGGCCTTTGCAGGAAGTCATTTTGCCCAGAAACAAAATGTACAGCAGCACGCTGCTCTTCTAATCTACACTCCTCGAGCACTGTCTCCATGAACTACCCATGCGTGCTGCCACCTAACGACACCTTTACAAACTATTCACTACTACTATAACTTGACAAGTTTAAAAACAAGACGCTGCAAATACCTGTTGCGCATCTCCCACCACATTTCCCCACTCCATTCTTACCAGCGACGTTGGGTCGCAGTGTTGCAACCTCGATGGAGCGGAATGGTCTGAGGATTTTCAACAAAATTTCTTTCACTTTTTCCTGGGCTGTTTTCTACCTGTCAGAGGACAGAAATTCAGCTCACCGTTCGCTAACGACTCTTTTCCTTCTTTTAAAACTTGGCCTCCCCGATGGCGCAGTGGTAGCGTCGTCGCCTTGTAATCAAGGGGCCCCTAGTTCGATTCCCGGTGGAGGCATATAGTGGTTCGGATCCCACTTTAAACTGTACGTACAGTCCCGATTAGCCTTACTGTGTATAAAGTGGACTTAAAACAACAAATCAATCCATTCCAATTCTTTTAAAACTTGAGAAACCATCCATTTAGACACTCCCGTGGCGGCGCTTGTGGACTCGACAACATTATACTTAAGTTTATGTAACTCCTTCTGATTTCGCAAATATGTTGCAACATTGTAAACAATTTATCTGGTCTGTCCTCTAAGGGCTTTCCAGAGCAGATTGTGGATTTCGTTGGACCCGGCATGATTTGATTTTTGCATTTCAAAAATATGCAGGGAAGAGCAAAGAGCAAGAACATTTTAATGCTTTAAAAAAGAACACAGGCAAGCATGTTATCAGATTGCTTTCTCGCAGCAATTTTTTGTACGATAAACAAAAGAACCCCCACCCGACTCGGTTTTTTATAAAAAAAACAGACCACTGCTCGATGTCGCATTCAGAAAATGAAGTCATTCGCCCAGAAGTTTCTCTTCGTTATAAACGTTAACGCGCGTGCGTAATACTACAGTTTACGATCCGCGCACCGCACATATTTTCAAAGACCGGATTAAATTAAATGAACCACTGATATGAACCGCATCGTCAATCTACACAGTAAATATCGTTTGTCATATTTGTTTTAGCTTAATTTTGCTGAGTTGGCACCATTCGTACTCTCAAGGCCAGACTAGTACGTAGAAGAGTGGTGGGGAGGATGACGTAATAGGAAGTGCTCCGCAGCGATCTGCGCATAACGGGACTTAACTTGTCAGGCTATATAGAGGTACCTTGACTATTTTCAGCCATCCCATTCAGTGTGTGACCTATTTAATGACTTACCCTTGTTTTCTCTAATCTATTAATCAATTCTGCAACCATGTATGGGAACTATCGACAGAAATCTGTCACAGTAGCAAATTACCTTAAATTGAACACGTCATACGTGTTCCCCCCCTCTCTCTCTCTCCCCCTCCCCTCTTCCATTCAAGAGAACCACAGAACTCTAGAACAACAGAGAGATCAATTTATTTTAAGTCCACTTTTATACGTACATAAGCTAATGTAATTTGACTTCTAATCCGAACTACTATGTAATGTGCTTCCACCTTGGGGATCGAAAGCAAAGTTCCTTGATTAAGGTGACAGCATTACCAGTGGTTCGTGATTGATATGGTTTATTTTACTTCGCACTTGTGCCACTTTTGGCTTATTGCGAAAATGAGGATGAGTCGTAATAATCCTCAAATATTGAAAATACATTAGCTTAAAAACAGCTCAAAATCCCAGACACTGGCTATCATTTTCCAGACAGGAACTTGTCAATAAGGTATTCAGTGTGAAACATTAGCCAAGTTCTTCCTGGTTACAGAAGGCGTAAAGAGATGAAATCCAGGAAGAGAATACAGGTAACTGACTCTGCATTGCTTAGTAAAATCCATGACAATAGGGGTCATTGGTGAGTTTTAGAGCGAACGTTGAGAGGGACTGAACGAGGATTGAGCAAGGAAACGTTGGAGGGAGTTGCAAGTCAAAATCTCAACTGAACTTTCATCTCCAGACATTGATCCAGTCTTTGAGAGTATAAAACTTAAGTATTGTGTTTTGCAATTTATGTGTACAATTATTACCTCTCGCACGTTGTCATTAAGCTTACCATGAACAGCGAGTACGCCATCATTGAGGATGAATGATGAACAAGCAACACTATGCTGGTTCGATCGCAGTTTCCTTGAGGAACGTTACGGAGTGATGATATGATGGACTTGAATAAGACGCACAAAGAAAGAACATCCCAAGACCACATCTCTGGCATCGTAGCACGGTATGCTAACCACTCCGCCACGGAGATCGACACACCAGTCTTCGAACTCTGCGTGCACATGGAAGTAATAGATTTTCAGTTATTTCCAAGAAGAATAGTGAATTAAAAAATCGTAGGGCATAAGAGTGCTGAAATAAGATATCTTACATATTCAATACAGAAACAATTGTTATAGCTCTTTTCAGTTCTTACGGCGGGCGCTCTGGAAGCTGGCAGGGGAAGTGGGGAGCGGGGATTACGCGACAGACCAACCAGACAACAGCAGTGGCGCCGAGAGACACGAAGCGGCCGGAAAAAGTACTACGTGAAACTCGTTCTACTGGCCGCTACGTTTCTTATCGTGCTGGATTGGTCGCTTCCCCGTTCCCCACTTCCCCTGCCAGCTTCTAGAGCGCCCGCCGTAAGAACTGAAAAGAGCCATACCACTAGATGTCTCCTCCATCTTGGGCACACTCATTTCAGTTTCAAATAAACAAGGGTTGATAATCTAAAACGTTTCTTGTTGAATATATTGTTAAATTATATTATTTTTTGCATGTTCCAAATTGTTGCTTTTTTATTCAATATTACTGTCTATGAATTACATGTTACTGAATTATTCGCAATAATAAACACAATAAATACATACATTTTCTACATGTTGTATAACAAATCAACACAAAACATTTTTACGCATTACCAAATAAAGCCTAAGCCAGCGTCATCTTTAGTGGTGGTCGACCCAGTTGAGATTCCGAAATTTAATTTTTTTTCTGTATATAGAAAAGTAGGCCATGCTTCATTAGCGACATGAAAGATGTGCAGTTCCTCTGGGATGAAAACACCTTTGTCCTTTGAAGTTAGTTCTTGTTACAAGGAGAATGTTACTTATTCTAATTAAAATGGAATTACAGACAGTTTCATTAGCTGACACAGTTCTGCGAGTGTTCTTTCCATAATTAGTTGCCAGTTCAAACATTTCCTGTCTTTTTCTCATGGTAAATAACAATGTACATCTTACCAAATTTTGTAAGTCTTGCGGTAATAAGTAATATTCGTGGAAGTGTTGTCAGCTTTTTTTCAAAGAGAAGGACTCTCTTTAAAATCTGGCAAGAAATGGACTTGTCTTTTTAAGTTTCTTACTTTTTGTCTTGAACAAAAGCAGGTTTACTTTAGCATATGATACAATTAGTTTGCCAGTATGCAATTAATTTGTAGAAATAATGTCTCCTGATGGAATTTCATGCCCCTTGGTGGCTTAGGACGTTAAAAGACTGATTCACGAGCTCGACAGCAAAGATTAAAAGAGCTTTCGGACCAAAGCGAAACAAACATCACCAATCCGGAACAAAATATTCATTGCGCATGCGCGACCATCAGACCGATGCTGCACGATGGGAAAACGACCCAGTTTGAGCGAAACGTCCAGCCTGCATGTCGCTTCGGTGTGAAAGGTTGCATGTTCGTTTCCAGTCGTTACGCGTGCCTGCTGGTTCAATTTACGTTCAGGACACTTGTTTCTTTTTCAGTGTCCCTTTAGCCATTCATACTTGTGGTGATACTTTCTCAAGACACGCAAATGTAAACCTCAGTTCCATGTATACTCTGTCCCGGGAATGTGTGGAGCGAGCGAACGAAAGCAAGTCTCTGAGCAAGTACTCACTCGAGAGAGATCGACCAATGAACGCGTGAGAGGAACGGGATTGCGTGGAGGGAGAAAAGACTGCAGCGGCGTTTAGCCCTTCGCTCTGCCCACATGCATTCTCCCCTTCTCTTCTGTTATGCTCGGCCTTGCTCCAGAGATTCCCGGGATAGAATATAGTACACCCTAGACTGCAGTTTTCAGACTGACGAGGCTATGGCGTCTCGACCCATGGCCTGTATAATCCTCTGTGGGACTTGTATGATGTTATGTCCATATGTATTTTTGGTTGTCCCTTCAATTATTTCATCGTATCATAATTCATCTTCGCAGTTAGCCAAAAGTGTGCAGAAACTCGAAGTAAAATTAATGAAATCATTCAATCATTGTTTAATGTTCATCGTAGCGATGAGCCGCAATTGGCAGAAAAGCGACATATAGTAACTAAAATACCAATACCCTGCGTACTCAAATTACATATTTTTATACATTCATTTTACGGAGCCATCCGCCGTAATCTGGAAATATAAATACTAACGAATTGTAAAGCTGTCTGTAATCACGCGTAATTAGCCCTGTTCATGATTAGATGGCGCGCTTTCGTTCTAACATAGAATGATATCGATTTGTAATTAACATCTGTAATTTTGGACAAGAATGGCAAGGTATCTTTCGTGCAACATTTCGTTCGTCTTTCAGTGACTACTCCAGTTGCGATTAAAATTTTTTCTAATCGAAAACTATTTAGATTTCAACAATCACGGTGTAAGAATATGTAGTCGTGTCATTGTGAGATTGAAGTTTGGTAAATTATGCAATTGTCTTGTATTTCCATGTATGATAATTAGAGCCCGGAAGTTTGGCAAAATGCCTCTTTTTATTTACTGCATATATTGATAAAATGTTTCCGGATATACGTTTTTTACGTTGTTTTGAATGATTTAGAAGCCTTTTCAGTTTGCTTATTTTGCCTATTTGGGACCCCACTGCCTATTTTCAATTATAATGCCTTTTTCTGCCTTTTTAAATGAAATTTGACCATTTTTTTTAAAAAAAATGTTGGCATTTATTTTTCTTCCGTTTATTACGTGAATAATTTTCGCCTTATTTAAGTAATATTGAACTCACGCATGTTTCAACATTGCTGAAGGAGAAAAGTGTGAGAAAGAAGTATTTCATGCTGAGTTAGGATATTGCCTTTCGGTTAACATTTCCTTGTGCATGATTGACTGCTGAAGTGGATAGGTTGATTTCGGACACAAAGAAGATATTTCTGAAATCTCCCTCTCAAACCCGAAAATTTCAGGAAGTTACGCCTGAGCTTAGTTTTCCTCCGCAACCAGTCTTGACAAGATGGGGAACCTGGATATCAGCAGCTATATATTATGCTAACAACCTTGAAAAAATCAGTGAGGTGATCGATGCTCATCCAGAAAATGATTCGTGAAGTGAAAAACTCGTGTGCTATTCAGAACTGAAGAATGAACTGTCGTTTATTTTTGCACATTATGGTGCATTGCCAGAGACAATTACAAAGCTAGAAAAAAGACGTGAGACTCTTGTAGAATCCATGAAAATCTTCGAGGAATCTATGCAGCAGATGATGGAAGTGCCAGGAGAAAAGTGGTCAGCTGTTGCGGAAAAGTGCAAACGGGTAGTGAGTGCAAATGAGGACTTGAAACAATTGAAAACAATTTGTGATATTCTAAAAGATGAAAATGCTGTTACCAAAATGAGTCCAGCTACATTAGCTTGTTCTATGTATGCTCCAATAACTTCTGTCGAAGTAGAAAGATCATGTTCTATTATGAAAACATTCTCTCTGACAGACGACTATCAATGAATGTTGAGAACTTAAAAAAACAGCTTGTAGTTATGTGCAATCAAGACGGAGAAAATTGAAATGCTCTTCCCAATGTAGATTTTTACATTTTGCCAGAGATTATAGATAAAAGTAAGGGACTTCCAAATGTGCCTTCCTTCGATTTATTTTGCCTTTTTTTCATTTTTAGTGCCTATTCTCCACATTATAAATGCCTTTTTGCCTGCCTATTTTAACGAAAATAAATGCCTGAACTTCCGGGCTCTAATTATAATCTTTCCTACTGGAGGTTGAACAGTAGTTAACTTTATCCGGTTGTCTGCAAGGCAACTAGAAGTTCAGAAGGAACATAGCTGCCTCATAGAAGCATCGATTTCCACCAGAAAATTTCTCAACGAGAAATTATTAAATAAAAAGTGCAAAAAGAAACTTGTTTGGCGTTGGACATTTTTAAGTCCACTTTAAGCACACACAAGCCAATCTGAACTTACCCTACGTATTAACGTTGGGTTCGAAACATTATATGCCTCCACCGGGTATCGCACCAGGAATCCCTTCTAAACTCGTTTTGCGAAGCAGAGTCCAACTGATAAGCATAGTAGCAGGTAAAACAAAGGTCCATGGTCGCCAGGCGTTCCTATGTGAACTCGTATTGGAAACCTCTCTCCTATTGCGAAACAAGCCTTCCAAGTTGCAAATTGGTACAGTGTCCATAGGCGATAGCGTGAAGTATGTGACATGTTTTATGGCATGAGTTCGAAACCTGACTCTTGCCCGTTTTTTTTAATAATAATAATATGAACGTTTATTTACCACAATCTTACCATTTCATTCTGTTTTATTTTTGCGCTATCCTTAAATGTGTATTAAAGACTATTCTTTTTTATATAATCGTGTATAGATACTGTTTAAAAGTTTCGTACAAAGAACGAAGGGTCAGTGACAATATGTTACGTTCCCTCGAGTATGAAACATGCACAAAGCTTGCAGTAAAAAATTAGGTACAACAGTTTTACATGTCTTCCCGTAATTACATGACAAGATAGGAGTTATTTATATTTCCTGTTTTCAATTTCGTTCTGTAAGAAAGTATACATATACTACGTAATATCATTTTTCGTTTAGTGACGTCGATATGTTTTGGAAAAACAAGAACCATATGTGCAATACCTGCTTCCCTCCGTACACATTTGTTTTCGGCCTCTCCGATGGCACAATTGTAGCGTCGTCGCCTTGTAAGAGGTCCCGGGTTCAATACCCGGAGGAAGCACATAGTGATTCGGATCCCACTTTAAACTGTAGGTCCAGTCTCGATTAGCCTTACTGTGCATAAAGTGGACTTAGAACACCAAATCAATCAATCCCGTATTTCTTAGCAGTAATACGAGTACGTGACGTTTTGTATTTACAATGTAAACTATAAACTTCAACATATGCATGTGCCTTATCGTAGTTCTATCTTTTCACACCAGATGACATTTGATTTGAATTGAGGCAACTAGAGGGAAGAGTAATCTAATTCCTTTCCCGAGCATTGCCAACTCACAATTGTTACGCGCTCAACCTACGGCCAACTAACCTTTGCATATTTTCAAATTGAAAATGCCAGTGATAGTTAAAAAGAAAGGAAAACTCCCAAAATAGTTCAACTATTGAAGAAATATATTTGAACTACATTATGGGTAGGGAATTTGAGCGAAATAATTGTATTGGCCTATTTTGTTAAGAAAAACGAAGTCGAAATTTGGGGATTTTGCCTCCCTAACCCTCCATTCAGCACGCCTATGCTTATTGAATATATAGCGGTAAACTCGTCCCAACTTTTCTCTCGGTTAGCATTTTTTTAAAAGTGTAACCTGCACGTTATGCAACCAAAACAACAGTTAGGCAACACTGGTTGCATAATTTCAAGGCGAGAATTCGGGAACGATGCACCATGCATCGTGAATTGATGCTAGGGAGACGACAAAAATTCACTGCAAGAATCGATGCCACGAAAGCTACTAAATAATGACGTAGTCTATGAACTATTATATGTTATTGCAGTTATTTCAGCATGGAAAATGAACCCATAAAAGAGGGATCAATACTTATTAGAGTATTTTAGTTCTAAAGCGGAAACTCAAGGTTACATTCTCCAGTCATTCCGGTCTACTGCATGCATCCACGTGCCTCAGAACAACTCTCATACACTGGTTTCAACCCGATAGTTCCTTGCAATTAATGGGTACCGGGCTCTATATCCGGTGGAGGCACTTAGTGGTTCGAATCGGACTTCATACTAAGATTCTGTCCCGATTAGCCTATCTGTACATAAAGTGTACATAGAAGAACAACTCAATCTTATTCTGATGATTCCACTGAACATTCCGAGTTCTGTGCATGCACGTTCCGTTGCCATGGCATCTTCAAAAAATTCGTCTAATCATTCTTAACCCTCATCTTCGCCATTCTCATAAAGAGGCAGAAAAGCGACGTAAGTAATAAAATTGTGGAATGGTGGTAGACAGGTGAGAGGAAAAAGTTGCATAATTTAGAAGTACATAATTTGTATTCATGTCCAGATATTATTAGAATGATTAAATCAAGAAGACTTAGGTGGGCAGGCCATGTTGCACGAACGGGAGAGGAAAGAGTTTACAGGATTCTTGTTGGGAAACCTGATGGCAAGAGACATGTAGGAAGGCCAAGACGAAGATGGGGGAATAATGTTGAGATGGACCTAAATGAAATTGGTAGGGATGGAAAAGAGTATATAGATCTTGCTAAGGATAGGGATAGATGGAAGGCCTGTGTTGCTGCAGCCATGAACCTTCGGGTTTAAGAAGGCTAGAGAGTTACTTAGACAGGCGACCAAAAAAGGCAAATATGTAGAATGATGGAATTTAAAGTATATGATAGTTTGAGAACCCATATTATGTTTGAACTGATATTTCGTCCATATAAGTACATTTGATAAAATATTGAATAGTCTAAATATGCGCAGAGCTGAATTAATACTTTTATCCGATTTGTAGAATTCCATGTTACCGGGATTTCTGTGCTAGGCACGAAAACCCTCGTGAACTTTTCTAATGAACTGTGAAAAAAGTTTTCCTCTTCAATTCACAACTCCTTCCCTCTGGAACTTGGCACTGTTTGAACGAACTCAGTCCTGGAGCGCGGTGATATTTCGCTCCAGGCTTTACAGTCAGTTTTTTTTCTCTCTGGGAGAGCGACGCGAGAAAGTGAAGAAGGAAAACACGAGAACGTCAAGTTCTCGCGCGGTTGTCATATTAACAGATCGATTGGGGCTGTTTCTCTCGTCCTCCTTTCAGTCTCTCCGCCCACTCCCCCGTCATAGTATTGGTATCGCTTTCCTCAGACTCGCGTACCACCCCTCCCCTAAAGTAGGATGCAACAGCAGAGAACCCCTGCAGAGACAGACAAATATCAAGATGCCGAGAGAGGAGGGGAAGTATGGTAACGGATCAATTCACGTGGCATGCATGCATTCAATGTCTATTTCTTTGTTGTGCTATTTTATTTCTCTCCATTTCCTCCAAAGTGGCTGCATTACCACTAGGCCATCGAGGAGGCTCTGGGAAAACATGTTGAACGCGTTGATTTGTGTGAGCAAAGATGTCCAAAACTGGGATTCTTAGCGCAGTATCGCCTTGTGCTAACCACTCCCCCTTGGAAGCCGGCTCAATTAATCTCATTACTCATCCTTTTCGTCCAAAGAGGTTGAAAAATGATGTAAAAATAATACATATAAACCAATACATATGCAAAACTAGCATATAAATAAAATAGATCCAGCCCCTTTGTGAACTTGTGAACACGCCCCTGATATTGACCTCTGTATAGAGATCGGTATATGCTGTGCCAAAAGGTTACATTATTTTGTTCATGAGTGTACAATCACTCCAAGACAATGCCAGTTTCCTAATTGGCGTTATGGGTATTGCATAACTCTACGGTGCTATTGAAAACTTACTATTGAAGTTAGATATCGCCGTACAGTTAGGCAACACGCATAACGCATTGCAGGGTGTAGTTTTCGCATTTTTATTGCTACTGACTACATTGATGGTTTACCGTGAGGCATTCCCTACGCAGAGTACTGACGGAGAGTGCCTGTCCACAGTTTCGCATAATATCCTCTCCTCTGCCGACCCGCAATTCCTTAATGGACTGCCTCGTCCTCCCTACATCATAAAAATTTAATTCGTCACCTATTCGTCACACGTCTACTTTTGTTTTTTACTTCGCTGTCCGTGCATGATAAATTAATTTGGTCCGACGTTGCCTCTGACTCCACTAATGCCCGTGGCAATTACTTTCCTCGACGATATCTGTGTTGTATCTAGGCTGGTTGCAGTGAGTGTACTTTCTCAATTTCTCCCGGGAAGAGCAAAGACTGCTGAAAAACTCCTTCTTACTCTACCTCGCCTTTCGTACCACTTTCGATTATTAAAGAAATTGGCGTTTGGAAAGCAATGTGTTCGGCTGTATTCGACAGTCATCGGTTACTTTCGTTTCTCGAGGAGCGACGTGATCAACTATATTCGACTGACATCGGTTACTTTCGTGTCTCGAAGAACGACGTGATCGACTAGGTTCGACTAACATCGGTTACTTTCGTATCTCGGGGAGCAACGTGATCGACTATGTTCGACAGACATCGGTTACTTTCGTGTCTCGAGGAGCGACGTGATCAACTATATTCGATTGACATCGGTTACTTTCGTATCTCGAAGAACGACGTGATCGACTATGTTCGACTAACATCGGTTACTTTCGTATCTTGGGGAGCGACATGATCGACTATGTTCGACAGACATCGGTTACTTTCGTGTCTCGAGGAGCGACGTGATCAACGATATTCGATTGACATCGGTTACTTTCGTATCTCGAAGAACGACGTGATCGACTATGTTCGACAGACATGGGTTACTTTCGTATCTCGGGGAGCGACGTGATCGACTATGTTCGACAGACATCGGTTACTTTCGTATCTCGGGGAGCAACGTGATCGACTATGTTCGACAGACATGGGTTACTTTCGTATCTCGGGGAGCGACGTGATCGACAATGTTCGACAGACATCGACTTTCGTGTCTCGAGGAGCCGAACGCTGCTTGCGGGAGAAATCACGGGTACACTGCGTGTTGCCAATTCTACTGTATATGCACAGGCAACTCCACAGCAAGATACCAAAATTAAAAGTAACAAATGAACGAGGAATAATTATAGGAGCAACGTTAATTGTTGGGTAACAAATAAGAATACACAAGCATGCAAAGGCTGGATTTTGTTTTGAAACGTTGCTGTAAAATAGACGATGATACTTCTGTGGCGGTTATCTCGTAACTGAGATTGCAGCCCCAGAAACACACCTACGTAGACGATTGGCGGAAATTGATAACTCTCAAGATGGACCGTCGGTTAAATCCCAATAGTGAGAATGAACTCAAACTCAATCGATGCATAAAATCCGACATGGCTGACATTTTCTTTTTATATGGCGGAGAACAAGCAGATAAATTCGGAGCAATTTTTATGGTTGGTTAGTGGCAACACATTCCACAAGGTTGAAACTTTTCATTTCAAATGTCCAGGTTTGGCTCTTCACTGTAATATCACGATATTTAACTTCGGATAGCGAGCACTTGAGATGCACGGTATTTTCATCAGGGTTGTGAAAGGTCCAAGAATTTTAAATAAATTCAATTCCGGTCTAGGAGAGAAATTCAGCAAGTGTAAATTGTTTCTGGACCGTAAAGAACCTTTTTATTTTTAAAGTATTTTAATTCGGTCCAGGAACCTTTTTTTCGGATCAATTTAAATCCGATCTACGTTCCGCATTGAAATGATACAACACGCAACTTGTATCGAATTAAAATTGTGCTCAGAGAGCTGCACATCGGCCAGAATCGCTTACTAGGCCCGCCTGGCTGGTCGGGCGGGCGAGTAAAACTATAGACCTGGGTTTTGACCCGTCAAGCATCGAAAGCATTGCAAGACGAAGCTCGCTTATCTTCAGCGAACGCTCATTCCGGTTTTGCACCGTCTCCAGATACACGAGTCACGCAGTCACCGTTGCCAACTTCTAGATTCTAAAAAGGTCAAGGAGCACTTATAATGTTCATAACTTTTATGAATTTGAAATTGCAGACATTTATTTCTTGTTAGAAAACATTTGTATCACTCACACCCAGTGGCGGCGATTGGGTTCCAAAACTAGGGGGCCAAGGTGCAAAAGTAGGGAGGCAAGGAAAGTTTAATTTCCCTCGATACATGAGGTTAGCGTGGTGCAAAAGTGGCAAAAAGTGTGTGTGTGTGGGAGGGGGGTAACTGCACCCTCTCGGCCCCACCCCTAATCGCCGCCAATGCTGACATCTGTAAAGGAGTACGAACCAAGTTTCGAAAAAAGTGCCATCGTAAATATTTTGGAACTTTGTGTGACTGGTGGTTGTTTTACATTATACTTTTTTTGGGGGTGCTCCCCTTTGACGCAGTGGTAGTGTTGTCGCCTTGTAATCAAGGGGTACCGGGTTCGATACCCGGTGGAAGCACATGGTGGTTCGGATCCCACTTTAAACTATAGGTCCAGTCCCGATAAAACTTATTGTGCATAAATTGACCAAATGAATGAATCAATCAATCAAACAGATTTTCTCTCTGGTGTAATTTTGCCAATTCAATATCCGAATTAGTTTCTCAAGATTCCCCTCCTTCCCCTGAACACTATTGCACGATGGTCCATAAATTGGAACATCAAATCAGAATTCGCATTATAAAAGGTTTTTTGAATATTGTCATCTCTTTCAACAAATCGTCGTTCGCTCATGTTGTTGCTAGTTATCTAGTTCTCAGACCGTATTGTTAGTAATACGATGCAAAATATAATTTCAGACTGTCGGCCAGACTTACAAATGGGTGGCTGATGTCACATGCACAAGACCCTGGTTTTATGCATATAACCTCCCACGAGTGATCTTGACATTCATCATTCGTTTAAGGACACGCCATGTCCGTACTAATTCTCATCTAGCTCGTCTGAACACAGGGCCGAAACAAGGTTTGTGGAGGCCCCTGGAAAAAATGTTTTGTGGGGGCCCCCATTTTATTATTATTTTTTACTACGAGCTTTATTAGCTCAATATGTTAACCACCAATTTTTCAGCA
Source organism: Lepisma saccharinum (assembly GCF_977018435.1). Classification (NCBI taxonomy): domain Eukaryota; kingdom Metazoa; phylum Arthropoda; class Insecta; order Zygentoma; family Lepismatidae; genus Lepisma; species Lepisma saccharinum. Next base: position 18,407,889 of record NC_139250.1, on the reverse strand, counting down.
GTTGAAATGGTAGACCTGATTTTAGAAGCAATAGTAATTCACAATCGAACATATCGCAGATAGGTTTGCAGGGAGAATAGCGCAGTAAAATAGAGTTACAGGACAAAAATTGTAGCTCTATAGCATCAGTAAAATCCTGCGTCTAAATGTCTACAGTCTTATTATGAAAAGAGAACACCGTAAGTACAATATATGGTAAATACTAAGGGGGTTCAGACGGAAACAGAGAACTGAGCAGTAGACAGTACATACGTACGTACATAATTTATTATAAATTATATTATTTACAATTAAGAGTAAATATGTCACTACATATGGACAAGTACCGACAGGTTCATTGTGGAAATTGTAGAAACTACACTTTCTTCAAGAAAATTCCCAAGGGCTTAACATTTATAGTAGACACACTTTTCTTGCCTTTTTCGCCAAAAATTCATCTACTATATCCAGGAAGTCCAATTTACGAAGAAGTTCATGTTCAATGCTTAATAAACAAAGATTGGATAATCGATCCTGTCCCATAGCAGCACGAAGTCTGTTTTTCACTAATTTCATTTTTGAGAAAGATCTTTCTCCGCTCCAGTTTGTTACCATTAGACAAAATATATTCTAAAGAGAATTTCGACATTGGGAAATGTACTGCGGAAAGGGTCCTTACATACAATATTATACATACACAGTTCCATTGGGATGTCTTCCTGATGTTTGACATTGCTACTGCTTACTAGGTGTGCAAACTGTATCAGTTCATTCTCTAGCGAGGGTTCCAGATCCTCCTCGTAGATGCTCACAAGCTCGCGAGCTGAAGCTGTAATTTGTGATGGAGTTGCTACTGCAAGTTTATTAAGAATATTCAACCTCTTTGCGACAGTTTAATAGGGAAAAATCCTGTCTGCGAGTGATGAGGTGATTTGATCAATCACTGGTAGAAAACTTTCCACTCTGAAATATTCACTAGGCGAGAGGTGGATCCAGAAGAGTGTAGACATACGACAATATTGAAGTTTTTCTTTTATTTTTAAAATACAATTTCTTATGTAATTTTTCACAAGAATAGCCAGCTGGTTAAAATATTTTTTTTGGTGGAGGCCCTTCACAGCAATTGCCCCAGTTGCCCATAGGTTAATCCGGCCCAGTCTGAACATAATACCCAAAACACAATGTATTTGTAGGGCAAAACACCAAGACACTAATCACTTCTTCCAGTGTTCTGAATTTCAATGCCAACAATCAATTCTATACCGAGGATTACGCAATTGTCAGGTCCCATTCACTAATTTCCGATCCATCAATACATATAATATGGATCCTCTATGGATATACCAGGAGATGTAGAAAACCCTTTTATACATTACTCTTTGCTCACACCTAACAATATCTTTGTCACCTTTTTACAAACCCACATGCATACTCCTCCTGATAAACATATATCACAACCACCACAATAAAAAAAAACTACCATAGGTGGGATACCAGTGTTCAGTGTGTTATCACAAGTGTAAAAGGTTCGCCTTGTGCTTCGGTGTGGGGCGGCCATATGTGGTTTTATTTATTTCTATAAATAGAAGGAAGAGGTTGATGTCGCTCAGGATGTTATGTGACAGATACATTTCTACAGTACATATGTCCAAAATCGCAATGGCGCGATAGGGACACGAAGAAGAAGGAAGGTAGCTTGTATTTTCATACGGGTGCAAATAGCAGGCAATGCTATTTACACATTTCAACAAACAAACAACGTAAGAATGAAACCGAGAGAAGATTTACGATTTCAAGACCAGAAAGGTGACATAAAATGAACAAGACACACAAACCTATTTCAAGACCTTCGAAACAAATTTGGAAGATATGTGGTAGTTGGTTTGACATAATAATGACACTAATTTGAGAAGTTACAAATTCTTAGGTGCAGTGGCGTAGCAACATATCGCTAGGCCCTGGGCGAGATTAGAATGCAAGGCACCATCCGTTCTTTAAGTTTGAAATATCAATGTGAATCGATACACAGTCATCAAGGAAACGTCAGCAAATTATCATATTTATATAATAGCCTATAATAATAATTCATTTCTGACGAAAATTATATTTAATAGTACGCGACAGAGAAATTTACACTTGGCAGAGCTACATTAACACGCTGCTGGAATTTCCATTAACCAAGGCAGTAGTAATAGTACTTTTTTAAGATGTTCTTTAGGCAGTAAGACAAGTGAAATAACCTTAAATGTGCTAAACTAAATCAGAAATACAAAGTAAGAATCTTAAAATATAACCTATATATTATTTAATGAGTCGTTCTTTGTTTCCTCATTTCAAAGTTTGTAGGATCTAAATGTCACAAACCATGGCTTAAGTAGAAAATATCGAAGGAGACACATAAAATGTCGGTGCTTGATAGAGCGGGGGGGAAAGGGGTGCGCTAAACCACACCTGGCTAGGGGCCCAAAGTATCTACCTACAAGCTCTTCGACACAATCGGTTTCAACATCAACAAATCTTAAAACGATAGTAATTTGTACCATAAGTGTGAAGTCTTTGGTGTATTCAATTGATACAGCTAATTTGACTTTTTTTAATTAGCAGTTTTGACTTTGTTGCACATTAATTGTACGAGTTAACTTTGAATTTTAGGACATAGATGATAATAATAATTTTGAATCTCATTTTGTTGTTACGTCTTAATGTTCTTGTAATATTAAATATTTGACGCAGTGGCGTAACAAAATCGTAAAGTACGCGTCCGCAAGAAACAAATTTGCGTCCCTCAAGTACAGTCAGATTATTCCAGGAAATTTATGTAATTACTTAGAATGGCTGGTTGTGGCTACACTTATATTAAAAACTATACATGTCGATGCTCTACCTCTGAATTTTCACATATTACAACATATCTTTCTTTGACATTTATGTATTCAAAAGAAGAAAATACAAATACTTACTTATCCCTTCCCCCCAATCAGAAGGCGGTACAGGATACAGAGAACACTGGAAGCTAGTGTAGAGTTATCAAGGAGAAGAAACTTTCCCAAAGCACTTGATTTCAGATTTAAGCACATTCCTGAAACGTAGAACTTGACCAGGAAATTCGGAAGATAAATCATCTTCGTGTCCATTACAGAGGGCAATATCTGCATCTGAAGTTGTAGGAATGAAGGAAGAACTGCTAATATTATCCATACCCTTCTTCAGTTTAAAACACCGGAAGCATTTAAATGCCCCATACTTTGCTCCGTGGCAGTTTGAGGTGCTTTATCATTAACATACAACCTTAGTGACAATGAAGTTCGACCAGTCACAAATATAGGAGTGCGTTGTGAAAGAAGGAGAACACATGCATATGCTGAACATATTTTATTCAGCAGGCTACATGGAACAAAGGAAAACATAAATTTCCGCTGCAACGCAGCAATGTATGGTGTCCACACAAAATAAAACATTTTCGTCCATCTACACGTGACATTGAAGTTCGACCACTGTTAGAGGGGATCCTGTTTACCATGGTGTGACGCCGCCCCGTCGGCGAATAACTGTGGCAATGCGTCGGGGCATGCTGCGGACGAGTCGTTCAAGGTATTCCACATCGATGCGGTGCCATTCCTCCTGCAGGCAGGCGATAAGAGCAGCCACTGTCGTGGGTCGCCTCTGTTGCACACGTCGCTTAAGAACACGCCACACATTCTCAATGGGCGAGAGGTCGGGACTCGATGGTGGCCATGGCAGAGTTCGCACGTGATGGCGAGTCAACCATTCTCTTGTCAGCCGCGCTGTATGAGGCCTGGCATTGTCGTGTTGAAAGATGAGACGCCGCCTGTGGAACAGGTGCCTTCGCACTGTGGGAAGATGCCGCTCCAGTATGCGTGTATAGGCGTGTGCATTCACAATGCCCTCACAGACGTGTAGTGGGCCAACCCCAGATGCCGTCATGCATCCCCATACCATCACTGACGCAGGTTTCTGTACCCGACGTGCATAACATTTTGCTTCATTCTGTTCCTCCTTCCGACAAATGACTGTTTTCCGTATTTTCCCGTACACAACATTGAAAATGGATTCGTGCGTCCACAAAACCCTGTTCCACTGCCGAAATGTCCATCCCCGGTACATTCGTGCCCACCGTAGTCGATTGCCTTCGTTCAACATGGAAAGGAAGGGTTTACGTTTCGCCTTGTACACTCGGTAACCGCATCGCTGTAGGTAACGGCGAATGGTTCTGGTTGACACTTCAATGTGAAAGCGTTCTCGAGTCCACAGTCGTAATTCGGCCACAGAAACATGATTGTTGGTCTGGATATAGCGCCTAAATATCCGTAGATCACGCACGCTCAGCAGGCGTTTTCGACCGGGGGCCTTACCTGGCTCTGTAGTACCCGTATTTTGGTGGTGTTTGATGATGCAGTGGACGGTTGACTTGGGTAAGTTCAGTTGGCGCCCTATTTCCCGTTCCCTGAGTCCATCCTGTTGCAACTCCACCACTCTTCTCCTCACGGTGTTGTCAATAGGTTTGCCCCTGGCCATGGTGATGATGCACTGCGATTCCTCGGTGCACAGCACGCGCTTATATACGGCGGACTCCCTTATCGTGTCCGTGACGTCATGCTTCCGTCGAATGCGCCACTATCTGGATTTTTCCGTATGGGTCTGGTGCCTGGTCGAAGTTCAATGTCACGCGTATTGTTCCCCGTTTTCGTTCTTTACGTGACCTTGGGTGCAACATGCTGGGATCACAATTCTTGCCTGCTCACACGCCTCCTCTTACACACATGCGTCACTTCTGCGGGTCACCCATTCCACCGCCTATGCCTCTGTGCATTTAATCACGTATTCCTTTCTGGTCGAACTTCATTGTCACCAAGGTTGTATTAAAATCGTGTAGGCTATGCAAGGTCACGAGACAGAAGAAAAGCCAAGATAAAGCGCTTTTTATTCAAGAAAATAATAAATGGATAAAAATGTCCAAGCAATTTTTGCGTTGATGTTTCACATGAGAATTATTTTGACTTTTTCGGGGCCCCTTAGGCTTAGAGCTCCCGCCCGCCTCTGATTTGACGTATTCATTCAAATTATAACGTTAAACTAGAATATAAAGCCAGATAAAAAAGGTCTTAATTTTATTGCCCACAAAAATTAGCCTTTTCTATCTTTCTCACTTCCATTTATTACGTTTTTCGTATCAACCTCATGGAACGCGAGGCCCCTACATGCGCGAGGCCCAGGGTGGTCACCCACTTCAGCCACCCCTTGGCACGCCAATGGTTATACAACCTCAAGGCACCTGCGCCTAGCACAAATTCAAATATTTCCATGCCTAGTGAAATATAATGGCCGTTGGCAACACTGACAGGAGTGCTCGCGTCTACCTGCAAGAACTACATAGAGTCTCACGGGTCTTCTTAAGACCCGGGTAATAGAAAAACCTGGCAGGCATCGATGCCTTTGCACAACTGTGACGTGAAGCTCGTTTGCGCGATGTCGAACACCTGGGCGTGACGTGCGTGTTGCATATTCTTGTAGACGAGCTTCCTCGCAGACGGGTTTTTTCCGGATCTTGTGCAGGTCTCTGACGGTCCTACAGCGGAACCCAATAGATCCCATTAGAATATACGGGTTCCTGGACATTTAACAACCCTGGTATCCAGTTGAGTTTCCAAAAGGGACAGCTAAAAGATGAGATACCTGGCATTCTACTCTTGGCAACCGCACTGGAAGGTTCCCTCTTAAGAAGAATGGACCGAAAGCCGGACGCTGCAAATCCGAAGACCAGGGCCCGGCAATTAGCATAATTGCTGGTGCACGCTGGGTAATCGTCGGACGAGAGGAATCAAGGGCGAAGGAGGGATTAGGGCTTGGATCTCTCTTCACTCACCCTCCTAGCGGAAGAGATTATACGGGTGTCGACATGTAATTTTGGATAATGAGTTCTGCCTGCTTTCTCTATTCTCAAACCACTTTTCAAATAGGCCCTATACTTCCCTGGTTCTATAAATGTCGACTTCAAGAACTTAAACAGCATTTCCTTACGAGAGTCAGTTTATTGGACGCATGCGCAGCATCTCACTGCGCATACATCAGCGCAGAGCAAGAAACATTTCGTTGCACGAGGCCAGAACCTCATACGCTCTTCGCATCATCCTGGTTATTTCTATTGTATTATCTTGTTTACGTAACTTTTTTAGCATCTTTTTAGGCACAACAATTAGAATGACATGTTCATGCCCAGATAAGAGATTCGAACCCTGAACTTTCAGTGGCGAGATCATGAACTGACCATTCGGTGTGCTCGGTCAACGAGATAGCTGGAGTTTATTGATTGATTTGGTGTTTTAAGTCCACTTTATGCACAGTAAGGCTAATCGGGGATGGACCTACAGTTTAAAGTGGGATCCGAATCACTATGTGCCTCCACCGGGTATCGAACCTGGGACCCCTTGATTACAAGTCAACGACGCTACCACTGTGTCATCGGGAGGCATTATTACCTTCGAGTAGGTACAGCTGGAACCTTTGGTTACCTTTATCTTTCAACACCTCCCTCGTATATGAATTTGTAATTTTGTTATTTAGCTTCCCATTTCTGTTATTAACCGCTAATAGTAACCGTGAAGATGATGGTGATAGGATAAAATTGATGCAGAGTGCAAGAACCGGAACTCGAGCCTGGAAACTTCGATGGCGAGAACAAAAGTAGGAAGATGACACCTGTGCACTACACCTCACCATATTTTTTGTGTCAGTCTCGGTGGAGGTGATGTGGTCAACACCACACTCCGCTCGCCTTTACCCTCCAGGTTCCTGCAAGGTACCAATTGATCCTCAAAGACTGTGTGTGCAGATTTGAATCTGCTAAGGTCATATCCCGCGTGGCTGTCAGACGCAATACCTACTACACCACCGTGGCTACAGAATCAAACGTGTAGATTCGATTGATTGACTTGGTTTATTTTTCTGCCACTCTTGGTCAATCGCGAAGATGAGGATGAATGATGATGTGATTAAATTGATGAAGGAACACTCATGCCCAGGCGGGATTCTAACCCGGGACTCCTAACCACTCCGCCACGACAGATTCATTAATTAAGTCGCAAAGAATTCCACGGATCTTATGGATGCAACCGGACTCTATTCAAATGCTGAGAATAGTGATTACATAAGCTTGTCTTACCGTGTTCATCAAATACGCGCCTCCTCCAACTCCCTCTTAATTTTCACCGTAATGGGATATGATTGGGACACAATCGCTGATGCGTGACCAGAGCTGTTATCCGACACCTGTTTACCCAGCTCCAGCGCCTAAGAGAGTTTCCAGTGACTTCATGATTCTGGAAAATTAGCTCGTCTTCCTAAATTGAGCCTGCGTTAATTATAAAGATAATGACTATCCTATCGAATAACGTGCGACCCATTTTACCGAAGCTGGAAACTTTTTACGCGGGACGAACACCTTCTGAAAGCAATCGCGTCTCTGTGATGTGCTCGGAGACACTGGAGATAAACTTAAGTTTTGTACACTTGCCAGCAATTAAAATGGTACACTTTGATCCTGAAGTACTAACTTCCATGCATGGCGTTATGCGTGTAAGTTAGGCAACACACACAACTCCATGCAGCGAAGCGAGTACAGTAAAACTTCTCAATAACGGACAGGCCTGGGAGGGAAAATAAATGTCCGTTATTAAGAAGTGTCCGCTATTCAGAGAAAAGTGTATTATGTTACAGAATAGGATAAGCATACGTACTCTACTTTACGAACATATCCCCCCCCCCCAATTAAAGGACCAAGGTACTGTACTAAATACGGTGAATTTAAATTTACTAAAGTATCCCTACATACATTACATATTGACTTCAACTTTCTCCTTTAAAGTCAGTCGTTTGCGTTTCTGTGGCATCGTAGCAGAAGTGACGCACACTTCTCAAGATAACCACAAAGAATTCTGTCTACTGTTTGCACATTTAAAAAGAAATACGTTCGGTGTAACATGAAACAATGCGCGCTAGTTCGAAATACTGGCCATTGTTGTGTCGAATTCCAGGAATTACAACAGTTTTCTTTCAGGCTGTCCGTTATTAAGAAGTTTTATTTGCGTTGGGGAGGGTGGTTAGTTTTCGGTGTCCACATCCGTTATTAAGAATGTCCGTTATTGAGAAGTAATATTGCCATTAAACCCCGTGTATTTCTGCCGGGGTATTTAAAAATCTCTGTATTTTAGAGGTGTTTTCTGTATTTGAAACTTGTTATTGATGGTTTCTGAATTTCTTTAACGAGCAAAATGTATGCAGCCTTCTTTGTTATGTTCACCTGTGCAATACCAGGTGACTCCGAAAAAATATTTCAAAATAAACAACTCGCAAAGTCCATGAGTCAAGCCACAAAATTCTACTTTTAGATACCACTTGTAGTGGCAACGAATGAAAATGTTTTTTTTTTATAGCGTTTTACATTCAGCTGAAGAATTTATATAAGTGTCTAGAGTAGTTTTCTTTGAAAAATGACTGACACATCATGGCCGTCGAACATTTCCGTCCTGTTGCATTGTAATGACAATAACGTCTCTTCCATTATAGATAGAACTAACTAACTCTCTACCCTTTTTAAACCCGAAGGTTCATGGCTGCAGCAACACAGGCCTTCCATCTGTTCCTATCCTGAGCAAGATCTATATACTCTTTTCCATCCCTACCGATTTCCCTTAGGTCCATCTCAACATTATCCCTCCATCTTCGTCTTGGTCTTCCTACTGGTCTCTTACCATCAGGTTTCCCAACAAGAATCCTGTAAACTCTTTTTTCATCTCCCATTCGTGCCACATGCCCACCTAAGTCTTCTTGATTTGATCATTCTAATAATATCTGGAGATGAATACAAATTATGTAGTTTTAAATTATGTAACCTTCTCCACTTACCTGTCTCCTCATCCCTTTTAGGCCCAAATATTTTCCTAAGGTTCTTATTTTCAAATATGAGATTTCATTTTTGAAAATATTCATAAGAAGGTTTTCCTATCATTAAGTGTCTTGCCACGAATTCAAAATCATGTTTATCGTGAACTTAACGCGATGATTGTTCGTGAATGACTTCTGAATAAACTCTGTAACCGAAATAGGTCACCGAATAAAAATTATATATTCAGAGATCTTTAAAACGATGCCAGAGACATGATCATGTTATTATATTTACGGATGTTAGTGGAAGATATGTTACCCGTATTTAGGAATCGTCTGAAATTCATCACAAGATTCCAATGCGCGAAAACCGAATTCCCAATATCGAGAGCTTGGGGTGCCATGAACGAAAACTACTTTTGAAAAATGAAAATTACTTTAATACCTTATACATATGTTTTACTTTATACGTAATTGAATTGAACATTTGTAACTACTCTGTTACTGTTCAGAAATTTGAATATATTCAACACGGCGTCCAACTCATCAATTGAAGAATTAATAAAATTAATAGCACTAATATTTCTAATATATAAAAATGTATGTATGTGTGTATATATGTGTGTGTGTTTGTTCCGGTATAACTCTCGAACGCCTGGAGCGATTTCAACCAAACTTGATACATATATCACTTGCAATCTTGGAAGAAATACTGTGGGAGTATGACACCCCTGGCACCCCTAGGAGTGGGGGTGGGAGGGGTGACATGTAAAAATAATAAAAAACGACCAATATTAGTATGGAATACATAGTTTTCGGGGTCGCTAAGATGAATAGTGACACACTCAATGCCGTTTAACTTCAATACACCCCTGGCACCCCTAGGGTAGGAGGTGGGAAGAGGGTGCAATGTAAAACGATAGAGATTAGTGTGGAACCCAATTTTTCGGTGTCGCTAAGATGAATAGTGACACTCTCAATGCCGTTCAACTCCAAGTTCATTTTACACTACAGTTATAATTCATTATTTTTCTGTCTAATTGAAGATTGGGATAAATAAATACCTGGGCAACGCCGGACATATTATTAGGTAAATTATTCAAAAGGAAAAATGTGAATTTCAATATAAATACCATTTATTATGAACATGTATGGTATATTGTTGTAGTATACCCATGTGGAAAAATCAATCTAGCACATCAAATACTTTGAACAAGGCTTAAATACTTTTGCATGAGTGTAAATCATGTTCACAGGGTTACATATGATCTACATAAAGACAACTTCATACGTCTTCTGGAGGATCTTCACTGTCCATTGTTTCTGTGGATTTTAGTTTTTGGTAAACACCATGACGAACTGGAGGAATATAAGGCATTATTGCCATGAGATCTTTTAACTTCAGGTCTGATATTAAATCTAGCACCGGTTACTGCAACGCAACCTCTGCCACTCCTATTGCAGACACCATCAGTAAGTGGCATAGCTCCTACTCTCACTCCAAATGCTGATGAGGACGTATTCAAGAACTCAGAAAATCTGCTGCAGAACAAGCGGGAGCTATGCCACATGGTTGTAGTTCACATGATAGATGACAGATGGTAGGAGAAGACTGAAAATGGCAAAAAATAAAATTTTCAGGATTTGTGGCATAGCTCCCTCTCTCACTAGACCCCTCAATTGTCAAGTGTGTATAGAACTTAACTTGTGTTTGTCACAAGAATATTAACATTGAAACAATAGAGCCTTTAATTGTAGAAGCTATCCTGACACACCATAAACTCGGGTTCCCCGCAACAAAAGGAGTTATTTCAACAACTTATGCTCATCACCGTATTCAGATTGTTCACAAACTCTAAAAGTATGTTATTGTGACCGTTCTACAAGCATCCGGAAAGAAGCTGTCGGCCGAAAGGAAAAATCTGAAAATCCAGCGTGACTAAAAAAGAAAATCAAATTTCTCAGAAATTACCCGGCATTCAAAAAAGAAAATTGACAGTCTAAATCGGATACAGGCAAAAGGGAGCCCTCCCCCTCCGAATCTGCATCCCAAAGGAGGCGACGCAGTGCGTGAGTTAAATGAAGAAGCCATATGGACGAGACGTTAGGGATGCTGCAGACTTCATCTCTTTCTCCAGAGAATACTTCAGCATCCTTCCCCCCGCCACCTTCTGAGAACTTTTTCATCTTCAAGGACATCTCTCTCCGTGAAGAACCTCGTAGGCAGCATCCGCTGACAATGCCTCCTGATTGGACATTTCAATAACTTCATCTCTCACTCCCATTCGTCGAGAGAGTTTGCGTCTTCGAGTCGGTCCGCGTTCCTTGACAAGTTTTCTTTGTTGCTTCCACGAGGAAATCTTGATGTAGGAGGAACGGGTAATGAGGATCATAGAGAAAAATATGTTTCTACAACAAAATAGTTACTTTAGGCTTTTCCATGAACGTTGGATCTACAACTGTGTACACTGGGAATAGCATTTCTGAGACTTGTTTACTGCAGCAGAAATCTGCTTGCCTATTTATGTCTCTCAGGTGAAGAATGCTGGATGCAAGTTTTCTTGTTATAATCTAACCTAACCTAGCCTGTTTCTCTAGAATTGGCAGTTCAAAGTCAACTCCCAATCTGGACCTCTTCCCTCCCCACCGAACACAGTGAAGTGGTAGCAGAGTTGCCAGTACTAGATGATTTTAATTCCACCAACGCCTCCGTCCGTATTGATTTAGAGAATACAACATATTAGATACTGTATTGCTGTCTATCTACATTTCAAACAATCTTCGCCTGTTCGACTTCTCAGTCGCTTGTAACTTATTGATATCCATGAGCAAAGCCAAAAACATCTTATCAAAGACGTTTTAGGTTCGAATCCTGGCATTACAAGGTTTTAAACTTATATTTTCTCGCTTCATCATTTTCATGTAATCATCCTCGTCACCACGATCATATTACAAGGGCAGAGAAGCAACGTAAACATCCAGTATTGCATATACGAATAAGAAATTGTATGAGACACTACGCCAGGCTAGAGATACTCGCGTGTGATGCGAACTTCCAGCATTCACAATGCACCTCAAGGCAGTAAAGCAACACTGTTTCTTCTAACATGACAATACCACACCGCACTGTCACTGACAAATCGGATGATGTTTCTCCCATTGTACGAACGCTACCGACGAAGCCTCCTTCGTACAACGCAACAGTACCACTGCTCGCTTTGCATTCTACGAGCACTCTTTCACAAATACAGCGTCGCCAAGCTTGCTTGCACTACGTCATTCTATGAGATTTTGTTAGTGTTTTTTCAGGTTTTGAGTTCACCTCTATGCACATACAGAATAATTGGAACAGAACTTAGAGTTTAAAGTCTGATCCAAACCACTGTGTGTCTCCACCGGGTATCGAACCCGGGATCTCTTGATTTCAAGGTTATCGAGGGGCGCCTACGCTATTCTAATACCTGTCGAATTTTGCTGTTATCATGTGAAAGGAACAACATTGTTACAATGAACCACCAAGTCAATTCCAGTAGAGGAAAAACAATAGAGTAACGGTTTTCTCATCAAGAATATTGCATTGTCGCCATCTGATGGAACAACATAATCAACGGAGACACGTGCTTAAGCCAATTAATGAGCAATTTATTCTCTTATTACAGCGACAAATTGTTGACAACAGTTAAGCATTGACCCAGCAACAGTGTTCAAGATTACCATCTTGCTTAATTCCTTCATCATAAGAACATTATTACTGTTTTCAATCTACATTACTGGATCGTATTAATATAGCTGATCGCTTATCCATTCCCAAGATCTTGGAGCACGGACTCCAATTTAGGCCCCACGGTTCTGTAGTGGTAACGTAATAGCCTTGTAATCAAGACGTCTTGGGTTCGATAGCTGATAAAGGTACATTGCACAGGGATTGTATCCCACTTGAAACTGTAGGTTCAGGCCCAATTATCCTATCTGTGCATAAAGTGGAAGTGAAAACAAAAATTCAATTCAACTTCGTATGATTAAAATAGGCTGAGAACCGACACACACCTACGCACAATTGAGCAGTTTTTCACTTAAGAATGCTAGGGTTAAAACACATCATGACGTCATGTGTTGTAGACGCCTTAAAAAAGACTACATGGCACCGCCCTCCGAGGTCCAGTGCATGCCAATCGGCCATTCTCATTGGGTGACTCGTGGTAAGCGCATCGAGTCCCATCGCCGCTGTTTACTGACTTTTTGAACCTTAGTCCTCTACCATGTTGCTTTCAAGTAGCTCCCCAATTGCCCCCTACGATACTGGGGGGCAATTGGGGCTTCGAGGCTTCCACCGAAAATCGAGACCTCTTGATTACAAGGTGACGACATTAGAGGAAATGTTCCAAATGTTGGCCCCCATTTTGTTTTTGGCGCATATCAAGGTAACCATGAAGCCAAAATAAACTGTACTAAAGCCTAAAATAGTACGTTATGTACTTATTTTGTAAGTCTCCTCGCATAGCGAGGAAAAAAAGGCTTCATGATTAAAATCCTATTTTTTTCAAAGATATGCAATTTTGAAGAGCTTAATTAAAGATCATTGTTTTCTTTCATATAGAATGTATGTGACTATCTTATCTTGATTCCACATTCTTCGTTTCTCTATTTTCACGTCATATCTATTCTCTTGGAACCTGTACCAGAATTCAATTATAATTATAAAGGGCCACTACAAAAGAAATAAGACACTTTCATTGCTTTATAAATCCAAAACTATTTATGTTATCTGGAAACACTTTTCACTGTTTTTTAAAGCTAATTCTTTAAGTTTTGTTTCGGGAACTCACAGATGTTCAATGTGTGCTCCTTGCCTCACACGGCACATCTTCTTCATTATGTTCCTGCATTTCAATGCAGAAATCTCGAAGTTTAACCTTGTCATCTTCCTTTAGATGCTGTAATAATGCAATCTGTAAGGCGTCATTTTCAGTCTCTTCCGTAAAATTTTCCAGACAGTTTGTTGTGGCTTTTGTAGTTTCAAATTCGCCCTTGCTGTGAATGTTTGTGGACATCGCTGGAAAACATCACGGACACGATCCACTTTTTCTACTGACACGGTAGATCTCCCCGGACTTTTGCCTTCAAATAAACATCCTGTTGTTTCAAATTTTCTGTACCAATCGTAGATCCACTGTCTAGTAGGTGCTGGTTTTCCGAAACGTGTTCGAAAATTTCATTGTAGACAATAACGGAGTTTGTTTTGGCTAGTTCAAGAACACAATGTGATTTCTCAACAGCGTTTGCAGTCATCTTAGCAATTGTTGCGCCAGAACAACAATCAGCGACAACAACAAACACCAACAATGTGTCAATGTGTTATCGAAACTTCCACAGTTCCTCAAACTAACAGCCAGTGATGTGCCGTACACTATACATTTGTCTCCATGGGTACTCTACACGTAATCTACGCGTAGATTACATTGGGTTGTAGTTTACATAGACTACGTAGACAATACAAAGTGCATTAAAATTAAATTTCAAGGCTTTCATGAAAGGAAAGTAACATTTTCAATTATATTTGTTCCTAACGAACTGAAAAGAATACTATTTACAACAAAATTTATCTTCTCTTCTATCAGCAACTATGGAAGAAGTTAAATAGTATGCAAACAAACAACAGATGGCAGTCGTATCGTGAGGCAAAATTAATATTTTTACCCACTAGAATATTTCCTACGTTAGGTTTTTTCCCTAGGTGAGAAATTGTTCGAATTTGGAAGGGAGCGTATGAAAAGTTCTCCTCACACATCAGCAACTGATACGCAGTAGAATTTTGTTTTACTTCCACAGCGCCCTTTGCAAAGTTATAACCTTTCGCCATGTTGTTTACATAGATTACGTCATCTACGTGTATAAAATAGTCTACGTGTAGAATGTAGACTATCGTTGTTTACGCGTAGACGCACATCACTGCTAACAGCACAAAATTCATGTCGATATTACGAATAGTTTTTGTTGTATACGGCATTGAAAGTGTCTTTTTCATTTGTAGTAGTCCTTATTAGAACGTGGGCGAAAACGCATTCTGTGCTTGTTGCACAACAACACAAGGGACCCACTTTAGGACCACTACAGGCTATTGTTTTATGATAGATATTTCTCACGTATTCCCATCGATTACTTACAAATTGCATACAAATATAGCTAATATACTTAGGATTAAGTACATAGAAGATTTGACGCATTTGCCTCTCAGATGACCGAAGTACAGCAATTGAACATGGGAGTAATAACATTTTCGACTTGCACCAAATCACTCACGAGCTGATTGGAGAACAACAGACGCAGTAATCAACATGGGCGCAAGTACTGCATGCGACAATAACGTAAACCCGCAGCTCGATGTATTTCCGCCATGCTACGGCATCATCCAGAACAGAAAAGCAGGGGGCCCGCTTTATGGACGGGGTCCGCATTTGGTACACTTCCTATACTACTACTCCATCGGGGAGACCGTACTAACGTGTAGATCTCCTGTTATTAGGAAGTGGTGATTTGGACGTTAATGTGTGCTTGCGTTCCGATTTGGTGTTGCTTTCACTTGTATATGGAATTGTGTCAACACGAATTGAATTCTTCGATCTTTTACGACTTTCTTCTGCTACGATGAAGAGGGGGTGATGATATGATGAAAATGATGAGGGGACATTCACAAAGACCACCCATGCACAGGCCGGGATTCGAACCCAGGACCCCTGGCATCGTAGCGTACGGTGCTAACCACTTCGCCGCGGGGGCCGTACGAACTTTGGCATCCCTTGGTTGCAAATGTAGAGTGTAGCGGATACATCCCGGAGATGTAGCGAGCGAATACTTAAGATAATCCTTGGATGTTTCTAGATCTAATCTTCGTAAGGAGTACACGGTGAAAAAAGTCTCTACCTCCTAGAGAAGACCAAAACGTCCATGCCATAAAAAGCTCCAAGATGTGTCCCGTGCGGCACGTCCATTTTCGTTAAGGGCCCTGTGATGGTTACGGCTCTTCCGGGCTTCGAAGGCGGAGGAAATTCCGGTGCTTGACCGGAGACATAGACGGGCCTGGTCGTTCTTCCAACGTTTATCTCCACTTGGGAGAAGAGCTTTTTTTCTGCAAGCATCAAGGTCTTCGTCCGAAGTTTATAGCATGCTCGTTCCTCTCTGTAAAAGTCAACAGCCGCGTAAACTTCCTTTGAAAACCGTGAACAAAGAAGGTTCCCGTCTCAAGATGGTGAAACTTGAAAAATGACCTCTTTTGTAGGACGAGCTACCTATAGAGAGGTGACTGACATTAAAAAGTGCGATAACGAAATGTGGTATCATCTGCATATATTACCTATTCCTTCAAGGCCAATAGTAAGCGTCTTAGATTCGTATCTTGTGTATATCCAGCGTTGTCACAATCTGAGAGCACAATTCCTTTTTGTAAGTGGAAAATTTTCCTTTTCAAGGGGTAAAATTTCCCTTTAGAAGCGGTGAAATGTTCCTTTAAATGGGGAAATTTCCCTTTGCAAGGGAGGAAAATTTCCCTTTGAGAGGGCAGAAATTTCCTTTTGCAAGGAGGAAAATTTCCCTTTGAGAGGGCAGAAATTTCCTTTTGCTAGGGAGGAAAATTTCCCTTTGAGGGCAGAAATTTCCTTTTGCAAGGAAGAAAATTTTCCTTTGAGACTGCAGAAATTTCCTTTTGCAAGGAGGAAAATTTCTCTTTGAGAGGGCAGAAATGTCCCTTTGCAAGGAGGAAAATTTCCTTTGAGAGGGCAGAAATCTCCCTTTGCAAAGGAGGAAAATTTCCTTTTGAGAGGGCAGAACATTCCCTTTGCAAGGAGGAAAATTTCCCTTTGAGAGGGCAGAACTTTCCCTTTGCAAGGAGGAAAATTTCCATTTTAGAGGCACAAATTTCCCTCTGCGATGAGGAAAATTTTCCTTTAAGAGGGCAGAACTTTCCATTTGCAAGGGAGGAAAATTTCCCTTTGCAAGGGGTGAAAATTCCCTTTGAAAGGGCAAAACTTTCCTTTGCAAGGAGGAAAATTTCCCTTTGCAAGGGAGCAAAATTGCCTATTCAGTGGGCAAAATTACACTTTTCGCTCAATAAGCCGCCTTGGTTAATAGGCCGCAGTTGCACGTCAGGCGAGTAGGGAGGGTGTTGAGGCACCGTTGTGAGACCTTGCATTGTCATAATGATGAATGTACGTGTGTTCGTTCTAAACTGGTTATAAGCAAAATGTGGTTGAAATTACAACTATTCACCATTATTTTCGTGCATGATAACGTCGGTTAATCTCTATTTTATTCTAAATTGTTAGTTTTCTTAGAACATATATTTGCGCATCTCCGGGGGAGGAGGGGATTCACACAGAACAGTAACCTGCATGGTTAATTTACGTCGCTCTTCTTCGTTCTTAGCTTAATCTCTTCAATGAGGGGGGAATGTTAGATGGAACGAAGAAGCAATCAGAAAGGAACTCCGCCCGAGATTAAAACCTTCCGTGGCGAGATTGCGCAAACCAATCGGTTACCAAGGCGTACTCAGAAGAATTTCGTAGAAATCATGACCCTCTCTTTTGTCCCTGATTTCCTTTTTAAGAAAATGAGGAACGTGGGATGCAGGAAAAGAGCAAATGTTGAGACTGACAGCTGGTGACAGAACCTTTCCCCACGAAGTTCCTTATCACACTACAACACAATGGTGCTGCAAAGGCTGAACGGCAAATAGAAAATTCTGCGAAGAAATATTGTAGGGTAGTTCAAAGAAGGAAACGACGGGAATGAATTTAAGTTGAAAAGCACAGAATGCAATAAAGAGAAAGGAGAAAAAGAAGTACAAGGGAAACCCATAGAATCATCAGCGTACGGTGAGAGACATGGATGAAGCTTGTCGTTTCGAAGCAGCGGAGTGAATGCATTCTCTGTCACTTTTCTCGCGTCGTAAAACCTACGTGATTTATGTCCACACGTCTCTACTTTTCTCATCCAGTGTTGCCAACTCGACAATCTAGAAATCACTCATCAAAGGTCTCGAAATAGGGGTGGATCGAGACGAGACTTGGCAACGTCTCGGTCTCGAGTTGTGAATGTCTCTCTCGTTCTCGGTAGAGTCTCGATTTGTAATTATCCGTCACATTCTCGTTTCTGTGGCGAAGTCGCCATGCGACAAGCTCTTGTTGGAATTGAGTGTACAGAATAATACTATACCTGTTAAAATTTTGGCGAATTGTGGTTCCCATATGGATAGAAATATGAGCCACGGTAGCTGTTCAGTACTGTAATACAATTAACATTTTAAAATGATGTTAGAGTTGCTCGCTAGATGGCAGGGAGGTCTGCCACGTGAAGTACGTGTCATATGCATGACGCAATAGGACTGACTGAAGTCGAGTGTCTTCGTGTGTGGGTGTGAGAGCGAGCGCGACGCGACCACAAGTGTTGGTACTTACTCGTCGTATAACCTGTGTCTTTGTGTATAATATCCGTTATTATAATATGTAGTTGTGTTCATGAGCTATGAGAGACTTCATTCTTTAACCCAACACGAGATCAACACACTCCTGGACTTGGGAAAGTTACGCCAGTTGTTTTATTGGTGTAACGCCGCTTCAGTGGCATAGTGGGTAGGGTGATACGTTTAAGAAAGGCGTTTTATTATGTTTGACATTAACAATGTTGTATGCTCAGCGGTGAACGATGATACTCGGTGAAGTACACAGACTCCTCTCAGGTACAGGGTTAACGACAATACTTCACAGCACAGAGAAACCACTTCACTGCCGTAGATGAAATGAAAGGATTTATTCTTTATTTCTTACAATTATAATGCAAATATACTTCAAGCGAATGCGAGGATTTCGCTTTAACGGAGTATTGACTCAACTTTAACACACAACCTCAATGCGTGGCTATTGGCGTACCTATGGTCGCATAGGCCTAGCTTACGCCCCGAACTACCACACCAAGATGTATGCACAACATACAATTTAGTTGAAATTCTATCGACGATCTGCGCGAATGTGTGATAATTTCTTACGCAAAATCCTTGCTTTTATACCATTTCAAGATCACAGATAAAATACAGATGAATCACTTGCTAATTACAAATAGATGCTACAATCAAAACTGACATCTACATAAGTTTAGATTCCAAATTCTCACTATGCATTTTCTCAAATATAAAGATAGATTGAATTACTCATAATAGAACATAAAATACAATAAATATTAAACAAGAGATATGCATTACAAACAATGTGAAGTTTACATATAATAACAATTTAGGCAGCTATATCCTCCTCGAGCACTCCCCCTGGCTACTTGCCTGTTTTGACCCCTTTTCACGTGCCGACTTTGGAATTTTCCTGCTCCAGCATGGACCATGTCTGTTTATCGACCTGCACTTTCAAACGCTCATAACTAGAAAATCTCACATATCCGCATCCACATTCGATATAAACTTTTCTCTATTTGTAGAATGTCTTGTTGAAGATTCGTCTAATATCTCTGTGGACACCCTGTAAACAAATTGAAATTATTCTAGTCTCAGCGTAATTTTCCTAGTGCTGGCAACCCTGTTTCATTCCTCGTTCTCCATGACGATTCTCCTCTCCCTTTTTGCGCAGCCCCACACTCAACCCCTTCAGGTGGTAGGTCAGGCATTAACGCAAGGTTTCGCTTCTCCTCCGAACGCACAAAGCAACACGCATTTGAACTCAGCGTCCCTCTGGCGATTTCTCTGAGAACTTCGTTCGTTTCTTTTTTTCCGCTTTCTCTCTCGTACGTCTCGTAACAAGAAATGGAGTTTCGCCAAGTGTCGCTCCGGGCTATTCAGGCAAGTGTTGCGAATATTGTTCACCGCTTTTCAGACAATTTCAAGCGCCTGCCATGCCCCACGCGGCAGGTCCGAGAACTATAAACTAATGAACCTCGGCATCGGGCAAGTCTGCACCCACTCTATGGCCGTGTCCGAATTGACAGCTGGTGCTGCTTACATCCGCGAAATCGCCGTTCCGTTATAGACCCTGTCCGAAAGTTGCAAGACCGTATTTGAAACGAGAATACTTCAAGAATGGGCTCACAGTTTAGTGTTGAAGCCTTTGACTGGAAACTGAAATCTTTCGAATTAAACTTGGACTGCAGCGCCAAATACGGTCAGTAGATAAAACTAAGGATATACATTGTTTTTTTTTTTTTGTCTAAGGCCGCGTCCGAATCGGCAGCAGATGTCGCCTAGAGCACCGTTCCATCCGTGGACTCATGCTACCTCCGTTGTCCGAATTCGCGGCAGACATGGAGTCTGAGGGAAGAGCAGAGAGGCGCGACAGATGCACGCTCCTGCGCTTGGCAGCCATATTGCAACTTCCACTTTGCGGAGACAATGTTACTGAATAGATGATGTAATACTCGGCGATTCTTGGATATTTTATCGCCAAAATTGAATGTAGAAAAATTGATAATGAAGAAATCATATGTCACATTTCGAATATTAGTAGTAAATAAGTGGAAATCATTGAAACGTGTGGTTGGCGTCTATCTTCTTCTTGCATCCTGTGCGCCTGCGCCATAGAACGCGGTGATAGACGTTTGGTGCGACACCTGGCGGGAAAAGTGACAACCATACTGCAAGGGGGCATGTAGAAGGAGCGCTTGCCAATCCGGACACGGCCTAAGAGCTCTACACCTAACATGCCTAACCGTGTGCTTTCACCTCAGAGCGCTGTGATGACGCTCCCAGTGACACCTGGTGGGAAAAGTAGCAACTGTACTACTCGGGAGCCTTTCGATTCGGACTTCGACTGCACAGCAACAACATAGATTCGGACATGACCATAGCATAGTCAGGTGAACGTTTGAACTTCTCAGGTTTCAATAAAAGCTTATTAAAGTATCAGTCTGTAAAGAAAACACGCTAAGGAAACAGTGATAAGTCTCTTACGCTAGAGACAACGAAGGAACAATTGGGACAAAGAAGAAAAGCAGCCATACCTGTTGCAGTTGTTCATTTGTTTGTAGTTTCCAGAACTTACCGCGTGTGGGAGGGGTGTATCTGAGGGCACACCTCCCAAACACCTTTCTTTCTCAAATACCTATAGGGGAGTGCTTTCGTTGTTAGGTTAGGCATGCTAGGTTTATACTCTGTCCCAGCTAACTTTGGAGCCAGTCCGCGAATTGCGCCAGACAAGCGAGGAAAATCGATTGGCCAGAGCAAAGAAGTACACGCTGCTGGTAAGGCAGTCGCTTTCCACCACTCCACGCAATTCCGTCTCTCTCAAGTGTTCATTGGTGGAGCCGTCTCGCGTCACTACTTGCGCAGAGACATGTTTCCGTTTGCCTGCTCCACAGTTAGCTGGGACAGAGTATAGCTTGTGTGCAATTTTTATGACGTCACGAGACGAAGGGAGGGCTTGTCCAAAAAGGTGATTCGGATGCGTGCGATAAATGAGCCCCCGTGGGAATGGCAGGCCCACATGTACTTGCAGATTAGAAAACAGGGTTGCCAGCACATGAAAGTTAACTGGCTTCAGTATTAAATCTAACTCCTGCATAAGTTTCTGATTCAAAGCAAACGAAATTGGGAAAAGTGTTTGAACAAGCCGGTGCGATATCATTTAATTTTTCTGCCGAGTTCAAATCTCTACAAACTAAATTGAACCCCCATTTGTCTACATATTGAAGAGGGCATTTGAGGACGTTTGCTAAAGGGTACAGCATTGTTTCCAGTGAAAAATCAATCGAGATAAAGAAACAGAGAGCTTTCTTTGATGTTTTTATGCGGCATTCATCATTTCAATTAATAGAATCACCAAAGAAGACCAATAAATGCAGAGGAGTCTTAACGAAAATTTTACTTCTACGTATTCCCTTTTTATTACCCGATGCTTCACAATGCATTCTTCTCTGCCTGTCTTTGACGAGGAAAATTTCTGTTCTGTGTTACCTATCCAAACATTCAATAATTGTAGAGCTCTTTCAGATGAAGTATTTAGAAAAACACGATTTAATATTTTCATTTCGTCATATTTTCATTTGAACTCTGTTTTGGACTTCATGTTATTAATATTCTCCCGATATATCTTTCTCTTCTTGTTTGCCTTTTTATTTTTCCCTTTCATCCTCCTTTTTTGTTACTAATTTGTTTATTTATAGATTTGGTTTATTTCATTCCCCAAAGATCAGTAAACACTTCAGTCCATACCATAGTCGGTGCTGCCAAAGTTTATATTTAATGAGAAATATCGATTTGTAGTAGAGAATTAAACGTAGAGATATAAAAACAGAGAGGAAAAACAGCTTAAAAATGATTTGGCTACACTGCTGTTTACAATAATGTTACAGACGTATAAAGAAGGGAAAGCACTGACGTGTCGCGCTAATGTGTTTTGAAATAGGAGACGGGCTTCAAAATACGCTTATGCTTCCATCTGTAGCTGTTTTCTTCAACTATCTCATATTCGGTTTGTTGTTTTTTTTGTACACATAAATCCAATACGAATGATTCGCTGTGAGGAAATTTCTATCTCACTCATATACGCGGTAGCTGCTCATTTTCCTACGAGTGATTGATTTGGTGTTTTAAGTCCACTTTATACAAGGTAAGGCTAATCTGGACTGGACCTACAGTTTAAAGTGGGATCCGAACTACCGGATATCGAACCCGGGACCCCTCATTTTCCTAAGAGTTGGAACGTCAGGGTTTTAGAAAAGAGATGGGAAGTTAGAGGTATAATCGCGAATGGAAGTTGAATAAACTTTGATTTTCTGCCACGTTTAGTTAATCGCGAAGATGAGGATGATTGACTATGTGATCGAGTTGTATCAAGTCCACTTGATACACAGATAGGCTAATCGGGACTGGACCTATAATTTAAAGTGGGATCCGAACCACCAAGTGCCTCAACCGCGTATTTTATTACATGACGAGACGAAGTTACCACTACGCTACCCCAAGCGTTCCATGAGCACCGATATGTTGATAAAGGCCAGTCCATAACTTCAAAACAGGCCACGATTCTTGAAACTGAGAAGCATGAGCTTTAGACACCAGCGAGTTAACGCATCAAGAGGAAAGTTTGGAGATATGCATGTTGTAGGGACAGGGGTACCCATCCCCCCAAGTCTATGACGCACTCCCCCCAAAAAGGTAGAACATTCCCACTCCCCCTCCTTTATGCCGAATTAAGGGCTCCCGGGTTCTATACCCGGTGGAGGCACATAGTGGTTCGGATCCCACTTTAAACTGTAGGTCCAGTCCCAATTAGCCTTACTGTGCATAAAGTGGACTTAAAAAACACCAAATCATCTTTTTGCCGAATTATTTACTAAAATTATTTTGGTCAGGCAAAATTTGCGGAACAATATAATACAGACATATTTAAACAATATATGTTTACTTTAGGTATTGTTTACAGTATAGATACATGTACAGTAAAACCTCGTTAATACGAACTAATAAGGGGGATAAGTTGAACGGTTTAACGAAAGTCCGGATTAACTGAAAAGACCTAAAAGAACAGTAGAAAGTGCATTAAAACTCCGTTTATAGCAACAAACCACGTTTATTATATTGTATTTAAAGTGCATAGGCTTAAATACACTTTACAGTAGATTAAAATGCGAAAGCCTGGTGGAAACAGAATTTCATCAGAGGTTGACTGCCTTTTCTTTGGGAAGTTCTCCCATGGGCGTTGGATGTATGTATTCTTAGCAGTTACGGAACAATTTGCGGTTCTTGACTTCTAGCCACATTTAAAACCTTGCATTCTGCTTTTTTTTCCTTTGCCTGTCCGGATTAACCGATGTCCGCCTTATCGTTTCCGGATTAACGAGGTTTTACTGTATATTGTGCAAAACTTGACATTGATTGAAATAACATTTTATATAAATGATAACTTCTGACGTTGCAAAGTTGTTGGAGCAAACTTATTGATGATTTCCTCATTTTGCACCACTTTTAAAATATCTGACTCCCAGGATGGAATTAAGGTAGACATTAACCATTCATCAGCCATAGACGAACGTTTCTGTTTTTAATTATTTTTATGACACTCATTGTGCGTTCTGCAGAGCAACGTTCGTTGCAACAGCATTCGTACGGTCCAGCTGATCGTTTGTTTTCCGGAACTGGATGAACTCGCGTACTAACTACCCACAGTGCAAAGGGCAGATGACGTCAAATTAAATACCATCCATTCCTTCCATCCTTCTCTTCCAAATTTCCCCATTGTGATTAACCACAAGATAGAAAAACAATGTTAAATAACTCAAGATGTGTAATGTTTCAGTATTTCAGGGTACATAATAACCATAACTGAAAATCAATAAGAAGTCAATGAAACAAAATGACCCCCCATTTTTGGGTGAAGATCATAGGCGTAGCTACGGGGTGTGCCGAGTGTGCCTAGGCACACCCTAATGGGCTGCTTTATCAAAGAGAATTAAAGACAGATATTTCAATAAGAGAGAAAATAAGCGGCAGTTTGTAAGAAGTTGAAAATGTCATTACTTGGCACAAACGTGTGCATTATCGCTAATGAAACGGGTGTCTATAGATTTTCGATTTTTTTATGTCATTGGAGAAAGAAGATATTTACTGCATTCTACTCTGTACTACAGCGCTATTCTTCTATACCTGTCTCAAGCTGCACGTGTGAGAGAGCTTTCTCCAAGCTTACCCAAGTTAAAACTAAATTAAGAGCAACTCAGAAGCAGGATAGATTGGAAGCCCTGCTCTTGCTTTTGTGGAACAGGAAAAAGCTTAGTCTATTGATGTAAATGAAGTTATTGATGAGTTTAAGAACATTGTACCCTTTGACAGACGTTTCTTGTTATAGATGACGTGTATTTTGATGTATTTGTTTCTAACATTTATGAACATTTTGTGTGCGTGTAATTTCTATGCAATTTGATTTTCTACTACATATAATCAGAAATTTTCAACACTGTCATTTAGTGAATTTATATTCCTTTACAAACATCAGTACAGTTAAAGAGCCAAGTGATTGTTTTGCAAAATATGCTATTAAAAAGGTGCAAGACCTCATTTTTTTTGTGCACACACAAATATAAAGTTCTAGCTACGCCTATGGTGAAGATATATAGAATTGGTAGCTAAACTATAACATCCCCCCCCCAAGACCTGCGTCATGAATCCCCCTGTGGGCACACCTGTGTAGGGGGGAGTGGGACTTCCATGCTGGAAACTCCGGTTTTGATTTCCAGGCTGGGGCGATTCCAGGTGGAAATTCTTCCCTCAGTATCCATAAAGCTGCTCTAGAGCTCACGAGGCCAACGAGGCTCTGGCGCCTAGATCCACGTCTGGGATAATCCTCTGTGGAGCTGTGATGTCCTGTGCTTGTCCTTATGTGTGCTGAGTGTTCCTTTACAGCCCCAGAAGTTAATAGGTATGAAGTATTTAGACCTCATAGGCAGTTTAGTTTTAGATTCTTTTAAGTAATAAATGACTGAATTGTTTTAAAAATTGAGTTAGGAAGTTTTTTTAACAGACCTATTTTATTTTCTTGGTGGGGCCGCTCCTCAATTATATGAACGATATGATTTTACAATGAAATAAAATAGAAACTATTTTAGATACAAGCAAACTTTTTATATTATTTTGAAGCATGGTTTATTACATTATGTTGTGAATAACACACCTTTTAAGTGTCCACCTCGACTTCGTGTACACGAATGAATTCGATGAACCCAATTTTCGATGACCTTGTGCAATAACTCGGGCCTAATGTCGCGAATGCAGCTTTCGATGTTCAATCTGAATGCATCAAGGCTTCGTGGTCTCTTTGCATAGACTATAGATTTCAAATAACCCTACAAAAAGCAATGTAAAGGAGTTAAATCACAACTTCTTGGAGGACAACTAACATGAAATTATCCTTTCAGCAAACTGTTCTTGCAATACGTCGATAGTGGCATTAGCAGTGTGACATGTGGCACCGTCTTGTTGGAACCACATGTCCTCCAAATCAATTTCATCTAAATTTGGCCACAAAAATCTGTTAACATCAATCGGTACGGCTCACCAGCCACTGTAACTGCATCTCCTACCTCGTTTTGGAAAAAAATGGTCCGATGATGCCATAGTGACCTTTTGCGGACGCAAGGGCTTCTCGTGAATCTCTTGTGGATTGTTTTCACACCAAAAACGACAGTTTTGTTTGTTAACATATCCACTTAACGAGAAATGAGCTTCATCTGAGATCATTTTTTGCCCAAAATTATGATCCGTTTCAAGTTTCAAAAGGACGTCTATTTTCATATTTTTTTTTTTGGATAATAACCAAAGGTTCTTGAAGCGTGTATTTAGCTGATGAATTGTCACAGTATACTTAACACAAATGACAACTAGTGACAGTTATAACATTTGAAGCATAGTTGCCAGTACATTTCAAAATTATATCATTCTTCTTGGAAAACCCTATAGGCTATTACGTAACGGACAAAAATATCCTGCGTGCATTATTACAACTAAGGAGAGTTGCAGGTTAGGAATTGTTAGGTTAGGAGCGCCATGTTTAGAGCTCGGCAATTAGTTTTAGTGACTGTTAGCAGCTGGATGTGCACCGCACCAGACCCCAATCCCAATTACCCCATCTCTACGATGACGTAGTGCTAATGCTTTGTCCTTGTATAGAGCGACCATACCTTCGACGAAAAGACTCCGCAAACCTTTCCCTTCTTCCGTTCAGCTCGGGACATAATGAAGCATGCTTCACTCTGCCCCTCCCCACCACGCGGGGGTACGGTGCACATGTGTCGCGTGTGTGCGCAGATTGTTTTGCTTGTGGTTCCACCATAGTCGAGGTGTCCCGGGTTGGTACTCTGTGAATACACATCGCATAGTGATTCCGATCTCACTTTAGACTGTCGGCTCAATCCCGATGGGCCCCGTTAGCGTAGAGGTAATCCTGTCTCCTTGTAGCCAAAGGGTCCAAGGCTCGATCCACGGAGGATACACACAGTGGTGCATATCCTATTTTAAACTGTAGGTCCAGTCCCGATTAATGCTGTCTCCTTGTAGTCAAGGGATCCCCGGTGGAGGCACAGTGAACAGTGGTTCAGATTACACTTTAAACTGTAGGTTCAATCCTGTTTAGCCTATCTACCCGATGGCGCAGTGATATTGCTCCATCCTTGTAGTCAAGAGATCCAGGGTTAGATCCCCCCGTGCTTTAGATCTCACTTTAAACTGTAGGCCCAATACCGAGCAGGCTCTCTCTAAACATGAAGCGGGGTCAAAGGAAACTTTGGTCGTTGAGGCATTGTAGTTAGTTTCCTGTAAGCCTCTTTGCGGGAACCAACCAACAGCTCCATCCGAAGACCGCCGGAACCTAATAACATAAATGACCAAGTTTTGGGGAAACCGCAAACAGATTGCAAACTCCAGCGGCCTCCGTGTCTGGTCGTGGAATTTCATCCCGAGATGAGGTCTGACGTTCTGGAACGATTTGCGGCTGGAAAATCCCCATTTAATTGAAGAACCATTGGCGTTCGCTCTTCAGATGTTTTCATCGACATTTGCGGTGACACTCTGCTTTCAATATTCCGTCACCCCCCTTTCTTTTCACCAGAGAAGAACCCAAAAGGGCAATTAGAAACGAGAAAGGGACAGGATCATGTGATATTAAGGGCTTGCTAAGGACCTCAATACTAGTCCCCATGTTGAAATGAACTCTACTAATCTGGACCGAACTTAAGAAGAAAGAGTGGGTGCCTGATATACAAATTTTGCCCCCCCCCCGCAAAATATTACCAAAGGCCCCCTCTACCTACCTACCTACCTTTACACTCTCCCACACACATATATAATTATACATGTGCATACATAATGTAAGTGTTTGTGTGTGTGTAATTCTTGATATCATGTTGACAAAGTCATATATAGGGCCTACAGGGTGATTCAAAAGTCCCTTAACACCCTCTATAAAAAGTAAAGGAGTTAGTCTAGGTACAATTGGTCATGATACGGGTGTCCCACTAGCTTTCGAACCCGAAAAAAAAGTTATAATTTCCGAACAAGCGTACATAGGAAAATGAAATTCACAACACACGTACCTTGTTTCATGCTGAACACGAGGCAGGGTTGAATATAAGCGCGCGCGTCAAAACAAAGACGGTAGGTGGCGCCAGGGGAACTGCTGCTTGGCATGGTGCGTGTGGGTTAGTGTGACGCGAGTCCCTGCATCGCGAGGATGGATCCAGAACGCGTGTTCATTGTAAAGGAATATTGGATATCGGGATCGTATCAGACCGTTCAACGTGAATTTTGCCGTAAAGGACCATCGAAATCATCAATACATCATTTGGCTCACAAGTTCAAAACAACAAGAACGTTGCTTACGGGACATGGAGGCGCGCGTCCACGGATGTCCGAGGCGACAATACAGAATGTGCGGCAACGCCTTTTGCAGTCTCGTAAGAAGAGCCTGCGTCGATTATCACAGGAGGCAGGGATGTCAAAGTCAACTGTGCAAAGAGCCGCCAAAAGAGCCAAGCTGTATCCCTATCTCGTTACAGTCGTCCATGAGTTGAAGGCTACAGATTGGGAAAAGCGCTTGACTTATTGTCGTTGGTTGCAAGCTTTGCTGAATGACAATCCAGAAATTTTAGACTATACTTGGTTCACCGATGAAGTTTGTTTCCATCTCTCTCAGAATACCCGGGTGTGGGCCGCCGAAAATCCGCATGTGTACCACGAGACTCCACTTCATCCCTTGAAGGTGTAAGTTTGGTGTGCAATTTCCCGACAGCGTATCATTACTGTATCTTCAAAGAAGATGGGTTCAAACACACAAGTTACTTACACATCTTCAGTCTATTTGTGAATCAGCTGGACGATGAAGAACTGCGTCGCGGTTATTTCCAATAAGACGAAGCGACATGCCATACTTCCAACGTGACCATGGCAGGAATTGAGTCCTTTTCTGGTGACAGAATCATCTCCAAAGGATTGTGGCCGCCAAGATCCCCAGATTTAACACCTCCGGATTTCTTTTTATGGGGTTTCCTTAAAGGTTGTGTCTACAGAAATAAACAACGATCACTGCAAGAGTTGCGAAACAACATCGAGAATGCGATTCACGAGATCACACCGGAGAGACTACATCGGACTTCTCACAATATGGAACGCCATGTACAAACATGTCTGGACGTCCAGGGAAGAAACTTGCAGCACCTGCTGTGACGATCATGTATTCAGCATGAAACAAGGTACGTGTATTGTGAATTTCATTTCCCTATGTATGTTTGTTCGGAAATTATAACTTTTTTTCGGGTTCGAAAGCTAGTGGGAAACAATTTAGGCCACATTGGTAGCCGCCATATTAGTAGTATAAAAGTATATAGGATGAGGACACTTATAGCGTAGAAAAGAAGAGCTCATATGATTAAACAGCCCGATTTGCCCACACTTAAAATTATGCCAAGATGCCTATAAGCCCCAATTCTTCAAGTGTGATATGCTCTTCATCCTAAGAATTTTGAATCCTAGTGTAGAAAAGAAGAAC
The DNA here is from genome assembly GCF_977018435.1 of Lepisma saccharinum. NCBI lineage: Eukaryota > Metazoa > Arthropoda > Insecta > Zygentoma > Lepismatidae > Lepisma > Lepisma saccharinum. Next base: position 18,378,487 of record NC_139250.1, on the reverse strand, counting down.
CCTCAATAGACAGATTTGCCCACACTTAAAATTATGTCAAGTACCCATATGATTTTATTGTTTATAGTGTGTTATTCTGTCAAAATCCCAAGAATCTTGAATTCTAGTGTAGAAATGAAGAACCCCCCTCAGACAGATTTGCCCATGTGTGTAAAAGCTACATCTCTCAGTTTGTTGTCCATAAACTTGTCAAAAATATGCCCCCCCTTGATTTTGTTTTGGCTACACTTAAAACTAAGGCAAAAATGCTTATATTCTTATCCTCTACAACTTACAGATCAATACAATAGGACAAGGGCAGGCAAGCAAATTGGTTTCATGTTTTCTCTAATCTTTGATCAGTTTCATGTCCCGGCCAGCAATAAATTATGCACGCCTGGGAGATTTTATATGCTTGCATGCATGAGATAAAATCTACACTGTGCCCTTTCAGGGAAAATTCCCCATATATGCCATCATGTCATTGACTCCAAGGGAAATTCTTAGTAAAAAGAACATTGGCCTCTTGCATGTTGTCATATATGCCTGAATTGGATTCAGGTTTTGCCTTGTTCTGATAATATATACCCGAGTGAGACTTACAGAATATTTATTGCACAGTTCAAAGTCCAACTTTGAATTGTATTTAGCTGATATAGAGCTCATAACTCCTAGGTTCTGATGTTCAATAGAATATGGACATAGTCCCATGGCTTATTGCCTTGTAAACAAGAGCTCTGGGTTTGAGGCCTGATAAAATGTGAGGTCTCCTCTGATGGCAAAGTGTTAATATTGTTGCCTTGTAAACAAGAGCTCTGGGTTTGAGCCCTGGTAAAATGTGAGGTCTCCTCTGATGGCAAAGTGTTAATATTGTTGCCTTGTAAACAAAAGCTCTGGGTTTGAGCCCTGGTAAAATGTGAGGTCTCCTCTGATGGCAAAGTGTTAATATTGTTGCCTTGTAAACAAGAGCTCTGGGTTTGAGTCCTGATAAAATATGTAAGATTGAAATACATGTGGCAAAATAATATCTCCACACGTGAGATTTTGAGAATATTTACTGCTAGCTGATATACAGCTGAGGTTTGAAACCTGGTAAAGTGTGTTGTACAACAGCATAAAAGAGCAAAACTATTTTATATTGGGGATCACCAGAGCCTAGTTATTGCTGTTGTCTGGGTATAAAAGCACCAGTTCAGCCACTAATTGCTGTTATAATTGTTTTGGCATATTATCCATACTTCTGTTTTTTTGGACCAGGAAATTTTATATAAATAAACAATAAAAATGCCAAATCAAAAATATTGCAATCAGTGTAATAAAAATATATCTAGTTCTAATTGATCTAGGCATCGCCATATTTGTGACCCTAAGAAATGCAGAAAGGCAACAAAAATGTGTCCAAGATGCCATAAAATATTAAGCAAGGCTTATTACAAATGGCATAAGTGTACTTGTTATGTACAGTCATCAATATTGCCCTCACAACCATCTACATCTGGTCTGAAAAGGAAGCATGAAGCACCTGTTAATGCTAGAGCAGCAAAGCAGCCACGCTATGCACCACCTATCCATAGCAGTTTTTCTGGCCAATTAAGGGATCACTGTTTTAAATCAGAGCCAAAATGTGACATTAAGAATTTTTTGAACAATATAAATTCTGATGTGCAGGCAATTCTAAATGCACAAAATGGCTCTTATAAGCTGTCCCTCAAATTATTTACATAATATAAGAAGCCAAATGGCACAAAATTTACACAGCCCCACATAACAGAAACTGTAGCTATATATTCAAATACAAATTCAGACAAAATAATAAGCAGTTTGATAGATCAATTGAATATTAAACACTCTGAATTTGCTGGAAAAGAGTCTGGATGGAGCCTATGCGGATCTCCACACAAGCTCTATGTTAATATTTCTGAATTCAGCTCATTACAAGGATCTACATATTTGCCATTACCTGCCAATATTAAAAACAAACAAGCCGTGGTTAATATAAAAAATAATGATGAGAAATGCTTTTTGTGGTGTATTTTAGCTGCTTTGTATCCAGTTTCAAGGCATCCTGAGCGAATAAGTTATTATAAACAACATGAAAATGATTTTGATGAAGCAATGGAGGGTTTAGAATATCCAATGTCTGTTCAGAATATTGATAAATTTGAAAAAAAGGCCAGGAATATCAATGGTAAACAATTATCTATTAATGTATTTATTTGTTCTACTGGCCGTGGCAATTGCTTGATAGCACCTCTCAGAATCAGTACATTTGATGATGATTCTGCTGTTCCGATTGATCTTCTCTTAATTGAAGGTGATGATACACACCATTATACTCTGATACGCAGTCTTGAAGCTTTAGTCAGAAAACAACTAGACAAATCCAATACAATATTCAAGTTGTGCAGAAGATGTTTATCTGTATTTGATGGTAAAAAAATAATAAATGGGGTTTGTGAAGTGAATGCAGAAATTGCTAAAAACAAGTTAATTGAGCATTTGAAATACTGTGGCAACCATAAACCTGTTCATATGGTGATGCCTAATCCAAGTGAAAATGCCAAATTCAAAAAATTTGAAGCCTTGTTGGAACACCCAGCATATATAGTCTGTGATTTTGAATCAAATCTCAAACCTCTTGCATTCTGTAGCCCAGATCCTGAGGAACCTTCAATTACACCATACCAGTTACATGAACCTTCTAGTTTTTATTATGTTGCTGTACAGGATGGTGTTGTTAGTAAAGAATATTTATACATGGGAGCAGATGCCATCAAAGAATTTGCACATAGAATAGAAAATGAGTGCCATGACATAGCATCTAATATCTTATTAGAATCAAAACCCATGTTGCCTTTAACAGAGAAACAGATTGAAGATTTCAACAATGCAGAAAAATGCCCGGTATGTGATTGTGAATTTTCAGATACAAATATCAAGGTGAAACACCATTCTCATACAGATGGTAAATTCTTAATGGCCCTGTGTAATAGCTGTAATATTAAGATCCAGAGACCAAAATTTGTCCCTATATTTTGCCATGGTGCATCCAATTATGATTTCCATCATCTGATCAGGTACGAGGGGTTTGACAAGCAGAATTTAAATATTTTAGCTGAAAATAATGAGAAATATATTGCCATTAGCAAAATAATTAAAGTTAATGGTGGTCCTATTCACTTAAAATTTCTTGATTCATACAGAATTCTGTCTGCTAGCCTGGCTACACTGGCCACTCAATTATCTGATGATCAATTCAAAATCACATGTGCTTTGTTTCCAAATCAGGACCTGAAATTAATTAAGCGGAAGGGTGTATATCCATATGATTATGTTACAGATTTTTCTAAATTTGATGAGTGTTCTCTGCCACCACAACAAGAGTTTTACAGCAAAATCAGAGCATCTGGAATTACTGATGATGATTATCACCATGCCCAGTTGATGTGGAACAATTTAAAATGCCAGACATTTGGTGATTATCACAAGGCATATTTAAAACTTGATGTGACCCTCTTAGCTGATATACTTCAGGCATTTAGAAAATCTTCCATGCAAAATTATAAGCTGGATCCAATGTATTTTTACAGTGCTCCGGGCCTAGCATGGTCTGCAATGTTTTTAAACACTAAAATGCAATTGGATCTGATCCAGGATCAAGATATGTATCTGTTTATGGAACAATGTATAAGAGGAGGCATGGTGCAATGTTCTCAGAGATATGCCAGAGCAAATAACAAATATATTCCTGATTATGATCCAGCACTGCCATCAAATTATATACTGTATGTAGATGCCAACAGCCTCTATGGTTATGCTATGATGAAAAAACTGCCATATGCAGGGCTTGAGTGGGTTGAAGATTTCAATATTGAAGATCTTAAGGATTTTGATGACAGTAGCTATGGCCTGTTCTTAGAGGTTGATCTGACAATTCCTGATGATTTACACAACACATTTTCTGATCTGCCCCCAATTCCTGAGGTTGAGTGCTCATCTGGCTCTAAACAAAAGAAATTGATGATGACTCTAGAGCCAAAACAGGGTTATGTCTTATATTACAAAAAACCCCAGTTCCTAATAAATCATGGTGTCCAAGTGACCAAAGTTGGAAAAGTTTTGAGGTTCAGGCACTCAAGATGGTTGAAACCATATATTGATACAAACACAGAGCTTCGAACATCTGCAATGAGCCAATTTGATAAGACCTTGTTTAAATTGATGGTCAATTCTGTGTATGGCAAAACAATAGAAAATGTCAGAAAATATACTGATGTTAAATTAATTACTGACCCCAGCCGAAGCAAAAAATTGATAGCAAAGCCCAACTTCAATTACAGAAGAATTTATGATGAAAATATCACTTTTCAACATGAAAAAAACAAAGATTAAGTTTGATAAGCCTATTTATGTAGGGGCTGTGATTCTGGAATTGGCCAAATTACACATGTTAAAATTGTTTTATAATGTGTTGAAGCCTTTTTATAAGTATCGTGTAAAACTGATGTACATGGACACAGATAGTTTTGTTCTTGATATTCAAACAGAAGATGTTTATCAAGATATGGCACAGCCTGAATTGTTTAAATATTTTGATACCACTGAACATTCAAAAATTAAACACCACAACAAAAAGGTGCCTGGCAAGTTAAAAGATGAGACACTTGGTGATGTTATTGTGGCATTTGCTTGGTTAAGGGCCAAGATGTACAGTTTTGAAACATGTAGTGGCGCTGTTGCCAAAAAGGCCAAGGGCATTGGCAGAGTGACTGTAGACAAAGAGCTTGAATTTGAAGATTACAAAAATTGCCTCAAATTATGTAGCACAACCAGAACATCAGAATCCAGAATTCAGAGTGTGGATCACTTGTTGACTACAAATATTGTAAGAAAAGTGGCTCTGGACCCACATGATGACAAGAGATGCATTTTATCATGTGGCATACATACTCTACCATGGGGTCATTGTGATTTGAAAAGTGGTAATCAATGCCCAATTACAGAGCATGATTTGAAATAAATAAACATGCCTATGAACTTATTTGGGTTCAAAAAACAGGCTATTATGGACCTGCCAACAGCACAACCCTCTTCTGATATGATATCTAAACTAAGTGCTTTGTTAATTATTCATCTGAACAGCATACTTACAGATGTTGATGATGAAACAGGTAAAACATTGTACATATTTAACAATAATTTAAATCATTACCAATTACCTGTAGGTGGTCAATTGCAATTTATTACAACCCCTGAGGGTAATGTCAAGATTTCAGTAGGGAGAAATATTTATAGAATTAAGCACTCAAACATGATTTCTGGCACTATATATACTGTTTCTGCTGGTGACTGCTTATATATTGAGGTCCCTGGATCCTATGACAAGCTTATACCTTTTTTTATAGAATTAAGAATTAGATATTCAATAATAAATAACCACTAAAACAAAAATGCCTAATGATATATTTGGCCATACAAGGCATGAAGATCACAGTGATGAGATTCTGATGCTTGATGTCAGAGTCAAGAAATTAAGAAGTGATTTACAAGCTTTACAAACCACACTCAATGCCAGTCTTCAACTAGAAATTACAAATTTACAATCACAATGCATGGACCCTCTTCTTAAAATTGATTCTGAACTCAAATTGCTGCTTCAAAAATATACTGACTTGGCCACATTGGATAATTTTCAAAGTTTAGAAGAAGCTGTAGCAGCTCTTCAAGCCAAATTTAAGACCCAGGCCACCAACTCTGAGCAATTGAAACAGCAATTGGAAGAGCAGATAAATAATGTCCAGACACAGCTCCAAACAATTGTCAAAAGCATAAAATCACAAGAAGATTTTGATCTAGTGATTTCCACTCTAAAGGAACAGATTCAATCACTCCAGATACCTAATCTGGACCCCTTGAACAATGCCATAGCCGAGGTTAAAGAAAAAATTGAGACACTTGAAAATTTTATGAACAACTTGCCATCTTCTGATGCTTTGAGTGCAATAACTCGGAGTGTTGCCAACATTAAGCTGCAACTTGAAACATATGAAGATTTTGGAAAAATTCAAAGTACCATAACCCATCTTGAGGGTACAATAGCAGCAGTGCAAAGTGATTTGACAAATGTACAAGAATCTCTAGAATCCCGCCTGCCTGGTATTGTAGACACACTTGTCAGTGTCCAGCAACAGATCACAAAGCTTGAAAACCTCAACACTGAATCTGAACTATCTCATTTTCATCACTTGATCGATGATATCCAAACAAAACTTGAAATTTTACAACAATCAACACCCACTCAGGCAGATATAGCCCTGCTCCAAAATGCTATGCAAAATGTGGCTGATGCTTCTGAATTAAATAATGTGAAATTGGCACTTGAATCTTTGCAAAATACTGTAACAAATCTGCCTACATCACAGGAACTTAAAAATATTAAGAGAGCAGTGAATCGCATATTGAAATCAGAAGATATCAAGAATATCCAGACAGAGATCAAACAACTTACTCAGACAGTGGCCATTCTACCAACCAATCAACATATTAATAAACTGCATGCCCTGTTTGAGGATATCAGAAGACAGGTCCATGATCTTACTGCTCAAAATTCAAAATTGGCAGTTCTTGAAAATTTGCAACAAATTGTAGCTAATATCAAGCAACAGCTAGGGACCATGGAATCCAATCAAGCAAATGCTCTGTCTGTTTTTGCCACCCAGCTTCAAGAGATTGTGCAACAATACAAGAAACTTGTTGTGGACATAAAAATCAAGCCAGGCCATGATGATGTTGTTAGGACCATCAATGAGCACCTTGAATCTGTAACAAGCAGATTGCTTACAGCAGAAAAAGAAATAACAGGCATAATCGAGAATCCTAAACATACAGTAATTCTTGAATTGTACAGCATCCCCAACAAAGAATAAGATTCACCATTTACACCAGGTGGCAAAATATATATGCTGTCCCCTGCACAATTTTATTACCAGTTTTTTGTTGGGGGCACACTGAGACCAATCAAGATCAAATATTGGCTTCAACCACAGGCACACCACTACCCTACTTTATCAATAACAAATGCTGACAACAAACCAAAAATCACCAGTGTAGAGTTAGAGGATTTTACAGATCCCAATACATTAGAAACATCTTATGCTGAAGATGATGGCTCTCTGGAATTTCATATACAAATAGGAGACAAATTATATTTAGAAAATCCTGTAGTATGAGCTGCTGAACACCCCATAGTTGCAATATTCTTGTTTTCATATTATGTCTAGACAAATTATTGTTGATGAATTACACAGACAAGCCAGACATAATTTTAAGAGACTGCCAGTAGTCACAAAAGGCATAGATGATTTATGGCAGAGCGACTTGATTGAGATGGCAAGTGGACAGCTGAAAAACTTAGACAAAATCAACAAGGGCTACAAGTATCTACTTACTGTAATAGACACATTTTCAAAATTTGCCTGGGCTGTGCCACTCAAATCCAAGACTGGAAAATGTGTTACAGAAGCCTTCAGGACAATCATCAATCAGAGTGGAAGATCACCGCGCTATTTGCAAACAGATAATGGCAAAGAATTTTATAATTCTGTGTTCCAACAATTTATTAAAAGCCAGTCAATACAACATTATTCGAGTTACAGTGATCTCAAGGCCTCAATTGTAGAGAGATTCAACAAAACCCTAAAAAATCTTATGTATAAACAATTTACACTTCAACGTAATTATAAATGGCTTAATATTCTTCCAGAACTTCTACATAAATATAACAACTCGGTCCATTCCACAATCAACATGAAACCCTCTGAAGTAACTTCATCTGATGAGCAAAAATTGATCAGGACTGTTTATTATCCTAGATACCAGCCAACAACAAGAAAGGCCAAATACAAGGTGGGTGATCAAGTAAGAATCAGCAAATATAAGCACTTATTCAAAAAAGGCTTTACAAGAAACTGGAGCACTGAATTATTTACAGTGGTTCAAGTTAAACCTGGGACCCTTAACACATATATAATAAAAGACCACCGAGGAGAAATTCTCAAAGGCCGGTTCTATGAAGAAGAACTCAACAAAACTAAACAGCCTGACACATATCTCATAGAAAAAATCATCCGCAGGAAAGGCAACAAGTTATTTGTCAAATGGCTAGGACTTCCAGAACACAGCTGGATCGATGCAGACAAAGTGATAATATGAGCACCTGGGATGTTATAAAAAGGCTGCCAGAACCTGAACAGCAGATTAAGAGAAATGGCAAGTTGCTGCCTGATAATATTAGATGTCTTATTGTTGGGCCATCGGCTTGTGGTAAAACTACACTAATGATTGATAATTTTTTTATTGGCACCCAACTGGTTAGACTGGAAAAATAGGCACTTGTATGTCTTCTCTAAGAGCTTGGAACAATTAAAATATCAGCAGCTGATGAAGCTATATGATGGATTCGATATAGCCACTTTTGAACCAGATGTTAAGCCACTCCATGAATGTCTTGATAACTCTGTTCTTGTGTTTGATGACATTATACTGGATAATCAAAACAAGGTTAGAAATTTTTTTACACAGGGGCGACACAAAAACATTGATTGCTTCTACCTGGCACAGACTTTTTCTAAAATTCCGAAGCAGTTGATCCGAGACAACAGCAATTTTATATGTGTGTTTCATCAAGATCATACCAACCTCAAACACATACATGATGAATATGTAGGTGGGGACTTGAGCTACAATGATTTTTCCAAGTTTTGCAGTAGGTGCTGGAATCAAAACAGTTATGGGTTTGTCACAATTGATATGACAAGAAAACCCAATAGTGGCAAATACAGAAATAAAATCAACAATTTTCTAGACATTGAAACATATATAAATAACCATGAAAAGGCCAATTATTGATGATCTTAAATTAAGAGATTACCTTGTAAAAAGATTTAAGGGATGGAAATCAGAGAACCAAGGAATTTATGAACAACACAAACAGAACAGCCTATTATTGATGCTATTAGTGAATTAGGTAAAAATATCAAAACTGTTACAGAGCAAAATCAAAATTTGATCACAGAGCTTGTACCTGTAGCTGCAAGGAACATATTACATTATCCAATCACCCCACTTTCCAGTATTCATACACCTAGTCCTGTTGCTCCTCGAAGAATTGAAGCTAGTCAGGATCCTATTGAATTGGGTCTTCTTGCTCAAAAATATTTAAGCACACCTAAAGACAAGAAAGATGAGGTTTTTAGCCTATATGCTGACACAGACCGTGATGGTAGCATCATACATAGAATTGGCAATTTCAGAGTAACATTTATGGGAGATGATATAATTGTATATTCAGAATCTCATCTTGGAGAAAGAGGTGCTTTTGTTAAATATCCCGGCACACCTGGATTGTGGGAACTGATGACTAGGAAAAGGCCTGGCAGCTATACAGATCAAGATTATGAGCATTACAAAGAAATATTAATAAAATCAGATGCTCTATACCAGAACAATGATCCCACACAAAAAAGAGTCAAGTCTAGCAGTGGAGCAAAATACAACAATTTAATCAAGCCCATATGGTCACAAATTAAGACAGGCAGTGGAATCAAACAATACAACACCCTGCCTAAAGAATTTGTGTGGGTTGATGATGTCAGGAAACTTGTAGATAGGTTATTGGTGATAGCTGGGGAGGAAAATGCTGGCAACCACAATTTTTACAATGAAAAGGTTGGAATTATGGACATGATAAGCACAAAATTGTCTAATTTTATAGTGAATGACACTAAGGGGATTGGATATCTTATAAAAATTATTAATACTCTACCACCTAAATTTTGGAATATTTCTGAGGGTCGGGGGTTGGTTAATGACATTATAAACAAGCTGCCATTTGAACTACACATTCCAGGCTATCAGTATTGTGGTCCAGGCACAAAATTGGAGCATAGATTAAACAGAGGTGATCCTGGTGTTAATCCCCTAGATGCTGCTTGTAGAGACCATGACATAGCATACAACACACATTCTGATCTTGACAAGAGACATGTTGCAGACAAAAAATTAGAAGAGGCTGCATTTGGTAGATTTGTAAGCAAAGATGCTTCTTTAAGTGAGAGAATAGCAGCATTGGGGACCACCATAGCTATGAACACCAAACAAAAACTGGGGTGGGGGCTGTGAATATATATATATAATAAACCTAGAATGAAGGCCAAGGGTGTTATGTATCAAATACCTTATGCAGGTCTTAAATCTCTTAAAACTATTGATAGTCTTTTAACCAAAAAGCAGCGCAAGAAAAAAAATTCTTGTATTGCCAAGGGCCATGGTATGAAATTGTTGCTTAGTACCCCCCAATTAAAAAAATTACAACATCTAGAAAAAAACCACATGTGGGGGGTTTCATATTTACTATCCCGGCCATCTTAGCAGCACTTGGGGCTGTTGGGAGCTTGGCTGGGGGATCAGCTGCCATAGCAAAAACAGTAATAGATGCCAAGAAGAATAAGGCAGAATTAGATGAATTGAAGCGCCATAACCTGGCCATGGAGAAACAAGGCAAAGGTGTTAAGAGAGCCATGAATAAGTTTAAAAAATACAAGAGCCGCTTACAAACCAAGATATTGAAGCTTTAATCAAGCCACTGGGCATCAAAAATTTTAGAGGTGTGTACATGTCTGATTCTTTACCAGAACAACCACTCAACAAAGAGTGTGGCATTGTTAATTTGGATAAGTACAAAAATCAGGGCACTCACTGGATTTGTTATCTTAAATATTTAAACAATGAGGCATTTGTGTTTGATTCATTTGGAGGTGTTCCACCTGAAAATTTAATAAAATATCTAAAATCAGCTAATCTTTATTACAATAATGCCCGTGTTCAAAACTTCAAAGATGTTAATTGTGGACATTTGTGTTTATCTGTTCTTAGATATATGTCTCAAATAAATAAACCATCAATTGAAAATTTTCAAAAGGCCCTGTGGTATTTAAAACATCATGGGGGTATTCCATCTCACCAGCCAAAATTCAATATTGAAACTCAGATTACATGATGAAATAGTGTATCCCAAAACAATAGCTCTCAGAGCATTTTATGGCATGTACTTGATCCCTAATATTACACACCACAACAACAAAATTGCAGTAGGGGATCAAAAAATTGTCATCACTCCAGGGCAATATAATCTATCCACTCTAAATGCTCAATTACCCAGAGGTAGAGTATTAACTCACAATTCTGTCACTCACAGAGTAGAGATTGTATCTGCTACAGAAACAGTGGATCTGGGTACTATAGGAGAGCTGTTAGGCTTTGAGAACAACACAAAACTTGAACCAGCCATCAAACACACTGCTATTAATATACCTAAATTCTTAGCCATAGAGACTCTGAATATTCACTGTAATGTGGCCGAGGGTATGATCACCAAATCAAATGGCATAGGCACTCACAAACAAACTGGCATCATTGCAACATTTAAACCTAATTCTGAATTTATGGAGCCAATCATCTACACTCCATCCCCAACATTATATTTTCCTGTGTGCCATAATAGAATAGATTATATTGAGTTGATGGTCACTAATGAAAAAGGAGAATTAGTTGATTTTGCTGGAGCCACAACAACTGCAATCATAGAGATTAATATTTAAATAAAAATACATACAAAAAAAATGGAAAATATTGAGAGTTATGAGCTACAATCATTCCCCCCAAACAGGAGGACATTTGCAAATTTAAATCAACCCAACACAGAGATTGAGGTTGATCTTGATGTAGGGGATGGCTTTATACACCCCCACAGAGCAGATCTATACATCAAATTTGATGTTGTAAAGCTCGATGGTACAGATTATCCGGCAAATTCAAATATAAGATTGGTGGACAATTTTGTGCCGCATCTGTTCTCTGAAATTGAGATCAGAAAGCATGGTGTTGTTATAAACAGAGTGGATTATCCCGGCATTACCTCCACAGCTTTGGCCACACTAAAATTATCCAAAACCGAGGCTTCTTACTACAAAATAGGTGGATTTGAGGCTGGTGATAAAATATTATCCAAGAGCCTCACAGTGCTGTTTCCCATGCGCCTGTTGCCAGGATTCTTCTCAGATTACAAAGATACGTATTATGTGGAAGGGTGGTTTAAGAATCACATTTAGAAGAGCTGCCAATGATAATAATGTTTTGATGAGGTACAGTACATTAAACTCTACAGGGGCAGCTCTGCCTAATACCCTACCTGATGAGGGCAAGTGCCTTATTCAGACTATGGAGCTAAGAATCCCGGTTGTTGAATATGAAGCCAGTTATGCTCTTAAATACAAAGCAGATATAATAAAAAATCCACAGATTCCTTTACAATTTTATACATATCAATGTGTACAGAAGCCTGCCACTGGTACTTATTATGAGTTTGATGCTACAAATTCATTCTCCAGTATACAATATGACATGCCAGATTTTGTGGTGGTATTGTTTCAGACTGGAAGACACAATAATCAGGAAAAAAATTCAAGTAAATTTGATAGCTGCAACATCAAGAACATATATCTTAAAAATGGCAGAAATGAGGTATTTCCTAGAGAAAATTATAATTTAAACATGTCCAAGGATGATTTCCTCAAATTATATGAAGCATTTACAGCATACAAAAGGGTCACTACTGGCAATACCAACATGTATTACACACCAGATGAATTCAAAGCACAGAGACCCATGTTTGTCATCAACACTTCAAAAAGAAAACAAGTTGTGGTTAATGACAGGACAAACATTAAAATTATCTGTGAATTCCACGATACACTCCCTGATGACACCATATGTAGTGTTATTCTCATAGGTGAAAAATCATATGTTTATGATGTAAGAAATGAGAGAGTCACAGAACAATTCTAGAAGGTTTTTGCATATTACCGGACCGGAAGTAAATATAAATGGGTGTGGGTGGGTGAGAGTGGCTTTTTGCCTTAATTTTAAGTGTAGCCAAAACAAAATCAAGGGGGGGGGATATTTTTGACAAGTTTATGGACAACAAACTGAGAGATGTAGCTTTTACACACATATGCAAATCTGTCTGAGGGGGGGGGTTCTTCATTTCTACACTATAATTCAAGATTCTTGGGATTTTGACAGAATAACACACTATAAACAATAAAATCATATGGGTACTTGACATAATTTTAAGTGTGGGCAAATCTGTCTATTGAGGGTTCTTCTTTTCTACACTAGGATTCAAAATTCTTAGGATTAAGAGCATATCACACTTGAAGAATTGGGGCTTATAGGCATCTTGGCATAATTTTAAGTGTGGGCAAATCGGGCTGTTTAATCATATGAGCTCTTCTTTTCTACGCTATAAGTGTCCTCATCCTATATACTTTTATACTACTCATATTGAATTCAACACAACATTTTTAAATGGGAAGGGGGTGATGTGATATAGTGTATATAAATAACACTGTTTTCTCTACCATGGAAAATTATACATTTGTTACAATCGTGCAGTCATACATTTTTTATGATGAAAGAAAGGTTGATGAAACCTTCACCACTGTATTTCTTGTGAAATTCTAGCCTGTATTGGTTCTAGTCTGACTGCAACGCGGGAAACCCGGAATTTTTCCGGCATTGTCCCCGCATAAAGCGGCTCTAGAGCCCACCCAGCTTCAAATCAAATGGTACCCGGGGAAGGGTGTAAAGGCGGAAGCAGCGTGGTGCTGATAACATCGCCTCCAAGATGACATACATCGAAAATATGTGGAGCCCTACCCACACATAACCTAAAAGGTTAGGTTAGACTTGTTAGGTATTTATTCTTAGCCAAGAAGGTGTTTGGGTTTTGTGCGATAAGTGAGACCGCCTCGTGGAACCCATTCCTGCCGTGCACACAATGCGGCAACACTGTCCCCATAAATACCATAGAATCATTAATAGAAAAAGAACAGTAGATGGCGCTTACTTGATACTTAAATAGGAATTGTTCTTACAGATTGAGAAGCGTTACAAATGATCATTGTTTAGAAAGTAAACTTCTCAAAGTTAATTGGCAAAAAATATAATTGATTCTAGAAGCACACAGAACCATATAAACAGAGCAACCACTTAGAATTCAGAGAGTCCACATTTAGAATTATTTCAGTATTATATAATAAGCGCTTCGACAAACGCTGGTTAACAATTGAAAGTGTAATGTTTGGAGGTTACTTCTGTGACCAGAACATGACACTTATTGTGAGAAGATCCTTTTGCTCCAGTTCAGGTCATCGAGTTAGCAAACACATTTATAATGCAGTAGCCTCAGCGCTTGATATAAACTAAGAAAATGACATATCGTGATGAAACTGCGAAACTTTTCACGTTTGAAGATCATATTCTTAGGCATAATAATTTAGATACAGGGACTAGGGAGTTGCATTGGAATTTCAGGCGGCGAAATTTTTTTTAAAAAAATAACGATTCAATTCTAATTTCTGCTTTTAATTAGAGAAATTACTGTGTCAGATATTCACTTATGTTATTTTACATCATCTAACGTACACCATGAATATTTTTACTGTGTAAGGTGTGCAGTAAAAGGTTTTGGGATAATCCAAAATTTTGAATTGTAGTGTGTTATTCTGAACTGATTTGCTGGTTATGTTGCTTCGAGCACTGCGACTCCGGCTAGCTTCTAGGACTGTGTTCAGAATACAGGATGGCCATAAAGTATTTCAAACATAAAAAGGTTTATTACAAAGAAACTATTACAGTTACAGCTGCATGCTTGTGGAAATAGAAGGAAAAACTCGTGTTTATTTACAATGTCAGTTCACTTCCAAATGTGTGCTCTGTGTCTCCAGCAGAACTTCTAAACGATATTCAATTTCACACCATGTGTTGTCCAACAGATCTTGGGTGACACCAACAACGGCATCAGTTAGCAGCAATCTGTGGTCTCATGATACCATAAAGCACCTTAAGCTTTCTCCTGCATTGACTCCACTTTCAGTTCCAGCAATTGCAACACCACCTATACCAACTCAGCCTCTACATAGAACAAAGGGGGGGGGAACTTTGAGTTTGTCTTCCTTTTGCCACAAGCCATGCAACTGTAACTAAACCAGTTTCTTTGTAAGAACACTTTGTAATGTTGGAAAGACTTATGGATATCCTGTATATTTGAAATGTTTAATCACTCCTATCGGCATCATATTTATGTGGTGCGTTTGAAATCAAGAGATGGCAGGGCAACAGTAATTATAATTCCCGGCAGCTGTCGCCTTCTTCTGTTATAAAGATATTGCTAAATTCTGTTGATATTTTTGAGAAAATAGCATTAGTAAGTACAATTATATCAATTAAGTGGCACAACTGAACCTTTAGGGCTACAAAACGCCTATGAATGAATCCAAGATGCATACTTTATCAAATTAATGTTTTACTCTGGTGAATGGCCAAAACAGGGTAGACACATTTGTAATGTGGATTTGCCACATAATTTATATGTAATACGATGCTAATAAGGTAATCCTCACCACTGTAACTGGTTGGAGGCCAACGTGACTCTGGCGCCCGAACCCACAGCCAGTATAATGCAGGGAGTTGTAACGTAACCAAGTTGCGTTGCACGTTACGTTCCATTTGTAGGATGAAAGAGTATGGTTCATTCGCTGGTAGAGTCGAATTACGTTCGGAACATCTTCAGCGGACTGCGCGAATCTGTCTAGCGAGCCTAGTGGGCGTGTAGACCCCGAGCAAGGGGCTTAGCGATATGTTACGGGTTGAGATGACGTCAGCGCCTCGCTTGGTTAATTGGCTGCTTCGAGAGTTGTGACTCGTTCCGATGCTTCAAATGCATAACAGCCAAAAATGTTACGGAACCCTCTACCCATGTAACGTAACGAAAAGATATGATATGGACTGATGTTACAAGGAAGTAACAAAATGTATTATGGTAGATATTAACGTTATAAAGGAACGCAACGGAATGAGCATGACATGCAACATGCTATATACTACCGTTACAAGGGTCGTAGTAACGAAATGCAATATGGTAGTATTTAACGTTACATAGGAACAAAATGCAGTATGGTACATGTTATCGGGAACGTACTAGACGTCCATATGGTAGTAACTAACGTTACATAAGAATGTAACAAAACGGAACGGAACGCTGTCGCACAGAGCGGAACAAAATAGAATATGGTATATACTATTGGCGTACAGAATACAAAAAGAGTAGTGATATATGGTATTAACTAGATTCAGCTCTAAAAACGGAATATTTCAATAGTTAATTTAGGTCTATTTATACACTATTCTAACCCTACAATAATATAACGGTATTACTTCATACAGGAACGTCTGTATGATACCTGCTATCAGTAACGTTATTGCTTTGAAGGAAGAACAGTAACGTTTTTCAAGTCGTGACCTGAATCAAGTTACTGGTTAATTGTAACATTACTATCAGTTTCCATGCACAATAGCGTTTATAGGTGACGAATCGTTTCTTACTCTGTAACGTTACAGGTTATCGGCAAAGGGTGCAGCGTTAAACAGTCACGTAACGATTAGTTATGGTTCGATACCGTTGTACTTGCCCGAAACGTAATATTTGATACACTTTTTGTAACGTTTCTGTTCACGAAAACGTTACTCTGTTTCTGGTATAGTAAGGTAACGGAAACCGTAATTTCAATACCGCTTCATTTCGTAACGTTACGATTCCCTTGTATAATCATCTGTGGGATGTGTGTTGTCCATTTGTGCTCCTAGTGCCCCTTTTCAGCCTGAGCTTTTAGTACAGGTATGGACATTTTAGTCCAGACGTGTTATATCTTTTCATTAGCGGCGATTGAGTTCCAAAACTGCGGGGGAAAGGCAGCTTACTTTTCCTTGGCAGACAAGACCTCATCCTGACAGTCACCGGGTCAGCAATTATTAAATGAAACAGAAACTTTTGACGAACCCTGTAGTTTTAACATATTGTAGTAGACCATCATTAATAAGATTCTTCGGTATCGTTGAGTACCGCCTGCGACTGCAAAAGAAGTATTTGAGATTATGCTCCTTTGTAGATCAAATAACTCGTACTCATTCCAAACCGTTAAATACTCGCATCGCCCTGAATTTTCCATTCATACCGACGTCAGCATCCCTTCTCATCCCACGGGATTCCGTCTCTTTTTAATCTCCCCCATCCCCCCCATCCACTCGTGACTGACGACATCGAAGGTTCTGGACGTCAATAACCCACCGCGGTGGCAGAAGGCCGCGGGGGACCAACACTAGAGGATTCCGCACGCCCCTGTGCTTCATTACCGGTGCGTGGAACTGGAAACTACGCTGAGATGTGATCTCGTCGATGTACGGGTTCTCTCTCGACGTACGACGCACGTGAGACTGGAGAGAACGGACGGCGGTTTCCACTTTTCGCTGCGTCCGTCGTATCAAGTTACATGTCTCCTTGCACCAAGACAGGAGACGACATCCAAAGCCCTTTTTCTGCACTTTTTGGCTAGTCACGAACATGTATGTTTGAAGTCAACTTTATGCTGAGAAAGACTAACTGGAACTAGACCTATACTCTGTTCCGGCTATCTCCAGAGCAAGCGAACAAAAACAAGTCTCTGCGCAAGTTGTGACGCAAGACGGATCCACCAATGAACACGTGAGAGGGACGGAATTGCGTGGAGCATAGAAGCGACTGCAGTTACCATTCTTCGTAGCAGCGTGTACTGTTTTGCTCTGCACACTCGATTTCCCCCTCTTCTCCGCCGCTATGCGTGGCCTTGCTCCACGAGATACCCAAGACAGAGTATACATTACCTCCCCGCTGGCCTAGTGGTAACGCCAATCATTGTAATCAAGCGGTCCTGGGTTCGATACCCGGTGGAGGCATATAGTGGTTCGGATCGCATTTTAAACTCTAGGTCCAGTCTCGATTAGCCTCACTGTGCAGGACATAAAAACAAACAAGGACTGGACCTACAGTTTTAAGCGGGATTCAAGGGGTGAAGACACCCGAATGTCAACTTCTCTTCTACCTAGTACACCTTGGATTGCACTTTGCAGACTAACGAGGCTCCGGCGTCTCGACTCTCAGCATAATCCTCTGCAGGGCTTGCGTTGTATCCTCTGTTTTCGATTGTCCTTTCATGAATTCCATCCTTTCACTACTCATCCTCGTCTTCGCGATTAGCCAAAATTGACAGAAAAGCTAAGTAAAACAAGAACAATCAGTTTATCAAAGCTCAGGGTGGCTACTCGCCTGGAATTTCTTGAATTCCGGGAATTTCTTGAATTCCGGGAATTCCTTGAATTCCGTGATTTTTTTGTTCCAGGAATTCTGCGCGAATTTTTCTCCGTAGACGTGAAAATTTGCAACTTTATTAATCCAAATTCCATTGAATTTATACATATTTATGAATGTCCTGAGGCAAGTGTTCACAGTTTGTCTTTATTCTTATCGAGGAAGGAAAATAAAGCTGCGTGGATAATACAACAGAATTCTCTCACTCAGTTTTTAGTGTCCTTTGCAGAGCAATCTAACTAACAGACGAATGATTACTTCAAGATAATATATCTTGAAGTTGATTAGGTAAATTTGAGTTTGAAATTATTATACAATAACAATTCTTCCTAGATTACTATATCCCTTAACATTTTTGACTTGTGTTTGTAGATGTATTTCGAGTCTGAGTATGTGAAAATGCAAATGTCAACTCCGCACCTTAACTTAAATATTTTAAATATAGCATATACCATTTAATTGAATTGAATTCGAATTTTTGGATACATTGGAATCACACAGGCCCTTTATATTGCCAATATATTTGTGTATCTTTGTGTGTGGGTGGTGAGAGGCGGTAATACGTAAGGTTGAAATAGAGAAATCTGCTTGTAGCCTTGAATTTTTGGAAAGTTCGCCTTGAAAATCGGGAATTATACTTGAATTTTATCATGGTCCTAGAGTGGTCACCCTGACGTTGTTGGTTTGAGTTGGAGTTTTAAGTCCACTTTGTGCACAGTAAGGCTAATCGGGACTGGACCTACAGTTTAAAGTGGAATCCATACCAGTATGTGCTTCCACCGGGTATCGAACCCGGGACCCCTTGATTACAAGGCGACGACGCTACCATTGCGCCATCTGGAGGCCCTACGTTGAAGTTGTATTCGAACTACTGTTCGATTGCATTGATTGCAATGTAGTAACATATATCTGGACGGTCCAATCACTAGGATGAACGGTAACTATTCTCCATTCACTGCAAGAACGAAGTTTTTGTAAACAAAATCACGTGACTTTTGAGATAGTTCCTTTCCTCTTTGTTAGTTCTGCTGGTATGCTGCGAGAACGGTCCAGGGTTCGATTCCCGATGGGACCTTCAAAATTTCGGCGTTGACCCAGCATCGAGAGGACAATTCGGAACTGCTTGATGTAACAGCCTGATTGGATTCGATCATCCAGTTTATTTCTTTTAACTACGGTTAGCAAGGTAATTAATTTACTCGTTACGTCTTTTTATGTAAGTTACGCGTAATTTACTTTGCGTAGAAAACAAGTTTCTAACGCAGATCTAAAAAACTAATTTTCTTTTGTAAATTAGTAGTACAGAGACTACTTTATTTAACATTTGAAACTTTATTTTTCTTACACATGGCAGTTTGTAAAATTCCAAGATATAAGAGCACATACGAATTCTGAAGGAAATATTTTATGAAGCCTTTTCTTGTTTCCTACCACTGCCAACTGCCATACATAACAATAACCATTGCAAAAAACATGTTTTCTTTTGATTATTAATTTTGATTTTAGCTTTTACGTATATTACGTGTAATTTCGTCATGTAAGACCAGATATTTACGTGTACATGGTTCTCAAGGAATACTAGATCTTAATAGGTTAGCTCGTCTTTAAAATAATTAAGGACTCTTGCTTTAATTTTAACTTTATTTTCTTATCTTTGTAGGTAAGTGATCAACTCGAGTACCTATCAATGTTTCCTAGCCTGGTAAGTACGCTCTCTGTTCATCCATTCCGTGTCGTCCTATTTGCGAACAGTCCTAATTGCGAACACATGCTGCCTGAAGAGGAATATCCTCGAAGGGCTGTGTCCTAATTGCGAACACATTTTTCTACCTTGGGAGCTACAACTTTCTCTCACACTTTCCGAGTATTTTTAAGGATTTTTTTTAAAGGAACTCATTTCCAGACTTGAGGCTGTTCAGTGTTCTGTTGGATCATAGAAAATTCGACATGATTAAAGTAGTCAAAGTATATATAATTTAATAATAAAAGTGTGGCCTTTTCTTTATAGGAATTCGTTCTGCACACTTCTTAACTTAAAGCAGCTTCGTCATTTAAAAATACAATTATTAACTTAACCTTTAACGCTGTTCTTTAAAATTTACGAATACACCAATCTCATTTTACTGTTCGTAAACAAGTTGCCCCTCGTCACCCTCCCGTCCAAAAAAACAAGACCACATTTTTTCTTCTGTTTTACATCTTCCAGGATCATTTCCATCACAAGAATCGGGCCTCCCCGATGGCGCAGTGGTAGCGTCGTCGCCTTCTAAGCAAGGGGTCCCGGGTTCGAACCCGGTGAAGGCACAAGTGGTTCGGAACTCACTTTAAAACTTTAGGTCCAGTCCCGATTAGCCTTACTGTTCATAAAGTGGACTTAAAACAACATATCAACATTTTCTGCCTTAGCCTTTGAGCTTTATATAAGGTTGTACACTCTCGGATCTGGACGATTTCATGGGGGGTCGTAATCGGGCGTTTTTCGCGTCCGGGGCTTCCTTCATGGAGAACATTTATGTCAGTGAGTCAGTGAGTGAGTGGTGGGATTGGGGCTTTATATATATTGGACTCGCGTACTTTCGACGTGGCATTTGGCCACGTCTTGTACGCTCGCATGCGTGACCTTCGGCCACGTTGTGCTCGCAATCACGTTATAGATGGGGTTCCTCAATGACCTTAATGACTTTGAAAATGTCTGCATGTTATATTGGATGATGGGGAACATGTGTACAAGTTCACTAATTTGTAAAGTTTAGAAAGTAACTTTATGTGTGTTTGGGCTCTCATAAAGTACAAATATTCAAAATATTATTGTATATTTTCTTAATAATGAACTGAGTAAGTAATAACCGTTTCAAGATAAGTAGTTGGATGTTTTGCATAAACGAATTGAATAGCGACTAAATTGAAAATTCAATATTTACATATTTTGTTATTTTCACATTTTTGAACGTAATTGGATAATAACTGTTTTCCGTCATTCCCCTCAAATCCCTACCTTGCCTCTGTAATAAATGCTGATGCTCGTATTTTGAAAATCGAAAAGTCTAGCATAATTCCATTACAGTAGCTTCCGGGGTGAAAATAAACTTTCTTTAAGTTCCCTAGCAACGTCCGTTTCCATGGACAACAACAGGCACGGCAAGCTCTAAGGAATTGCATGTCATTATACCCCCTAAACATTTAGTTAAAACAAGCACGATGTAGATATTTACGCATTGAGTATAACGTAATTGTATCTGGGCTGAAACTCCTTATTATGTAGATGTCACCCTTGCTTCAGGCACCTTTTCAAAACCATGAGTTCATTCATCTGTGCGCTATTGATCTGTGAGAAATATAATGTATCTCGACAATTAAGAATTGAAGGAAACAATGTGTGCAAAAGAAATGCCCGTGGCAACGGTTGCTAAGGACGTGAGAAAAGGGCATTTTCACCCTTAAGGAAGGGCCGATTGACAGATTTTTTTAATTTTCTCGGCCTTTTGGGACGATTTCATGGGGGGTCGTAATCGGGCGTTTTTCGCCTCCGGGGCTTCCTTCATTGAGAACATTTATGTCAGTGAGTGAGTGGTGGGATTGGGGCTATATATATATTGGACATTTAGTTGAAACAAGCACTATGCAGATATTTACACATTGAGTTTACCAATATATATACGTAATTGTATCTGGGCTGAAACTCCTTATTATGTAGATGTCACCCTTGTTTCAGGCACCTTTTCAAAGCCAGGAGTTGATTCATCTGTGTGCTATTGATCTGTGAGAAATATAATGTATCTCGACAATTAAGAATTGAAGGAAACAATGTGTGCGAAAGAAATGCCCGTGGCAACGGTTGCTAAGGACGTGAGAAAAGGGCATTTTCACCCTTAAGGAAGGGCAAAGTAAGCGATTTCTTAATTTTCTCGGCCTTTCGGGACGATTTCATGGGGGGTCGTAATCGGGCGTTTTTCGCGTCCGGGGCTTCCTTGATGGAGAACATTTATGTCAGTGAGTCAGTGAGTGAGTGGTGGGATTGGGGCTTTATATATATTGGACTCGCGTACTTTCGACGTGGCCTTTGGCCACGTCTTGTACGCTCGCATGCGTGACCTTCGGCCACGTTCTGGGCGCAATCATGTTATAGATGGGGTTCTTCATAGATTTTAATGACTTCGAAAATGTCTGCATGTTGTATTGGATGATGGGGAACATATGTATAAGTTTGAAAAGTTTAGAAAATAACTTTATATGTTTATGGGCTCTAATAAGGTATAAATATTCCAACTATTATTGTCTATTTTCATAATAATGAACTGAGTAAGTAATAACCGTTTCAAGATAAGTAGTTGGATGTTTTGCTTAAACGAATTGAAAAGCGACTAAATTGAAAATGCAATATTTACGTATTTTGTTATTTTCACATTTTTGAACGTAATTGGATAATAACTGTTTTCCGTCATTCCCCATCAAATTTCTACCTCTCCTCTGTAATAAATTCTGATGCTCGTATTTTGAAATTCGAAAAGTCAAGCTTAATTCTCTTACAGTAGTTTTCCGGTTGAAAATAAACTTTCTTTAAGTTCCCTAGCAACGTCCGTTTCCATGGACAACAACAGGCACGGCAAGCTGTAAGGAATTGCATGTCATTATACCCCCTAAACATTTAATTAAAACAACCACGATGTAGATATTTACGCATTGAGTATAACAATATATACGTAATTGTATCTGGGCTGAAACTCCTTATTATATAGATGTCACCCTTGTTTGAGCCACCTTTTCAAAGCCAGGAGTTGCTTCATCTGTGTGCTATTGATCTGTGAGAAATATAACTTATCTCGACAATTAAGAATTGAAGGAAACAATGTGTGCGAAAGAAATGCCCGTGGCAACGGTTGCTAAGGACGTGAAAAAAGGGCATTTTCACCCTTAAGGAAGGGCCGATTGAGAGATTTTTGAATTTTCTCGGCCTTTTGGGACGATTTCATGGGGGGTCGTAATCGGGCATTTTTCGCCTCCGGGGCTTCCTTCATGGAGAACATTTATGTCAGTGAGTCAGTGAGTGAGTGGTGGGATTGGGGCTTTATATATATTGGATTAGCCGGCGTTGCCCGGGTATTTATTTATCCCAATCTCTATTAGACAGGAAAATAATGAATTCTAACTATAGTGTAAAATGTAACTAATGCACACAAGATATTACCCTTGATTAAATGTCATCGTGAATGTCACCAATTAGCTTAGCGACTCCGAAAACTATGGATTCCACGCTAATATCGGTCGTTTTCGATTATTTTTACATGTCACCCCCTTTCTACACCTACCCCTAGGGTACCAGAGGAGTCTTACCCCCACAGTATTTCTTTCCAGATTACAAGTGATACGTGTACAATGTTTGGTTGAAATTGCTTTAGGCGTTCGAGAGTTATGCCGGAACATACATACATATATACACAGATACATACATTTTTATACTGGGTGAGTCTTTTAAAAGAGACCCCGTGGAAAATGTGCCCCTTGCTTGTAGGCAACCCTGATACACCGAAGAGAACAGCGGGGCAGAGAACAGTCCAGGATATGTCATGTTATGTTATGCTTGGCACCTATATCCTGGACTGTTTTCTAACCCGCTCTTCTCTTCAGTGTACCAAGGTTGCCTACATGCAAGGAGCGCATTTTCCACGGGGCCTCTTTTAAAAGACTCACCCAGTATATACAGGGTGTTTCTAAAGGTCGTTTACAACGCTTGGGAGGTGATTCCTCACACGAAAACAAGCAAAAAGTCTAAGTTCCATTTTTACGACTGAGGCTTCGTTTCCGAGATAGGAGCCTCGCAAAAGGTGACAAAGTGAACGTCACACCTAACTGGGACGAATACTATCACAGATAGAGAGGCGGTTCCAAGGGAATCATAAAGGAATCGTATGTGCTCAGTCCGGAAGTCACTATGAAAAGTTCACTGCACGCATGCGCAATGGAGTCCTCAAAGGAATTGGGGATTTCCAGCAACAACAATGCATGGAAAAGGTATGTAACGCAGCAAGAAGGACCGTGACAATGAGAAATGCGTTCAAGACAACACATCCCGACCTCAAACATCAAAACATGACCACCGAACACAAAATCCGAAAAGTTGAGCACGGTTGCATACCCCAGTTACACGCGAGGAATGAACGAATCATGTCATGTGGCATACGAGAGACAGGAGGAGGGAAAGAAAAACACAATATCAGATGATTGCGACAACGTGTATTTTTACACGCGACAACTACGTAATATCCCCCCCACACACACACACAACAAACAACAAATGCTACAATATCTTACGCACAGACAGTCCGTGTCACTGTACACCAACTGAAGATGTCACTTTCACCACACAAAGGGGGTGGGGAGCAATACCAAAAGTGTTCGCACGCGATCATTGTGACGTAAAAGAGACCAGTTTTGGAAGCGCTGCACAGGCAAGTCTGGCTCTCGTAGTCTACGTTTGACCTTCATGACTGCTGTTCCCGCGAGAGGAGCTCGAAGGGTTGGTTCTCTCCGGCAGTCGTCCCAATCGTGTTGCAGGTGCTGGGATATGATCAGCAGTTCGCTCTAGGTTGTCATACGCATTGAAGAGTACTAGTATGTTGCATTGAAAGAAGTTGACGTGGTGGAGTGGGCAAGTCAAGTATCGCAACAATTGGTCTGTGGTGTTCGTACGGTGATACGGCCAATTTGTGCAGTGTGCCAGTGTTAAACAAAAACAATACTTTGCAGTTCCAGCTCCCTATTACACAGATGGCTGCGTATACGACCCAGCAGCTAGCAGACATGCATCTCATGTATGGGGAGGCACGTGGTAATAGCCGTGAGGCAAGGCGTCTTTATGGAGAACGCTTTCCACATAGACGTTTACCGTCTCACACCTTCTTTCAGGTAGTGGACAGTCGACTGCGTGAAACAGGGTCAGTGTTACCACCGCGACAAGAAGTTGGAAGACCCCGAAGTGTACGCACACATCAGTTTGCAGAAGATGTGTTAACAGCGGTCGCAGAACATCCTGGCACCAGTACGCGAGTGCTCGCTCGGGCACGAAACACGTCTCATGTGAATGTTTGGCGAGTATTGTCAGATGAAGGAATGCACCCTTTTAAACTGCAGAAAGTACAAGAACTGTTACCTCGTGACTTTCGCCCTCGTATGGAGTTTTGCCAATGGTTGTTGCATCAGCTGGACACAAACCCTCACTTCGGGGCAAACGTATTGTGGACAGATGAAGCCATTTTCACCAGGATGGATGTCTTCAATAGTAGAAACAGTCATGTATGGGACTTTGACAACCCACATGCACTTTTTGTGGCCCATCACCAGCACAGGTTTTCAGTGAATGTGTGGTGCGGGATAGTACATGATCATTTAATTGGACCATACATTCTCCCTGTTCGCCTGAATGGTCGCACGTATCATGCATTTCTTAGTGAGGGTTCTGCCTGAACTGTTGGAGACCGTACCTTTGGCACTGCGGCAAGAAATGTGGGTACCAACACCGATGGTGCACCAGCTCATTTCGATCGTAATGTACGACATTTCCTGCATGACGTGTTTCGCAATAGGTTCATTGGTAGGGATGAGCCTGTGCCTTGGCCACCGAGGTCGCCAGATCTCAACCCTCTCGATTTTTTCTTCTGGGGAGAAATGAAAACCCTCGTATACCACACACCTGTCACATCAGCTGAGGACCTCGTTGCTCGCATCAACGTCGCCGCCGCGACGGTAGCAGATACACCTGGCTTGTTTGCTCGTACTCGACAATCCTTGATTCGTCGCTGTCATCTCTGCGTAGAAGTAAACGGCAGACATTTTGAAAACCGTCTGTGATTATTGCCCTCGGCAAATACCAGTGAGAACACTTTTGGTATTGCTCCCCACCCCCTTTGTGTGGTGAAAGTGACATCTTCAGTTGGTGTACAGTGACACGGACTGTCTGTGCGTAAGATATTGTAGCATTTGTTGTTTGTTGTGTGTGTGTGTGTGGGGGGGGATATTACGCAGTTGTCGCGTGTAAAAATACACGTTGTCGCAATCATCTGATATTGTGTTTTTCTTTCCCTCCTCCTGTCTCTCGTATGCCACATGACATGATTCGTTCATTCCTCGCGTGTAACTGGGGTATGCAACCGTGCTCAACTTTTCGGATTTTGTGTTCGGTGGTCATGTTTTGATGTTTGAGGTCGGATGTGTTGTCTTGAACGCATTTCTCATTGTCACGGTCCTTCTTGCTGCGTTACATACCTTTTCCATGCATTGTTGTTGCTGGAAATCCCCAATTCCTTTGAGGACTCCATTGCGCATGCGTGCAGTGAACTTTTCATAGTGACTTCCGGACTGAGCACATACGATTCCTTATTGATTCCCTTGGAACCGCCTCTATCTGTGATAGTATTCGTCCCAGTTAGGTGTGACGTTCACTTTGTCACCTTTTGCGAGGCTCCTATCTCGGAAACGAAGCCTCAGTCGTAAAAATGGAACTTAGACTTTTTGCTTGTTTTCGTGTGAGGAATCACCTCCCAAGCGTTGTAAACGACCTTTAGAAACACCCTGTATATATATATAGAAGAATATAGAAGATAGATAGATTACATACTGACAAATGTGGACAAAAAATTACAACAAAAAGTGCTAAATATTAATAACCACTTACTGTAATAGTTTTTTACATGATACAGAGTACAAAACATTTCCAAAATTTATACTTGTACTACAGTATAACAAACCGAAGCGTTGCATGATCCACAACACATCTAAAACGTGAAACAAAAACGACCAGAGCATGGTGGTGATCACATCACCTCCAGTATGATCGATAGACAATGTGTGGCGCCTTACTACACAGTGGCTTTAGCGTGCATGGAAAATGTAACCTTTTCTAGTAACAAAATAAGTTTCCCTTCGATGGATATTATTTCGCGTGATTTGTATGTTGATTGATTGAGGTCATTTTACGTCGCATTTCTGCCAATTTTGGCTAATCGCGACGATAAGGATGAGTGACGATATGATGAAATTGATGAAGGGATTCTAAATAAAAACCTACCCATGCCCTGGCCGGGATTCTAACCCATGAATTCTCTCGTTGCAACACGCCATAGTAACCACTACGCCACGGAGGTCCGAGATTCAAATGCTCAATACAACATATGTTGGTTGATTTCGTGTTTTAAGTCCACTTTTCGCACAGATAGGCTAACCATGACCATACCTTCAGTTCAGAGTGGGATGCGAACCACTGTGTCATGTGCCTCCACGCGTAATCGAACCCGGGACCTCTTGAATACAAGGCGACGACGTTACCATTACGCCAACGCCATCTACAATCTATAAGGTTTGCCCATAAAAAAAACGAACTTTCATTTTTAGGAAAGAAAACAAGTAAGTACCTTCAAATGACTTTAGCACCTTCAAAATAATCACCAGCGTTTGTACAGGTCTTGGAAACACTGTTGATAGTCATTGACAGTAAGTGTTCACAAAATACGAGTAACATTTAATTTAATGTCCGCGACGTCGTCAAATAATCGCCCTTTCATAGCCATCTTAAGCTTGGGATAAAGGAAAAATCAGCAGGCGATAAGTCCGGAGAATATGGAGGGTGATTGATCACTGTCACTGAATGCTTAGCAAGGTATTGTTGTACAGACAATGCGGTATGAGGATGAGCATTATCGTGTAACAGAAACCATTGGCCAGAATCATAGAGGTCCTTCCTAACCCGCTTCATCCTGTTTCTGAGTCGACCAAGCACTTCCATATAATACCACTGATTGTTTGGTTTTCAGGGACAAATTCATGGTGGATCAATCCTTGGGAATCAAAAAAATGCGATCAGCAGCACCTTTGTCTTCGATTTCGACATCCGTGTTTTTTTCTTTACGGGCGAGAACTGTCCTTTCCACTGCGCACTCTGTCTTTTTCATAATGCTGCATCACCATACACTGCCCGTATCATCTGTAACGTTTCGGTAAACGATTTACCCAATTTGTAACAAAACTTTATGCTGTAACGTTGTTCGATCTTGGTGCGTGTATTTTGTACGCCGCCTGCACACGACCTGCATCTGACGCACGCTTGCCCCGATACCGACTGCCTGTAACAGGTTGAAACATGCACTGACGGGAAGTTTAGATTTAGCTCCTTGCAGTGTTGCCAGAATACGGTACCTTTTTATTTGGTTTGGTTCTGTAAGCCTTTTTTTTGTGTGTGTGATTTCTTATCTATACATGCACAAGACATACAAACACGTAGGTTCAAATTAAACAATATAACTTTATTGCCTGGAAGCCATTCACGTACATCTTACACACAGTTACTATAACAACCAATCAATAACATGCTATAGAATACAAATTCTTCTTCTTCCTCTTATCATGCGCCTATCATCTCCTCCTGGAGTCTCTTTTTTGTTTTAAGTGCTGGTCTCACCGTATCTATCAGGAGGTCTCCTAAGTCTATTCGATCTTCTGATTGGTGTGTGCCCAGCGTCTGTATATGGTTGGTTTTGGTTATCTATTCCCTCTGCATCCTCCGGCTGTCCTTCTGGTATCGATTCATGGTTTGGATCAGGTAGATCTGTTGATGAGGGGTTTGGTTCACACTCACGTTTTCGTAGCCACCTGACGTGTACCGTTCGTGTCGATCCGTCGAACAACTGCACTTTATATATCAGGCTGTTGCCAACTCTAGACAATACCATCCCTGGTACATGCTTGGGCGAATTTACCTTCGGGGTCTGCACCCAGACTGGATCATTCGGAAGATATGCAAGATAAGTTTTGTCAAGTCTCTTCCTCTGTACTCGGCCCCACCGTGATCCAAGAAATGGTGGGCGATCCACTCGCCTTTCCCGTTCAGTCATATATTTATGTCTCTTGTATCGCAGTTGGTCACTTTCCCTTGATTCATCATCCTTATCTCCCATTGCCTGTGTTCGAATTCCAGCTCTCTCTTCTCTCGCCTTCTGAGCCAACTGCCTCAGATGCTCTTCTTTCTTCTCCTTTTCTTTTTGGTCAAGTTTCTTCTCCAGCTGTACTCTCAAACCTTCACTTTCCGGTATTTTAGTATTAATATCTGCGTCATCATTTTGTTCGGACCCCGTATTTGTGAACAATGTGTTACATTGTGCTAACAAGTTCCTCCAACCTGGATGAATACTGTCGAGCCATGAACGTCCAATCAACGGATAACGGAGATCTTCTTCACACAATATCACCGGTAATTTATACAATACATCATTCAATGATAAATCAATGAAAGCTTGACCTTTCAACTTCAACGTATTATTATTCACACCTCGTAACGTTAGTGAAGTAAATTGTGTTCGCCTATGTGGAAACAATTGTTTGAAAGACTTGTTATTAAACAGAGTAACCGTAGATCCAGTATCTAGTTCACATTGTACAATTCGCTTATCAATACACAAATCAACTACGCACGGTTCTGCTGACACAAGAACATTAGTGCCATCTATAGCTTGTGCTCTTGGCTTGAAACTAACACTCCTTGCTTTTGAACGAGTGAGTGTTGCATCTTCCACTTGTGAAATGTCTGTGCTTGATGAAATAGTGCAAGTATTATGTTCTGGCGGATGAGAATCATTAACTTCAACGTGCAATAAAGACAAACCATGAAATTCATTATGTATGCTTTGTTCACCAACAATAGCGTCTAAAGGTTTAACATTAGACTTAAAAGTTTGATCCGAGGTAATTGTCTCACTCGTAAGTTTATGGTTCTTTTTCCTAAACTTGCATTTTACATGCCAATGACCTTTCTTTTTGCAAAATGAACATATCGAATATTTTGCTGGACAATGTCCAAGATCATGCCTTCTGGAGCATCTATCACATTCTTCAGTGCTTTTATTACTTTTATCCCGAGGAGTAACAAAGTTCTTTTTGCTTGCTTGTGAGGACTGGAAACATGGTTTAAATTTCTGTGTCCCAGCAAATGCAACTACATTAGAACTACATTCCTTTTCACGATGTGCGAACGTTTGTGTTTCCCGTTCAATTAATTCCATTTGAAGCACAATATCTTGACATTTTGCTGGAGTCAATGTAGGTTCAGATAGTAATTTCTTTCTAATGGTGTCAGACCGAACGCCTACAATTATTTGCTCTACAATGGCTTCCTGTAAGTACTGGTCAAAACTACATTTTAGTGCTTGTTCCTTAACACGTACCATAAATCGTGTTGCATTCTCACCACTTTCCTGCGTACATTGCCTGAACTTAAAACGTTCCACATATTTGTTTATTTTCTGGACATAATGTTTAAGTAGATTATCCCTGAGGGTCGAATACGATTGCCGTTCGACTGGTTTAGGTGCTAGGATAGTCTTCAGCACTTTGAATGTTTCAGGTCCTATAACTGCGATCAGTATGGGTACCTTCCTGGCTTCATTAACATCATGAGCCAAACAAGACTGTTCAAACCTCGTTAAATAATCTTCTATTTCTTCCGAATCTGGCCGGAACTCAGAGAATAAATTCAAACCGAACATATTCATAATTGTGGTCAACTAAATATCACGATATCGTAAACACAATCCGTATCACACTGATTTGAATTTGCCTTGTACAATTATTGTAAATAATACACAAACCGTGTAATCTTGGTTCTTACCGTAGAAATTGATCAAGCCGACACAATTTCTCCTTGCATAAACCTATGCTGGAATGATGATCGTCGCGTACTCTTCGTGACGTCTTCATCCATACTTGTTCTTACGAAGAATCACCAAGAATATCCTGTACGACTGCGCCATAGATGTAAGCCTTGTTTTGTTGTGTGTGTGTTCTAATCTATACATGCACAACACATACAAACACGTAGGTTCAAATTAAACAATATAACTTTATTGCCTGGAAGCCATTCACGTACATCTTACACACAGTCACTATAACAACTAATCAATAACATGCTATAGAATACAAATTCTTCTTCTTCCTCTTATCATGCGTCTATCAGGTTCTTTTTTTTTTGACAGTTCGGTTTCTTTATGGGCGGACCTTGTATATTCCAAAGCCATTAATTACAGCATACAAATACCTAGAATGTGGTTTAGAATGTGAATGATAATTTTGGAACGGCATCCTACTAAAGTCCAACGGTCTTAGCATCACTGATTCCATATCTCGGCTTTCAACGTAATTGTATTTCCAGAACATATAATTTCCTCAGTACTAGCGGAAGAGAAATCACGTAATCTCTTTATTTTCAGTTTCCTTCTCTGCTGATATATATTTCCTGCGAGTGCTTCTGGGGGTAAAAATATCTGGAACTCCATTTGCGCTAATAGATCCTGACGAAGTTATCTGCGTTTCTCCGGAAATAAATCCAATTTGATCAGAATAACTTCTTTCCTTGAGGTTGACGTTTTCCGAGTTGTTTCAGGGATTGTTTTCTAGCGGATGATTGTTCCCGGATCTACTACGTGGTCTGTTGAAATGTTGAGCGTGATATCGTTCCGCAGGAGAAGGGAAGGATCGTTACTAGACAGACCTTCGTTAAGTTTTAAAGCTTGGATCGTCAATGTGCTTGTTAGTAATATTTACTAAAGCATTGTACACAGTCTTCGAAAATAACTGATGCGCTCTCGGAGATTAAATGTAGGAAAGGTACACAGCCTATCTTGCAAAACACGACACGAGAACGGCGACTGATGGAGAGGAGAAACAGTCCAGCCCTTCGAGATGAGATAAGAAAGAGTGCGGCCCTTCGAGATGAGATAAGAAATATTGCGGCCCTTCGAGATGAGATAAGAAATATTGCGGCCCTTCGAGATGAGATAAGAAATATTGCGGCCCTTCGAGATGAGATAAGAAATATTGCGGCCCTTCGAGATGAGATGAGAAAGAGTGCGGCCCTTCGAGATGAGATGAGAAACAGTCCAGACCCTTCGAGATGAGAAAGAGTCCAGCCCTTCGAGATGAGATGAGAAAGAGTGCGGCCCTTCGAGATGAGATAAGAAAGAGTTCAGCCCTTCGAGATGAAATAAGAAAGAGTGCAGCCCTTCGAGATGAGATAAGAAACAGTGCAGCCCTTCGAGATGAGATAAGAAACAGTGCAGCCCTTCGAGATGAAATAAGAAAGAGTTCAGCCCTTCGAGATGAGATAAGAAAGAGTTCAGCCCTTCGAGATGAGATAAGAAACAGTGCAGCCCTTCGAGATGAGATAAGAAAGAGTGCGGCCCTTCGAGATGAGATAAGAAAGAATGCGGCCCTTCGAGATGAGATGAGAAACAGTGCAGCCCTTCGAGATAAGAAAGAGTGCAGCCCTTCGAGATGAGATAAGAAAGAGTCCAGCCCTTCGAGATAAGAAAGAGTCCAGCCATTCGAGAAAGAGTTCAAACCCTTCGCGAGAAGAAACAGTCCAGACCCTTCCAGATAATTAATTGAGTTGGTGTTTTTAATTCCACTTTGATCACAGTAAGACTAATCGGGACTAGACATACAGTTTAAAGTGGGATCCAACGCACTATGTGCCTCCACCGTGTATCGAACTCGGGACCTCTTGATTACAAGACGACGACCCTGCCACTGCACCTTCGGGAAGGCACCCCTTCCAGATAAGAACGAATGCAGACCCTTCTAAATGAGACCGAGAGTAGACCCTTCTAGACCACACCAAGAGATGTTCCTTCGAGTCCAGACCGAGAGAAAATCCTTCGAGACGAAACCGTGAGCATGCTCTTCCAGACCAGACCCATCGAGACCAGAGATAGAAAACCCTTCCAGACCAGACCGAGAAAGAGACTTTTCGACACCAGACCGATAAAAGATTAGGATCAGAATAGACATCGTCTTTACTACAGAATCCGTACAGTTGAGAACATGAAAGTTCACGAGCAAACAGAGAATCACATGCGGTGGAAGCGGCATTGAGAAAAACACATGCAATCATGTGAAAAATTGCTAACAGAGGGCGAAGCGAAGGATGAGGCAAGGCTGCACTTGATAACAGGTTACTGGGTACCCACTGGGGTCCAAGCGGAGGAGATGAAATGGGGGAGAGAAACACAAGTAATCAAGAACTCGCCAAATAAGACGGAAGAAGGGCGAAAGTAGATAACTGAAATTCAGTATTAGAATACCAAAATATGTTTACATAGTACGATATATATGTATAGAGTCACACTCAATGGGAAAGCATGCATCTTTGACATAGTAAGAGTACGAGGGTCACTATTTATATTTTGAGTCTAACAATGAAAAAACAGGAATTTGGCATTGAAAACTGCTTTATTGTTTTTCGAAGTATTCTCCTTTATGGTAAATACACTTTTTCATTCGTTCGAACCATTTGTCAAAGCAGTTTTTCCAATCTTCTTGAGACACCTCCATAATATGGTTTTTGAATGCATCAACGGCGTCTTCCGCCGACGAAAATCGTTGTCCACGCAATTTATTCTTGACATTCGGGAACAAGAAGAAGTCATTGGGTGCCAAATCAGGACTGTACGGCGGATGACCCATCAATTCGATTTTTTGACTGTTCATAAAGTCGGTTGTTAGACGAGATGTTTGTTTGTTTTAAATATTTGACCGAAGACCTCTGGCAAACAAATTGTTGTGTACCATTCAGAGTTGACCGTTCTACGTTCCTCTAAAGGTACAGTTGCCACATGACCAGTTTTCCCGAAAAAACAGGCGACCATTTGTTTCGATGTGCTTCGAGCGCGAACAACTTTTGTTGGATTGGGTTCATCTTGAAACACCCACACAGTCGACTGCTGTTTACGTTCCGGCTCATATGCATATATCCACGATTCGTCACCTGTTACAATCTTATATACGTCTTTTGAAGCACCACGATTGTATTTATTGAGCATTTGTTTGCACCAATTGACGCGAGCGTCTTTTTGAGTTTTTGTCAAATTGTGTGGGATCCAACGAGAACATACCTTTCTCACAGCTAAATGATCATGTAATATTTTATATATGCTGGTGGAACTGATGCCTATGGTTGCCTCAATCTCACAGTATGTCACATGACGATCTTGCAGTATTAGGTTTTGCACAGCATCAATGTTTTCTTGAACAACAACTGATTTTGGACGACCTTCGCGAATCTCGTCGGTGAGCGAATGGCGGCCACGATTAAATTCGTTATACGAGCGTTTCGCAGTGGCAAAGGATGGGGCTTCATCGCCAAATGTGGAAGTAAGTTGATCGATGCACTCTTGTCTTGATAATCCACGTCGAAAATCGTAAAAAATCATCGCACGAAAATGTTCACGAGTTAATTCCATGTTATTGTTGTCGCGCAATCTCCAAGGCAACATGAACAACAGAAATGAAGCTATTGACAAAACATTTGAACTACGTGATGGTCAATAATGCCAGACGATTCCGTGCAAACGTCAAATCGCGCCTAACTTCAATCAGTGTTGCCAAGGCTCAAAATATAAATAGTGACCCTCGTATGGTATAGTGAAAACACATTTCTTCAAATTCACAGGAGAAACTACTTACGGAACTGAGTTTCTGTAGACTTTTGGAAGCTCGTGGAAGTGTTTTCTCCCTTCGTTCAATTTATTCGGCCGGTAAATCATGTATTTCTCGACATAAATGTATCTCCGATGCAAGATAGCTCTTGCCACCATTACGGTCGACTACGTGAATCAAATGTTCCGTGCGTTCGATTATGTAACCCCCTGTTAGTGTTGCAACCACGCGGTAGTTTTACAAGATGACGTGCGAGCGTTTTTTTTTCAAATTTAATTTTCTGTTTGCCTAACCTAACTGAACCTAACCTAACCTTCCGTGAATGGTTTGTGGATCAATTTTCGCTTAAAAACCTTCTGTGAATAGTTTGTGCGGCATTTTTCGGTTAATACGTTTGAAAACACTGCATATCAGCTGACGATAGACAACATGAGTCAAGATTTGCCCGCCATATTGTGTGCAACGAAAGCGAATTAGCAACGAACAATAAATACTTGTAATGTGAAAAATTACGCTTTTTTCAGTGAAAAAAGCAAAATCCCACGTTCAAAAATGTTCCGCTATGCATAACAGGTAAGTACAAATGTAAATAATTAGGAAATAAACGAGTGAAATGTGTTTTCACTATACCATACTGTTACCCTTTGATATTATTGAATGACCTGCAATGAACTGTTAATACATCTTCATATGCACGTCTTGGGAGGGGAAGGGGCCCCCTTCCCGAGAAAGAATAGCAATACGCAACAGAAAATAATAGTCTGAATCCAAGAGGACAAATTTGACTAATGACTCGCTTAAAACTCAGGATAAATGAGAGAAATTACGTTACGAAAAAGTCTATGCAGATCCATTCTGCTTAGTTCCCAGCGAGATTACGAGAGGATCACTTACAGAAACGAGATCTTCCATTTTTCATCCGGTTTTAACTCCGGGAATCCCTTAAGTGACAGCTGGAATTAAGATTTAATTAAAACGATTTCCCCTCACAATTTTGAACTTTAAAGCCGTATTCCCAGCATCTTCCTCCAGTGGAAGGATATTATTCTCTTTACTCCACCTCGATCATTAGACAATCGATACGGAAAGATTTCGAGAAATCGAAGAGGACAATTCGACTCTCGTTGCTTGACTACAATTAAACTATGGTTCTTGTCGCGTAACTTCCTAGCTTGGATCAACAAACCTTGACACGTATTGTAATGCCACGGAATACGAGACTAGCTCGAGAGGACGGGTCTACACGCAATAGGGGAGGTAGGTACAAACATGCACGAAACAAGCATGTATCTTTCAGATCAAGATTTCGTTTGGTTTGTTTATTATCGTAGGCTTGATTGGTTGGTTCAGACAGGCTCTAATATATGGGTACAGTGTTGCCAGCAGCTTTTCTCCGGAGGGCGGCATCAAACGAATCATAGATGGCAGCACGCGGTAGAAATATTAGGATTGCAGATTATGGTAACAAGGCGCACGCGAATTTAATGAAAGTGTTTGACGAACTGAAATTAATTGTGCTTACATAAATTTATGAACTGAGATAAACAATGGAGATGGATAAAGGCGAGATATAGAAATGATCGACAAGTACAACATATGTGATTGTATGTAAAGATTAATGAAGTTGAAAAGCTATTACAATTACAACGTAGGATCAGTGATCGGTTAGTTCATATGAACTTTCCAGCCTGATCATTACCAGTGCTTAGTTAGAGATCGGTTAGTTCATTAACTGTCCAGCCTAATTATTGCCTATTTTTGTGGGAGCAGGAAAAGGTTTATTATAAATCCATTTTGCCTTGACTCATCCTACTCAACAGGTCGCTAGGTGCCGTGGCTTGTCGCGAGTTTATAGTTTCCTGGAGATGAGGCCTTGCTCGAAAGGTTTATTATCCATTACAACCCCTTACGTCTGATATGTAATTAAATTAAGTGAATTTAGGTTTAATTCATTATCTTTTTAATAATGAGAATCAATAAAATACTATTATAGCATCTGGAGCAAGCGAACATAGAGAAGTCTCTGTGCAAGTAGTGACGCAAGACGGCTCTATCAATGAACACATGAGAGGGAACGGGATTGCGTGAAGGGGGAAGTGACCGCTGTTACTAGCCTTTGCAGCAGCGTGTACTGCTTCGCTTTGCCTACTCGATTTCCTCCCCTTCTCTACTGCTATGCGCAGCCTTTCTCCAGAGATAGCCGAAACAGAGTGTAGGCTTCCTACAACATATTTGTAGATGACATCATCAATGAAACTTTCTGTGGGTTTATCCCGCTCAGCAGTTGGCACCTTCCCTGATCTATAATATTTCTCAATTTAGCAGTTACCAAAACGGACTATATTTTAAATACGGTCATTTTTTTAACTTTTAATTATAAAGAGGACATAATCGGTGCTTATTATTACGATAAATCCACAAGAAGTACGTTTCATGGCATGTTACGCCTCTTTAGGCTAATCATGAAGATGAAGATGAAATCGATAAAACTGATGAAGAGACACAAAGGAATGAATACCCGTGCCTAAGCCAGAGAACCAACCAAAAACAGTTACTGCCCATACTTTTAAATCGTATGTAAAGTGACTACCTATCGTAGTCTGTTGGATTGTACGTAGTTCATTTCGTTGCAAAGAGATGGCAGCACTTTTCCTTTGCTCGTAATTGTCTTTAGATTAGAATATTGATGAAGATTGCAGTCAGATGATAAGCTCTAAATCTTACGGACTTAAAACTGTCCTTTAGGTCTACGAGTTGTAAACGCATTGAAGCTTACGCAAAGTGCATTCCCGTTATTTCCAAACATCGCGACAACGAAGATTATTGATAAATTGATGCGTTGTGTCCTAATTGCGAACGACGCCAAAATCGTCCTAATTGCGAGCATATAAACGTGAGAAATAATTTCATGTCCTAATTACGAACACATGAAACTGAAAAACATGTTTTCAAAAACAGATAAGGTAGTGATGCAGAGTGACAGCTGGTTTGTCTAACAACAATAGCCAACCTGATTGATTTATCATGGTAAATCCCTCCAAGGTCATTTCACGCTTTCAGTCTGTCCACGTAATCTGACTTTCATTCGTGTGTTAATATATATAAAGCCCCAATCCCACCACTCACTCACTGACTCACTGACATAAATGTTCTCCATGAAGGAAGCCCCGGACGCGAAAAACGCCCGATTACGACCCCCCATGAAATCGTCCCGAAAGGCCGAGAAAATTAAGAAATCGCTTACTTTGCCCTTCCTTAAGGGTGAAAATGCCCTTTTCTCACGTCCTTAGCAACCGTTGCCACGGGCATTTCTTTCGCACACATTGTTTCCTTCAATTCTTAATTGTCGAGATACATTATATTTCTCACAGATCAATAGCACACAGATGAATCAACTCCTGGCTTTGAAAAGGTGCCTGAAACAAGGGTGACATCTACATAATAAGGAGTTTCAGCCCAGATACAATTACGTATATATATTGGTAAACTCAATGTGTAAATATCTGCATAGTGCTTGTTTCAACTAAATGTCCAATATATATATAGCCCCAATCCCACCACTCACTCACTGACATAAATGTTCTCAATGAAGGAAGCCCCGGAGGCGAAAAACGCCCGATTACGACCCCCCATGAAATCGTCCCAAAAGGCCGAGAAAATTAAAAAAATCTGTCAATCGGCCCTTCCTTAAGGGTGAAAATGCCCTTTTCTCACGTCCTTAGCAACCGTTGCCACGGGCATTTCTTTTGCACACATTGTTTCCTTCAATTCTTAATTGTCGAGATACATTATATTTCTCACAGATCAATAGCGCACAGATGAATGAACTCATGGTTTTGAAAAGGTGCCTGAAGCAAGGGTGACATCTACATAATAAGGAGTTTCAGCCCAGATACAATTACGTTATACTCAATGCGTAAATATCTACATCGTGCTTGTTTTAACTAAATGTTTAGGGGGTATAATGACATGCAATTCCTTAGAGCTTGCCGTGCCTGTTGTTGTCCATGGAAACGGACGTTGCTAGGGAACTTAAAGAAAGTTTATTTTCACCCCGGAAGCTACTGTAATGGAATTATGCTAGACTTTTCGATTTTCAAAATACGAGCATCAGCATTTATTACAGAGGCAAGGTAGGGATTTGAGGGGAATGACGGAAAACAGTTATTATCCAATTACGTTCAAAAATGTGAAAATAACAAAATATGTAAATATTGAATTTTCAATTTAGTCGCTATTCAATTCGTTTATGCAAAACATCCAACTACTTATCTTGAAACGGTTATTACTTACTCAGTTCATTATTAAGAAAATATACAATAATATTTTGAATATTTGTACTTTATGAGAGCCCAAACACACATAAAGTTACTTTCTAAACTTTACAAATTAGTGAACTTGTACACATGTTCCCCATCATCCAATATAACATGCAGACATTTTCAAAGTCATTAAGGTCATTGAGGAACCCCATCTATAACGTGATTGCGAGCACAACGTGGCCGAAGGTCACGCATGCGAGCGTACAAGACGTGGCCAAATGCCACGTCGAAAGTACGCGAGTCCAATCCAATATATATAAAGCCCCAATCCCACCACTCACTCACTGACTCACTGACATAAATGTTCTCCATGAAGGAAGCCCCGGACGCGAAAAACGCCCGATTACGACCCCCCATGAAATCGTCCCAAAAGGCCGAGAAAATTAAAAAATCTCTCAATCGGCCCTTCCTTAAGGGTGAAAATGCCCTTTTCTCACGTCCTTAGCAACCGTTGCCACGGGCATTTCTTTTGCACACATTGTTTCCTTCAATTCTTAATTGTCCAGCTACATTATATTTCTCACAGATAAGTAACACACAGATGAATCAACTCCTGGTTTTGAAAAGGTGCCTGAAACAAGGGTGACATCTACATAATAAGGAGTTTCAGCCCAGATACAATTACGTATATATTGTTATACTCAATGCGTAAATATCTGCATCGTGCTTGTTTCAACTAAATGTTTAGGGGGTATAATGACATGCAATTCCTTAGAGCTTGCTGTGCTTGTTGTTCACCATGGAAACGGACGTTGCTAGGGAACTTAAAGAAAGTTTATTTTCACCCCGAATGCTACTGTAAGGGAATTATGCTAGAGTTTTCGATTGATTGATTGATTGATTTGGTGTTTTAGGTCCACTTTGTGCACAGTATTAGAGTTTTCGAATTTTAAAATGTAAGCATCAGAATTCATTTGCTGGTACGCTTGGGAGTGTCATAGAGGACCCACTTTTCGTCACCAGCGAGAAAGCGATCAAATATGGGTGTGTTCAGGAGCCGAGTGAGCAAGGACGAACAGGCTGTCACTCGTTGTTCCTTGTTGGCTGCCGACAACATGTGGGGTACCCACTTGCTTAACTTGTATGACTTCCCTATCCCATGCAGGTGCAGTCTGACTGTTTCAGCGGAAACATGGAACCTTTCTGCAAGTTCATCACACGTTAGACCACTGTCCTCCTCGATGGCTGCTTTCAGGGCCTCGTCATCCAACACATGTGGTCGTCCACTGCGAGGTTCATCCGAAAGGCTCACATCTCCCGAACGGAATTTCTGGAACCAATGCCTGGCAGTGCGTTCGATCACGGCATTCTCCCCTAATGCCTCGAAAATGCAGCGACTTGATGCGGCAGCGGACAGACCCACTTTAAGTCATACAGATACCTTCATTTCTCTTCCACACTGGACGAGCTGTGACTGCTGTGTGTGCGCAACGTGCCTGTATTACTGACAGTCGATGGTCATACTAACTCCCGATCGCTTGGCAGGCACGTGCGTCATTTCGTTTCCCCTCTGTGAGCGCATGATTAATGGGACGTCAAAAACGGCAAGAACTTTTTTGGTTACCTTGTATTAATGTATTTGAGTTTAAGGAATAGTATTGCTATATTTATAAAGTTATAAAGCTAAATGGATGGATACTTCATCTTCCAATACGTATTTAAGCTTATATGACCAGAACTTAAGAGGTCAATACAAAACATCTTACCCCAGAACAGAACATCGTAGTTGATAATTATGACATTTATGCTTTTACTGAAACCTGGATGAAAGATAATCAAACTTATTTTGATAATTTATTGGATGATTATGCAGTCTTAAGAAAATATAGGTTAAAAGTTAAGGGTGGTGGCTGTGCTTTTCTTATCAACTTGAACCTTAAATATGAATGAGTAGATATTAAATTTGACAGTGTAGAGTGTTTGTGGATCAGGGAAACGATAGGTAATGGCATTCCTATACTCATAGGCCTGAACTATATCGCTCCTGGTTCAGATACGCAATTGTTCAATGACTATTTTGATATTATCATTGAGAAGTTTATAGGTAGAAAAGAAAAGGTAATTATACTTGGTGATTTTAACACTCATGTCAACTGGAAGTTTGTTGGAAGGGGTATCCCACAGGTTAAGCCATCTTTAAATGATATGAAAATTTTAGAGTTGTGTGACTTTCTTGAATGTAAACAGTTCTGTAAGCCTTACAATTCAAACAATCCATTTTCTACACTGGATCTCTTCATCACTGATATTGTAAATATTGAACTTAATTATTCAATTCCTCCTGTGTCCAAGGTTGATATATATCATCCTCCGTTTTTAGCGAATCTACCTTTTCATGTCCCTCACACAAGTTCTGATAAATCATCAGAATCAGGCCAGTTTTTTAGATATGATTTTAAGCAATGTAATTTTCTTCAACTTTATAAAGATCTTGAAAATAAGGTATCCTTCATAGATACCAGCCTAGATTTAGATTCATTAGTAGAACTTTTGCATTTATCTGTTGTGCAGGTCATTAATTATAATGTGCCAACTAGAAAGTCTGTCAATCAAAAATTCACATCCCCTTGGCTCACCACTGAAATTAAAATATTGCTAAAAATATATATTATTATAAATATTTTGAGACAAAAAAAAACATTTCTTGGTTTCTGAAATTTGTGTCTATTAGGAAATCAGTAAAGAAGAATATAAGAAAAGCAAAATTTAATTATTACAATGATTTAAAATTTTGTTTTATACATGACAAAAACTCATTTTAAAAAAAGTGAAATCTTCAACTTCCAGTGTTTCTTGTATCCTGGATCCTGTTAACGGTATTTTAACTGGAAAACAAAATATAGCTGATACATTATGTGAAATGTTCAAAAAGATTTTTTCTCTTCCTTCAAATGGTAATTATGCAAATAAAGAGTGGTCTACTATGCCAATATTTCCTCCAGTTATTGATGAAAAGGAAATCTTAGATGCTTTTCGTAAACTTAAACCCAGAAGTGATTCCGGCATTCAACGCATCCCTAATTATATTTTCAAGGGTTGCAGTAATTTACTTGCTCCTGTTTTGTGCAGCATCTTCAACAGGTCTCTATCAAGTGGTACATACCCTAAAATGTGGAAAGAAGTAACGATTATTCGTATCCCAAAAGCGAGAGGAAACACTGAGATATCTAATTTTACACCTATTTCAATTATTAATATTTTTAGTAAGTTGTTTGAATAAGTTGTTTTCAAATCACTCTATTTTAATTTTAAGAATAAGATTAGTATCAACTAACATGGATTTATGGCTGGGAGATCAATAAGTACAAATCATTCAGTATTCTTAACGGACATCTCTCAGGCCTTTAGCAATAGACACCAATTACATGCTATCTATCTAGATCTGTCTAAGGCTTTTGATTCTGTGAACCATAAAGCATTGGTTGCTAAACTTAGCAACTATGGTTGTGCACCGATTTATTGTAACTGGTTTAGTAATTATCTTAGGCACACATTATTTAAAGTCAGGTTTCAAAATGCTCTTTCCAAACCTGGTTTTATGAACAAAGGCGTACCTCAAGGGTCTCCCCTGGGTCCCCTTTTGTTTATTTTATTTCTAAATGATATAGAAGATGTTCTAAAGCATTCGAAGTGTCTTTTTTATGCTGATGAATTTAAGCTGTATGCAGTTATTAATGATGTAAATGACCATTATAAACTACAAACGGACATAAATGCAATTAAGAAGTGGTTAGATGATAATCAATTCTCTATCAACTTGTCTAAGTCAGTTGCAATGACCTTCTCACGCAAGAGACAGCACTCCTGCTGCAATTATAACATACACAATGTGAATCTTAGTCTTGTAGAAGATGTTAAGGATCTTGGAGTTTCTCTTGACACGAAACTTAGCTTTAAGGTGCATCTTAATCATATGGTGTCAGCAAGTAGAAAACTGACAGGTTGGGTCATAAACAAATGGCAAGGTCTGAACAACCTCCACCTTCTCTCAGTTATGTACATGGCATTTGTCAGACCCATTTTGGAATTCAGTTCTGTGAAATGGAATTTTTTCCTGTGGTGTTGAAAACAGTGATATCATTGAGAATATACAAAATGAATTTCCATGGCAAATTTTCTAGACGATATTGTTTCACGTGATTTTCCACGAGAAGTCGTCACAGTTATATCATTAGTAGCTCTAGACAGTAAAGTTTCGCGTCAATTTCTGTAACATTTTCATGGTCTCTGTTCTGTGAACTTGTAAGACAAATTTCCTTCTTCAGAACAGAACGAGGTTCAATGACTTCTTTATCTTCCTGATTTTATGTCATGTTCCTGTTTCCAGAAGATTGGACATTTCAGGGCCGGCTGTACTGTGCTCCTCATCAAAGACGTCGAGATCTAATTTTCTCAGCGGAGCTTGTATCGGAGACGGTCATTTCGCTTGGTGT
The DNA here is from genome assembly GCF_977018435.1 of Lepisma saccharinum. Lineage (NCBI taxonomy): Eukaryota > Metazoa > Arthropoda > Insecta > Zygentoma > Lepismatidae > Lepisma > Lepisma saccharinum. Next base: position 18,334,979 of record NC_139250.1, on the reverse strand, counting down.
AAGGTCTTCCCTCCAGCGCTGGAATTTCTCCATCTCCTGGAGAAGCTTTTCAGCTAAATGGGCCTCCGTTGACGACCCCTTTCTGGAGACTACTGACCCCTCATTTTCCAGGGCGAAGTGCTGATGTTCGACTGCTGCGTCTCGCAAGGAAGGGACTTGGGTATTTTGGCGATGCTTTCCTTCGAGTAGAGAAAGGTCCTCCGCTTTTCCCATCTATCTCATGCTGGATAAAAGTGCTCTGGAGAAAGTATCAACCGGATGTCACCAACACTTAGGTACGCAAACCAATTAGAGCAGTTTTAGTGGATTTTTTCTGTGAAGTACAAATGAAAAGTTGACTGAAAAAGGGATAACATTCCACGTACCATGTTTTGATTGATTGAGTTTGATTTTAAGTGAACTTTATGCACAGAATGGCTAATCAAGATTTTGGGATAAGGGATGTGGGGTTAGAGATTTTGTGGATGTGGGATTAGAGATTTTGTGGATGTGGGATCAGAGATTTTGTGGATGTGGGATCAGAGATTTTGTGGATGTGGGATCAGAGATTTTGTGGATGTGGGATTAGAGATTTTGTGGATGTGGGATTAGAGATTTTGTGGATGTGGGATTAGAGATTTTGTGGATGTGGGATTCGGGATTTTGTGGATGTGGGATTCGGGATTTTGTGGATGTGGGATTCGAGATTTTTGTGGATGTGGGATTCGAGATTTTTGTGGATGTGGGATTCGAGATTTTTGTGGATGTGGGATTCGAGATTTTTGTGGATGTGGGATTCGAGATTTTTGTGGATGGGGGATTCGAGATTTTTGTGGATGGGGGATTCGAGATTTTTGTGGATGGGGGATTCGAGATTTTTGTGGATGGGGGATTCGAGATTTTTGTGGATGGGGGATTCGAGATTTTTGTGGATGCTGGATTAGAGATTTTGTGGATGCTGGATTAGAGATTTTGTGGATGCTGGATTAGAGATTTTGTGGGTAGCGGATGCGGGATTAGAGATCTGGTATCAAATGCAGGATTTACAACGATATGCCCATCCCCATTTGGGACACAGATCATCTCCAGTTTGTGTATTTTTGTACCTTATTCAATTTATCGCAACATTTTTGCTTCTAACTTTTTTCTCGAGTGAACATTGTATTTCACATTTTCATGCTGTCCATCTTTCGTTTTGCCTGCATAATTCAATTTTAGCGACCATTTCCTCCTCAAAATCAGATGGATCAACGGTGACAACACGACGTGAGTGATAAAAGCGCGTCAGCAACAAACCACACACATCATTCGTCCATTTAAATCACTCAATGGTTTAGAAGCTCCTAAAACATGTATTAGGCGCCTTTCAACGCATAATGACTGCGCTTATGAATAATGAAGCTTTTCGCATTAACGCAGAGTGCGGTGTATTTGCTTTTTGTTTGAGTTAATTGGCGTGAACGGCAATCCAATATCTGACCGCTCATTAAAGCAGGGTGAGTTTGACTACACTCACTATTGTAAATATATATACTCGACCAATCAGCATTTCTGCCAAGTGCAAAACCAGTTGTACAATAAACAAGTGTAAAGGCGATTCTACACATTAAGCACTGCACAAATTAAACTCAAAAGAAAGGCGGTTGCTTTGAAAGATTCCGATCAAAGGCCTGCGTCAGACGCGGAACAGGCATTTAAAGTAGGCCCGCCTACCGAAATGTGCAATAACGTGTTGCACTTTGCCTAGATGGGCGTCTTCGCGTCACCACTTGGTTCTGGATCAACTGACAGGCAACGAAACAAGCTGATAGGCCTCTAAGGACCTAGGACCTACTCAGTCTCGTTCAAGAACATTACATGAAATTTGCCGTATACCATCTGAACATTTTGGGACTAACACTGAAGTGTGTGTTCCTCAACGTATACACTCTGAAAATTTTGGGACTAACACTGAAGTGTGTGTTCCTCAACGTATACACTCTGAAAATTTTGGGACTAACACTGAAGTGTGTGTTCCTCAACGTATACACTCTGAAAATTTTGGGACTAACACTGAAGTCTGCGTTCCTGAACGTATACACTCTGAAAATTTTGGGACTAACACTGAAGTGTGTGTTCCTCAACGTATACACTCTGTAAATTTTGGGACTAACACTGAAGTGTGCGTTCCTGAACGTATACCCTCTGAAAATTTTGGGACTAACACTGAAGTCTGCGGTCCTGAACGTATACCCTCTAAAAATTTTGGGACTAACACTGAAGTGTGTGTTCCTCAACGTATACACTCTGAAAATTTTGGGACTAACACTGAAGTGTGTGTTCCTCAACGTATACCCTCTGAAAAGTTTGGGACTAACACTGAAGTCTGCGTTCCTGAACGTATTCCCTCTGAAAATTTTGGGACTAACACTGAAGTCTGCGGTCCTGAACGTATACCCTCTAAAAATTTTGGGACTAACACTGAAGTGTGTGTTCCTCAACGTATACACTCTGAAAATTTTGGGACTAACACTGAAGTCTGCGTTCCTGAACGTATACCCTCTGAAAAGTTTGGGACTAACACTGAAGTGTGTGTTCCTCAACGTATACACTCTGAAAATTTTGGGACTAACACTGAAGTCTGCGTTCCTGAACGTATATCCTCTGAAAATTTTGGGACTAACACTGAAGTCTGCGTTCCTGAACGTATACACTCTGAAAATGTTGGGACTAACACTGAAGTCTGCGTTCCTGAACGTATTCCCTCTGAAAATTTTGGGACTAACACTGAAGTCTGCGTTCCTGAACGTATACCCTCTGAAAATTTTGGGACTAACACTGAAGTCTGTGTTCCTGAACGTATACACTCTGAAAATTTTGGGACTAACACTGAAGTCTGCGTTCCTGAACGTATTCCCTCTGAAAATTTTGGGACTAACACTGAAGTCTGTGTTCCTGAACGTATACACTCTGAAAATTTTGGGACACACTGAAGTGTGTGTTCCAGAACGTATACACTCTGAAAATTTTGGGATTACAACATTAAAGTTTGTGTTCAAGGGGTAGATTAACTGTCCATGAGTAACGTAACACACGCAATAGAAGAAAGTATTAGACATTCGAAAGACTGAGAAGAAAGATAATATTTAATTGTTTAGAAAGCAACAGATTAAAAATAAGTGTTCTTCTGGTTGTAAATAAACGGATAGGATCGTGAAGAAAAACACAAGGAAGAGGAAAAAATTGCACGTGATTTCTAGAGGAAAGAATGAAAATGATACAGAATCCTAAGGAAGACTGTATTAAAGAAACAACCTCCCCTCCCATTTCCTCCCTTTTTGTTTCTGTCCTCTTGGCGAGAGGGAGTGGAGAAGAGAGCTTAATTAGCAATTTCATGGTTTCGTCCAAAACGAGGGTTCACAATCAATGTAATTTTTCGCTGTTTTCAAATGTCCTTAGGATTTACTGGGATGGAAATTTGACAAAAGAATTGAGATGGTAACTTTCATTTTCCTTTAGGCGCTAATTATCCTTGGACGTTCAACTTTTTTTTCAATTAATGGGTCATTGATTAATAAAATGATTATATTAATCTTGTCTCTAGATTGCTCAGAGCGGTGGAGGGGTTATAGAGAGACACGTAATACCCTTAAGCAACTTATGGAGGCCGCCGCTGGTTCTTAAATTTTAATTTACCACGGGCCTCTTTTTCGATAGCTTTTGTAATTGCGGGCCCCCAGACATTAGGTCAATATTTGAAGTCACATCATATATAGGGTTGCCCCAAAAAATATACCCAAAATATAGATGGTAACATTTGGGTACAGCTTTATGTGGGCCACCCTGAAGGCATATGGCGGATCCGCGGACCTCCGTGGCGGATTGGTTAGCACAGAGTGCTACTACCACAGATATCCCGGGTTCCAATCCCGGCACGGGTGTTCTTTTGAGCATCAATTTCATCATATCATCACTCATCCTAATCGTCGCTATTAGCCACATTATGTACCGGTAGTAGTCTATTTTACTTCGTGGCGGAAATGTGAAGTAAAATATAACCAACCAAATCAAAATAGTCACATTACCAAAATGTTACATCATTTTCCCAGATTATACGTTTTGCTGCATTTTAAGCTATTCAGAGTGCCTCGTCTCGTGTAAAACGTACAATCGAGGTTCCACTGTATTTCGTCATCATTTCACTTCGTTTAATATCACTTTCATTATTGATTGAGTTTGTCTTAAGTCCACTTTATGCACAGTAAGGCTAATCGTGACTGGACCTACAGTTTAAAGTGGAATCCGAACCACTATGTGCCGCCACCAGGTATCGAACCTGGGACCCCTTGATTACAAGGCGACGACGTTACTACTACGCCATCGGAGAGGCACACTGTCATTGTTATTATTATTATCAGAGAACGGAATTATGTAGTAAAAATATGCTAAATATGTAAATACATATTTAGTTATTTCCCCCGAAAATATGGAGTTAAATATGTACAAATTTACATTTTTAATAATATAAGACACTCCACGAAATACATAGAATGAATGCAGTGTTGGTGTTGTAACATTAACCGTAACTGTCTTGAAGAGAAACCAGAAGGGAATCCCGTACGTGTGCCACAAAATCATTCCTTCTGGCGCTGATGTCCTGACTGTCTTGAAGAGAAACCAGAAGGGAATCCCGTACGTGTGCCACAAAATCATTCCTTCTGGCGCTGATGTCCTGACTGTCTTGAAGAGAAACCAGAAGGGAATCCCGTACGTGTGCCACAAAATCGTTCCTTCTGGCGCTGCTGTCGTGACTGTCTTGAAGAGAAACCAGAAGGGAATCCCGTACGTGTGCCACAAAATCATTCCTTCTGGCGCTGATGTCCTGACTGTCTTGAAGAGAAACCAGAAGGGAATCCCGTACGTGTGCCACAAAATCATTCCTTCTGGCGCTGATGTCCTGACTGTCTTGAAGAGAAACCAGAAGGGAATCCCGTACGTGTGCCACAAAATCGTTCCTTCTGGCGCTGCTGTCGTGACTGTCTTGAAGAGAAACCAGAAGGGAATCCCGTACGTGTGCCACAAAATCATTCCTTCTGGCGCTGATGTCCTGACTGTCTTGAAGAGAAACCAGAAGGGAATCCCGTACGTGTGCCACAAAATCGTTCCTTGTGGCGCTGCTGTCGTGACTGTCTTGAAGAGAAACTAGAATGGAATCCCGTATGTGTGCCACAAAATCGTTCCTTGTGGCGCTGCTGTCGTGACTGTCTTGAAGAGAAACCAGAAGCGAATCCCATATGTGTGCCACAAAATCGTTCCTTCTGGCGCTGCTGTCGTGACTGTCTTGAAGAGAAACCAGAAGGGAATCCCGTACGTGTGCCACAAAATCATTCCTTCTGGCGCTGATGTCCTGACTGTCTTGAAGAGAAACCAGAAGGGAATCCCGTACGTGTGCCACAAAATCGTTCCTTGTGGCGCTGCTGTCGTGACTGTCTTGAAGAGAAACCAGAAGGGAATCCCGTACGTGTGCCACAAAATCATTCCTTCTGGCGCTGCTGTCGTGACTGTCTTGAAGAGAAACCAGAAGGGAATCCCGTACGTGTGCCACAAAATCGTTCCTTCTGGCGCTGCTGTCGTGACTGTCTTGAAGAGAAACCAGAAGGGAATCCCGTACGTGTGCCACAAAATCATTCCTTCTGGCGCTGCTGTCGTGACTGTCTTGAAGAGAAACCAGAAGGGAATCCCGTACGTGTGCCACAAAATCATTCCTTCTGGCGCTGATGTCCTGACTGTCTTGAAGAGAAACCAGAAGGGAATCCCGTACGTGTGCCACAAAATCGTTCCTTGTGGCGCTGCTGTCGTGACTGTCTTGAAGAGAAACCAGAAGGGAATCCCGTACGTGTGCCACAAAATCATTCCTTCTGGCGCTGCTGTCGTGACTGTCTTGAAGAGAAACCAGAAGGGAATCCCGTACGTGTGCCACAAAATCGTTCCTTCTGGCGCTGCTGTCGTGACTGTCTTGAAGAGAAACCAGAAGGGAATCCCGTACGTGTGCCACAAAATCATTCCTTCTGGCGCTGCTGTCGTGACTGTCTTGAAGAGAAACCAGAAGGGAATCCCGTACGTGTGCCACAAAATCGTTCCTTCTGGCGCTGCTGTCGTGACTGTCTTGAAGAGAAACCAGAAGGGAATGCCGTACGTGTGCCACAAAATCGTTCCTTCTGGCGCTGCTGTCGTGACTGTCTTGAAGAGAAACCAGAAGGGAATCCCGTACGTGTGCCACAAAATCATTCCTTCTGGCGCTGCTGTCGTGACTGTCTTGAAGAGAAACCAGAAGGGAATCCCGTACGTGTGCCACAAAATCATTCCTTCTGGCGCTGCTGTCGTGACTGTCTTGAAGAGAAACCAGAAGCGAATCCCATATGTGTGCCACAAAATCGTTCCTTCTGGCGCTGCTGTCGTGACTGTCTTGAAGAGAAACCAGAAGGGAATCCCGTACGTGTGCCACAAAATCATTCCTTCTGGCGCTGCTGTCGTGACTGTCTTGAAGAGAAACCAGAAGGGAATCCCATATGTGTGCCACAAAATCGTTCCTTGTGGCGCTGCTGTCGTGACTGTCTTGAAGAGAAACCAGAAGGGAATCCCGTACGCGTGCCACAAAATCATTCCTTCTGGCGCTGCTGTCGTGACTGTCTTGAAGAGAAACCAGAAGGGAATCCCGTACGTGTGCCACAAAATCGTTCCTTCTGGCGCTGCTGTCGTGACTGTCTTGAAGAGAAACCAGAAGGGAATCCCGTACGTGTGCCACAAAATCATTCCTTCTGGCGCTGCTGTCGTGACTGTCTTGAAGAGAAACCAGAAGGGAATCCCGTACGTGTGCCACAAAATCGTTCCTTCTGGTGCTGCTGTCGTGACTGTCTTGAAGAGAAACCAGAAGGGAATCCCGTACGTGTGCCACAAAATCCTTCCTTCTGGCGCTGCTGTCGTGACTGTCTTGAAGAGAAACCAGAAGGGAATCCCGTACGTGTGCCACAAAATCGTTCCTTCTGGCGCTGCTGTCGTGACTGTCTTGAAGAGAAACCAGAAGGGAATCCCGTACGTGTGCCACAAAATCATTCCTTCTGGCGCTGCTGTCGTGACTGTCTTGAAGAGAAACCAGAAGGGAATCCCGTACGTGTGCCACAAAATCGTTCCTTCTGGCGCTGCTGTCGTGACTGTCTTGAAGAGAAACCAGAAGGGAATCCCGTACGTGTGCCACAAAATCATTCCTTCTGGCGCTGCTGTCGTGACTGTCTTGAAGAGAAACCAGAAGGGAATCCCGTACGTGTGCCACAAAATCGTTCCTTCTGGCGCTGCTGTCGTGACTGTTTTGAAGAGAAACCAGAAGGTAATCCTGTACGTGTGCCACAAAATCGTTCCTTCTGGCGCTGCTGTCGTGACTGTCTTGAAGAGAAACCAGAAGGGAATCCCGTACGTGTGCCACAAAATCATTCCTTCTGGCGCTGCTGTCGTGACTGTCTTGAAGAGAAACCAGAAGGGAATCCCGTAAGTGTGCCACAAAATCATTCCTTCTGGCGCTGCTGTCGTGACTGTCTTGAAGAGAAACCAGAAGGGAATCCCGTACGTGTGCCACAAAATCGTTCCTTCTGGCGCTGCTGTCGTGACTGTCTTGAAGAGAAACCAGAAGGGAATCCCGTACGTGTGCCACAAAATCATTCCTTCTGGCGCTGCTGTCGTGACTGTCTTGAAGAGAAACCAGAAGGGAATCCCGTACGTGTGCCACAAAATCGTTCCTTCTGGCGCTGCTGTCGTGACTGTCTTGAAGAGAAACCAGAAGGGAATCCCGTACGTGTGCCACAAAATCATTCCTTCTGGCGCTGCTGTCGTGACTGTCTTGAAGAGAAACCAGAAGGGAATCCCGTACGTGTGCCACAAAATCGTTCCTTCTGGCGCTGCTGTCGTGACTGTCTTGAAGAGAAACCAGAAGGGAATCCCGTACGTGTGCCACAAAATCGTTCCTTCTGGCGCTGCTGTCGTGACTGTCTTGAAGAGAAACCAGAAGGGAATCCCGTACGTGTGCCACAAAATCGTTCCTTCTGGCGCTGCTGTCGTGACTGTCTTGAAGAGAAACCAGAAGGTAATCCTGTACGTGTGCCACAAAATCGTTCCTTCTGGCGCTGCTGTCGTGACTGTCTTGAAGAGAAACCAGAAGGGAATCCCGTACGTGTGCCACAAAATCATTCCTTCTGGCGCTGCTGTCGTGACTGTCTTGAAGAGAAACCAGAAGGGAATCCCGTACGTGTGCCACAAAATCATTCCTTCTGGCGCTGCTGTCGTGACTGTCTTGAAGAGAAACCAGAAGGGAATCCCGTACGTGTGCCACAAAATCATTCCTTCTGGCGCTGCTGTCGTGACTGTCTTGAAGAGAAACCAGAAGGGAATCCCGTACGTGTGCCACAAAATCGTTCCTTCTGGCGCTGCTGTCGTGACTGTCTTGAAGAGAAACCAGAAGGGAATCCCGTACGTGTGCCACAAAATCATTCCTTCTGGCGCTGCTGTCGTGACTGTCTTGAAGAGAAACCAGAAGGGAATCCCGTACGTGTGCCACAAAATCATTCCTTCTGGCGCTGCTGTCGTGACTGTCTTGAAGAGAAACCAGAAGGGAATCCCGTACGTGTGCCACAAAATCATTCCTTCTGGCGCTGCTGTCGTGACTGTCTTGAAGAGAAACCAGAAGGGAATCCCGTACGTGTGCCACAAAATCGTTCCTTCTGGCGCTGCTGTCGTGACTGTCTTGAAGAGAAACCAGAAGGGAATCCCGTACGTGTGCCACAAAATCATTCCTTCTGGCGCTGCTGTCGTGACTGTCTTGAAGAGAAACCAGAAGGGAATCCCGTACGTGTGCCACAAAATCGTTCCTTCTGGCGCTGCTGTCGTGACTGTCTTGAAGAGAAACCAGAAGGGAATCCCGTACGTGTGCCACAAAATCATTCCTTCTGGCGCTGCTGTCGTGACTGTCTTGAAGAGAAACCAGAAGGGAATCCCGTACGTGTGCCACAAAATCGTTCCTTCTGGCGCTGCTGTCGTGACTGTCTTGAAGAGAAACCAGAAGGGAATGCCGTACGTGTGCCACAAAATCGTTCCTTCTGGCGCTGCTGTCGTGACTGTCTTGAAGAGAAACCAGAAGGGAATCCCGTACGTGTGCCACAAAATCATTCCTTCTGGCGCTGCTGTCGTGACTGTCTTGAAGAGAAACCAGAAGGGAATCCCGTACGTGTGCCACAAACTCATTCCTTCTGGCGCTGCTGTCGTGACTGTCTTGAAGAGAAACCAGAAGGGAATCCCGTACGTGTGCCACAAAATCGTTCCTTCTGGCGCTGCTGTCGTGACTGTCTTGAAGAGAAACCAGAAGGGAATCCCGTACGTGTGCCACAAAATCGTTGCTTCTGGCGCTGCTGTCGTGACTGTCTTGAAGAGAAACCAGAAGCGAATCCTGTACGTGTGCCACAAAATCGTTGCTTCTGGTGCTTTATGTTCTGAAATATGGAAATAATGTGTAAAAATGACTAAAACATGTAATATATGGGGCCAAACCTATTAGTACAAATGTGGAAAATAGGAAATGAATTTTTCGAGTTTACATGCCATGATGCGCAAGGATAATACAAAATATAACTGATTTCAGCTTCATACATAAATATGAGTATGTATTTGCATATAAATCCGTTTTCAACAGAAGCAGAAAATGGCATTTCAGGCAAATATTTCGTTGTTAAGGCATCAATATTTTCAGATGCAGAATGTCTGTATCCCCACATGTTCTAGACATATGTAAAACAAATCTTGAAAGTATGAGGCGGAACGTCACTTAGGTCAGCCTCTAATTTTAGAAGCCACATTAGAAACAGTTCAGTCACGTCATAACCAGCAACCTGTCCACTTAATCCTCCATGCAAAATTCATAAGACAACCAATTTATTTTTGCATAACAATATGAACAACGCAAAATAAAAAGTTTGCGTGCCGTCCACGGTAGTCTCATGAATATTCGGATATGATTGATCCTCCTCTTACGAACGCGTGCACACTTAAACCGTTGTCGGCTTGACAGGCTTTTATTGTACAGTTTTCCGCATCGGGAGTGCATTTTAAGCTTGTTCACTTCACATGCTTGCCTTTATCCAGCTGAGAAATTGCAACACGCAAGATAGCGATAATCAAAGCAGACGAATAATTTTGTACTGCAGTCAGGCGAAATTTCCATTGTTGGATAACATGGTTCAGAATTACGTGTTGCCGTGTAATTTAACGCCTGTTATTGTTGTGAAATTCCATGTTCGATTTGGTAGCAAAACAGACCAGTTTAATTTTCGATTTCACGCCAATAGTTCTTCTTCTTATTTGACCCTGTCAAACAAAAGACTGTAGACTTTGGCCAACGTATTGTATACAAGGAACAAGAACGTTGGCCAAAGTCGACAGTCTTTTGTTTGACAGGGTCAAATAAGAAGAACTATTGGCGTGAAATAGAAAATCAAACTGTCTCTGTTTTGGCGGGAAATTCTGAACTAATTACGGGCAGGCATTCAAGGCATCAGGGTGAACAACGTGGTGCCAATTCCATGTAACGGTTCAGTGGGAATATAGTTATTAAACCATACTTAATCAATTTTAGAGGAAGCTTTATCAATGGTGTATCACAGAGTTGGTTTGGTGGAGCGACAGCTATTCTTTGGCGCAGATTTCCTACAAGAGAAAGTTCTCCCAATGTAGGAAAGATTACAAAATATTTAACAAGACTTCTCACTAGCTCTCACTATATCGCCTCCCTGATTTATTGAAGTACTAGGATAATACACGGCATGCCACTGAACTCAGTTAAAATAATTGTTACAATAATAGAATTGTTGTGTTACTAGAGCTCGAGTTTGTAGGTAATTACATATTCTATTCCTTTCTATATACATGCCTTGAATTGGAAAATGTCAACGAATTATATAACTGACATGACATTCAGAGGCTTTAGTCCTGCTGTGGAGCCCATTCAGTGGACGTTACAGAAGTGATGTTTAGTAGTTACACCAATCAGTATCTTGTGAACAGATATGACTATAGGCCATTCTCATTGGTCAGCAATAAGGTTGCCAAAAATGCCATTATGTACATGCCGATGTTACAACACCCTCTGAAAAACAACCTGTTGTTGAAGTTGACGCCTCGTGGGGTGAACTTCGACAACAGAAAATCGTAGGGGCAAGCGTTATTGTGATTCTTTGACAAAAGTGGAGTACCAGGGTTGCCAAAAATAACCTTCCTTTACAACAAACGTAAGTCGTACATATACAGGAGTAATAAAAAAACAGAACCAAATGAGAAGAAACACTGTCGCTAAGTTCCTCTTCTCTGCGATAGAACAGTTCTAATCCTCCGAGCATACCTCGAACTCGAAGTACGGGTTCGCGGTTCCCTTATTGCAGGTGATGCACTGGATCCAGTCTGGGCCGCGGTAGTGTTCATAGTCGCATTTGCAAATGAAGCATATGTTGTCATCCTCTCCTGTTGTAAATGGCTCCTCCGGGATCAATGCGCGGCTCTGCTGTCTCGATGTTCCCGGCTCCTGGTCACTGCTGGCCATGGGCGGAGTTTCAGCTTTTGCTTTGGGGGGGGGGGGGGGGGGCTTCAACAACTTCCAAAGTTTCACCACTAAATCTTCTTTTCTGTTCGCCAATCAAAATATCCAGGAATGGATAAAAAAAATCACGCTTGTATTTTTTCTTCCAGTTTTCTTCACTTTGAAATGTAGAAAGTGTTTCAGCAGATGTCTCTTCTCTGGTTCTCTGGCCAACTGAAGAACAAACCAGATAATCATCTAATTTGTTTGATATCAATGTAGGTCGTTCTGGATTTGTACCTTCTTTCATCTCATCCCCACCTTCAAAAATGTTTAGACCTAATTCTTTGTCAACACCCTTTATTCCATTCCATTTTCTGTCCCAAGTGTTTTCGTTTCGCTGGGAGTCAAGCTCCTTAATCACTTCGTTGGCTACACTGGAAGTTTGAGCTATTGAGGTATCAGTTTTCTGAAGGGACTGGGATAAAACATTTATGAGGGGGGAGATAATACTGATAAAGATACAATGAAATCCAACGATTTTATAGCTGAAAGCAGGCTTTTGGCTTCAAGGTTTTTAGAACGTCAAGATTTGCGGTATGGCTTCATAACAAAAATGTAGTAACTGAACTTAATCATGTGTTATTTTTTTAGTGTTTTTTTTAAGTTAGGGGGCCAGCCCCCCCCCCTGGCCCCTCCAGAATTTCGCCTATGCTGCTGGCTTCTGCAATTTTACGCCCAGGAATCGCCACCTTCTTTTCTCGCTTCCGCTTTCGCCCCTGTTGGTCCGTGGCCTGGGACGTCAGGTACACGCAAGACTTGCGTCCATGGCCAGCATGTGTCGCTTAATGAACCCTCACACAAAGTCATCCCCAGGAACATTATTTTTGAACTGAGTGACCCTTCGCCCTTTGCGATTGAGGTAGGCTTTCACTAGTAAGGATGTCCAACTTACCGAACGGCATACTCCAGATGGCCACTTCTTTCAGGGTATCGACGATTATCTTCTCCTCGTCTGAAAGAACGTGGGTGCGACCCACCAAACTTCCGTGCTTCCCTCCGACCCTGTCCAGAAGCGTAATTCCTGGCACTCCTGCCGTCCTGGCGGCTGCATCTATCGACATCCTATCAGCAACAAGTTTGATCGCCTGCTGCATCTTCCTGGGGTCGTAGTGCTGGTAGGTACGACCTCCCACTACCTTCCTGTACTTCCTAGGCATGGTACCTAGGCAAGACAAGACCTTATGACCATTAGAAGCGTGCCTTTGTTTCAAAAGCAGCTGCGAATGGGATATCACACTACCCTGTCGAAGTTACCCCCTTTTACGGTACGTTTTATGTTACATATCTTTACATATTGGCCAGAATGTTACATATTTTACATATTTGTTAATTTAATTTACATAAAATAACATATTTCGGTATTTTTCCCTTTTTTTCTATGTTTTCGATTTCTGAAACGTGATGAAAATGTGTACGTCATATGATGTCATATTTTCTAATCAATGAGCTTCTTAGTGGTTACGGGCACCTAAAATTGAATGCAAATTCTCAAGACAAGCTGAATACCAAAAATTACGGGAACTGTTACTTATCGAAATATGCTTAAGTTTCTCCCCCCCCCCCCTCATTTCTGGTTATATATAATTTCGTTTCGCTTTTAGGTTTAGGCAAAGCACCTGGAAACTTGGCATCGGTGGACAAGAAAGCTACTTTCCTCTACGTAACGAGTTACACAATATGTTCCCTTCAATTGTACAAAAAGTACAAAAGTAGGTACGTATTTTCATTCGATTATTCTTTCTGTAGATGCTTCTTTTTACAATTTGTTTCGAGAGTTACAAAGAGCTCTCTCTCATATTTACATATTATACAATAATTTGCGATGCAAAAAGTAATTAATAGATGACAAATTTGGTTTCATAAATATGTACACGTTGCTCTGTTTTTTGACTTTATAAATTTCATGCAAATTTTTTTTGAACAACTTATGTCCTAAAAATTATGTTGAATATGTTTAAATAAAATAAATATGTAGCAGAATTCTTGAAATTGCTTGGATACTCGAACTACATTTTTAGCTACATATTTTATCAATTATTGCTACATATTTATGCACATATTTTGCACTTTTCATATTACATAAAAATCCGATGTCTAGTTAACTACCATATGCAGAGTGCGTCAAAAGTTGAATGGTGTCGTTGTATTTGAGTTTTAGTATTTCTGAGCTGAAGATGAAACCAGAAGATTAACAATTCAAATGTTACCATTTTACATCGTATTGCCTGCGTTTTATTTATGATCGAATGAAAGTAAGTAGGTAAGACAATATTCACAGCACAGAGAAATAAAATTAATCCTTAGGCTAACTTTATTATTTGACGTAGAATGGTTGCAGTATTGTGCATATCATCAATGCATGGCTATCGGCGTACCTATGATCACATAGGCCTAGCTTGCGCCCCGAACTACCATACCAAGATGTATGCACAACACCGAGGAGTTCTTTTTAATTTTAAAAGCTTCGTCGATCCGTGGCGAAAAAGTGTGATGATTCTTACGCGATATCCTCGCTTTTATACTATTTTCGAGAACACAGATTAAAGTACAGATGAATCACTCCCTATCTACAAAAGGATACTATCAACAAAACTGACATCTATACATCTTTAGAAATACAAATTCGTATAGTGCACTCTTGCAAACATGAAGATACATTAAACTACTCATAACCGAGCATAAAATACAAAAAACATTAAACAAAATATATACATTTTACGCTTTCTTTTACAAAAATAAATACATTAGTGACATATCTTCTACTGGTGACGTCACATAAAAATGTGGATCATATCAACCTTCTAGGAAGGTCTTCTTCAGACTCTGTACCAAGTACAAATGTAACAAGATACAAAAACAGGGCATTATATATACACACAAACATTACTCCCCTCCAGACTATTAGAAAGTTGTTCTAGAACTTTCTAGCAGGTGGCTTTCCCTTGTCAACTGTACTTTCACCTAAAAGTGAATGTGGTTGGACTCTTTATCTCACGCTATTTTTCCTTCATTCTTCTTCCTTCTTCTCTCCTCTTTCTCTTTTGTCCTTTCCACTCTTTCTAACACCTTCTTCCATTCTTTGTTTATCTTGAGTCCCCCATTCCATTTCATTGTGTCTTCTTCATCTTTCTTCATTATTTACTTGGCCTCCTTCCATTTTCTCACTAGTATTGTCTTCTCCCTTCCTATCTGCTTAGCCTCATCCCACTCCATGCCATGTCCTGTTTCTCTCATGTGTTTAAATATCGCATTTCTCTCTCTCTTAAGTCGTATCTTTATGTTGTTTCAACCTGTCTTTCAGCCTCTTTTTCGTTTCTCCTATGTACACACTCTCACATTCTTTACATTTCACTTCGTAGATAATCCCTTCCTCTTCTCTGTTTTCCTTTTTCTTGTTTGCATTCTTTGCTATTCTTAAGATGCTTCTCCCTCCCTCCCTTCCTGTAAGTTTTAATGCCCGCTCTCCTAATCACTTTGCATATCTTTTCTGTGGTCTTCCCCATACTCCTTATTCCAAACCTCCTCTCTTTTTCTTTCTCTTCCTCTTTTTCTTTCTCTTCCAATTCTCCCCTGCCACTTTTCTTCCTTCTTCTGTTTATGTCCAGTCTATCCTCCTTCTCATAGCCATTCTTTTCCAGTTGTTCCCATAGGCTATTTATTTTGCCTTCTTTTTCACATTCTTTCGTGCATGTTTTCTTGATTCTGTCCTCCATATTCTTTATAAAATTTATTTTTGTCACCTCACTTACATCACTTCTTTTGTGGCAGAATACCCCTGCTGCACACTTCTTCTGATGCCAAGCTGTTTCAATATCTTGTCCTCTCTTCCTTTTCAAAATAAGATATGGATGATATCTTTAACAAAACGATGCTTTCTTTGCGAAAAACTACTTCAAGTGTTAACACTTGTCTTTAGGTTTAATTGTACTGATCAAGTAGCTCTCCTCAACAGTAGCGAAATATTTTTCGTGTAAACATAGGACGCATCCTATATAACATCCTTTGTAATATGTTGAACCTCATCATTTACTATCACAGCTTAAATTGAACCTTCCATGTGTTTACAATGCATGTCGTGATTGGAAATTACAGACTCTGTACGCGATCCAACGGTTCAATGTACGGGCTGGTGCATATTCTGTACACTACCCAACAATCAGCTCTAGGAGCTTAAGTAATTCTGTGCACAATTGTACAGACCAGCATAAATGTGTTGATTCTGTACACAGTCCGAGGATTCAGTGTGCATCTGCATGCACAAACCAATGGTCAATTCTACGTGTTTGCGTCGATTACTTTGTAAGCAGTTCAGTCTACGCAGTTGTGCAGAATCGGAAAACAATCTATACCCTGTTCCAGCTAACTGTGGAGCCAGTCCGCGTATAGCGTCAGAGAAGCGAGGGAAATCTATTGGCGAGACAGAAGCAGTAGACGCTGATGGGAAGGCTGGTAACTGCAGTCGATTTCCCCCACTCCACGGAATTCCGTTCCTCTCACGTGTTCATTGGTGGAGCCGTCTCGCGTCACTACTTGCGCAGAGACTTGTTTTCGTCTGTCTGCTCCACAGTTAACTGGGACAGAGTATAACGGGTGGGCAGTAAGAATGAAAAAAAAACGATACTTCACAAAGGATGTCCTTTCGGTGTAAAAATATATTTTCAAACAAACATATCATATTGTTATGCCCCTACGACTACAAACAGAAAAGTAGAAAGTGAAGAAGCTTCATGAGCTGAATAGTTCAAGTCCTTAGCTGAGAGGTGGACTAAAACTGATAAAAAATTACTTGAACCACAATGACAAGAGTGAGATTGAGCGATCAGACTCGAAAACTGTACTTAACCAAACCATCTGCTTCCATCAAAAAACCAAACTATCTGCTTCCATCAAAAAACCAAACTGGCTGCTTCCATCAAGAAACCAAACTAGCTGCTTCCATGAAGGAACCAAACTGGCTGCTTCCATCAAGAAACCAAACTGGCTGCTTCCATGAAGGAACCAAACTGGCTGCTTCCATGAAGGAACCAAACTGGCTGCTTCCATCAAGAAACCAAACTGGCTGCTTCCATCAAGAAACCAAACTAGCTGCTTCCATGAAGGAACCAAACTGGCTGCTTCCATCAAGAAACCAAACTGGCTGCTTCCATCAAGAAACCAAACTGGCTGCTTCCATCAAGAAACCAAACTGGCTGCTTCCATCAAGAAACCAAACTGGCTGCTGCCATCAAGAAACCAAAACTAGCTGCTTCCATCAAGAAACCAAACTAGCTGCTTCCATGAAGGAACCAAACTGGCTGCTTCCATGAAGGAACCAAACTGGCTGCTTCCATGAAGGAACCAAACTGGCTGCTTCCATGAAGGAACCAAACTGGCTGCTTCCATGAAGGAACCAAACTGGCTGCTTCCATGAAGGAACCAAACTGGCTGCTTCCATGAAGGAACCAAACTGGCTGCTTCCATGAAGGAACCAAACTGGCTGCTTCCATCAAGAAACCAAACTAGCAGCTTCCATCAAGAAACCAAACTGGCTGCTTCCATCAAGAAACCAAACTGGCTGCTTCCATCAAGAAACCAAACTGGCTGCTTCCATCAAGAAACCAAACTGGCTGCTTCCATGAAGGAACCAAACTGGCTGCTTCCATGAAGGAACCATACTGGCTGCTTCCATCAAGAAACCAAACTGGCTGCTTCCATGAAGGAACCAAACTGGCTGCTTCCATGAAGGAACCAAACTGGCTGCTTCCATGAAGGAACCAAACTGGCTGCTTCCATGAAGGAACCAAACTGGCTGCTTCCATCAAGAAACCAAACTGGCTGCTTCCATCAAGAAACCAAACTGGCTGCTTCCATCAAGAAACCAAACTGGCTGCTTCCATCAAGAAACCAAACTGGCTGCTTCCATGAAGGAACCAAACTGGCTGCTTCCATGAAGGATCCAAACTGGCTGCTTCCATCAAGAAACCAAACTGGCTGCTTCCATCAAGAAACCAAACTGGCTGCTTCCATCAAGAAACCAAACTGGCTGCTTCCATCAAGAAACCAAACTGGCTGCTTCCATCAAGAAACCAAACTGGCTGCTTCCATGAAGGAACCAAACTGGCTGCTTCCATGAAAGAACCAAACTGGTTGCTTCCATGAAGGAACCAAACTGGCTGCTTCCATGAAGGAACCAAACTGGCTGCTTCCATGAAGGAACCAAACTGGCTGCTTCCATCAAGAAACCAAACTGGCTGCTTCCAACAAGAAACCAAACTGGCTGCTTCCATCAAGAAACCAAACTGGCTGCTTCCATGAAGGAACCAAACTGGCTGCTTCCATGAAGGAACCAAACTGGCTGCTTCCATGAAGGAACCAAACTGGCTGCTTCCATGAAGGAACCAAACTGGCTGCTTCCATGAAGGAACCAAACTGGCTGCTTCCATGAAGGAACCAAACTAGCTGCTTCCATCAAGAAACCAAACTGGCTGCTTCCATCAAGAAACCAAACCGGCTGCTTCCATCAAGAAACCAAACTGGCTGCTTCCATGAAGGAACCAAACTGGCTGCTTCCATGAAGGAACCAAACTGGCTGCTTCCATGAAGGAACCAAACTGGCTGCTTCCATGAAGGAACCAAACTGGCTGCTTCCATCAAGAAACCAAACTGGCTGCTTCCATCAAGAAACCAAACTGGCTGCTTCCATGAAGGAACCAAACTGGCTGCTTCCATGAAGGAACCAAACTGGCTGCTTCCATGAAGGAACCAAACTGGCTGCTTCCATGAAGGAACCAAACTGGCTGCTTCCATGAAGGAACCAAACTGGCTGCTTCCATGAAGGAACCAAACTGGCTGCTTCCATGAAGGAACCAAACTGGCTGCTTCCATCAAGAAACCAAACTAGCTGCTTCCATCAAGAAACCAAACTGGCTGCTTCCATCAAGAAACCAAACTGGCTGCTTCCATCAAGAAACCAAACTGGCTGCTTCCATCAAGAAACCAAACTGGCTGCTTCCATGAAGGAACCAAACTGGCTGCTTCCATCATGAAACCAAACTGGCTGCTTCCATGAAGGAACCAAACTGGCTGCTTCCATGAAGGAACCAAACTGGCTGCTTCCATGAAGGAACCAAACTGGCTGCTTCCATGAAGGAACCAAACTAGCTGCTTCCATCAAGAAACCAAACTGGCTGCTTCCAACAAGAAACCAAACTGGCTGCTTCCAACAAGAAACCAAACTGGCTGCTTCCATCAAGAAACCAAACTGGCTGCTTCCATGAAGGAACCAAACTGGCTGCTTCCATGAAGGAACCAAACTGGCTGCTTCCATGAAGGAACCAAACTGGCTGCTTCCATGAAGGAAGAAAACTGGCTGCTTCCATGAAGGAACCAAACTGGCTGCTTCCATCAAGAAACCAAACTAGCTGCTTCCATCAAGAAACCAAACTGGCTGCTTCCATCAAGAAACCAAACTGGCTGCTTCCATCAAGAAACCAAACTGGCTGCTTCCATGAAGAAACCAAACTGGCTGCTTCCATGAAGGAACCAAACTGGCTGCTTCCATGAAGGAACCATACTGGCTGCTTCCATGAAGGAACCAAACTGGCTGCTTCCATGAAGGAACCAAACTGGCTGCTTCCATCAAGAAACCAAACTCGCTGCTTCCATCAAGAAACCAAACTCGCTGCTTCCATCAAGAAACCAAACTGGCTGCTTCCATCAAGAAACCAAACTGGCTGCTTCCATGAAGGAACCAAACTGGCTGCTTCCATGAAGGAACCAAACTGGCTGCTTCCATGAAGGAACCAAACTGGCTGCTTCCATCAAGAAACCAAACTGGCTGCTTCCATGAAGGAACCAAACTGGCTGCTTCCATGAAGGAACCAAACTGGCTGCTTCCATGAAGGAACCAAACTGGCTGCTTCCATGAAGGAACCAAACTGGCTGCTTCCATCAAGAAAACAAACTAGCTGCTTCCATCAAGAAACCAAACTGGCTGCTTCCATCAAGAAACCAAACTGGCTGCTTCCATCAAGAAACCAAACTGGCTGCTTCCATCAAGAAACCAAACTGGCTGCTTCCATGAAGGAACCAAACTGGCTGCTTCCATGAAGGAACCAAACTGGCTGCTTCCATGAAGGAACCAAACTGGCTGCTTCCATCAAGAAACCAAACTGGCTGCTTCCATGAAGGAACCAAACTGGCTGCTTCCATGAAGGAACCAAACTGGCTGCTTCCATGAAGGAACCAAACTGGCTGCTTCCATGAAGGAACCAAACTGGCTGCTTCCATCAAGAAAACAAACTGGCTGCTTCCATCAAGAAAACAAACTAGCTGCTTCCATCAAGAAACCAAACTGGCTGCTTCCATCAAGAAACCAAACTGGCTGCTTCCATCAAGAAACCAAACTGGCTGCTTCCATCAAGAAACCAAACTGGCTGCTTCCATCAAGAAACCAAACTGGCTGCTTCCATGAAGGAACCAAACTGGCTGCCTCCATCAAGAAACCAAACTGGCTGCATCCATCATGAAACCAAACTGGCTGCTTCCATGAAGGAACCAAAGTGGCTGCTTCCATCAAGAAACCAAACTGGCTGCTTCCATCAAGAAACCAAACTGGCTGCTTCCATCAAGAAACCAAATTGGCTGCTTCCATCAAGAAACCAAACTGGCTGCTTCCATGAAGGAACCAAACTGGCTGCTTCCATCAAGAAACCAAACTGGCTGCTTCCATGAAGGAACCAAACTGGCTGCTTCCATGAAGGAACCAAACTGGCTGCTTCCATCAAGAAACCAAACTAGCTGCTTCCATGAAGGAACCAAACTGGCTGCTTCCATCAAGAAACCAAACTGGCTGCTTCCATCAAGAAACCAAACTGGCTGCTTCCATCAAGAAACCAAACTGGCTGCTTCCATCAAGAAACCAAAACTAGCTGCTTCCATCAAGAAACCAAAACTAGCTGCTTCCATGAAGGAACCAAACTGGCTGCTTCCATGAAGGAACCAAACTGGCTGCTTCCATGAAGGAACCAAACTGGCTGCTTCCATGAAGGAACCAAACTGGCTGCTTCCATGAAGGAACCAAACTGGCTGCTTCCATGAAGGAACCAAACTGGCTGCTTCCATGAAGGAACCAAACTGGCTGCTTCCATGAAGGAACCAAACTGGCTGCTTCCATCAAGAAACCAAACTAGCTGCTTCCATCAAGAAACCAAACTGGCTGCTTCCATGAAGGAACCAAACTGGCTGCTTCCATCAAGAAACCAAACTGGCTGCTTCCATCAAGAAACCAAACTGGCTGCTTCCATGAAGGAACCAAACTGGCTGCTTCCATGAAGGAACCATACTGGCTGCTTCCATCAAGAAACCAAACTGGCTGCTTCCATGAAGGAACCAAACTGGCTGCTTCCATGAAGGAACCAAACTGGCTGCTTCCATGAAGGAACCAAACTGGCTGCTTCCATCAAGAAACCAAACTGGCTGCTTCCATCAAGAAACCAAACTGGCTGCTTCCATCAAGAAACCAAACTGGCTGCTTCCATCAAGAAACCAAACTGGCTGCTTCCATGAAGGAACCAAACTGGCTGCTTCCATGAAGGATCCAAACTGGCTGCTTCCATCAAGAAACCAAACTGGCTGCTTCCATCAAGAAACCAAACTGGCTGCTTCCATCAAGAAACCAAACTGGCTGCTTCCATGAAGGAACCAAACTGGCTGCTTCCATGAAGGAACCAAACTGGCTGCTTCCATGAAGGAACCAAACTGGCTGCTTCCATGAAGGAACCAAACTGGCTGCTTCCATCAAGAAACCAAACTGGCTGCTTCCATCAAGAAACCAAACTGGCTGCTTCCATGAAGGAACCAAACTGGCTGCTTCCATGAAGGAACCAAACTGGCTGCTTCCATGAAGGAACCAAACTGGCTGCTTCCATGAAGGAACCAAACTGGCTGCTTCCATGAAGGAACCAAACTGGCTGCTTCCATGAAGGAACCAAACTGGCTGCTTCCATCAAGAAACCAAACTGGCTGCTTCCATCAAGAAACCAAACTGGCTGCTTCCATCAAGAAACCAAACTGGCTGCTTCCATCAAGAAACCAAACTGGCTGCTTCCATGAAGGAACCAAACTGGCTGTTTCCATCATGAAACCAAACTGGCTGCTTCCATGAAGGAACCAAACTGGCTGCTTCCATGAAGGAACCAAACTGGCTGCTTCCATGAAGGAACCAAACTGGCTGCTTCCATGAAGGAACCAAACTGGCTGCTTCCATGAAGGAACCAAACTGGCTGCTTCCATCAAGAAACCAAACTGGCTGCTTCCAACAAGAAACCAAACTGGCTGCTTCCAACAAGAAACCAAACTGGCTGCTTCCATCAAGAAACCAAACTGGCTGCTTCCATGAAGGAACCAAACTGGCTGCTTCCATGAAGGAACCAAACTGGCTGCTTCCATGAAGGAACCAAACTGGCTGCTTCCATGAAGGAACCAAACTGGCTGCTTCCATGAAGGAACCAAACTGGCTGCTTCCATGAAGGAACCAAACTGGCTGCTTCCATGAAGGAACCAAACTGGCTGCTTCCATCAAGAAACCAAACTAGCTGCTTCCATCAAGAAACCAAACTGGCTGCTTCCATCAAGAAACCAAACTGGCTGCTTCCATCAAGAAACCAAACTGGCTGCTTCCATCAAGAAACCAAACTGGCTGCTTCCATCAAGAAACCAAACTGGCTGCTTCCATCAAGAAACCAAACTGGCTGCTTCCATGAAGGAACCAAACTGGCTGCTTCCATGAAGTAACCATACTGGCTGCTTCCATGAAGGAACCAAACTGGCTGCTTCCATGAAGGAACCAAACTGGCTGCTTCCATCAAGAAACCAAACTAGCTGCTTCCATCAAGAATCCAAACTGGCTGCTTCCATCAAGAAACCAAACTGGCTGCTTCCATCAAGAAACCAAACTGGCTGCTTCCATGAAGGAACCAAACTGTCTGCTTCCATGAAGGAACCAAACTGGCTGCTTCCATGAAGGAACCAAACTGGCTGCTTCCATGAAGGAACCAAACTGGCTGCTTCCATGAAGGAACCAAACTGGCTGCTTCCATGAAGGAACCAAACTGGCTGCTTCCATGAAGGAACCAAACTGGCTGCTTCCATCAAGAAACCAAACTAGCTGCTTCCATCAAGAAACCAAACTGGCTGCTTCCATCAAGAAACCAAACTGGCTGCTTCCATCAAGAAACCAAACTGGCTGCTTCCATCAAGAAACCAAACTGGCTGCTTCCATGAAGGAACCAAACTGGCTGCTTCCATCATGAAACCAAACTGGCTGCTTCCATGAAGGAACCAAACTGGCTGCTTCCATGAAGGAACCAAACTGGCTGCTTCCATGAAGGAACCAAACTGGCTGCTTCCATGAAGGAACCAAACTCGCTGCTTCCATCAAGAAACCAAACTGGCTGCTTCCAACAAGAAACCAAACTGGCTGCTTCCAACAAGAAACCAAACTGGCTGCTTCCATCAAGAAACCAAACTGGCTGCTTCCATGAAGGAACCAAACTGGCTGCTTCCATGAAGGAACCAAACTGGCTGCTTCCATGAAGGAACCAAACTGGCTGCTTCCATGAAGGAACCAAACTGGCTGCTTCCATGAAGGAACCAAACTGGCTGCTTCCATCAAGAAACCAAACTAGCTGCTTCCATCAAGAAACCAAACTGGCTGCTTCCATCAAGAAACCAAACTGGCTGCTTCCATCAAGAAACCAAACTGGCTGCTTCCATGAAGAAACCAAACTGGCTGCTTCCATGAAGGAACCAAACTGGCTGCTTCCATGAAGGAACCATACTGGCTGCTTCCATGAAGGAACCAAACTGGCTGCTTCCATGAAGGAACCAAACTGGCTGCTTCCATCAAGAAACCAAACTCGCTGCTTCCATCAAGAAACCAAACTAGCTGCTTCCATCAAGAAACCAAACTGGCTGCTTCCATCAAGAAACCAAACTGGCTGCTTCCATGAAGGAACCAAACTGGCTGCTTCCATGAAGGAACCAAACTGGCTGCTTCCATGAAGGAACCAAACTGGCTGCTTCCATCAAGAAACCAAACTGGCTGCTTCCATGAAGGAACCAAACTGGCTGCTTCCATGAAGGAACCAAACTGGCTGCTTCCATGAAGGAACCAAACTGGCTGCTTCCATGAAGGAACCAAACTGGCTGCTTCCATCAAGAAAACAAACTAGCTGCTTCCATCAAGAAACCAAACTGGCTGCTTCCATCAAGAAACCAAACTGGCTGCTTCCATCAAGAAACCAAACTGGCTGCTTCCATCAAGAAACCAAACTGGCTGCTTCCATGAAGGAACCAAACTGGCTGCTTCCATGAAGGATCCAAACTGGCTGCTTCCATCAAGAAACCAAACTGGCTGCTTCCATCAAGAAACCAAACTGGCTGCTTCCATCAAGAAACCAAACTGGCTGCTTCCATCAAGAAACCAAACTGGCTGCTTCCATGAAGGAACCAAACTGGCTGCTTCCATGAAGGAACCAAACTGGCTGCTTCCATGAAAGAACCAAACTGGCTGCTTCCATGAAGGAACCAAACTGGCTGCTTCCATGAAGGAACCAAACTGGCTGCTTCCATGAAGGAACCAAACTGGCTGCTTCCATCAAGAAACCAAACTGGCTGCTTCCAACAAGAAACCAAACTGGCTGCTTCCATCAAGAAACCAAACTGGCTGCTTCCATGAAGGAACCAAACTGGCTGCTTCCATGAAGGAACCAAACTGGCTGCTTCCATGAAGTAACCAAACTGGCTGCTTCCATGAAGGAACCAAACTGGCTGCTTCCATGAAGGAACCAAACTGGCTGCTTCCATGAAGGAACCAAACTAGCTGCTTCCATCAAGAAACCAAACAAGCTGCTTCCATCAAGAAACCAAACTGGCTGCTTCCATGAAGGAACCAAACTGGCTGCTTCCATCAAGAAACCAAACTGGCTGCTTCCATGAAGGAACCAAACTGGCTGCTTCCATGAAGGAACCAAACTGGCTGCTTCCATGAAGGAACCATACTGGCTGCTTCCATGAAGGAACCAAACTGGCTGCTTCCATGAAGGAACCAAACTGGCTGCTTCCATGAAGGAACCAAACTGGCTGCTTCCATCAAGAAACCAAACTGGCTGCTTCCATCAAGAAACCAAACTGGCTGCTTCCATGAAGGAACCAAACTGGCTGCTTCCATGAAGGAACCAAACTGGCTGCTTCCATGAAGAAACCAAACTGGCTGCTTCCATGAAGGAACCAAACTGGCTGCTTCCATCAAGAAACCAAACTAGCTGCTTCCATCAAGAAACCAAACTGGCTGCTTCCATCAAGAAACCAAACTGGCTGCTTCCATCAAGAAACCAAACTGGCTGCTTCCATGAAGGAACCAAACTGGCTGCTTCCATCATGAAACCAAACTGGCTGCTTCCATGAAGGAACCAAACTGGCTGCTTCCATGAAGGAACCAAACTGGCTGCTTCCATGAAGGAACCAAACTGGCTGCTTCCATGAAGGAACCAAACTGGCTGCTTCCATGAAGGAACCAAACTAGCTGCTTCCATCAAGAAACCAAACTGGCTGCTTCCATCAAGAAACCAAACTGGCTGCTTCCAACAAGAAACCAAACTGGCTGCTTCCAACAAGAAACCAAACTGGCTGCTTCCATCAAGAAACCAAACTGGCTGCTTCCATGAAGGAACCAAACTGGCTGCTTCCATGAAGGAACCAAACTGGCTGCTTCCATGAAGGAACCAAACTGGCTGCTTCCATGAAGGAACCAAACTGGCTGCTTCCATGAAGGAACCAAACTGGCTGCTTCCATCAAGAAACCAAACTAGCTGCTTCCATCAAGAAACCAAACTGGCTGCTTCCATCAAGAAACCAAACTGGCTGCTTCCATCAAGAAACCAAACTGGCTGCTTCCATGAAGGAACCAAACTGGCTGCTTCCATGAAGGAACCAAACTGGCTGCTTCCATGAAGGAACCAAACTGGCTGCTTCCATGAAGGAACCATACTGGCTGCTTCCATGAAGGAACCAAACTAGCTGCTTCCATGAAGGAACCAAACTGGCTGCTTCCATCAAGAAACCAAACTCGCTGCTTCCATCAAGAAACCAAACTAGCTGCTTCCATCAAGAAACCAAACTGGCTGCTTCCATCAAGAAACCAAACTGGCTGCTTCCATCAAGAAACCAAACTGGCTGCTTCCATGAAGGAACCAAACTGGCTGCTTCCATGAAGGAACCAAACTGGCTGCTTCCATGAAGGAACCAAACTGGCTGCTTCCATCAAGAAACCAAACTGGCTGCTTCCATGAAGGAACCAAACTGGCTGCTTCCATGAAGGAACCAAACTGGCTGCTTCCATGAAGGAACCAAACTGGCTGCTTCCATGAAGGAACCAAACTGGCTGCTTCCATCAAGAAAACAAACTGGCTGCTTCCATCAAGAAAACAAACTAGCTGCTTCCATCAAGAAACCAAACTGGCTGCTTCCATCAAGAAACCAAACTGGCTGCTTCCATCAAGAAACCAAACTGGCTGCTTCCATCAAGAAACCAAACTGGCTGCTTCCATCAAGAAACCAAACTGGCTGCTTCCATGAAGGAACCAAACTGGCTGCCTCCATCAAGAAACCAAACTGGCTGCATCCATCATGAAACCAAACTGGCTGCTTCCATGAAGGAACCAAAGTGGCTGCTTCCATCAAGAAACCAAACTGGCTGCTTCCATCAAGAAACCAAACTGGCTGCTTCCATCAAGAAACCAAATTGGCTGCTTCCATCAAGAAACCAAACTGGCTGCTTCCATGAAGGAACCAAACTGGCTGCTTCCATCAAGAAACCAAACTGGCTGCTTCCATGAAGGAACCAAACTGGCTGCTTCCATGAAGGAACCAAACTGGCTGCTTCCATCAAGAAACCAAACTAGCTGCTTCCATGAAGGAACCAAACTGGCTGCTTCCATCAAGAAACCAAACTGGCTGCTTCCATCAAGAAACCAAACTGGCTGCTTCCATCAAGAAACCAAACTGGCTGCTTCCATCAAGAAACCAAACTGGCTGCTGCCATCAAGAAACCAAAACTAGCTGCTTCCATCAAGAAACCAAACTGGCTGCTTCCATGAAGGAACCAAACTGGCTGCTTCCATGAAGGAACCAAACTGGCTGCTTCCATGAAGGAACCAAACTGGCTGCTTCCATGAAGGAACCAAACTGGCTGCTTCCATGAAGGAACCAAACTGGCTGCTTCCATGAAGGAACCAAACTGGCTGCTTCCATGAAGGAACCAAACTGGCTGCTTCCATGAAGGAACCAAACTGGCTGCTTCCATCAAGAAACCAAACTAGCTGCTTCCATCAAGAAACCAAACTGGCTGCTTCCATGAAGGAACCAAACTGGCTGCTTCCATCAAGAAACCAAACTGGCTGCTTCCATCAAGAAACCAAACTGGCTGCTTCCATCAAGAAACCAAACTGGCTGCTTCCATGAAGGAACCAAACTGGCTGCTTCCATGAAGGAACCATACTGGCTGCTTCCATCAAGAAACCAAACTGGCTGCTTCCATGAAGGAACCAAACTGGCTGCTTCCATGAAGGAACCAAACTGGCTGCTTCCATGAAGGAACCAAACTGGCTGCTTCCATCAAGAAACCAAACTGGCTGCTTCCATCAAGAAACCAAACTGGCTGCTTCCATCAAGAAACCAAACTGGCTGCTTCCATCAAGAAACCAAACTGGCTGCTTCCATGAAGGAACCAAACTGGCTGCTTCCATGAAGGATCCAAACTGGCTGCTTCCATGAAGGATCCAAACTGGCTGCTTCCATCAAGAAACCAAACTGGCTGCTTCCATCAAGAAACCAAACTGGCTGCTTCCATGAAGGAACCAAACTGGCTGCTTCCATGAAGGAACCAAACTGGCTGCTTCCATGAAGGAACCAAACTGGCTGCTTCCATGAAGGAACCAAACTGGCTGCTTCCATCAAGAAACCAAACTGGCTGCTTCCATCAAGAAACCAAACTGGCTGCTTCCATGAAGGAACCAAACTGGCTGCTTCCATGAAGGAACCAAACTGGCTGCTTCCATGAAGGAACCAAACTGGCTGCTTCCATGAAGGAACCAAACTGGCTGCTTCCATGAAGGAACCAAACTGGCTGCTTCCATGAAGGAACCAAACTGGCTGCTTCCATGAAGGAACCAAACTGGCTGCTTCCATCAAGAAACCAAACTAGCTGCTTCCATCAAGAAACCAAACTGGCTGCTTCCATCAAGAAACCAAACTGGCTGCTTCCATCAAGAAACCAAACTGGCTGCTTCCATGAAGGAACCAAACTGGCTGTTTCCATCATGAAACCAAACTGGCTGCTTCCATGAAGGAACCAAACTGGCTGCTTCCATGAAGGAACCAAACTGGCTGCTTCCATGAAGGAACCAAACTGGCTGCTTCCATGAAGGAACCAAACTGGCTGCTTCCATGAAGGAACCAAACTGGCTGCTTCCATCAAGAAACCAAACTGGCTGCTTCCAACAAGAAACCAAACTGGCTGCTTCCAACAGGAAACCAAACTGGCTGCTTCCATCAAGAAACCAAACTGGCTGCTTCCATGAAGGAACCAAACTGGCTGCTTCCATGAAGGAACCAAACTGGCTGCTTCCATGAAGGAACCAAACTGGCTGCTTCCATGAAGGAACCAAACTGGCTGCTTCCATGAAGGAACCAAACTGGCTGCTTCCATGAAGGAACCAAACTGGCTGCTTCCATCAAGAAACCAAACTAGCTGCTTCCATCAAGAAACCAAACTGGCTGCTTCCATCAAGAAACCAAACTGGCTGCTTCCATCAAGAAACCAAACTGGCTGCTTCCATCAAGAAACCAAACTGGCTGCTTCCATCAAGAAACCAAACTGGCTGCTTCCATGAAGGAACCAAACTGGCTGCTTCCATGAAGTAACCATACTGGCTGCTTCCATGAAGGAACCAAACTGGCTGCTTCCATGAAGGAACCAAACTGGCTGCTTCCATCAAGAAACCAAACTAGCTGCTTCCATCAAGAAACCAAACTAGCTGCTTCCATCAAGAATCCAAACTGGCTGCTTCCATCAAGAAACCAAACTGGCTGCTTCCATCAAGAAACCAAACTGGCTGCTTCCATGAAGGAACCAAACTGTCTGCTTCCATGAAGGAACCAAACTGGCTGCTTCCATGAAGGAACCAAACTGGCTGCTTCCATGAAGGAACCAAACTGGCTGCTTCCATGAAGGAACCAAACTGGCTGCTTCCATGAAGGAACCAAACTGGCTGCTTCCATGAAGGAACCAAACTGGCTGCTTCCATCAAGAAACCAAACTCGCTGCTTCCA
Source organism: Lepisma saccharinum (assembly GCF_977018435.1). Taxonomy (NCBI): domain Eukaryota; kingdom Metazoa; phylum Arthropoda; class Insecta; order Zygentoma; family Lepismatidae; genus Lepisma; species Lepisma saccharinum. The sequence goes on along the minus strand of NC_139250.1, from coordinate 18,305,980 downwards.
TCAAGAAACCAAACTGGCTGCTTCCATCAAGAAACCAAACTGGCTGCTTCCATCAAGAAACCAAACTGGCTGCTTCCATCAAGAAACCAAACTGGCTGCTTCCATGAAGGAACCAAACTGGCTGCTTCCATGAAGGAACCAAACTGGCTGCTTCCATCAAGAAACCAAACTGGCTGCATCCATCATGAAACCAAACTGGCTGCTTCCATGAAGGAACCAAAGTGGCTGCTTCCATCAAGAAACCAAACTGGCTGCTTCCATCAAGAAACCAAACTGGCTGCTTCCATCAAGAAACCAAACTGGCTGCTTCCATCAAGAAACCAAACTGGCTGCTTTCATGAAGGAACCAAACTGGCTGCTTCCATCAAGAAACCAAACTGGCTGCTTCCATGAAGGAACCAAACTGGCTGCTTCCATGAAGGAACCAAACTGGCTGCTTCCATCAAGAAACCAAACTAGCTGCTTCCATGAAGGAACCAAACTGGCTGCTTCCATCAAGAAACCAAACTGGCTGCTTCCATCAAGAAACCAAACTGGCTGCTTCCATCAAGAAACCAAACTGGCTGCTTCCATCAAGAAACCAAACTGGCTGCTGCCATCAAGAAACCAAAACTAGCTGCTTCCATCAAGAAACCAAACTGGCTGCTTCCATGAAGGAACCAAACTGGCTGCTTCCATGAAGGAACCAAACTGGCTGCTTCCATGTAGGAACCAAACTGGCTGCTTCCATGAAGGAACCAAACTGGCTGCTTCCATGAAGGAACCAAACTGGCTGCTTCCATGAAGGAACCAAACTGGCTGCTTCCATGAAGGAACCAAACTGGCTGCTTCCATGAAGGAGCCAAACTGGCTGCTTCCATGAAGGAACCAAACTGGCTGCTTCCATCAAGAAACCAAACTGGCTGCTTCCATCAAGAAACCAAACTGGCTGCTTCCATCAAGAAACCAAACTGGCTGCTTCCATGAAGGAACCAAACTGGCTGCTTCCATGAAGGAACCATACTGGCTGCTTCCATGAAGGAACCAAACTGGCTGCTTCCATGAAGGAACCAAACTGGCTGCTTCCATGAAGGAACCAAACTGGCTGCTTCCATCAAGAAACCAAACTGGCTGCTTCCATCAAGAAACCAAACTGGCTGCTTCCATCAAGAAACCAAACTGGCTGCTTCCATCAAGAAACCAAACTGGCTGCTTCCATCAAGAAACCAAACTGGCTGCTTCCATGAAGGAACCAAACTGGCTGCTTCCATGAAGGATCCAAACTGGCTGCTTCCATCAAGAAACCAAACTGGCTGCTTCCATCAAGAAACCAAACTGGCTGCTTCCATCAAGAAACCAAACTGGCTGCTTCCATCAAGAAACCAAACTGGCTGCTTCCATCAAGAAACCAAACTGGCTGCTTCCATGAAGGAACCAAACTGGCTGCTTCCATCATGAAACCAAACTGGCTGCTTCCATGAAGGAACCAAACTGGCTGCTTCCATGAAGGAACCAAACTGGCTGCTTCCATGAAGGAACCAAACTGGCTGCTTCCATGAAGGAACCAAACTAGCTGCTTCCATCAAGAAACCAAACTGGCTGCTTCCAACAAGAAACCAAACTGGCTGCTTCCAACAAGAAACCAAACTGGCTGCTTCCATCAAGAAACCAAACTGGCTGCTTCCATGAAGGAACCAAACTGGCTGCTTCCATGAAGGAACCAAACTGGCTGCTTCCATGAAGGAACCAAACTGGCTGCTTCCATGAAGGAACCAAACTGGCTGCTTCCATGAAGGAACCAAACTGGCTGCTTCCATCAAGAAACCAAACTAGCTGCTTCCATCAAGAAACCAAACTGGCTGCTTCCATCAAGAAACCAAACTGGCTGCTTCCATCAAGAAACCAAACTGGCTGCTTCCATGAAGAAACCAAACTGGCTGCTTCCATGAAGGAACCAAACTGGCTGCTTCCATGAAGGAACCATACTGGCTGCTTCCATGAAGGAACCAAACTGGCTGCTTCCATGAAGGAACCAAACTGGCTGCTTCCATCAAGAAACCAAACTCGCTGCTTCCATCAAGAAACCAAACTAGCTGCTTCCATCAAGAAACCAAACTGGCTGCTTCCATCAAGAAACCAAACTGGCTGCTTCCATGAAGGAACCAAACTGGCTGCTTCCATGAAGGAACCAAACTGGCTGCTTCCATGAAGGAACCAAACTGGCTGCTTCCATCAAGAAACCAAACTGGCTGCTTCCATGAAGGAACCAAACTGGCTGCTTCCATGAAGGAACCAAACTGGCTGCTTCCATGAAGGAACCAAACTGGCTGCTTCCATGAAGGAACCAAACTGGCTGCTTCCATCAAGAAAACAAACTAGCTGCTTCCATCAAGAAACCAAACTGGCTGCTTCCATCAAGAAACCAAACTGGCTGCTTCCATCAAGAAACCAAACTGGCTGCTTCCATCAAGAAACCAAACTGGCTGCTTCCATGAAGGAACCAAACTGGCTGCTTCCATGAAGGATCCAAACTGGCTGCTTCCATCAAGAAACCAAACTGGCTGCTTCCATCAAGAAACCAAACTGGCTGCTTCCATCAAGAAACCAAACTGGCTGCTTCCATCAAGAAACCAAACTGGCTGCTTCCATCAAGAAACCAAACTGGCTGCTTCCATGAAGGAACCAAACTGGCTGCTTCCATGAAAGAACCAAACTGGCTGCTTCCATGAAGGAACCAAACTGGCTGCTTCCATGAAGGAACCAAACTGGCTGCTTCCATGAAGGAACCAAACTGGCTGCTTCCATCAAGAAACCAAACTGGCTGCTTCCAACAAGAAACCAAACTGGCTGCTTCCATCAAGAAACCAAACTGGCTGCTTCCATGAAGGAACCAAACTGGCTGCTTCCATGAAGGAACCAAACTGGCTGCTTCCATGAAGTAACCAAACTGGCTGCTTCCATGAAGGAACCAAACTGGCTGCTTCCATGAAGGAACCAAACTGGCTGCTTCCATGAAGGAACCAAACTGGCTGCTTCCATCAAGAAACCAAACTGGCTGCTTCCATGAAGGAACCAAACTGGCTGCTTCCATGAAGGAACCAAACTGGCTGCTTCCATGAAGGAACCATACTGGCTGCTTCCATGAAGGAACCAAACTGGCTGCTTCCATGAAGGAACCAAACTGGCTGCTTCCATGAAGGAACCATACTGGCTGCTTCCATGAAGGAACCAAACTAGCTGCTTCCATGAAGGAACCAAACTGGCTGCTTCCATCAAGAAACCAAACTCGCTGCTTCCATCAAGAAACCAAACTAGCTGCTTCCATCAAGAAACCAAACTGGCTGCTTCCATCAAGAAACCAAACTGGCTGCTTCCATCAAGAAACCAAACTGGCTGCTTCCATGAAGGAACCAAACTGGCTGCTTCCATGAAGGAACCAAACTGGCTGCTTCCATGAAGGAACCAAACTGGCTGCTTCCATCAAGAAACCAAACTGGCTGCTTCCATGAAGGAACCAAACTGGCTGCTTCCATGAAGGAACCAAACTGGCTGCTTCCATGAAGGAACCAAACTGGCTGCTTCCATCAAGAAAACAAACTGGCTGCTTCCATCAAGAAAACAAACTGGCTGCTTCCATCAAGAAAACAAACTAGCTGCTTCCATCAAGAAACCAAACTGGCTGCTTCCATCAAGAAACCAAACTGGCTGCTTCCATCAAGAAACCAAACTGGCTGCTTCCATCAAGAAACCAAACTGGCTGCTTCCATGAAGGAACCAAACTGGCTGCCTCCATCAAGAAACCAAACTGGCTGCATCCATCATGAAACCAAACTGGCTGCTTCCATGAAGGAACCAAAGTGGCTGCTTCCATCAAGAAACCAAACTGGCTGCTTCCATCAAGAAACCAAACTGGCTGCTTCCATCAAGAAACCAAATTGGCTGCTTCCATCAAGAAACCAAACTGGCTGCTTCCATGAAGGAACCAAACTGGCTGCTTCCATCAAGAAACCAAACTGGCTGCTTCCATGAAGGAACCAAACTGGCTGCTTCCATGAAGGAACCAAACTGGCTGCTTCCATCAAGAAACCAAACTAGCTGCTTCCATGAAGGAACCAAACTGGCTGCTTCCATCAAGAAACCAAACTGGCTGCTTCCATCAAGAAACCAAACTGGCTGCTTCCATCAAGAAACCAAACTGGCTGCTTCCATCAAGAAACCAAAACTAGCTGCTTCCATCAAGAAACCAAAACTAGCTGCTTCCATGAAGGAACCAAACTGGCTGCTTCCATGAAGGAACCAAACTGGCTGCTTCCATGAAGGAACCAAACTGGCTGCTTCCATGAAGGAACCAAACTGGCTGCTTCCATGAAGGAACCAAACTGGCTGCTTCCATGAAGGAACCAAACTGGCTGCTTCCATGAAGGAACCAAACTGGCTGCTTCCATGAAGGAACCAAACTGGCTGCTTCCATCAAGAAACCAAACTAGCTGCTTCCATCAAGAAACCAAACTGGCTGCTTCCATGAAGGAACCAAACTGGCTGCTTCCATCAAGAAACCAAACTGGCTGCTTCCATCAAGAAACCAAACTGGCTGCTTCCATGAAGGAACCAAACTGGCTGCTTCCATGAAGGAACCATACTGGCTGCTTCCATCAAGAAACCAAACTGGCTGCTTCCATGAAGGAACCAAACTGGCTGCTTCCATGAAGGAACCAAACTGGCTGCTTCCATGAAGGAACCAAACTGGCTGCTTCCATCAAGAAACCAAACTGGCTGCTTCCATCAAGAAACCAAACTGGCTGCTTCCATCAAGAAACCAAACTGGCTGCTTCCATCAAGAAACCAAACTGGCTGCTTCCATGAAGGAACCAAACTGGCTGCTTCCATGAAGGATCCAAACTGGCTGCTTCCATCAAGAAACCAAACTGGCTGCTTCCATCAAGAAACCAAACTGGCTGCTTCCATCAAGAAACCAAACTGGCTGCTTCCATGAAGGAACCAAACTGGCTGCTTCCATGAAGGAACCAAACTGGCTGCTTCCATGAAGGAACCAAACTGGCTGCTTCCATGAAGGAACCAAACTGGCTGCTTCCATCAAGAAACCAAACTGGCTGCTTCCATCAAGAAACCAAACTGGCTGCTTCCATGAAGGAACCAAACTGGCTGCTTCCATGAAGGAACCAAACTGGCTGCTTCCATGAAGGAACCAAACTGGCTGCTTCCATGAAGGAACCAAACTGGCTGCTTCCATGAAGGAACCAAACTGGCTGCTTCCATGAAGGAACCAAACTGGCTGCTTCCATGAAGGAACCAAACTGGCTGCTTCCATCAAGAAACCAAACTGGCTGCTTCCATCAAGAAACCAAACTGGCTGCTTCCATCAAGAAACCAAACTGGCTGCTTCCATCAAGAAACCAAACTGGCTGCTTCCATGAAGGAACCAAACTGGCTGTTTCCATCATGAAACCAAACTGGCTGCTTCCATGAAGGAACCAAACTGGCTGCTTCCATGAAGGAACCAAACTGGCTGCTTCCATGAAGGAACCAAACTGGCTGCTTCCATGAAGGAACCAAACTGGCTGCTTCCATGAAGGAACCAAACTGGCTGCTTCCATCAAGAAACCAAACTGGCTGCTTCCAACAAGAAACCAAACTGGCTGCTTCCAACAAGAAACCAAACTGGCTGCTTCCATCAAGAAACCAAACTGGCTGCTTCCATGAAGGAACCAAACTGGCTGCTTCCATGAAGGAACCAAACTGGCTGCTTCCATGAAGGAACCAAACTGGCTGCTTCCATGAAGGAACCAAACTGGCTGCTTCCATGAAGGAACCAAACTGGCTGCTTCCATGAAGGAACCAAACTGGCTGCTTCCATGAAGGAACCAAACTGGCTGCTTCCATCAAGAAACCAAACTAGCTGCTTCCATCAAGAAACCAAACTGGCTGCTTCCATCAAGAAACCAAACTGGCTGCTTCCATCAAGAAACCAAACTGGCTGCTTCCATCAAGAAACCAAACTGGCTGCTTCCATCAAGAAACCAAACTGGCTGCTTCCATCAAGAAACCAAACTGGCTGTTTCCATGAAGGAACCAAACTGGCTGCTTCCATGAAGTAACCATACTGGCTGCTTCCATGAAGGAACCAAACTGGCTGCTTCCATGAAGGAACCAAACTGGCTGCTTCCATCAAGAAACCAAACTAGCTGCTTCCATCAAGAATCCAAACTGGCTGCTTCCATCAAGAAACCAAACTGGCTGCTTCCATCAAGAAACCAAACTGGCTGCTTCCATGAAGGAACCAAACTGTCTGCTTCCATGAAGGAACCAAACTGGCTGCTTCCATGAAGGAACCAAACTGGCTGCTTCCATGAAGGAACCAAACTGGCTGCTTCCATGAAGGAACCAAACTGGCTGCTTCCATGAAGGAACCAAACTGGCTGCTTCCATGAAGGAACCAAACTGGCTGCTTCCATCAAGAAACCAAACTAGCTGCTTCCATCAAGAAACCAAACTGGCTGCTTCCATCAAGAAACCAAACTGGCTGCTTCCATCAAGAAACCAAACTGGCTGCTTCCATCAAGAAACCAAACTGGCTGCTTCCATGAAGGAACCAAACTGGCTGCTTCCATCATGAAACCAAACTGGCTGCTTCCATGAAGGAACCAAACTGGCTGCTTCCATGAAGGAACCAAACTGGCTGCTTCCATGAAGGAACCAAACTGGCTGCTTCCATGAAGGAACCAAACTAGCTGCTTCCATCAAGAAACCAAACTGGCTGCTTCCAACAAGAAACCAAACTGGCTGCTTCCAACAAGAAACCAAACTGGCTGCTTCCATCAAGAAACCAAACTGGCTGCTTCCATGAAGGAACCAAACTGGCTGCTTCCATGAAGGAACCAAACTGGCTGCTTCCATGAAGGAACCAAACTGGCTGCTTCCATGAAGGAACCAAACTGGCTGCTTCCATGAAGGAACCAAACTGGCTGCTTCCATCAAGAAACCAAACTAGCTGCTTCCATCAAGAAACCAAACTGGCTGCTTCCATCAAGAAACCAAACTGGCTGCTTCCATCAAGAAACCAAACTGGCTGCTTCCATGAAGAAACCAAACTGGCTGCTTCCATGAAGGAACCAAACTGGCTGCTTCCATGAAGGAACCATACTGGCTGCTTCCATGAAGGAACCAAACTGGCTGCTTCCATGAAGGAACCAAACTGGCTGCTTCCATCAAGAAACCAAACTCGCTGCTTCCATCAAGAAACCAAACTAGCTGCTTCCATCAAGAAACCAAACTGGCTGCTTCCATCAAGAAACCAAACTGGCTGCTTCCATGAAGGAACCAAACTGGCTGCTTCCATGAAGGAACCAAACTGGCTGCTTCCATGAAGGAACCAAACTGGCTGCTTCCATCAAGAAACCAAACTGGCTGCTTCCATGAAGGAACCAAACTGGCTGCTTCCATGAAGGAACCAAACTGGCTGCTTCCATGAAGGAACCAAACTGGCTGCTTCCATGAAGGAACCAAACTGGCTGCTTCCATCAAGAAAACAAACTCGCTGCTTCCATCAAGAAACCAAACTGGCTGCTTCCATCAAGAAACCAAACTGGCTGCTTCCATCAAGAAACCAAACTGGCTGCTTCCATCAAGAAACCAAACTGGCTGCTTCCATGAAGGAACCAAACTGGCTGCTTCCATGAAGGATCCAAACTGGCTGCTTCCATCAAGAAACCAAACTGGCTGCTTCCATCAAGAAACCAAACTGGCTGCTTCCATCAAGAAACCAAACTGGCTGCTTCCATCAAGAAACCAAACTGGCTGCTTCCATGAAGGAACCAAACTGGCTGCTTCCATGAAGGAACCAAACTGGCTGCTTCCATGAAGGAACCAAACTGGCTGCTTCCATGAAGGAACCAAACTGGCTGCTTCCATGAAGGAACCAAACTGGCTGCTTCCATGAAGGAACCAAACTGGCTGCTTCCATCAAGAAACCAAACTGGCTGCTTCCAACAAGAAACCAAACTGGCTGCTTCCATCAAGAAACCAAACTGGCTGCTTCCATGAAGGAACCAAACTGGCTGCTTCCATGAAGGAACCAAACTGGCTGCTTCCATGAAGTAACCAAACTGGCTGCTTCCATGAAGGAACCAAACTGGCTGCTTCCATGAAGGAACCAAACTGGCTGCTTCCATGAAGGAACCAAACTAGCTGCTTCCATCAAGAAACCAAACAAGCTGCTTCCATCAAGAAACCAAACTGGCTGCTTCCATGAAGGAACCAAACTGGCTGCTTCCATCAAGAAACCAAACTGGCTGCTTCCATGAAGGAACCAAACTGGCTGCTTCCATGAAGGAACCAAACTGGCTGCTTCCATGAAGGAACCATACTGGCTGCTTCCATGAAGGAACCAAACTGGCTGCTTCCATGAAGGAACCAAACTGGCTGCTTCCATGAAGGAACCAAACTGGCTGCTTCCATCAAGAAACCAAACTGGCTGCTTCCATCAAGAAACCAAACTGGCTGCTTCCATGAAGGAACCAAACTGGCTGCTTCCATGAAGGAACCAAACTGGCTGCTTCCATGAAGAAACCAAACTGGCTGCTTCCATGAAGGAACCAAACTGGCTGCTTCCATCAAGAAACCAAACTAGCTGCTTCCATCAAGAAACCAAACTGGCTGCTTCCATCAAGAAACCAAACTGGCTGCTTCCATCAAGAAACCAAACTGGCTGCTTCCATGAAGGAACCAAACTGGCTGCTTCCATCATGAAACCAAACTGGCTGCTTCCATGAAGGAACCAAACTGGCTGCTTCCATGAAGGAACCAAACTGGCTGCTTCCATGAAGGAACCAAACTGGCTGCTTCCATCAAGAAACCAAACTGGCTGCTTCCAACAAGAAACCAAACTGGCTGCTTCCATGAAGAAACCAAACTGGCTGCTTCCATGAAGGAACCAAACTGGCTGCTTCCATGAAGGAACCAAACTGGCTGCTTCCATGAAGGAACCAAACTGGCTGCTTCCATGAAGGAACCAAACTGGCTGCTTCCATGAAGGAACCAAACTGGCTGCTTCCATGAAGGAACCAAACTGGCTGCTTCCATGAAGGAACCAAACTAGCTGCTTCCATCAAGAAACCAAACAAGCTGCTTCCATCAAGAAACCAAACTGGCTGCTTCCATGAAGGAACCAAACTGGCTGCTTCCATGAAGGAACCAAACTGGCTGCTTCCATGAAGGAACCAAACTGGCTGCTTCCATGAAGGAACCAAACTGGCTGCTTCCATGAAGGAACCATACTGGCTGCTTCCATGAAGGAACCAAACTGGCTGCTTCCATGAAGGAACCAAACTGGCTGCTTCCATCAAGAAACCAAACTGGCTGCTTCCAACAAGAAACCAAACTGGCTGCTTCCAACAGGAAACCAAACTGGCTGCTTCCATCAAGAAACCAAACTGGCTGCTTCCATGAAGGAACCAAACTGGCTGCTTCCATGAAGGAACCAAACTGGCTGCTTCCATGAAGGAACCAAACTGGCTGCTTCCATGAAGGAACCAAACTGGCTGCTTCCATGAAGGAACCAAACTGGCTGCTTCCATGAAGGAACCAAACTGGCTGCTTCCATCAAGAAACCAAACTGGCTGCTTCCATCAAGAAACCAAACTGGCTGCTTCCATCAAGAAACCAAACTGGCTGCTTCCATCAAGAAACCAAACTGGCTGCTTCCATCAAGAAACCAAACTGGCTGCTTCCATCAAGAAACCAAACTGGCTGCTTCCATGAAGGAACCAAACTGGCTGCTTCCATGAAGTAACCATACTGGCTGCTTCCATGAAGGAACCAAACTGGCTGCTTCCATGAAGGAACCAAACTGGCTGCTTCCATCAAGAAACCAAACTAGCTGCTTCCATCAAGAAACCAAACTAGCTGCTTCCATCAAGAATCCAAACTGGCTGCTTCCATCAAGAAACCAAACTGGCTGCTTCCATCAAGAAACCAAACTGGCTGCTTCCATGAAGGAACCAAACTGTCTGCTTCCATGAAGGAACCAAACTGGCTGCTTCCATGAAGGAACCAAACTGGCTGCTTCCATGAAGGAACCAAACTGGCTGCTTCCATGAAGGAACCAAACTGGCTGCTTCCATGAAGGAACCAAACTGGCTGCTTCCATGAAGGAACCAAACTGGCTGCTTCCATCAAGAAACCAAACTCGCTGCTTCCATCAAGAAACCAAACTGGCTGCTTCCATCAAGAAACCAAACTGGCTGCTTCCATCAAGAAACCAAACTGGCTGCTTCCATCAAGAAACCAAACTGGCTGCTTCCATGAAGGAACCAAACTGGCTGCTTCCATGAAGGAACCAAACTGGCTGCTTCCATCAAGAAACCAAACTGGCTGCATCCATCATGAAACCAAACTGGCTGCTTCCATGAAGGAACCAAAGTGGCTGCTTCCATCAAGAAACCAAACTGGCTGCTTCCATCAAGAAACCAAACTGGCTGCTTCCATCAAGAAACCAAACTGGCTGCTTCCATCAAGAAACCAAACTGGCTGCTTTCATGAAGGAACCAAACTGGCTGCTTCCATCAAGAAACCAAACTGGCTGCTTCCATGAAGGAACCAAACTGGCTGCTTCCATGAAGGAACCAAACTGGCTGCTTCCATCAAGAAACCAAACTAGCTGCTTCCATGAAGGAACCAAACTGGCTGCTTCCATCAAGAAACCAAACTGGCTGCTTCCATCAAGAAACCAAACTGGCTGCTTCCATCAAGAAACCAAACTGGCTGCTTCCATCAAGAAACCAAACTGGCTGCTGCCATCAAGAAACCAAAACTAGCTGCTTCCATCAAGAAACCAAACTGGCTGCTTCCATGAAGGAACCAAACTGGCTGCTTCCATGAAGGAACCAAACTGGCTGCTTCCATGTAGGAACCAAACTGGCTGCTTCCATGAAGGAACCAAACTGGCTGCTTCCATGAAGGAACCAAACTGGCTGCTTCCATGAAGGAACCAAACTGGCTGCTTCCATGAAGGAACCAAACTGGCTGCTTCCATGAAGGAACCAAACTGGCTGCTTCCATGAAGGAACCAAACTGGCTGCTTCCATCAAGAAACCAAACTGGCTGCTTCCATCAAGAAACCAAACTGGCTGCTTCCATCAAGAAACCAAACTGGCTGCTTCCATGAAGGAACCAAACTGGCTGCTTCCATGAAGGAACCATACTGGCTGCTTCCATGAAGGAACCAAACTGGCTGCTTCCATGAAGGAACCAAACTGGCTGCTTCCATGAAGGAACCAAACTGGCTGCTTCCATCAAGAAACCAAACTGGCTGCTTCCATCAAGAAACCAAACTGGCTGCTTCCATCAAGAAACCAAACTGGCTGCTTCCATCAAGAAACCAAACTGGCTGCTTCCATCAAGAAACCAAACTGGCTGCTTCCATGAAGGAACCAAACTGGCTGCTTCCATGAAGGATCCAAACTGGCTGCTTCCATCAAGAAACCAAACTGGCTGCTTCCATCAAGAAACCAAACTGGCTGCTTCCATCAAGAAACCAAACTGGCTGCTTCCATCAAGAAACCAAACTGGCTGCTTCCATCAAGAAACCAAACTGGCTGCTTCCATGAAGGAACCAAACTGGCTGCTTGCATGAAGGAACCAAACTGGCTGCTTCCATGAAGGAACCAAACTGGCTGCTTCCATGAAGGAACCAAACTAGCTGCTTCCATCAAGAAACCAAACTGGCTGCTTCCAACAAGAAACCAAACTGGCTGCTTCCAACAAGAAACCAAACTGGCTGCTTCCATCAAGAAACCAAACTGGCTGCTTCCATGAAGGAACCAAACTGGCTGCTTCCATGAAGGAACCAAACTGGCTGCTTCCATGAAGGAACCAAACTAGCTGCTTCCATCAAGAAACCAAACTAGCTGCTTCCATCAAGAAACCAAACTGGCTGCTTCCATCAAGAAACCAAACTGGCTGCTTCCATCAAGAAACCAAACTGGCTGCTTCCATCAAGAAACCAAACTGGCTGCTTCCATGAAGGAACCAAACTGGCTGCTTCCATGAAGGAACCAAACTGGCTGCTTCCATGAAGGAACCATACTGGCTGCTTCCATGAAGGAACCAAACTGGCTGCTTCCATGAAGGAACCAAACTGGCTGCTTCCATGAAGGAACCAAACTGGCTGCTTCCATGAAGGAACCAAACTGGCTGCTTCCATCAAGAAACCAAACTAGCTGCTTCCATCAAGAAACCAAACTGGCTGCTTCCATCAAGAAACCAAACTGGCTGCTTCCATCAAGAAACCAAACTGGCTGCTTCCATCAAGAAACCAAACTGGCTGCTTCCATGAAGGAACCAAACTGGCTGTTTCCATCATGAAACCAAACTGGCTGCTTCCATGAAGGAACCAAACTGGCTGCTTCCATGAAGGAACCAAACTGGCTGCTTCCATGAAGGAACCAAACTGGCTGCTTCCATGAAGGAACCAAACTGGCTGCTTCCATGAAGGAACCAAACTGGCTGCTTCCATCAAGAAACCAAACTGGCTGCTTCCAACAAGAAACCAAACTGGCTGCTTCCAACAAGAAACCAAACTGGCTGCTTCCATCAAGAAACCAAACTGGCTGCTTCCATGAAGGAACCAAACTGGCTGCTTCCATGAAGGAACCAAACTGGCTGCTTCCATGAAGGAACCAAACTGGCTGCTTCCATGAAGGAACCAAACTGGCAGCTTCCATGAAGGAACCAAACTGGCTGCTTCCATGAAGGAACCAAACTGGCTGCTTCCATCAAGAAACCAAACTAGCTGCTTCCATCAAGAAACCAAACTGGCTGCTTCCATCAAGAAACCAAACTGGCTGCTTCCATCAAGAAACCAAACTGGCTGCTTCCATCAAGAAACCAAACTGGCTGCTTCCATGAAGGAACCAAACTGGCTGCTTCCATGAAGGAACCAAACTGGCTGCTTCCATGAAGTAACCATACTGGCTGCTTCCATGAAGGAACCAAACTGGCTGCTTCCATGAAGGAACCAAACTGGCTGCTTCCATCAAGAAACCAAACTAGCTGCTTCCATCAAGAAACCAAACTAGCTGCTTCCATCAAGAATCCAAACTGGCTGCTTCCATCAAGAAACCAAACTGGCTGCTTCCATCAAGAAACCAAACTGGCTGCTTCCATGAAGGAACCAAACTGTCTGCTTCCATGAAGGAACCAAACTGGCTGCTTCCATGAAGGAACCAAACTGGCTGCTTCCATGAAGGAACCAAACTGGCTGCTTCCATGAAGGAACCAAACTGGCTGCTTCCATCAAGAAACCAAACTGGCTGCTTCCATGAAGGAACCAAACTGGCTGCTTCCATCAAGAAACCAAACTGGCTGCTTCCATCAAGAAACCAAACTGGCTGCATCCATCATGAAACCAAACTGGCTGCTTCCATGAAGGAACCAAAGTGGCTGCTTCCATCAAGAAACCAAACTGGCTGCTTCCATCAAGAAACCAAACTGGCTGCTTCCATCAAGAAACCAAACTGGCTGCTTCCATCAAGAAACCAAACTGGCTGCTTTCATGAAGGAACCAAACTGGCTGCTTCCATCAAGAAACCAAACTGGCTGCTTCCATGAAGGAACCAAACTGGCTGCTTCCATGAAGGAACCAAACTGGCTGCTTCCATCAAGAAACCAAACTAGCTGCTTCCATGAAGGAACCAAACTGGCTGCTTCCATCAAGAAACCAAACTGGCTGCTTCCATCAAGAAACCAAACTGGCTGCTTCCATCAAGAAACCAAACTGGCTGCTTCCATCAAGAAACCAAACTGGCTGCTGCCATCAAGAAACCAAAACTAGCTGCTTCCATCAAGAAACCAAACTGGCTGCTTCCATGAAGGAACCAAACTGGCTGCTTCCATGAAGGAACCAAACTGGCTGCTTCCATGTAGGAACCAAACTGGCTGCTTCCATGAAGGAACCAAACTGGCTGCTTCCATGAAGGAACCAAACTGGCTGCTTCCATGAAGGAACCAAACTGGCTGCTTCCATGAAGGAACCAAACTGGCTGCTTCCATGAAGGAACCAAACTGGCTGCTTCCATGAAGGAACCAAACTGGCTGCTTCCATCAAGAAACCAAACTGGCTGCTTCCATCAAGAAACCAAACTGGCTGCTTCCATCAAGAAACCAAACTGGCTGCTTCCATGAAGGAACCAAACTGGCTGCTTCCATGAAGGAACCATACTGGCTGCTTCCATGAAGGAACCAAACTGGCTGCTTCCATGAAGGAACCAAACTGGCTGCTTCCATGAAGGAACCAAACTGGCTGCTTCCATCAAGAAACCAAACTGGCTGCTTCCATCAAGAAACCAAACTGGCTGCTTCCATCAAGAAACCAAACTGGCTGCTTCCATCAAGAAACCAAACTGGCTGCTTCCATCAAGAAACCAAACTGGCTGCTTCCATGAAGGAACCAAACTGGCTGCTTCCATGAAGGATCCAAACTGGCTGCTTCCATCAAGAAACCAAACTGGCTGCTTCCATCAAGAAACCAAACTGGCTGCTTCCATCAAGAAACCAAACTGGCTGCTTCCATCAAGAAACCAAACTGGCTGCTTCCATCAAGAAACCAAACTGGCTGCTTCCATGAAGGAACCAAACTGGCTGCTTCCATGAAGGAACCAAACTGGCTGCTTCCATGAAGGAACCAAACTGGCTGCTTCCATGAAGGAACCAAACTAGCTGCTTCCATCAAGAAACCAAACTGGCTGCTTCCAACAAGAAACCAAACTGGCTGCTTCCAACAAGAAACCAAACTGGCTGCTTCCATCAAGAAACCAAACTGGCTGCTTCCATGAAGGAACCAAACTGGCTGCTTCCATGAAGGAACCAAACTGGCTGCTTCCATGAAGGAACCAAACTAGCTGCTTCCATCAAGAAACCAAACTAGCTGCTTCCATCAAGAAACCAAACTGGCTGCTTCCATCAAGAAACCAAACTGGCTGCTTCCATCAAGAAACCAAACTGGCTGCTTCCATCAAGAAACCAAACTGGCTGCTTCCATGAAGGAACCAAACTGGCTGCTTCCATGAAGGAACCAAACTGGCTGCTTCCATGAAGGAACCATACTGGCTGCTTCCATGAAGGAACCAAACTGGCTGCTTCCATGAAGGAACCAAACTGGCTGCTTCCATGAAGGAACCAAACTGGCTGCTTCCATGAAGGAACCAAACTGGCTGCTTCCATCAAGAAACCAAACTGGCTGCTTCCATCAAGAAACCAAACTGGCTGCTTCCATCAAGAAACCAAACTGGCTGCTTCCATCAAGAAACCAAACTGGCTGCTTCCATGAAGGAACCAAACTGGCTGCTTCCATGAAGGAACCAAACTGGCTGCTTCCATGAAGGAACCAAACTGGCTGCTTCCATGAAGGAACCAAACTGGCTGCTTCCATCAAGAAACCAAACTGGCTGCTTCCATCAAGAAACCAAACTGGCTGCTTCCATCAAGAAACCAAACTGGCTGCTTCCATCAAGAAACCAAACTGGCTGCTTCCATGAAGGAACCAAACTGGCTGCTTCCATGAAGGAACCAAACTGGCTGCTTCCATCAAGAAACCAAACTGGCTGCTTCCATCAAGAAACCAAACTGGCTGCTTCCATCATGAAACCAAACTGGCTGCTTCCATGAAGGAACCAAACTGGCTGCTTCCATCAAGAAACCAAACTGGCTGCTTCCATCAAGAAACCAAACTGGCTGCTTCCATGAAGGAACCAAAGTGTCTGCTTCCATGAAGGAACCAAAGTGGCTGCTTCCATCAAGAAACCAAACTGGCTGCTTCCATCAAGAAACCAAACTGGCTGCTTCCATCAAGAAACCAAACTGGCTGCTTCCATCAAGAAACCAAACTGGCTGCTTCCATCAAGAAACCAAACTGGCTGCTTCCATCAAGAAACCAAACTGGCTGCTTCCATCAAGAAACCAAACTGGCTGCTTCCATCAAGAAACCAAACTGGCTGCTTCCATGAAGGAACCAAACTGGCTGCTTCCATGAAGGAACCAAACTGGCTGCTTCCATCAAGAAACCAAACTGGCTGCTTCCATCAAGAAACCAAACTGGCTGCTTCCATGAAGGAACCAAACTGGCTGCTTCCATCAAGAAACCAAACTGGCTGCTTCCATCAAGAAACCAAACTGGCTGCTTCCATCAAGAAACCAAACTGGCTGCTTCCATCAAGAAACCAAACTGGCTGCTGCCATCAAGAAACCAAAACTAGCTACTGCCATCAAGGAACCAAACTAGCTGCTTCCATCAAGAAACCAAACTAGCTGCTTCCATCTAGGAACCAAACTAGCTGCTGCCATCAAGAAACCAAACTAATATTTTAGAAAAGATTCTTTAATGACTCTACTGAAAGTTGCGGAGGGGGGGGGGGGACGCAGAGCGTGTTATAGGTCTTTTCAGTTCTCACGGCGGGCGCTCTAGAAGCTGGCAAGGGAAGTGGGGAGGGGGGTTATTCGCCGCAGACCATCCAAACAACAGCGGTGGCGCCAAGAGATACAACGTGGCGGAAATAGGTACTACGTGAACCTCGTTCTGCAGGCTGCTGCATTTCTTATCGTGCTGGATTGGTCGCTTCCCCGCTCCTCCCTTGCCAGCTTCTAGAGCGCCCGCCGTAAGAACTGAAAAGACATATAGTTACGCTATTGGATTCAGTCTTAAGTCTTTGTTTGTAATCGCAACAGAATCGAACTGACAAATTCAAAGTCTGCACATTAGATACCCAATAGATTCTCTACATTAAATGCACAATCCGATGACCCATTCTACAAGCTAGCCCTCATACACGTAGTAGCAGCCCTTATTCACCTTCTCGATGTCCCTTTGATGCTTTTGTGTATTTCCTCCGGGGAACAAAAATCGGTTCCTGATTTTCCACGCTCCGGTTCAGATTATACCAAAGCCGGAATCACAATTTTCCTGCAGTTTCTATTCCAGGATTTTTTTTTTTTTTAAAAAAAAGCGTTCAGTGACGACACTGGAATATTTATTCACCGGAACCATTCATAATCCACATAGTGGTCGATAGGCACGTTTACATTTGAAATCTCGTGCACTTCGATGTGTGAGCGAGTGTCCTGACTCCCACGAGAGATGAATTTTCATCAATTTTTGCCTACTTTTTTCCCCCTCTGAAGAAAAAATGTCCGCCTCGTTACTGTTTGATTTTCAGCGGCAACTTTCGCACCTTTCCTATCACTGAGAAGCGTGTGTGTTCGTTCACGCTTGCAATGCAAATGAGATATCACCAAGTTTCTAATCCCTCGAAAGTTTTCAAATAAGTATGATGTTCCATCTCGTACGGGTTAGAGGGGAACGCACAACTTTTTTTTAAACCATCTTCCTCACAGAGCTCAGTTCACTTGAATTTTTATTTTTGTTGCTTAGCGTCGCTTCTGTGCCACTTTTGGCTACTCGCGGCGATGATTAGGTCAGAGGCGCAACCACGAATTTTTGTCTGGAAAGGGGGGGGGGACAAGTACCAGGATAAACGTACCAATAGAGGAGAAGGTCTAAATATGGGTGCTGCAGCCTGGCAGAGGGTATTGGAACTGGTTTTCTGTCAAGGACAAAGGTTGTGGCGCCAATTCGCAAGAGAAAGTGGTGGTTAGTTTCGGCCTTGGACGCTGTTATAGAATTGCGACCTCCGAAAACTTTTTGCAGGTATGTTTTAATTCAGCGTTTTCTGAATTCTCATCTGCTATGTATAGGTTACGATATTAGCGGTATTTAAAACAAATGCGGGCTTTTATAATGTCATGATTTGTTTGTGAAATATGTACCACAGAGAGAGAAAATAAATAGAAGAAGAAAAATAGTGTGATGGTCTAAATATGGACTATGACATGAGGTCTAATGCTGAGATCACATTTTCAACAAATATTTGGATGTTTTTCTTAATTCCGATTTTTCCCATTCCGCGTGATTTTCAAAACAAGAGATTCTTCAAAAATATGAATTTTATAATGTTTTAGCGATAAATGACTATTTTTTAAAAAAATTAATTGCTTTTCGTGATATTCCCACTAGTAGCCCATATTTAGACCACAATTTTGAAATACAACATTTTACCATTTTTTGGAAATTGATTTTTTTTTAAAAAAAAATGGAGACCTTCTATACTTTAGCATTTAAGTATACATTTCATGGATATGCATTTTAAAGGCAGGTGCTTGATATATTAATTATTTTCCTCCTAAAATGACAACAAAAAAAGGGGGCGCCCATATTTAGATCTTTTCCTCTAATAATAACAAAACATTATTATTATTATTATTATTATTATTATTATTATTATTATTATTAGTACAGGGTGGTTACTCACCGGGAATCATGCGTGAATTATTGGCTTCGGGAATTATGAGTGAATTCTGCTTGAATTTCTCTCCGTAGACGTGAAAAATTTCAACTTATTAAAATTCCAATTCCATTGAATTTATACATATTTATTAATGACATGAGACAAGTTTTTCACAGTTTAGGTTTTACTTTTTTCGAGGAAGGAAAAGAAAGCTGAGTGAAAAATAAAACAGAATTCTCTCAACCCGTTTGCTTTGTTCGGGTCCTTTTCAGAATAATCTATCTGACGGACGGAAGATTGTTGCCAGATAAAATATCTTGAAGTTGATTAGGTAAATTTCAAATTCTTATAGAATTAACAATTTTTCGTAGATTACTATTTCCCGTAACATTTGTGACTTGTGTTTGTATTTCTAGTCTGAGTATGTGAAATGGCAAGTGTAAATTCCACACCTTAAATGAAATACATGTATCGTTCAATTGAATTGAATTATAATATTTGGATTCATTGGAACCGCACAGACCATTTATATTGTTAATATAGGCATTTGTGTGTGTATGTGGGTGAGTGATGAGATACGGTAAAACCGTAGTTTGAAATTATAGAAAACACCTGCTTGTAGCCTTGAATTTTTTGAAAGTTCGCCTTAAAAACCTGGAATTATACTTGAATTTTATTATGGTCCTAGAGTAGCCACCCTGTAGTAGTAGTAGTAGTACTGTCGCGCCACTGAATTAGGCGAAATTCGTGAAGGAGCACTCGAAAAGGACACCCATGCGCGGGCCGGGATTCGAACTCGGGAACTTTGGTGACGAGATCGAAAGTCTACCACTTAACCCGAAAGTACAGCGCCTTGAATAACGTAGTGTGGAAAACGACCAAAGAAACTGGTTCCCGAGACGATGACAACATAGATGGCAGTGCGATCAGAATCGGTGCTAATTTTGTTATGAAAGTAATGCGGCTTAGTTAGTTTCTGGAATATATTGTGTAGATTTGTTTGTCTTGAAAGACGGTAAGTGAATTGGTGGAAACAGTTATATTTGTGGAGTGATTTGCAGTCACGAAATGGCATTAATTTACACGGAAAAGTAACATAAATACGCAACACGAGCAGCAACATCGCAATGTGAGGCTGGACGTCAAACGTTGGATTGTGTACACAAGTTTATCTTTGTATGCTAATAAAATCGAAATAGTGTCATGAAGGAGAAAAAATGTTTCGTGGCGTACAAATACATGCCTTCCCCAAACTTCTGTGGGTACCGCGAGGTTTTCTTTAAGCGAGGGGATGGACAAACTTTCATTAAATGTCAAACTGTTCTTTGGCTTTTTTGCACTTGATCCACACATTTCTCTGCATTTTCTCTTTTTTTTTAAATAATTTGGCAGATTTGGGAACTTCGTAGGCACTGCATCCTTTGTTAATAATATCCTCTCCCTTGGCAACCTTACCACCTTACCATTTATTACATGAACAAAATCTCTGATAATGTATTGTTCATCGAAATACAATTCACAAACACCAGCTCTGACATAGAGTTCTCTGTCAGCTCTGGGATTCCACTCGGCTAATTTATCTTTTTCTTTGGGAACACTAAATATACAAATACCCTTTTCTTTACTTGAACGATATCCAATAGAACAACCAGGCACAAAACAGTGGCGATCATATCTTCGAGACATGGTGAAAATATAACTCAACCAACGCGTTGTTTACATTTTTCCAGTAAGCGGGAAACTAAAAGTGTCATATTTCATGCTTGCGATTGGTATAAAGTCCACTCAGGTAGACTTCAATAGGATGTGCAATTTCAAGTGTATACTTAGCTTCCATCAAGGAATCGAACAGGAACCCCTTGATTACGATTACGACAGTATAATTTCTACGCCATTTGGAAGACCTAGAATAGTCAACTAGGTAACAGCTGGATCTAATAGCAAAAACAAACGAAACCTTGCCTATTCCCATATTTATTTTTGCTATTTGCTAAGTAGGTTAGGCTGGTCAGGTTTGGTGCTATTTGCAGGTATATAGCTGTCGCTAGTCGGCCAATCTCTTAAAACTGCGTTAAACAACGCCAGATGACACTAACAGAATGCGAATCTTTCCTATGCCGAGGATTGTAAGGCCGTTACGTCGTGGCAACGAGAAACAAAAGTACTCGTAATCGCCATATTGCAGTATTACGTCATGATCTCCCAGGCACCAATGCGGTGATTACAGCGTTGCAAAATCGAACTTGCAAGGGAAATCCCGCTAATCACCGTGTAGTATTTTGCAAGTTCTCTGTTCGAATGAAACATAATTCATTGTAGAGTGCTGTCGATTAAGAGAAGACTAGGATGTAGATATTTCAGCGGGTATAAGTGGAAGGAGAGTTCAGTCATCAAAATTTCGATGCTGATATTGGTCTGATTTCATGACTGCAAGGACATAAAGTGTACTTTGCCATCAAATCTGACAAACTCGTAAGGGTCAATTCTTAGCTTTTGCGAATGAGCTTAGAGTCGAACATTTTCACTGTCCTTTGAAATGAGGCAGATTCCAAATTCGAAAAAGAGGGAGGGCATTGAATCTCCCAGCATCCCACAGTATCAATCCTCTTTTCTGTCTCTCGGATCCGAATAGATACGTTCTTTCTCCTCGTTACAGGGGTCTCTGTATCAGAAAGGGTAGGAGCAAGTCTTCATTGGAAGTTATTCCGCTGTCCTTTTCAGGTGATCCTCTAGCCCTTAAAAGGGCTTCAGGGCCCTTAAGGATCCGTGAAAGGGCCTGAACGGAAAAGATTTCTCTCCCTGGAGGAGGAGGAGGAAGCGAACGTCTTGCTTCGCTGGAATCCTGGAGCTGGAGAAGAAGACGTTTTCAACCAACTGGAAGTTTCAGACTGGAATCTGAAGGAAAGGGTGCTTGGATGTCGTTGCATTCTGCGGTCCGCTCTGGCGTTATGGTGGCTGTGGTGACGTCAGGAGAATTCAGTCTTAATGCCCCTTCTTTGTGTTTTCTCGTTGCTCCTCTCTCGCTGCCTCTAAGTCCTTTTTTTCTCATTTTCTCTGTTATCCCCCATCTCATCTCAATTCCCATTCTTCCTCTTTTCTAGTTTTCATATTGCCTATCCGCCTTTCTCACTCTCTCTTATTAATTTACTTTCCTCCTCTTTCTTACATCCCCTATATTACGTTTTATGACGTCTACGTATCTCAATTTCTTTTCTTATTCCTTCTATCCATTTTCTTACCTCTTCTGTCATCATTGTGTTTATCTTTTATATTCTCGGGTTATTACATTTTCGCATTTCTTCTCTCCACTATGTTATTACTTTTGCTTTCTCTCTACTTTCTGTTCCTTTCCTTGTCTTATTCTTTCTCAATCTACTCTATGATTTTCCTCTTCTTTTTCTAATTATCTTTTTCCTTCCTTATTCTTATTTTTCTTTGTTTCTTTCCTATTCCCTTTGTTTTACTTTCTCGTCATTTCCGGATTTGTTTGTAATTACATATTCTATTTCCTTCTAGATACATACCTTGAACAGGAAGGTCATAAGTTTTATGTTACATATTTTTACATATTTGCCAGGATATTACATATTTTACATATATGCTAATTCACTTGACATAAAACAACATATTTCGGTATTTTTTTACTATCTTGAAGTGGGTAGAAACATGCCCAAAACTACGCTGTGGGTTTCCGGTCAATATTTCGTTCGTATGTGTTGGGTTCTTTTTTATATTACTCGTCTTTTTTGTGATTGAATGTTACAATTCGTAACAAAACCTTTTTGAAGTGGAGCAAAGATGATTTTCACGCAACTTGCTTCCCGTCTGCGTTACACTTGCAGCCGCAAACCCCATTTTGCCAGTAGACTCGTCCAGTTAGCGCATGCGCACTTGAGTTGCTGACCCCGTAACTAACGCAGAACCTACTTCCCCGTCTGCGTTCCACTTGCAATCGTCACCCCCAGTGGACTCGTCCAGTTAGCGCAGGCGCATAAACAACGGACAAAGCTTTGGGATCACCTACCACATCTGCATCTTGATCTGCAATTGTGACGTCACTTCCGATTTCAATGGAGCTGCGGATGCCAGCGATGTGCTTCCAAATGTAAACAACGGTTATCTACATTCTAGTGTAAACAATGTAGACTATGTAAGCAGCATGGTAACGAACATGAGCTTAACACCGCTCGTTGTAGAAACAAAGTAGAATTATCCTGCGTTCCAATTGTTGAGGAAGTGTGAAAAGTACCTTGTACTCCTGTTTACAATTTTCTACTAAGTGTCAAACAAAATGTATGAAACATTATTGTGTTAATTGAAAATATGTGCCTCTTTTGTCTCACGATTGCCAAGTTTGCCTACAGTTCATTTTCTCCCCAACAGATGGTGCTGTTAAGAGAATGCTAGAAGTTGTGTTATAAATAAGATTGTTTTTATTGATACACAAACCAATACTATTGAATAATGGCACTTATTCAAAAGCATTATAAATTAATTTACTGTCTACGTAAAACATGTAAGCTGTAAGCCAATATAATCTACGCTTAGATTACTCGTAGACAAGGCCTGTAGACGTAGGCTATATAGTGTGCAGAACTTCAATGGTGGTCACGCATTGAGAATGAGTCTACCTTTACAGACGGGCGTAACAGATAGCTGCAACGTGTCTTCATCAGGTACTAATGGCATTACGAAGGGAAGGTAATCGATTCTCATCTGCCTAAGCGGGAAAACGCGAAAAGACAGAGCAGTAAATGCCGAAATGTAAGACAATTTGCAAAAGTGATTCCATCCTCTAGCTTGCCAATGTTACGAAGAGACTGTCGATTCCAGAGAGACGAAATTAAATTTTGCACTTTTTTTGGGGAAGGTTTAGAAAAAAATAGTTTCTCAACACGTAATTCAATTTCGAATGGTAATTCTTGGAGATGCATCTTCGTGCGAATTCCAGCAAATTAATTGCTACAGTATTTTCCTCTTTGCCTGTTGCTTCCTGCATTTCGTTACAATTTATTTATTCATGTCTCTTAAAAGTTCCACATAAGAAACAAGGCCACGGAGTCTTATGGGGATGATACAGAGTATGAAAATTCTCTTTAGATTTTTATTCGTGGCAGACAGAGTTGGACGAAATATTTTCAGATGAACTCCTGTGTAGTGATGATGGACACACTTCTTCTTTATCTGTATTTTTCTTTCTTCCACTGTGTGTGTCGGGTTTTCTCAGTGTTTCTGCCTTTTTCTTCCCTCTCAATCTATCTTTAGTCCTGTATTTGTTACTGTCTCTCTTTCCGTCCTGCTGTCTCTTTATGCCTCTTTGTTTCTCTCTCCCTCTTTTTCTCTTTTTTTTCCATATGTCTCTCAATCTCTCTTCATGCCTCTGCGTTTCTTTCCCTTGTCTCTCCACCCCTCTTCTTTCCTGTGTTTCCCTTTCCCTTTTTTTCTTCCCCTTGTCTATATCTATTTACTCCTCTGCATTTCTGTACATGGCACAGTGGTTCGGAATCCACTTTAAACTGTTCAGTTCTGAGTAGCCTTTCTGTTCATAAAGTGGACTTAAAACAACAATTCAATAAATTCTGTGTTTCTTTCTATTTCAATTTTCTTACTCTTTTCTCTATCTCTTTTCTTCTGTTTCTTTTCCTTCTCTTCCTCTATTTCTTTCTTCTCTTTTTCTTCCGCTTGTCTTCCTCTTTATTCCTCTTTCTCTACCATTTTCTTCCTATTGTCTTTCCCTCATTTCTCTCTAACTTCCATGCTTTTTCATCTATCCCTTCTACCTGTCTCTTCATTACTTTTTTGCCCTTTCCATTTATCTTTTGTCTTCTTTTTACACTTTCTCTTTTACTCTTTTTATTTCTCTCTGTCCCTCTCTTTTATGTGTAGTATGAGTTAAAAGTTCACCTGGTAATGATATCCCTGTTTGAAGGATGCGTTCTTTGAGCAGGCGCAGTTTCGCGAGATACTCAGTTAAAGAATCAGATATTGTTTTCAAAATTCAAGACAAGATGATGCTGTTTTGTTCACTACAAATGGAGTTGAGATCCAACTCCTAACATCACGGATCGCTGCCATAGCAACTTTCCTTCCTTTGTTGCGCCATGGCATGAATAATTCATAGGAGCCGAAAAGTGAAATACGAGATGAAAGAGAAATATTCAAACTTGTTTCCTCCCTGCTAGTCACTATTTGCTCACATCATACTCTTCTTTGTCCAGCGTGTAATGTTTACCCAAAAATATACCAGGGAGGTTCCGCAACCTATCAACAGATGGCAAGCCAATACCCAGGGTGTTATTTGTGTGGGGATGGGGTAATTCCCCGCCTCTGGACACTTGTGTTCCCCTCTCTCCTTGAAAAAAAATATCCCTGGGCTAGAATCAGTGATGTGCGTCTACGCGTAAACAACGATAGTCTACATTATACACGTAGACTATTTTATACACGTACATTACGTAATCTATGTAAACTACATAGCGTAAGGTGATATCTTAGCAAAGGGCGCCATGGAATTAAAAGAAAATTATACTGCGTATCAGTTGCTGATGTGTGAGAAGAACTTTTCATACTCTTTCTTTCAAATTCGAACAATTTCTCACCTAGGAAGAAACCTAATATAGGAAATATTCTAGTGTTTTATGGGAAAAAGACCACTCCTGCCTCACGACTGCCATCTGTTGTTGTTTTTTTGCATAATATTTATTTTCTTCCATAGTTGATAATAGATGAGAAGATAAATTTTGTTGTAAATAGGATTCTTTTCAGTTCGTTACGAAGCAATATAGTTGAAAATGTCACTTTCTTTTCATGAAACCCTTGAAAATTAATTTTAATGCAATTTAGATTGTCTACGTAGTCTATCTAAACTACAATCCAATGTAATCTACGCGTAGATTACGTGTAGACAACGCATGTAGACGTAAACTTATAGTCTACGGCACATCACTGGCTGGAATGCTATTTCTTGGGGTAAAACAACAAATTATTGGCAATTTCGTTACTTTCTCGCACTTCGCCATTCAATTGGAAAACTTTTCTGTCAGACGAGTGGAAGCTCCATTTGGTGATCACAAATGTGGTCTCAAGCGCTGCTCTATTCCTGGAACTGTCAAAACAAGTGGTCAGGGTTGAAGAACACCTCTCCTCTTTTTCCTTGTCCATGGAATTTGGTAGGGAGATGCCACCCCAATGAATGTGAAAGTTACAAATGAGTTGTCACCACAGAACGTCTGTATTTGTACGAGTGGGACAATATACGCAAAGATGGCCTACATGGAATTTTCGACGTAAACGCGATAGCCCTTTACGGAGTCTATTTTTAAAGAACAGTGTTCTTTTTTTTAGAACAATGAGCTAGCTTTCTTTGTGAACCTAGAATGTTAGTGAAAAAGGTGAACATTACGAGTTCCAGACTGCAATATTGGGAATCTGTGAATAAAGTGGACTTAAAACACCAATCAACCAAACCTTCCTTCTATTTCTACGACCACAGTGGTCTTATTTGCAGGGTTGCCAGTAATACAGAATTGTTTCTCATTATATCCACCTGTCCGTATTCAACCAGAATTTTACATACACAATTCGATGAAATTATATGTTACAGTGGAGTGTGAAATATTTAATTCTAAATAAAATGTCAGTTAGAATTTCACGTTAGCATCATACAGCGTGTCTGAGCTAAAATTATCGTGCCTCCCCGATGGCGCAGTGGTAGCGTCGTCGCCTTGTAATCAAGGGGTCCCGGGTTCGATACCCGGTGGAGGCACAAGTGGTTCGGATCCCACTTTAAACTGTAGGTCCAGTCCCGATTAGCCTTACTGTGCATAAAGTGGACTTAAAACAACAAATCAATCAATCAATCAAGCTAAAATTATCGAAAACTTAACGCATGTATCTCATCACCTATATAGTTTTGTAAAATATAAACCTCATTTACTATACTCGGCGACTACCCTAGATGTACGAAGGGGATAGCTTTGTGATTGTTTATATATATGTATATCACATAATTTTGTTATTACTAATTATAAGCCTGTGCAATTATGAGCCTGTGTTGAGGTTGAATGGCCGCATATATTTTACCACACCTTACAGTTTTTGACGGTTCGTTGTGCCGAAAAGTGAAGAATGTTCAGAAATGGAGAAGAAAACAAGACGAATGATTACAAATTGACACGAGAACGCAAAGCATATTTGTGCCGTGATACCAGTTCGTCACGGGTGTTTACAAACCGAGAGACGGAGATCGAGACGAGAACGTGGCGGATGTTTACGAATCGAGACTAGAAGGAGACGGATGTTTACGAATCGAGACTCGAAGGAGACGGATGTTTACGAATCGAGACTAGAAAGAGACTGATGTTTACGAATCGAGACTAGAAAGAGACTGATGTTTACGAATCGAGACTCGAAGGAGACGGATGTTTACGAATCGAGACTAGAAAGAGACGGATGTTTACGAATCGAGACTAGAAAGATACTGATGTTTACGAATCGAGACTAGAAAGAGACGGATGTTTACGAATCGAGACTAGAAAGAGACATATGTTTACGAATCGAGACTAGAAAGAGACGGATGTTTACGAATCGAGACTCGAAGGAGACGGATGTTTACGAATCGATATGAGAACGCGATGGATGTTTACGAATCGAGACCGGAAGGACACTGATATATACGAATCGAGACTCGAAGGAGAAAGATGTTTACGAATCGAGACTAGAAAGAGACGGATGTTTACGAATCGAGACTAGAAAGAGACGGATGTTTACGAATCGATACTAGAAAGAGACTGATGTTTACGAATCGAGACTCGAAGGAGACGGATGTTTACGAATCGATATGAGAACGCGATGGATGTTTACGAATCGAGACCGGAAGGACACTGATATATACGAATCGAGACTCGAAGGAGACAGATGTTTACCGAGACTAGAAAGAGACGGATGTTTACGAATCGAGACTAGAAAGAGACGGATATTTACGAATCGAGATTAGAAAGAGACGGATGTTTACGAATCGAGACTAGAAAGAGACGGATGTTTACGAATCGAGACTCGAAGGAGACTGATGTTTACGAATCGAGACTAGAAGGAGACTGATGTTTACGAATCGAGACAGGAAGGACACTGATGTTTACGTATCGAGACTCGAAGGACACTGATGTTTACGTATCGAGACTCGAAGGAGAATGATGTTTACGAATCGAGACAGGAAGGACACTGATGTTTACGTATCGAGACCCGAAGGAGAATGATGTTTACGAATCGAGACTAGAAAGAGACTGATGTTTACGAATCGAGACTCAAAGGAGAATGATGTTTACGAGTCGAGACTAGAAGGAGACTGATGTTTACGAATCGAGACTAGAAGGAGACTGATGTTTACGAATCGAGACTAGCAGGTGACTGATGTTTACGAATCGAGACTAGAAGGTGACTGATGTTTACGAATCGAGACTCGAAGGAGACTGATGTTTACGAATCGAGACTGGAAGCACATTAATGTTTACGAATCGAGAGTCGATGGAGAATGATGTTTACGAATCGAGACTAGAAGGAGACTGATGTTTACGAATCGAGACTCGAAGGAGACTGATGTTTTCGAATCGAGGCTCGAAGGAGACTGATGTTTACGAATCGAGACTAGAAAGAGACTGATGTTTACGAATCGAGACTAGAAAGAGACTGATGTTTACGAATCGAGACTCGAAGGAGACGGATGTTTACGAATCGAGACTAGAAAGAGACTGATGTTTACGAATCGAGACTAGAAAGAGACTGATGTTTACGAATCGAGACTCGAAGGAGACGGATGTTTACGAATCGAGACTAGAAAGAGACGGATGTTTACGAATCGAGACTAGAAAGATACTGATGTTTACGAATCGAGACTAGAAAGAGACGGATGTTTACGAATCGAGACTAGAAAGAGACATATGTTTACGAATCGAGACTAGAAAGAGACGGATGTTTACGAATCGAGACTCGAAGGAGACGGATGTTTACGAATCGATATGAGAACGCGATGGATGTTTACGAATCGAGACCGGAAGGACACTGATATATACGAATCGAGACTCGAAGGAGAAAGATGTTTACGAATCGAGACTAGAAAGAGACGGATGTTTACGAATCGAGACTAGAAAGAGACGGATGTTTACGAATCGATACTAGAAAGAGACTGATGTTTACGAATCGAGACTCGAAGGAGACGGATGTTTACGAATCGATATGAGAACGCGATGGATGTTTACGAATCGAGACCGGAAGGACACTGATATATACGAATCGAGACTCGAAGGAGACAGATGTTTACCGAGACTAGAAAGAGACGGATGTTTACGAATCGAGACTAGAAAGAGACGGATGTTTACGAATCGAGACTCGAAGGAGACTGATGTTTACGAATCGAGACTAGAAGGAGACTGATGTTTACGAATCGAGACAGGAAGGACACTGATGTTTACGTATCGAGACTCGAAGGACACTGATGTTTACGTATCGAGACTCGAAGGAGAATGATGTTTACGAATCGAGACAGGAAGGACACTGATGTTTACGTATCGAGACCCGAAGGAGAATGATGTTTACGAATCGAGACTAGAAAGAGACTGATGTTTACGAATCGAGACTCAAAGGAGAATGATGTTTACGAGTCGAGACTAGAAGGAGACTGATGTTTACGAATCGAGACTAGAAGGAGACTGATGTTTACGAATCGAGACTAGCAGGTGACTGATGTTTACGAATCGAGACTAGAAGGTGACTGATGTTTACGAATCGAGACTCGAAGGAGACTGATGTTTACGAATCGAGACTGGAAGCACATTAATGTTTACGAATCGAGAGTCGATGGAGAATGATGTTTACGAATCGAGACTAGAAGGAGACTGATGTTTACGAATCGAGACTCGAAGGAGACTGATGTTTTCGAATCGAGGCTCGAAGGAGACTGATGTTTACGAATCGAGACTAGAAAGAGACTGATGTTTACGAATCGAGACTTGAAAGAGACTGATGTTTACGAATCGAGACTAGAAAGAGACTGATGTTTACGAATCGAGACTAGAAAGAGACTGATGTTTACGAATCGAGACTAGAAGGAGACTGATGTTTACGAATCGAGACTAGAAGGTGACTGATGTTTACGAATCGAGACTCGAAGGAGACGGATGTTTACGAATCGAGACTAGAAGGAGACTGATGTTTACGAATCGAGACAGGAAGGACTGATGTTTACGTATCGAGACTCGAAGGAGAATGATGTTTACGAATCGAGACTAGAAAGAGACTGATGTTTACGAATCGAGACTCGAAAGAGAATGATGTTTACGAGTCGAGACTAGAAGGAGACTGATGTTTACGAATCGAGACTAGAAGGAGACTGATGTTTACGAATCGAGACTAGAAGGTGACTGATGTTTACGAATCGAGACTCGAAGGAGACTGATGTTTACGAATCGAGACTAGAAGAAGACTGATGTTTACGAATCGAGACTGGAAGCACACTAATGTTTACGAATCGAGACTGGAAGGAGACTGATGTTTACGAATCGAGACTAGAAGGAGACTGATGTTTACGAATCGAGACTCGAAGGAGAATGATGTTTACGAATCGAGACTGGAAGGAGACTGATGTTTACGAATCGAGACTAGGGGGAGGTGGATGTTATGAATCGAGACTAGATGGAGGTGGATGTTATGAATCGAGACGTGAAAGAGAATCGAAAGAACGAGATGGATGTTTACAAATTGAAACGAGGAGAGACTGCCGAATCTCCTTTCGTCTCTTCTCGATACCCCCTACTTTTCACCAAAACTTTGCTAATAACTGTTTGAAAACCACTACCGTAGTTTGCGGGTTACTCAAAAACCTCATTTAGGCCAACATGCTGTCTGCATCTTTCGCTGGCATTCTCGGCGTGCTATCTCAATTCGGTCCCCAAATTCAAGGTTCGCTGCGTTACCCTGCCGCGGTACGTGACCGGGAGATGAACTCAGCCGCCTCGCATCTTCCTGAGTGTAGGGAGAAGGGGAGAGGAGGGATGATCGGGAAGAGAGGAGTCATTTCGTATTGAATTCCTCCGCTGCACCATTGTGGTTGTCATGGCGACGCGTCACGTCTTAAAGTAAGACAGTCATTTGTCCTTAAAGAAATGCAGATTTTATTTTTTCTTGCTGCTTACGTGCTGAAAATGTGAACTAAAATTGTTGGCATTAATTTGGTCGATAAATATTAGTTAGATGAGTGCTGTTAGTGACTCCAGAGGGCTTAAGCAATGATCGCGTGAGGGGAAGTGAGTGCAGGAGGAGGAAACGCAGGTGCAGCTACCAGCCGTTTGCAGCAGCGCGCACAGGTTTGCTCCACCCACTTACTTTCTTCCCTTCTCTATCGTGATGCACTGCCGATACAGAATGTAGAATAAATTATTAAAATGTGTTAGCTTCTTCAAAAATATTGTACAGGGTGGGCCAAAACTGTGGAACCACCCAAATAAAACAAACAGGCTGACACACACGAATGCAGTGTCCCGACACATGATGTAGAGGAGGGGAAACGCTTCCAGACCAGGCAACCAAGATGGCCGCCATCTTGAATAGAATCATATTTTCTTAAACGGGAAGGGGGTCATGCGACATATGAAAGTGTTTTATTATCAGCAATAAGACCGATTGGGGGACGAAATAATTTATAGACATTTTCAAGCCTTTCAATCAACAAACAATGCATTTACGTCCTATAAGAGGATTGCATTTTGAAGCCATTGTTGCGAAAGGACTATAAAACCTCATTACCTTTGGAATGAAGCGCATCGCCGTGGGTTCCCCAGAGATGCCAATAAACCCTCTCCCGTCCCTTTGGATGCAAACAATTCCTGGCGAGGAAACATGTCTCCTGATGAGGGACTATGAAATCAGGAAGCGCCTGCCTTGAAAAGGCGCCTTAGGGATGTAACCGATTCAATCAGTCTGCAGATGAACGATGTTGATGTGGCAATATCTCTGTAGCAGGAACGCTGAGCGGGCAAAATTAATGAGTTGGTAGCAACGTGGAAGAGACGAGATAGAGCGTAGATATGTTTGTGAATAGTGCAATAAATTCTATTTACGACAGGCGTTTTCGAGATTGCTGCGACAGTTCGAAGCTAGCGAAGGTTATGAGTGTTGTGCTGTGATTGTTTGACGTCACTGAGCAGTTATTTCTCAAATTTCATGACGAATGAACAAGCTCCTTTGTTGCAGATTTTGGAACCATAATGCCAATGTTTCTCACAAGGTTATCGACATTTCGTCTTTATTCAACAATAGCTGATTGTCCGGCATTACCCGGTAATCTTGTATTAGACAGGAAAATAATGAATTCTAACTATAGTGTAAAATGTAACTAAATGTGATCGTGAATGTCACCAATTAGCTTACCGACTCCAAAAACTATGGATTCGACACTAATCTAGGTCATTTGTTGCATTTTATTGTTCACCCCCCTCCCATGCCGATAGGTGAAGAACCTGGAGTTGAACCGCATTGGGAGTGTCACGAAAACTATGGATTCTATTCACAGCCTGAATGTTAGACAACCCGAGAATCACTATCGTCGTGCGGGTTGTATAGAGTCACGGATGTCTGCTTCTGCGGAATTTAATATCCGTGGTTCTCAATTATTTTTACATGTCACCCCTTCCCACCCCTAGGGGTGGCAGGGGTGTCTTACCCCCACAGTATTTATTTCCAGGTTGCAAGTAATACGTGTACCAAGTTTGGTTGAAATTGCTCCAGGCGTTCGAGAGTTATGCCGGAACAAACAAATATACACCCACACACATACATCCATTTTTATATATATAGATAGATTATCCGTTGTCTATCTTTTTACCTACTGTCCCGGTTACCTCGGGAGCAAGCGAACGAAAACAAGTATCTTCGCGAGTAGATGCGAGACGGCTCCACCAATGAACACGGGAGAGGGAACGGGATTGCGTGGATGGGGGAAAGCGACTGCAGTTACCAACCTTCGCAGTAGCGTGTACTGCTTCACTCTTACCACTAGACTCCCCCCCCCCACCGAGCTTCTCTGACTCTATGCGCGGCCTTGCTCCAGAGACAACTTGGACAGGGTATGCTGTATATTCTGTTGCTACATTGAGGGAGCACGTTTTCTCTCGTCTTCAGGTGAAGAAATTTATTTTTTCAGTGGTGGAATCGAGCCTACGACGAAACTGTGATTGTTACTACAGATCCGATGCGCTAATCGTTGTTGTTTTAGTATTTCACATAACAGGACCCACAAACAGTATTATTTCATTCATCACTGACGTTTTCCGACTCTGAACATGATGATGATTATGATGAGAGCGTGCGGGCGACTTGACAAATTCGAACGCACAGTGGCGTATACTGAGAACAAGATCTGGGCTATCTCACGTGGTCCTAGGCTATGAATAGAAATACATTTACCAACTCATAAGAAATCAGGTTGCCAACTCATAAGAAATCAGGTTGCCAACTCATAAGAAATCAGGTTGCCAACTCACAAGAAATCAGGTTGCCAACTCACAAGAAATCAGGTTGCCAACTCACAAGAAATCAGGTTGCCAACTCACAAGAAATCAGGTTGCCAACTCACAAGAAATCAGGTTGCCAACTCACAAGAAATCAGGTTGCCAACTCACAAGAAATCAGGTTGCCTACTCACAAGAAATCAGGTTGCCTACTCACAAGAAATCAGGTTGCCAACTCACAAGAAATCAGGTTGCCAACTCACAAGAAATCAGGTTGCCAACTCACAAGAAATCAGGTTGCCTACTCATAAGAAATCAGGTTGCCTACTCATAAGAAATCAGGTTGCCAACTCATGAGAAATCAGGTTGCCAACCCATGAGAAATCAGGTTGCCAACCCATGAGAAATCAGGTTGCCAACTTATGAGAAATCAGGTTGCCAACTTATGAGAAATCAGGTTGCAAACCCATGAGAAATCAGGTTGCCAACTTATGAGAAATAAGGTTGCCAACCCATGAGGAATCAGGTTGCCAACCCATGAGGAATCAGGTTGCCAACCCATGAGGAATCAGGTTGCCAACCCATGAGGAATCAGGTTGCCAACCCATGAGAAATCAGGTTGCCAACTTATGAGAAATCAGGTTGCAAACCCATGAGGAATCAGGTTGCCAACCCATGAGAAATCAGGTTGCCAACTTATGAGAAATCAGGTTGCCAACCCATGAGAAATCAGGTTGCCAACCCATGAGAAATCAGGTTGCAAACCCATGAGAAATCAGGTTGCCAACCCATAAGAAATCAGGTTGCCAACCCATGAGAAATCAGGTTGCAAACCCATGAGAAATCAGGTTGCCAACCCATGAGAAATCAGGTTGCCAACCCATGAGAAATAAGGTTGCCAACTCATGAGAAATAAGGTTGCCAACCCATGAAAAATCAGGTTGCCAACCCATGAGAAATGAGTCTTCAGGCTTCCCAGATACCCTAGCTAACCTAGAATATACAATAACATTTCTCTCATCCCTGGGGTCGAGACATAAACCACACGAACATAATTTTATTAATTGCGATACCAGTTTATCCTTCTGATCCACAGTAAAAGTAGCTCACCCCCTTTTTCCTCAGGAATTTCTCCTGGTCACTCTGTATTCTTCTTTGGAGATACGAAAATGGAACAGCAAACAGTTCTGCGGCATGTCCTTGCTTCCTACCTTCCCTAAATGCCTTAATCGCTTTTTGCATGTTCTTCTCATTCCACGAAGTTAACAATTTCTGTGTGTATTTCCCAATCTGTAGGAGACAAATTAATTTAGAAGGTTCTATCAGGGCAAATGGGCACATCTTGTTTTGACCCTATTCATAATGGATTTATGAGCTTCTTCAAGCCCATTGTAACATGTGGAAAATTCTGTTCATTCAATGTAAGCATATTCATATTTAAAATATTCAATGGACATCAACGCGAAAGCTTACATTCTGTATTGTTATCATGAGTATTGAGCAACATGTGCATTGTCTATTGTCAACAAAACTAATTCGATTAACGGAAAGCCTTTGATATTTAACACAAGAAGGGAAAAACCTAGTACGAAATATCAAATATCTTGGAAAATATTTGAGAATATGGAATGTGTTTGTAAAATATGTGCTCAAAACTAATATACAGGGTGGGCACAAAGTCGCTTTCCCCAATAAATGAAGAAATCAAATATTTGTGGAAAGTGACTTTGTGGTCACCCTGTATATTTGAAAATGTGGAAGATCAGCATTTTCTCGACCTTGCTTGCAACAATTCGCAAAGATAATAACAAAATAACACATGAGGACAGGTATTTACATGCAAATCCGTTTTCTGCTGATGGCTATGATAGGAAGCATTTATTCTGGAAACTACTAATTAAGTTAATCATTACTATCATGTTTTGGTATTAGTAGCAGAAGTTATTAGACTTGTATGTGCATCCTTAATTGAGTTATCGAGAGTAAAGTTTCTGATTTCCACATATGCGACATAAGTTTTCACATGTTTGTCCTAGGTATGTCTGTCTCAATTTTGTCAATTTCTTCTGTGCTTTTGATTACAAGCGATAAGTAGTTGCAGTGCAACTTTGTTATATTGTGATAAACATGTACACTGCCATCTATTATTCACATAAAGAAACATCTACAACGAAAAAACAGGTGCTAAAGGATTAGTAGTTAAAACGAGATATGTGAATGAGAAAGGTTACCATTGCTGTTGCCCAAAGCATACCGTCGATGGTTTTTGTGAATGGAGATTGCCTCGCTGGCCGGGATAAAGAAAGAACGCCAATTCTGTACCTTGTCCGCATGGCTTCAAAGGACTCGGCATAAACATTAATTTTTTCCCCCATTGATGTCAATCTCACATGCAGCCGATATCTGCATCATAAGCAGTTGAGCCCTCGGGCTAGCGGTAAGGCAATGCTGTTCAGTTGCACAAAGTAGGTTCGGGTTTTGGTCTTTTGTTTTTGGAGCATAACGTTGCGGTTTGCTCCCCGCATTTTTTTTTTTTTTTTTTTTGGTTGTTAGTTGAAAATCGCCTCCCACCACCGCTGGCGTTTTATGTAGCGGATCATCGACCTGGTTACAATCCTTTGTTCCTTCAGAGGATAGTCTCTTTGTTGCAGATGGGCTGTTATACTTCAGGAACCTGTCGGGGACATCTGGTTTCCATTACTGTTTCAGCTCTCTCTCTCTCTCTCTCTCTCAAATGTACCAGTGTACCTTTTTAGGACACTAATCAACAAGCAGCCTTTCCTGATCGTCGTGAAGACAAATGGGTGCGCCATGAATCCCTCACTATAGGCAAATGTAAAAAAGAAATCTTCTGTTGCAGTGAACGATGCTGTCGCAGGAGAAAGGGCTCTACAACACTGTGCGCATTAAGCCTTTTGCTAGGGAGGCTCAGTGAATATTTGCGATTTCATTTTGAGAGTTAGTTAGTTTTTTTTTAACACACAGAACACAAAACGTGCCAAAAAACGTAAAGTGCTCCCCTGTGCATAGCACCACGCCATGAAGACGTATAGGGAGTGTGTGGGTAACGCCCCACACTTTCTTGATCCGGTCGTGAGTGGGGGTGATGTAATCAGCATCACACCCCTGACCGCCTTTACCCCCCAGGGTTTCCCTCAGGCACCCATGTTATTCGACGCTGGCTGGGCGCCGGGGCCGCTTTCAACGTTAGAAAAGTTTTCGGATTTGAACCGGCCGGAGATCGAACCCCAGGACCTTAGCATGGTAGTCAGACGCGTTACCGACTGAGCCACTGCGGCCACTTGTCAATTGACACACAAAGCAAAGCGCAGTTCTGTCGTTGATTGATTGATTGATTTAGTTTATTTTACTTCGCGTTTTGTGCCTCTTGGCTAATTTGCGAAGATGGAGATGAGTGATGAAATGATGAAATTGATGAATGGACATTCACAAACAACCAAGCCCGACCGGGATTCGAACCCGGGACCCTTGGCGTCGCAGCGCGATGTGCTAACCACTCGGCCACAGGGTCGGGCTCAGTTCTGTCGTCTTCTACGTTCACATGTCTATAAATTCTAACTCACAGTAATATTATTTTCAGTGCTTACACCCCCCCCCCCCCTTGTTCTACAGGCTGCTGCGTTTCTTATCGCGCTGGATTGGTCGCTTCCCCGCTCCCCACTTGCCTTGCGAGCTTATAGAGCGCCCGCCGTAAGAACTGAAATGATCTATAGTGACAACGAAAAATTGACCAAATGTCTATTGCCAAGTTGAAACTTACCGTCCGTCTAACCTAACTGGTCATTTGTAGAACGGTGTCCACAAGGCTGGATACTTTTCGGCAGGGAAATCTTTGAAGACTGAACCATCGACGGATACGAACGATTTTTCATGTGTTTGTTAAATTAAGAAAATGTTTACTATATGCTTTCAGTTTAATTTTCTTTGAGGGGGATAAGAAGAAGAGATAAAAATAATTTTCTTTGTCATAATGCTTTCCCTTGTGTCTTTGCAGGGGCGAGATGGAGTTGGAGGAGCTGTATAGGAGGTACTGCGTTCGTCTGAAGCACGCTCTCTTCCTGGCCTGTCTGCTGGTTGGCGCCCTCTGTTCTGCAACGATTCTGGTCGCCACACTGATAGAGAGTCGGGTGAGTAGCTCTTGTTGATTTTAGGAATTGTAGCTTTCCTGGCGACGTGATTTGAACAAGTGTTCTCGGGTTACCAGCCAGGTCAAGTCGATGTTGTCTTCCAACGTTTCGAGCTCGTACATTGTCCTCATCGTCAGGGAATGTAGAAATATTCACCAGTGGGGCGGAGCTTGGACGCTGTCTTTCTATTGGCTCGCTCTGGATCTTGGTGTTCTTATTGGCTGGAGTCATGTCCAATAAGAACACCTGGATTCAGAGCGAACCAATTGAAATACAGCGTCGAAGCTCCGCCCCATCATAGTCATACACTACACTGGTGTATACTTGTACATTCCCTGCGCACGAAACGTTGGAAGCCAACATCGATTTAACTTGTTGATTTTGTTTTTAATCATGTACAATGCTCTGAAGCCTATTTGGACTAGACTATTTTATGGGACCTCATGAGTATTTTCTGGGTGGCCCAGTCAAACCGAAATTATCCTGCATTCGAATGGCGATCGAAAACGGATTTCTACAAATAAGAAATAAGGTCTGAGGCACACCCTCACAAAACTCAAAAACGTACTTTCTCAAGACAGAAAGGGCGCTATTTGCAGTTCGGCGAGATGCGGCAGTGAGGCATTCTCACCGTGATAGTATGGTCATTGAAGAAATACCTCCTCCACTGAGCCTTAGTATCAGCAGTCTTACGGGGAAGTATATCTATCCACGACCGTACTCCCCGTCGCTACACAAAAAGGGTGGGGGTGAGGGTATTCTCCAAGTCGTGTAGTCGCTTTCGCCAAATTGACTATCGGCCGAAGATAATGTTATTCATGACTTGACCGCCATTTTAGACGAAACTGGGGATACCCTTTTACCAAACCCCATTTCGCCTAAGCTGGTTGAATGGGAACTATAGGTTTTTTCAGTTCTTACGGCGGGCGCTCTATAATCTGGCAAGGGAAGTGGGAAGCGGGGAATACGCCGCAGACCAACAAGACAACAGCGGTGGCGCCGAGAGATACGACGTGGCGGAAATTTAACCGTCTCTCAAGAGAGACACGTGCTCACGTTAATTTATTCTTAAGTAGCGCGTTAGGTTAACAATACAATATAATAACCGAACCTTACCATAATGAGCGCTGAGCATACGTCTAAGGGTATTAGCAATTTCATATATTGCTGACTTTTGGCACATGTGACTCTTCGTAATTAGCTGAATTGTTTGCTATTTACATTGAGCACCGTCAAAATTTGCATCACTTGCAAGATTTTCCTTCCAACTGGTTTAGGCGAACGGGTTTGGCGAAACGGAATATCCCATCTCGGCTAAAATGCCGGACAGTATCTTAGATCTGATTGGTGCTGATAAGCCATTAGGCGAAACGGGATTGGGCGAAATCGGTCGCTATCTCCCAAATACCCCGAAACTCAGACCAGCTGCATAAACTGGGAGGAAATATTTGAATCGCAGCGAATGCAAAAGACAGATTTCGCAACAAAATGCTACAGTTTTGCTACGTTTTGGCTTAAATTGGCACGCATCTTAAGAGACATTGAGCTGGTAATACGTCTAAAATAAGTTAAAGAACTCGAGACTTGAAGGGAATTGGTAAAGCGGCTTGTCCGTACTGAATTTCTGAGCTGCAGAGTTAGTGTTAAATTGCTGAATAGCTGCAAGGATATCGTCGAGTCGGCGAGTTGCTGGATTGCCGAGTTGTAGTAATATTGCTGAATTGCTGAGCTGCAGAGTTGTCATCGAGACGCTGAGTTGCTGCAGAGACGTGGAGATGGAAGTAGCTGAGTGGCTGTAGAGACGTGGAGATGGAAATCGCCGAGTTGCTGTAGAGACGTGGAGATGGAAATCGCCGAGTTGCTGTAGAGACGTGGAGATGGAAATCGCCGAGTTGCTGTGGAGACGTGGAGATTGCAATGCCCCACGTTGCGGCACCACAAAATGCAACGCAACGTGCCACCACTCGCAACTCCAGGGTATGGAGATCCGAATTGGCAACACACCGCTCCTTGCTCCAGCTGGTCAGTTGGGAGCACCAGTTCTCACCCAGGGATCCGGATTAAGACGATCCACTCTTCCTCCAGGAAGGAAAACACCGAATTCCGACACGTGACAGTAAATAAAATTCTAAATACTTTATAATTAAAATGTCCAAAATCTTTAATCACGAATCGCGCGCGTACATACTGATTCGCACAAGTTAAAATTATATTTTGTTGGGTCATGCACGCTCGCAGGCAGAGATAAGCTATTTATTTAACCCGAGAGTCCGCGCACCGCCTTCACAGTTAATAGCAAGACCTCAACTGCCTACCTCAAGCGCGAGGCGCAGCATAACAGATTGTTCTAACTTACAATACAAACTCATAACATAAAATAGCACAAGAAAAACTGATAATTTATATGACACATAAATGTTAATTAGCGATAGTAAGCTAAAGTTCAGGTTGGCAACAATTAAAAATGCCAACGTGGAAGTTTTTACATCGCCAAGAACACGAAGCGTGGATCGCCCACTCCTAACATAAACAGCCAATAGGAATACGATATTTTATTGAAAACGAGGGAGAAATACTTTGCTATAATATTACAATATTAAACTATATAGAAATAACTAAACTGATTTTATCAAATAAATCATATTTGCCCTTGCACATAAAAAAATAGTTAAATAAAGATTTAGTTTATAACGAAGACAAATTACTTCAATCTTGTTCATTGTTGAACAAAAATCGATATTAAGAAGAGATGTATTTAACTTGTGCTTGAACAAAACAATGAAAACGTTGCATATATTATTTGGGATAATTATTAGCCTATAAATTCTGAATAAATATTGCAAAAATACGCGAATAATATAAGATAAAACGTAAATGTATACATGAATTATAAAAACAATTAAGTATAAATAATTTAATCCAAGTTCTTAACTTGAAAGTATACGAATAAAATAAATGCCAATATACGACTGAAATATGCCTAACATGGCGGTCGTTACAAGATGGAAATCGCCGATTTGCTGTAGAGACGTGGAGATGGAAATTGCTGAGTTGCTGTAGAGAAACAGAGAGCTGCGGAGACGTTAAGTTGCCGCGGGACCATACGGATCATGGTGTCATGCTTTGGTGACGGGTTACACTACGTGCACTGGTTCGATTGATTGAGTTGTTATTTTAGGTCCACTTTATGCACAGTAAGGTTGATCGGGACTGGGCCTACAGTTGAAAGTAGGATGCAAACTACATGTGCCTCCACCGGTTATCGAACCCGGGACCCCATTAATTACAAGGCGACGACCCTACCACTGCGCCATCGGGGAAGCACTTGCACTGGTTCGAATTTTCAGGCTGATAAAGGTAATTTTTCTACGAGAATTTCGACGGCTGTACGTAATCCTTTAACATCTCTGTGAGTTTACATAACAAAACGTTTAATTTAATGATACGCTGCCCATTATTAGCTTTCAAAATGTTTTGTTGCTTGTAATATTCAATCGATTCTAATATTTGTTTCATTGGAAGGTTTGAAATGCTCTTCACATGAAGAAATATAATGGGATGAGTCTTGAAAAGTTGAAAAAATGTAACTCGTGGTAGGGGACTAGTTTGAGTCAGGGGGAGCTCTGCCCACCCTGCTCCCCATCCAGACACGAGGATGTTATGGACAGCAAGATCATCATATATCATGCTTCGTTCCCAGATTTTGCTGATTTTCCTCTCCCTCTCCTCATCTTTCTTGTCCCTTTGCTCGTTTTCCGTATTTTCTTTTGCCTCCATCTTTTCGGAAGTGCTCGCGCCGCAGAAGGATTCTTCGGCTCGGCCTGCCACTTCAAATTTCAAGAGCTCTTGAATTCTTCATTAGGAGAGAAGTTCGAAGATCGAACGAGATAAAAGGAAGGGAGAAGAGAAGCGCTGCAAGGATCAGATTGCAGGTCGCTTCAACTTCTTCTTGGAAACATGTGCAGCAATGTTTCTTCTTTTTGTATAGAGGGAGCCATCTTGAAACAGCAAGCAAATACTGTAAAAAATGTTAGGTATTTACAGAGTTTGTAGAGAGTATAGGAGTCTTAACAGAATACTAGCAGGAAATTATTATTAATATCATAATGTTTTAGGTATGGTGAGAGAGAAAGCAAGAAAGAGAGAGAAAAGAACGGGAAAAAGATAAATCGTGTGAGAGAAAGAGGGAAAGAGTGAAAAATCAATAGAGTGAGAAAGAGAAACAGAGGGATGGAGAGACAGAAACAGAAGGAATGGGGAAATAAAGGTAGAGAGAATGGAAAGAGAAAGACGAAAAGAGAGATTGGAAATGGGAAGAAAAGGAAGAACTAGAGGGAAGAGAGAGAGAGAGTAATAGAAATAAAAGCAGGGAAAAGAGAGAAAGCGAGAGAAGGACGAAAGAAAGGAAAGGCATAAAAAGAAAAGAGAAACAAACAGAAATAAGAAAATAGAGAGGAGAGAGAGAGAGAAAGTGAAAGAGAAGCAGACCAATGGAAGACAGAAAAGAAGTAGAGGAAAGGGATAGAAAGACGAAAATAAAGAAATTCAGGGAAAGAGAAAGAGTATAAGAGAGAGAAGGGACGTGGGAATAGAGGAGAAGAGAGAGAAAGACAGAAACAGGGATTGAATAGAAAAAGTGAGAAAACATGAAAGGGGGAAAAAGAGAAATGGAGATCGTTTCAGAGGAGGGAAATGGGAATAGAGGAGAAGAGAGAGAGACAGAAAAAGGGAGAGAATACAATAGTGAGAGAAGATGAAATAGAGGGAAAAAGAAAAATGAAAATCGTTTCAGAAGATGCACGAAAAACCTGGAAAACGACACATGAATGTATTCCACATTAACAAAAGTGGAAATTTTAGTATCGACAAATAAAGATCAAATTGATGTGAGTAGTATAGTTGATGCTATAACCATTTCGAGAAATGATGAACCCCCCTCAGGCAGATTTGCCTACACTTAAAACTAGCTCAACATGAGCATATGAGCTTATTGCTCAAGTGTGGAACCCTGTCTAATCCAAGATTTTTGTAAAAATGCCCTTGGGAATTTCCTGTGAAATGATGAGCCCCCTCAGATTGATTTGGCTACACTTACAAAAGCCACATCTGTGAGATTTTTGTCCATAATCCTGTCAAAAATATGCCCCTCTTGATATTTTTTTTGGATACACTTAAAACTAAGCCAAACGTATTAACACACACACACACACACACACATACATACATACCCCCCTCACACACACACACACACACACATCTGTACTTCTCAGCTATTCTCACAATACTGGCTGATATGTAATGCAATAGCTCTTGCATCATGCTGTGCAACAAATTATTATCCAATATTATGCAAGAGCTATTGCATCATGCTGTGCAACAAATTATTATCCAATATTATGCAACAAATTATTAGGCATGTATTGTTTTCTAATTGCTTAATTATGACATAATGTGATGATGTGTTATATTCTGATTGGGTTTATTGTTTCAGAAGTTTTAATCCGTGCTTGGGGTATATAAAGAGATTTTGCATTACATATCAGCCAGTATTGTGAGAGTGGCTGAGGAGTACAGATGTGTTGTTACAGTGCTTTTCATACTACAGGCCTGTTTGGTTTAATATATAATTATTCATATTAAATATATTTCTGGTATATTGAACAAAAGGGCTTATATTTTGTATAAAAAATCTGATATTTGTTACATCCAGCTTGTTTGTTGTAGAGTCAGGCTTATATCTGTCCCAGCCTGTTATACAAAAATCAATACATAACACAGTGCTAGGTCATTGCCTTTCTAGGACATGCATGTCCGTGCAGGTATTTAGCTAGGTCAGTGTAGATCAATATTTATTCTCTTTTCCACTTGTAGGCTATTAGCTTTACAACCTGTCATAAGGTAAGCATAGAGTTTTGATTTAAAACCCAAGAAATTTTATATAATAAACCGAGGATAAAAA
Source organism: Lepisma saccharinum (assembly GCF_977018435.1). Taxonomy (NCBI): domain Eukaryota; kingdom Metazoa; phylum Arthropoda; class Insecta; order Zygentoma; family Lepismatidae; genus Lepisma; species Lepisma saccharinum. Next base: position 18,263,043 of record NC_139250.1, on the reverse strand, counting down.
TTAATAATAATATTAATAATAATTAATAATATAAACATTAAATATATACAAGAAATATACAAAGCACACTGCTGAACCCAACTTATATTTTTTATTCAGTATAAAGTTTTGAATTGAAACCCAGGAAATTTTATATAATAAACAACAACAAAAATGCCAAATCAAAAATATTGTAATCAATGCAATAAAAATATATCCAGCCCCAATTGGGCCAGGCACCAAAGGAATTGTGTTCTAGACAAATGCAGAACTCCCACTAAAATATGCCCTAAATGCCATAGAAAATATAGCATAGAATATTTCTTATATAAACATAAAGGTACTTCATTAAGTTAGGCGCACACAGGAGTTGTACTATGTAGATTTTCAGCGAAAAATGCAGGCTCGACCAGGACTCGAACCCGAGTCTCTGGCAATCCGTGCCATTGCTCTACCACTGAGCTACCGAGCCGGCCTGGCTTCCCCTGCATTTTCGCTGGCGCTGTTTTACCTGTGTGAAATCGTCTCTGCAAGTGCTACTGCAACGGGATCTGTTGCCTTTGAAACACTATAGACGTCGACGTTGCCTGGTCCCTCCCAGCGTAGAGATGTCAATCCATTAAGTTAGGCGCACACAGGAGTTGTACTATGTAGATTTTCAGCGAAAAATGCAGGCTCGACCAGGACTCGCTGAAAATCTACATAGTACAACTCCTGTGTGCGCCTAACTTAATGGATTGACATCTCTACGCTGGGAGGAACCAGGCAACGTCGACGTCTATAGTGTTTCAAAGGCAACAGATCCCGTTGCAGTAGCACTTGCAGAGACGATTTCACACAGGTAAAACAGCGCCAGCGAAAATGCAGGGGAAGCCAGGCCGGCTCGGTAGCTCAGTGGTAGAGCAATGGCACGGATTGCCAGAGACTCGGGTTCGAGTCCTGGTCGAGCCTGCATTTTTCGCTGAAAATCTACATAGTACAACTCCTGTGTGCGCCTAACTTAATGGATTGACATCTCTACGCTGGGAGGGACCAGGCAACGTCGACGTCTATAGTGTTTCAAAGGCAACAGATCCCGTTGCAGTAGCACTTGCAGAGACGATTTCACACAGGTAAAACAGCGCCAGCGAAAATGCAGGGGAAGCCAGGCCGGCTCGGTAGCTCAGTGGTAGAGCAATGGCACAGATTGCCAGAGACCCGGGTTCGAGTCCTGGTCGAGCCTGCATTTTTCGCTGAAAATCTACATAAAGGTACTTGCTCTGCACAGTCATCAACATTGCCCCCACAACCATCTACATCTGGTCTGAAAAGAAAGCATGAAGTACCTGTTAATGCTAGAGCAGCAAAGCAGCCACGCTATGCACTACCTATCCATAGCAGTTTTAATGGTCAACTTAGGGATCACTGTTTTAAATCAGAGCCAAGATGTGACATTAAGAATTTTTTGAACAGTATAAATCCTGATGTGCAGGCAATTCTAAATGCACAAAATGGCTCTTATAAGCTGTCTCTCAAATTGTTTACACAATATAAGAAACCAAATGGCACAAAATTTACACAGCCCCACATAACATAAACTGTACCTGTATACTCAAATACAAATTCAGACAAAATAATAAGCAGTTTGATAGATCAATTGAATATTAAACACTCTGAATTTGCAACAAAAGAGTCAGGATGGAGCCTATGCGGTTCTTCACACAAGCTCTATGTTAATATTTCTGAATTCAGCCCATTACAAGGATCTACATATTTGCCATTACCTGCCAATATTAAAAACAAACAAGCCGTGGTTAATATAAAAAATAATGATGAGAAATGCTTTTTGTGGTGTATTTTAGCTGCTTTGTATCCAGTTTTAAGGAATCCTGAGAGAATAAGTTATTATGAACAGCATGAAAATGATTTTGATGAAGCAATGAAGGGCTTAGAATATCCAATGTCTGTTCAGAATATTGATAAATTTGAAAAAGAGGCCCGGGATATCAATGGTAAACAATTATCTATTAATGTATTTATTTGTTCTACTGGCCGTGGCAATTGCTTGATAGCACCTCTCAGAATCAGTACATTTGATGATGATTCTGCTGTTCCGATTGATCTGCTCTTAATTGAAGGGGATGGCACACACCATTACACTCTGATACATAATCTTGAAGCTCTAGTCAGAACACAACTAGACAAATCTAATAGAATATTTAAGTTGTGCAGAAGATGTTTAACTGTATTTGATGGTCAAAAAATGGTGAATGGGGTTCGTGAAAAAATGCAGAAATTGCTAAAAACAAGTTAATTGAGCATCTGAAATACTGTGGCAACCATATACCTGTTCATATGGTGATGCCAATGCCAAGTGAAAATGCCAAATTCAAAAAGTTTGAGGCCTTGTTGGAACACCCAGCATATATAGTCTGTGATTTTGAATCAAATCTCAAACCTCTTGCATTCTGTAGCCCAGATCCTGATGAACCTTCAATTACACCATACCAGTTACATGAACCTTCTAGTTTTTATTATGTTGTTGTACAGGATGGTGTTGTTAGTAAAAAAGATTCATACATGGGAGCAGATGCCATCAAAGAATTTGCACATAGAATAGAAAATGAGTGCCATGGCATAGCATCTAATATCTTATTAAAATCAAAACCTATGTTGCCTTTAACAGAGAAACAGATTGAAGATTTCAACAATGCAGAAAAATGCCCGGTATGTGATTCTGAATTTTCAGATACAAATATCAAGGTACATCACCATTCTCATACAGATGGTAAATTCTTAATGGCCCTGTGTAATAGCTGTAATATTAAGATCCAGAGACCAAAATTTGTCCCCATATTTTGCCATGGAGCATCCAATTATGATTTCCATTATTTGATCAGATACGAGGGGTTTGACAAGCAGAATTTAAATATTTTAGCTGAAAATAATGAAAAATATATCGCTATTAGCAAAATAATTAAAATTAATGGTGTTTCTATTCACTTAAGATTTCTTGATTCATACAGAATTTTATCGGCTAGCCTGGCTACACTGGCCACTCAATTATCTGATGATCAATTCAAAATCACATGTGCTTTGTTTCCAAATCAGGACCTGAAATTAATTAGGCGGAAGGATGTATATCCATATGACTATGTTACAGATTTTTCTAAATTTGATGAGTGTGCTCTGCCACCACAACAAGCATTTTACAGCAAAATCAGAGGATCTGGAATCACAGATGATGATTATCACCATGCCCAGTTGATGTGGAACAATTTAAAATGCCAGACATTTGGTGATTATCACAAGGCATATTTAAAACTTGATGTCACTCTCTTAGCTGATATACTTCAGGCATTTAGAAAATCATCAATGCAAAATTATAAGCTGGACCCAGTGTATTTTTACAGTGCTCCGGGGCTAGCATGGTCTGCAATGTTTTTAAACACTAAAATGCAATTGGATCTGATCCAAGATCAAGATATGTATCTGTTTATGGAGCAATGTATAAGAGGGGGCATGGTGCAATGCTCTCAGAGATATGCCAGAGCAAATAACAAATATATTCCTGATTATGATCCAGCACTGCCATCAAATTATATACTGTATGTAGATGCCAACAGCCTCTATGGTTATGCTATGATGGATAAACTGCCATATGCAGGGCTTGAGTGGGTTGAAGATTTTAATATTGAGAATCTTAAGGATTTTGATGACAGTAAGTATGGCCTGTTCTTAGAAGTTGATCTGACAATTCCTGATGATTTACACAACAAATTTTCTGATCTGCCCCAATTCCTGAGGTTCAGTGCTCACCTGGCTCTAAACAGAAGAAATTGATGATGACTCTAGAGCCAAAACAGGGTTATGTCATATATTACAAAAACCTCCAGTTCCTGATGCATCATGGTGTTCAAGTGACCAAAATTGGCAAAGTTTTGAGGTTCAGGCACTCAAGATGGTTGAAGCCATATATTGATACAAACACAGAGCTTCGAACATCTGCAATGAGCCAATTTGATAAAACTTTGTTTAAATTGATGGTCAATTCAGTGTATGGCAAAACAATAGAAAATGTCAGAAAACATATTGATGTTAAAATAATTACTGACCCCAGCCGGAGCAAAAAATTGATTGCAAAGCCTAATTTCAACTACAGAAGAATTTATGATGAAAATATGGCACTTTTCAACATGAAAAAAAAACAAAGATTAAGTTTGATAAACCTATTTATGTAGGGGCTGTGATATTGGAATTGGCCAAATTACACATGTTAAAATTGTATTATGATGTGTTGAAGCCTTTTTATAAGGATCGTGTAAAATTGATGTACATGGACACAGATAGTTTTGTTCTTGATATTCAAACAGAAGATGTTTATAAAGATATGTCCCAGCCTGCATTGCTTGAATATTTTGATACCAGTGAATATTAAAAAATTCAACACCACAACAAAAAGGTGCCTGGCAAGTTAAAAGATGAGACACTTGGAGATGTTATTGTGGCATTTGCTGGGTTAAGGGCCAAGATGTATAGCTTTGAAACATGTAGTGGTGTTGTTGCCAAAAAGGCCAAGGGCATTGGCAGAGTGACTGTAGACAAAGAGCTTGAATTTGAAGATTACAAAAATTGTCTCAAATCATGTAGCACAATCAGAACATCAGAATCCAGAATTCAGAGTGTGGATCACTTGTTGACTACAAATATTGTAAGAAAAGTGGCTCTGGACCCACATGATGATAAGAGATGTATTTTGTCATGTGGCATACATACTCTACCATGGGGTCATTGTGATTTGAAAAGTGGGAATCAATGCCCAATTACAGAGCATGATTTGAAATAAATAAACATGCCTATGAACTTATTTGGGTTCAAAAAACAGGCTATTATGGACCTGCCAACACCACAACCCTCTTCTGATATAATATCTAAACTAAGTGCTTTGTTAATTATTCACCTGAACAGCATACTTACAGATGTTGATGATGAAACAGGTAAAACATTGTACATATTTAACAATAATTTAAATCATTACCAATTACCTGTAGGTGGTCAATTGCAATTTATTACAACCCCTGAGGGTAATGTCAAGATTTCAATAGGGAGAAATATTTATAGAATTAAGCACTCAAACATGATTTCTGGCACTGTATATACTGTTTCTGCTGGTGACTGCTTATATATTGAGGTCCCTGGATCCTATGACAAGCTTATACCCTTTTTTATAGAATTAAGAATTAGATATTCAATAATAAATAACCGCTAAAACAAAAATGCCTAATGATATATTTGGCCATACAAGACATGAAGATCACAGTGATGAGATTCTGATGCTTGATGTCAGAGTCAAAAAATTAAGAAGTGATTTACAAGCTTTACAAACCACACTGAATGCCAGTCTTCAACTAGAAATTACAAATTTGCAATCACAATGCATGGACCCTCTTCTTAAAATTGATTCTGAACTCAAATTGTTGCTTCAGAAATATACTGATTTGGCCACATTGGATAATTTTCAAAATTTAGAAGAAGCTGTAGCAGCTCTTCAAGTCAAATTTAAGACCCAGGCCACCAACTCTGAGCAATTGAAACAACAATTGGAAGAGCAAATAAATAATGTCCAGGCACAGCTCCAAACAATTGTCAAAAGCATAAAATCACAAGAAGATTTTGATCTAGTGATTTCCACTCTAAAGGAACAGATTCAGTCACTGGAGATACCAAATCTGGATCCTCTGAACAATGCCATAGCCGAGGTTAAAGAAAAAATTGAGACACTTGAAAATTTTATGAACAACTTGCCATCTTCTGATGCTTTGAGTGCAATAACTAGGAGTGTTGCCAACATTAAGCTGCAACTTGAAACATATGAAGATTTTGGAAAAATTCAAAGTACCATAACCCATCTCGAGGGTACAATAGCAGCAGTGCAAAGTGATTTGGCAAATGTACAAGAAACTCTAGAATCCCGCCTGCCCGGTATTGTAGATACTCTTGTTAGTGTCCAGCAACAGATCACAAAGCTTGAAAACCTCAACACTGAATCTGAGCTATCTCATTTTCATCATTTGATTGATGATATCCAAACAAAGCTTGAAATTTTACAACAATCAACACCCACTCAGGCAGATATAGCCCTGCTTCAAGATGCTATGCGTGGTGTGGCTGATGCTTCTGAATTAAACAATGTGAAATTGGCACTTGAATCTTTGCAAAATACTGTATCAAATCTTCCTACATCACAGGAACTTAAAAATATTAAGAGAGCAGTGAATCGCATATTGAAATCAGAAGATATCAAGAATATCAGTAGAGCACTATACCCGGTTCTGCAACCTCTTTTGGGGCTCGAATCATCATGTGGGGCTCAGTGTTGCCAACTCACCCCACGAAAATTTCACCAACTGATATTTTGAAGCCTTTCACGGTGTATGTTAACCTCACAAGCAGTGTTGCCAACTCGGGCGAGGCGTAGCCTTTTATGGTGTATGTTAACCTCACCAGCAGTGTTTCCAACTCAGCGTAGCCTTTCACGGTGTATAATTTTTTAGCTTTTTTTTTGTGTGTGTGAGTGTACATGTGTTTGGGCGAGGCGTAGCCTTTTATGGTGTATGTTAACCCCACTAGCCTCAGCGTACATGAGAGTTCTGAATCTTTTTTTGAGGCTCGAATCATTATTTGAGGCTCGTCGTAGCTTTTTATGATGTATATTTTGAGGGCACAGAGTTGGCAACACTGTGGCCTATTACTGTAGCTTTTTATGAGGGGCCTATGTGCGCCCAGTGTTGCAAACTCTGTGGGCCCTTGTCGTAGTTTTTTATGATGTATATTTTGAGGACAGAGTTGGCAACACTGTGGGCCCTTACTGTAGCGTTTTATGAGGGGGGGTCTATTGCCCTCTGTTTACATCTGGCAACACTGCCGTAGATTTTCTGACAGTGTTGTTAACCTACTGGGTTTTTCACTGTAAAGTTTCATCAAAGGGCCTGAGGGGCCCATGTATTTTTTATGTCTGGCAATACTGTTGGGGGCCTAGTGTTGGCGACCTGTGGGCTCTTACTGTAGCCTTTTATGAGGGGGGGTTTATTGTTTTTTTTTATATTTGGCAACTCTATTGGATGTTTTTTTTTAGGCTTGGGTTTTGCCAACCCATCCGAAGAAAATTCTACTATATGATCTTTCACTGGCTAAGCTAACCTACAAATAGGAATTGGCAGCACTGACGAGACTCGAATTATTATTTGAGGCTCGAATTATCATTTGACGCTCGAATCAACATTTGAGGCTCGAAATCATCATTTGATGCTCGTCGGTATTGCCAACTCACTTCACAAAAATTCCACTATATGATCTTTCACAGGCTAAGCTAACCTACAAATAGGAGTTGGCAGCACTGACTTATAAACCCACTGGGTCCTCTTGGCATGTTTTTTCATGATGTGTTGCTAGGCTATTGGGCATCTTGGCGTATACAATGTATATATTTTGAGGGGGGGGTTATGGCTTTTTATGCTGTACGAATACTGGGAGCTTGACAGTGACAACCAACAGAGTAGGTAAACCTACATTCAGGAACTGGCAACACTAGTTTCTGACAGTGAATTTGAAATAAAATATTAAACAAAATACATGAGTAAGCATTGTGGGTATTTTTTTTTAAAAGAAGAAACAGACAAATAGTACCAGTGTTGTGCCCCCAACTCCAACTGGGCAACTGGGGGGGAAATAATTGTACAACAATTTGTACCTAATTGTACAATACTTGTACCTAATTGTACAACATACATATACACAGACATAAAAGAGAGAGCCTTCCCGTAACTTACTTCATATACAATTTATATGATTTTACAACTGTGAAAAGAAAGCATATGTGTTCCGTATGCACACATCTATTCTTATTTTTCGAAGTTGAATGAAAGCACATGTTTTTACGTTCTCGTAATACTAACCTTGCTCCACTGATTTTAAATTGCTTCCATCCGCTTTTTTTTTTCTGTGTTATTTCCGTATGCACGCAACATTCGCTTTCAATAGTATAATGAAACACAGAAGGAGTGTTAGTATAGCAGGCTCCGAGTTTACAATTTATTAAATTAAACAATAATTTATGTAAGAATATACTTGTACTTACCGAACACAAAATAATAAAAGCACATGTGAATGTTTGCGTGTGTTTATGTTATATGACGACTGAGTAAAAAAATAATGTTGACTCCCCGAAAGATAAAGTTCCTAGTTCGACATCAGATGCATGCAAATTATATGTTTTGCTCTCCAAAATCTTGATTTTATGTTTGTGCTATTTGTCATACAGCAGAGGAGGAGGAGAAAAAGGGGGAGAGGAGAAGAGGGGAGAGAGAGAGAGGAGGTACTATCAGCGCCATCTATTAGCAAACAATAGAACTATTTCCGTATGCACCCAACATTCGCCGTCAAACTTTTTCAACACCCAAACATTTTAAACGTCCTCGCGTAGTAATACGATCTAGCTGAAGACGTTTAAAAGAGTACTCTTAGTCGACGAAGCTAATTGCTAGGGCCCTTATATTACTAAAATATTCTTTAATTTGCATATTTTTCATACCGCCATATGTTGTTCTAGTTGACTTCTTCCAAAAAAATGCTAATTAGCGAGAGTTAATTAAGCAAGGCAAGTAAAAGAAGCAAAATAGAACAACATATGTGCCGGCGTGAGAATATGTAAAAATTCGATTCAGAGGTGGATCGAATTAAAATTGGGGGATATTTTGCATTTTTTCCCTATAATGTACAAAACATTTACCGTACATAATCTTTTCCATTTACAACAGTATAAAATAAAAGGAATGTGTGACAATATCCATATTAACCCATCCGCATACCATTTAAATGACAATTTTTTTGCCATGAAATACCATTTAAATTTGGCTATCTCCCGTGAAGGTTGCACAGCAAGACAAGATGTCAAATATTGTTTAAACTATCCAAGCAATTTAAGTGAAAATTTTATATATTGAAGTGGAAGTATAGTAATAAGTATGCACATATGCAGTTTACTTGAAAGATAATTAGAAACTCACCTAATAAATTTGATCACACACATCTTTGCATTCCATTTCCATTCCTCAACCTTTTATATTTTTCCTGCCACAGCCACCTCTTCCTCAATTTCACTACATTCTTCAATTTCAATAACATAAAATGAACCCCCGTGTTCATCTCCCGTTCCAAAATCCACATTTTCCTCTTCATCGCTATCGAAAAGCAACTTTTCAATTGCAGAATCATCTACAACATTCTTAAGCAACATGTTTGCAAGACGTAACAAATGAAGGTTTGTTTACATGAGAAATTACTGAACAAAACACACTTGAAATGGTATGAAAAACTTAGCAGCCCAAACATACACGTCATAGATTTGAAAGCTCATACAACCTCTGCCATCTATTGAATGAAAAAGAAACTACGTGATGAAAATCGGGAACCCGTCAATTCGACGAGTAGGTAAGCGGATGGGTTAATTAGGAAGGTATGTTGTATGCTAGGTTAGCTAATTGTGTCTTCTACAGCTTCACTGTATAGAGGGAAGATGGAAAAAAGAGAGCTCTACGGAAACTGACGCTCTTAACAATATTGTATGCCGGTGAAAATTATATATAAATAAGACTTAAGCGTATTATCTGCTTTCATGTGAAATTTTACCAACCTGTGAGTTGTAGTGTTTAGGTGACAAGCCACCTGCTCAAATATGATACTGTTGACAATATTGTACGCCCGTGAAAATTATATATAAATAAGACTTAAGCGTATTATCTGCTTTCATGTGAAATTTTACCAACCTGTGAGCTGTAGTGTTTAGGTGACAAGCCACCTGCTCAAATATGATACTGTTGACAATATTGTACGCCCGTGAAAATTATATATAAATAAGACTTAAGCGTATTATCTGCTTTCATGTGAAATTTTACCAACCTGTGAGCTGTAGTGTTTAGGTGACAAGCCACCTGCTCAAATATGATACTGTTGACAATATTGTACGCCCGTGAAAATTATATATAAATAAGACTTAAGCGTATTATCTGCTTTCATGTGAAATTTTACCAACCTGTGAGCTGTAGTGTTTAGGTGACAAGCCACCTGCTCAAATATGATACTGTTGACAATATTGTACGCCCGTGAAAATTATATATAAATAAGACTTAAGCGTATTATCTGCTTTCATGTGAAATTTTACCAACCTGTGAGCTGTAGTGTTTAGGTGACAAGCCACCTGCTCAAATATGATACTGTTGACAATATTGTACGCCCGTGAAAATTATATATAAATAAGACTTAAGCGTATTATCTGCTTTCATGTGAAATTTTACCAACCTGTGAGCTGTAGTGTTTAGGTGACAAGCCACCTGCTCAAATATGATACTGTTGACAATATTGTACGTATATTGTATTGTATAGGAGACTAGAAGCATATAATTTGGCGGAAAAACCCAAGTAAGGTCATAGAGAATATTTTAAAAATAGATTTTTTTTAAAAAAAGTTAACAATTATATTTTGCATTGCACAGCATTGGGTATTAAATAACATACCCCCAAAAAATCTCTGCATTATGCGTTCTGTAAAAAATTGCCCTACGTGCCAAACTGCTGTGTCAAGTAAACATTTTCAAAGGCACTGTCGTACTTGTGTGCCGGGAAAGCGAATATGTGCGACCAAACTGTGCTCTAAGTGTGAAAAAATATTACTATTGCCAACTTCAAGCGACACCAGCTTATTTGCAAGAGCACTGGAACATCTCTACCGCAACCTTCCAAGCGAAAGGTAGAAGTAACCTCCCTCGATGCATCGCCACCTGCCAAACGCGTCAAGCTGGCGAAGAAAGCAGACCGGTTTGCGTTTGAGCATTTATTAGAAGACTTTAACATAACATCAGACAGCTTCTGCGATGTGCGTAGTTTTCTGGAGAGCGAGCGAGCTAAGATAATATCCATCCTCAACGATGCATTAGCCACACACTCCACTAAATTCTATGCTGTGCTATGCTGCAAGTATAAGAAACCGTCTGATGAAATATATAAATTCTTCCATGCCACAAAAGCAAAAACACTGCATCAGGCAGATGTCACTGACCTCGACAGCATCTACGACAAGTTTGTCGAGGAGTTTGTGGCAAAGCACGAGGAGCATCAGGCTGAAGGCTCGGGCGGTTCGCTGTGTGGCGACCCCCACAAACTTCGTCTGAAACTGAACAAGTTCCTGCCACTGGCAGGGTCTAGCTATATTGCCCTGCCACCCAAGATTGAAGCAAGGAAAGCTGTTCTCAATATTCAGAACAAAGACACCAAATGCTTCCTCTGGTCGGTGCTGGCAGCATTGCACCCTATACCTCGGGAAAACAGTCCACACCGTGTTGCACACTACAAACAGTATGAGTCGGAACTGGAGGATGCAATGGCTGGGATTGCCTACCCTGTAGAAGTCTCGCATATTCGCAAGTTTGAGGTTCGTGCTCGTGACTTGTTGGGCCTGCAATTAGCCATCAATGTTTACGGTGTTACCGAGGCAAACATCGTCTACCCTATTCGGGTAAGTGATGTAGATGATTATAGTGCACAGCAAATTAACCTCCTGCTCATCAAGAACGAAACCCATCACCATTACACCTTTATCCGTTCCCTCTCTCGGCTTGTTTCGAGTCAACGGAGCAGTGATAGTCACCATGTCGAGGTGTGTCGCAGGTGCCTGTCCACTTTCGACAACCAAAAACAATATAAATTCAAACACTCTCGAGGACCCAACATTGCTGCTAAGAAGCTAACTCGCCACATGCTCTACTGTGGTACCAACAAGCCTGCACGAACTATCCTGCCCGAACCTGGTGCAGTAGAGTGTTTTCGTATGCACAGTGCTATGGTGAAGCATCCAGCCTATATTGTAGCAGACTTCGAGGCTTTTCTTCAACCTCTGTCTAACTGCCATCCCAACCCCGAAACATCCTCTACTATTCCTTTCCAAATCCACGAGGCCTCGAGTTACTCCTATGTTGTGGTGTGGCGAGACCAACATATTGCCTCCGAGCCCTATGTGTATCGCGGTCCCGACCCGGTCAAACACTTCCTGGAGAGAATGCAACAGGAAGGCATCAAGATAGGGAAGGTGCTGTTGGCCCCCAAGCCGATGCTGCCTCTGTCTCCGGAAGGCAAGCATCAGCACGAAATGGCTCTAAATTGTCCTGTTTGCAACTCGGTCTTCACTGACGATAACAAAAAAGTCCACCACCATGACCATTATGGGACCGGAAGCTACATTGGCCCGTGGTGCAACAGGTGTAACGTGAGAGCCTGGGACCCGCGCTTCATACCGGTCTTTTTTCACAATGGCTCGGGATATGATTTCCATCACTTGGTCACACATCTAGGGTACGACAATGCAAGAATCAATGTCCTGGCACAAAACGAGGAGCGTTATATTAGCGTCAGCAAGTGGGTGCCGATCCCTGCCGACTCAAAAAGCAGGAGCATCGAGCTTCGGTTCCTCGACTCTCTGAGGTTCCTCCAGGCAAGCCTGGATGCTCTCGCTGGGAAGCTCAGAGACGACCAACTAGCCATTACCACATCAAGTTTCCCGAACTTAGATGTCGCACTCATCAGACGTAAAGGGGTCTACCCCTACGAATACGTCACCGACCCTTCCAAGTTCGAAGAAGAGTTGCTGCCTCCCCAGGATAAGTTCTACAGCCAGCTGAGAGGTTCAGGTATTACCGACGAGGAGTACAAGCATGCTCAGTCTATGTGGGTCAAGTTGGGTTGCCGAACTTTTGGTGATTACCACGATGCATACCTGAAGCTTGATGTGACGCTTCTTGCCGATGTGTTCCAGGCGTTTCGGGCGACTGCGATAAACATTTACAACCTGGACCCTGTATATTTTTACAGCCTTCCTGGACTGGCATGGTCGGCCATGCTCCTGCTGACTAAAATTAAACTTTCACTTATCTCCGATATGGATATCATGCTTTTCATCGAGAGAGCTATCCGAGGCGGCATGGTCCAAGTGTCGCAACGCTTCGCACACGCCAACAATCACCACATGGCCACTGGTTACGACCCCTCCCAACCATCAAGCTACATCATGTACACTGATGTGAATAATCTTTATGGGCACTCCATGATGCAGCCACTCCCAACAGGACAGTTTGAGTGGGTTGATCCTTTATACCACGACATCAAAAAAGAGTGCGACGAGTTTGGGTTTTTTGCCGAGGTCGACCTTGACTTCCCCGAGAAGCTGCAGGATACATTCTGTGACCTTTCGCCTGCTCCGGAATTCAAGTGTCCACCTGGCTCGGATCAACCGAAGCTCATCATGGACTTGGAGCCCAAAAAACATTATGTGCTACACTACCGGAACCTCCAGTGGTTAATGCAGCAAGGGGTCTCGGTCAAAGCAGTTTACCACGTGCTCTTGTTCAGGCAGTCTCCATGGTTGAAGCCGTACATCAAACTGAACACCAAACATCGCACTGCTGCCACTTCGGAACTTGATCGCGATTTTTTCAAATTAATGAACAATGCGGTATTTGGGAAGACCATGGAGAATGTGCGAAACCACGTTGATGTGAGGTTGGTGACGAAGAAAACACAGTGTCGTCGACTTGTTGCAAGCCCGCTGTTCAGCTCTCGAACAATTTACAACGAACAGATGTCTCTGATTCACATGAACCGGGGCGAGGTGCTACTCAACAAGCCCATCTATGTGGGAGCTGCAGTTTTGGATCTGAGCAAGTTGTGCATGTTCGAGACATATTACGACATACTACGTGCACACTACAACCACAATATCTCGCTCCTCTACACAGACACAGACAGCTTGGTGTACCATGTTCGCACGGCCGATGCGTATGGTGATATAGTCAAATTTCCAGCTCTTGTCAAACTCTTCGACACATCGGGCTATCCCCAGCCGAACCGGTACGGCATCCTGCCCCGAAACAAAAAAGAGCCCGGCAAACTCAAGGACGAGAAAGATGGGGATGTGATTGTGGAGTTTGCTGGACTTCGTCCCAAAGCCTATGCGATCCGGGCTGAGGGTTCTGTAACAAAAAAGGCAAAGGGTGTAAGCAGGCAAGTGGTTCGGGAGCACCTCAAGTTTGAGGATTACCTCGAGTGCCTCAGAACAAAATCGCCCATTCTACAAAAAGAGCATCGTATCCAAAGCGTCGATCATGTGCTTACAACTAATATTGTCAGGAAAGTTGCTCTGGATGCACACGACGACAAGAGGTGTATTCTTGAATGTGGGGTCCATACACTTCCGTGGGGCCACTATCGCCTCCAAACTAGTAAGGCCTGCCCAGAGTGTAACAAAAAGTAATAGGCAATGCGAAAAGAAGAAAAACAATTTTAATTTACTTCCACTTCCTCGATTACATGCATGCATGGCACAGCAAAATTAAACTTCTGGAAACTGCTAATTGCAATTTGTACTTATATATATAAAATTCCACATTTCTTATTGTGTGCTATTTTTTTTATTTATTTAAAACTGTTCAGTTACTCTTTCATTCTTGACGTCATACACAAATATTTTCTCTGCAATAAGAATGACACTGCACAGAGTATCTGCAGGCAAGGCGTCGTGGAACTCGCATACAATCTTGATGTTGGTACGATCGTTAACAACCACCTGTTTTCTTTTAGATGTGTTGATGACAAACATGGGTCTGCGAGCTATGAACTCGTCGGGGTTGTAGTACACGTCCACATTGCCGGAGGTCACTCTCTTGTAAGCTGTGTACGCCTCATAAAGTTTCAGGTAATCGTCGTTCGTAATGTTTAAGTTATAATTCTCGCGTGGAAAAACTTCATTCCTGCCATTTTTGAGGTAAACATTCTTAATTTTGCAATTATCGAACTGGCTAGAATCTTTCTCTTGGTTATTATCTTTCCCCGTCTGGAAGAGCACGACGGTAAACTCTGGCATATCGTACCGGATGCTGTTGAACTGCGTAGTAACATCAAATTCAAAATGGTTGCCGGAAGCAGGTTTCTGCACGCACTGGTAGCCGTAAAATTGGATGGGTACTTGGGGGTTCTTCAAGATGTCGGCTTTGTACTTGAGACCGTAATTAGATTCGTATTCTACCACAGGCATGCGCAGCTCCATGGACTGGATGACGCACTTGGCAGCGTCGGGTAGTGTCTTGGCAAGTGCTGTACCGTCTGCACCCAAGGTGCTGTAACGCATCAGCACATCGTTGTCGTTGGCGCTTCTGCGAAAAGTGACGCGTAAACCACCCTTCCACATAATCTCCGTGTAGTCGGAGAAAAAGCCTGGAAGCAAGCGCATGGGAAACAGTACTGTGTGGCTTCGAGTTTTGATTTTTGTACCTGCTTCGAATCCCCCTGCCTGGTAGTATGCTGCATCGGTCTTGGAGAGCTTCAGTGTTCCCACAGCTGTAGAAGTAATCCCGGGGTAGTCAACCCTATCGATGACGGTGCCATGCTTTCTAACTTCCACTTGCGAGAACAGATGCGGTACAAAATTGTCCACAAGTTTTAAATTTGCATTAGCGTTAAATGCTTCCCCGTTGTCTCTCTTCACCACATCAAACTTGATATACAAATCAGCTCTGTGAGGGTGAATAAACCCATCCCCGACGTCCACATCGTATTCAATCTCCCTGTTCGGTTCGTTCAAATTGGCGAACGTGCGACGATTGGGTGGGAAGGACTGCAACTCGTAACTTTCGATTTGCTCCATGATTGTTATTTATTATACGTTAATCTCCACGACGGCGGTGGTAGTAGCTCCGGCAAAATTCACCACCTCCCCCTTCTCGTTTGTCACTGCCAATTCTATGTTGTCTATGCGATTACGAGATATGGGGAAGTATATCGGTGGTGAGGGTGTGTATATAATCGGTTCCATGAATTCAGAGTTTGGTTTGAACGTAGCGATGATACCTGTCTGCTTGTGGCTGCCTGGGATGCCATCCGAGGATTTGGTGATCATGCCTTCTGCCACGTTGCAATGTATGTTCAGAGTCTCGATGGCTAGAAATTTAGGAATGTTGGCACCGATGTGCTTGATGCCAGGTTCGAGCTTTGTGTTGTTCTCGAATCCCAGAAGCTCTCCAACAGTGCCTAGGTCTACTGTTTCCGTAGCAGACACAATTTCAACTCTGTGAGTTACAGAATTTTGAGATAGCAGTATATTTCTTGGCAATTGGGCTTGTAAGGTAGACAGATTGTACTGTCCTGGCGTGATAACTATTTTTTCATTTCCAACAGTAATTTTGTTATTGTGCTCCGTGACATTGGGTATCAGGTACATGCTGTAGAATGCACGAAGAGCAATAGATTTAGGATAGATGATGTCGTCATGCAACGCGAGTTTCAAGACCGAAGTCTCGCTGGTGAGATGGAACACTCCCATGGTGTTTTAGGTACCACAATGCTTTCTGAAAATGCTCCACTGAGGGGTTATTTATTTTAGACATGTATGCGAGAACGGAAAGGCATAGGTGGCCGCAGTTAACATCGGTGAAACCCTGGATGCGTTCGTCATTGTAGTAGAGGTTGGCAACACTGAGATACTTCACCAACCTGGCAGGCGGTGTGCCACCGAACGAATCGAAAACAAATGCTTTGTCATCGTCAATTTTGAGGTAGCATATCCAGTGTGTACCAGGATTTTTGTAACTGTCCAGGTTGACCACGCCATACTCCTTTTTCTTCACAGCAGAGGGTAGAGAATCGGACATGAAAACACCCCTAAAGTTCCTTATTCCCAACAGTTCGATCAGAGATTCAATATCGAAGTTGGACAGGGCTTCTTCTTTTTTTTATATTTCTTCAAAGCATCGAGGTTGTTTTTTCGCTTTTTGGTCACACCTTTCCCCTTCTTTTCCATAGCCAGGTTGTGACGTTTCTGTTCTTCCAGCTCGGCCTTGTTCTTTTTTGCATCGATGACGGTTTTGGCAATGGCAGCACTGCCTCCTGCCAAGCTGCCCACTGGACCCAAAGCTGCCAAGATGGCCGGAATGCTGAATATGAAACCTCCAATCTTCTGCTGCTTCCGCGAATGCTGCAACTTTTTCAATTGTGGAGTGCTGAGCAGCAATTTCATTCCGTGTCCTTTAGACAAGCATGAACGTTTCTTCTTGAGTTGTTTCTTGGTGAGTAACCCATCGAGGGCACCCAGCGTTTTCAGATTCGAATATGGTATCTGGTACACGACGCCCTTGGCCTTCATGATGTAATTTTTTTTTTTTACGGTATGTTATTTTATATATGTTCAGAGATTTTTTGTTTTCCCTCCCGTGTAATTTTTTTACGGTATGTTATTTATATATACTTTGCAGCTATTAAACAAATTCTATTATGTGCTTTGTTTTCTTACCAAGAAGTTCTTTTGTCCCCTTGTACACGATTCGAGTTTTACTCTCGATTAAAATAGATAGCTTCTCGTCGGATAACATGCTAGCGTATCGATCTGGTAAAAATAGACTGTATTGTCCGTTGAGCAACAGACGTACTTTAGGACCAAACTGGGTTGCAACAATTGAACCGGAAGTTATTGCGTAAGGTTTGTCCACTTCCAATTCCTGAATTTTTATATATTCGACTGACAAATTTAGCATTTGTTTTAATGCCTGGACGTCACTAATTTTTTCACTCATATCGAAGAAATATTTTTTTGGTCTCGTAGATTTTTTACAGTGTGTTATTTATAGAAAAAAATTTCGGCATTGCCTAATGCGATCAAGTGATCGATGATCCTGCTGGTTTCAGCATTTGAAGCATACCAGCCGTCTGTATATCGTCTCCTCCCCTGTCTCCACTCGTGAAGTTCGCCCATCTTATCAGCCAATTTTTTATCAGCAGCCCGAAAAAAAAGCATAGGGAGAAGAAGAAGATTTCACACCGCTTATTTTTCTCAGATGATCCAGAAGTAGCATTTCACAGGGCAAGCGAAATTGTGGTGTTATTTTAACTAAATCAATAAGCTTTTTAACATCGTCGTGACTATCGTCGAAAGTAAATGTAAATATTTTGTATAACACTTCTGTTGGTAAGTCTGTTATATGCGTAGACATTTTTTTACTGTATGTTATTTAATTACAACCCCCACCCCAATTTTCGTTTTGTATTCATGGCAATGGTCGTGCCCAATGCTGCAACCCGTTCACCCAGCGAGGCGTCTCTGCTGACGAGTCTCCCGAACGCGGCATGCTCCAATTTTCTATCAGCATCGTGACGCGCATCTAAATTCGTATATGAGTTGTAAGCAATGTCGTGATCCTTGCATGCAGCATCCAGCAGATTTACCCCCTTGTCTCCTCTCTCCAGTCGCCGTTCCAGTTTAGTACCCGGTCCGCAGTATTGGTAACCTGGTAGGTGCATCTCGAAGGGTAGCTTGTTGATGATGTCGTTCACGAGACCTCGACCCTCGGCCACATTCCAGAATTTGGGAGGCAGGGTGTTGATGATTTTGATAAGGTAACCTATACCTTTGTTGTCGTTGACAATAAAGTTGCTAAGCTTGGTGCTAATCATGTCCATGATGCCCACCTTCTCGTTGTGGAAGTTGCGATTGCCTGCATTTTCTTCGCCTGCGATAACCAGCAATCGATCTACAAGCTTCCTTACGTCGTCTACCCAAACAAACTCTTTAGGTAGGGTATTGTAGAGTTTGACACCGCTGCCAGTTTTAATTTGGTTCCATATTGGCTTGATGAGGTTCCTGTATTTTTCTCCACTGCTTGATTTTACGCGATTCTGTGTTGCATCGTTGTTTTGGTACAGGGCATCCGTCATGATTAAAATTTCTGTGTAACTTTGGTAATCCTCGTCTGTGTAATCTTTAGGTTGCTTTTTGGTGATAAGTTCCCAAAGGCCCACAGTGCCAGGATACCTAGTCCAGCTGTTCTTCTCGCCCAAATTAATTTTCACGTCGTCACCTTCGAACGTAACTTTTGACTTTCCAATTTTCCAAACCACACCCTCGTTAGCTTCCACAGAGGGGTACAATCCAAACACCTCGTCCTTTTCAAATTTCCCGGTGCTCAGGTAATCTCTCGCCAACAGACCTAATTCAACTACCTTGTCCGAAGAGGTACTGCCTAGAACCTGACGTCTCAGAGGTGCAGCTCCAAGTTCGAACGGGGTAGTGTGAATACTGGATATCGGTGTAGGCACAGCATAATTTCGAGCAGCAAGTGGCACGAGCTCGTTGATTAAATCTTTATTTTGCTCGGTAACATCTTTGATGTCTTTACCTAGTCCACTTATAGCATCAATAATAGGTTGGTCCTGTCGCTTTTTCTCTTCGTAAATTCCGCGATTCTCTGATTTCCAACCCCTGAAGCGTTTGGCCAGGTAGTCGCGCAGCTTCAAGTTGTCGTCTGCGAGTTTGCGTTTCATTATTTGTTATTTATAATACGTCAAGACGTTTCTTGTAACGTCGCAACGTTTAGAAAGTTGTTTATTTTGTTTCTGTATTTTCCGTCATTGGGTTTCCTCGTCATGTCTATCGTGGCGAATCCGAAATCATCTTGATTCCAGCATGAAGAGCAAAATTTGGAAAACTGATTGTAGTTCATGTCCCCGCCTACATAATCATCGTAAGCATGTTTTAAATTGGTGTGGTCTTGACGAAACAAGCAAATAAAATTAGCATTATCTCGGAGAAGCTGCTTGGGAATTTTAGAAAAAGTCTGAGCAAGGTAGAAGCAGTCCATGCCTCTGTGCCGCCCCTGTGTAAAAAAATTGCGAATTTCGTTATGGTTCTCCAGGATGACATCGTCGAAGACCACCACCGAATTTTCATGGCAGCAGTCTAGTGGCATTACTTCGGAGGCAAAAGTAGCTATGCTCAGCCCTTCGTACAGTTTTGTCAGCTGTTGATATTTTGCTTGCTCCAAACTTTTGGAAAAAACATACAAGTGCCTGTTCTTCCAATCTAACCAGTCGGGAGCAAGAAGAAAATTATCAATAAGTAAAGTTGTTTTCCCACACCCTGAAGGTCCGACAATAAGGCAGCGAATGTTGTCCGGCAACAGTTCGCCGTTTTTCCTAGCCTGACGCTCCGGGGGAAAATCTGGCAGTCGCCTCACCACATCCCAAGCACCCGTTACACAATCACCTCGTTTGCGTCGATCCAACTTTTTTCCTCGAGTCCCAACCATTTCACCAACAGTTTGTCACCTTTTCTACGTAATACTTTTTCGATAAGATACGTATTGGGGTATTTTGTTTTAGAGAGTTCCTCCTCGTAGAATCGCCCTTTCAAAATTTCGTCGCGATTATCTTTTATTATATACGTGTGACGGTTACCGGGTAACAATCGAGCAACAGTGAAAAGTTCCGTACTCCAGTTTTTGGTAAAGCCTTTTTCAAACATGCGCTTAAATTTACTAATTCTTACTTGGTCTCCAATTTTTGAATTTCGGTTTTTTGTTAGTGGGCCGGTACTTGGGGCAATAAACAGTAGAGATCAATTGTGCCTCATCAGACTTGCTGACATCGGCAGGCTTCATGCGTATCGTGCTATGCAAACTGTGATTATAGTCGTTTACGAGTTCCGGAAGCACATTGACCCACTTGTGGTTACCTTGAAGCGTGAATCGTTTCCACATGCGTGTTTTGAGAGTACGGTTAAAACGTTCCACTATGCTGGCTTTGATGTGACTGAAAGTCGAGTAATGTTGAATATTTTGCTTCTGAACAAACTGTTGAAATATCGAGTTGTAAAATTCCTTTCCGTTATCCGTTTGAAGAAATCGAGGTCGCCTGCCACTTTCATTGAAAATAGTTTTGAATGCTTCCATTACGCACACACCTGTTTTAGCCTTGAGGGGCAAAGCCCACGCAAATTTTGAAAATGTATCTATAACAGTAAGAAGATACTTGTATCCTTTGTTGATTTTATGTAAATTTTTTAGGTTGCCGCTACTCATTTCCACAAGGTCAGCCTGCCAAAGGTCATCCACGCCTTTGGTCACCACCGCCAGTCGTTTGTAGTTTCGTCGTGCAGGTTTTTGAAGCTCGTTCACGATACCCTGCCTAGACATGGCGCGAAAATAAGAATATAGCCTGGATGGGATTTCTGGCTGCAGACAATGCTGGGTTTTCTATATACAGCTTGTCACCTATTTCTATGTCGATAATTTGAGTGGCATCTTCGGCATAGGCAGTTTCGCGACTTTCGGGGTGTGTGAAATCGACCAGCTCAACTCCTCTTATTTTAGGCTCATCGCCAATGTTCGTTATGGTCATGGTTGGGTAGTGGGTTGCATGAGGCAAAGACCAGTAGGAAACCTTGACGAACTGAAGTGTGCCAGCGAGGAAAAATTGGTGATAGGCTTTTGCAGGAGTCAACATGTAGAGTTTGTAACCTGGATTGAAAGGTGAGGAGAACTCTCTGTTTGGTATGCTGTACAGTTCGATGACAATCGTAGACTTGAGATTGTCGATGCTGGCATTTAGAGTGTTTACGTTGGTTCGAACCTCAGTCTCCACATCCTCCAATCTGCCATTCACCGATTCCAGGTGTTCCTCGATAGCATGAACAACAGTGTCGTAGTTTGGTTTGATCTTTACATCGACAATAAGGCTCTTGAATTTTTCATTTAAGTCATGTAGTTGGGTGCTGAAATTAGCTATAGTCGATTCCTGACTTGCCTCGATACTCCCAATTTGCTCTTTCACGCTGGCAATAATCTGCTGCAGACTTTCTACAAGCGTCAACTTGGAGCTCTGTATTACAAGGCCGTGGACCTGGGTTCTAATTTCCACAAACAATTCATGCAGCTCGGTGATGTTCTGGTTGGTAGGTAAAGTCGCGACAGACCCCCGTATCGATTCAATTTCGGATTGGATGTTTTTGATGTCGTCGGATTTGAGTATTCGGTTGAGAGTTCTCTTCACGCTTTTCAGTTCCTGAGAGGTAGGCAGGGTGGCCACCGTGTTTTGGAGCGATTCCAAAGCTTTTTTCACCGCGTCCAACTCGGAGGCATCGGCAGCAGCACGTATGCCTTCTTGCAGTTGCGTTATGTCATCCTGGGTGGGGGTAGATTGTTGCAGGGTTTCCAACTTAGTCTGTATGTTGTCGATCAAGTGATGGAAATGAGACAACTCGGATTCTGCATTCAGATTTTCCAGTTTGGCGATTTGCTGTTGAACGTTGGCCAGTGTATCCCTGATGCCCGGCAGTTTGGTTTCCAGCTCATCGTGAACGTTCGCCAGATCATTTCTAATAACAGCAAGTGCATCCTCAATATGGGTTATGGTGCCTTGCAGCTTCCCGAAATCCTCGTAGGTTTCAAGTTGGAGTTTGATGTTGGCCACGCTACGGGCAATGGCGTTCAGCTCGCTAGACGACGGTAAATTGTCGATAAAATCCTCCAGCGTTTGGAGTTTAGTTTTTACTTCGTTGATGGCCGCATGCAAAGCATCCGTTTGTAGCTCAGCCTTGATGCTTTCCAACGTAGGGATTTCGAAAGATTGAAACTGTTCGCGCAATTTAGCAATACTAGCTTTCACGCGATCGTAGTCGTCTTGTGTTTTAATGCTCTGGATGATAGTTTGCAGTTCGGTCTGGATGTTGCTTGTTTGGTCCTGCAAGCGTTGTTTCAGCTGTTCAACGTCTGAGGTTTGCGTTTGTTGCAGCTTCAGAAGTTCGTTCTGCAGATTGCCCACACTCAGTGCCAGCTTGTCGAGATTGTCTATCGACGCAAGGTCGGTGTATTTTTGCAGCAGCGATTTTAGCTCTGCATCAATCTTGAGTACAGGGTCCAAGCACTGAGACTGCAAGCTGGCTATCTCGGACTGGAGGCTGGAGTTGAGCGTGGACTGGAGGGCCTGCAGATCGCTTCGCAGCTTTTTAACCCTGACGTCGAGCATGAGAAGCTCGTCACCATGGTCGTCGCGTTTCGTGTGGCCAAAAATATCGTTAGGCATTATTGTTATTTATTATAGGATAGCTAATTTTCATTTCTATGAAAAGAGGGATGAGTTTGTCGTAGTCGTCCAAGAGCTCTATATACAGACGATCGCCAGCAGATACATCGTACGTGGTGGTACTGTTCATCCTATCATGTTTGATGCGATAGATGTTCCTACCAGAAGAAATTTTGGCCTCTCCTTTATTCTCGGGATTCATGTCAAACTGCAGTTTGCCGGAGATGGGGAACTGGTAATAATTCAAGTTGTTGTTGAATATGTAGAAAGTCTTGCCCACATCCTCGTCGTACTGGGTCAGAATGCTATTCAAGTGTATAATCAACAAACCGTTGAGTTTAGATAATAGGGAGGGCAACAGGTCCAAGCTCGCAGGTGGCGACGGTGCACTTTGGGCGAATGCCTCCATAGCCTGCTTCCTGAAGCCAAACAGGTTCATAGGCATTGTTATTTTATTTTATATTTAGCGATTTGTTTTCGAGCGTCA
The DNA here is from genome assembly GCF_977018435.1 of Lepisma saccharinum. Lineage (NCBI taxonomy): Eukaryota > Metazoa > Arthropoda > Insecta > Zygentoma > Lepismatidae > Lepisma > Lepisma saccharinum. The sequence continues at coordinate 18,239,651 of NC_139250.1, read as the reverse complement.
AATAATGATTCGAGCGTCAAATGATAATTCGAGCCTCAAATAATAATTCGAGTCTCGTCAGTGCTGCCAATTCCTATTTGTAGGTTAGCTTAGCCAGTGAAAGATCATATAGTAGAATTTTCTTCGGATGGGTTGGCAAAACCCAAGCCTCAAAAAAAACATCCAATAGAGTTGCCAAATATAAAAAAAACAATAACCCCCCCTCATAAAAGGCTACAGTAAGAGCCCACAGGTCGCCAACACTAGGCCCCCAACAGTATTGCCAGACATAAAAAACACATGGGCCCCTCAGGCCCTTTGATGAAACTTTACAGTGAAAAACTCAGTAGGTTAACAACACTGTCAGAAAATCTACGGCAGTGTTGCCAGATGTAAACAGAGGGCAATAGACCCCCCTCATAAAAAGCTACAGTAAGGGCCCACAGTGTTGCCAACTCTGTCCTCAAAATATACATCATAAAAAACTACGACAAGGGCCCACAGAGTTTGCAACACTGGGCGCACATAGGCCCCTCATAAAAAGCTACAGTAATAGGCCACAGTGTTGCCAACTCTGTGCCCTCAAAATATACATCATAAAAAGCTACGACGAGCCTCAAATAATGATTCGAGCCTCAAAAAAAGATTCAGAACTCTCATGTACGCTGAGGCTAGTGGGGTTAACATACACCATAAAAGGCTACGCCTCGCCCAAACACATGTACACTCACACACACAAAAAAAAGCTAAAAAATTATACACCGTGAAAGGCTACGCTGAGTTGGAAACACTGCTGGTGAGGTTAACATACACCATAAAAGGCTACGCCTCGCCCGAGTTGGCAACACTGCTTGTGAGGTTAACATACACCGTGAAAGGCTTCAAAATATCAGTTGGTGAAATTTTCGTGGGGTGAGTTGGCAACACTGATCCCCACATGATGATTCGAGCCCCAAAAGATGTTGCAGAATCGGGTATAGTGCTCTACTAATATCCAGGCAGAGATCAAACAACTTACTCAGACAGTGGCTACTCTACCAACTAATCAACATATTAATGAACTGCATGCCTTGTTTGAGGATATCAGAAGACAGGTCCATGATCTTACTGCTCAAAATTCAAAATTGGCAATTGTTGAAAATTTACAGCAAATTTTAGCTAATATCAAGCAACAGCTAGGGACCATCGAATCCAATCAAGCAAATGCTTTGTCTGTTTTTGCCACCCAGCTACAAGAAATTGTGCAACAATACAAGAAACTTGTTGTGGACATAAAAATCAAGCCAGGCCATGATGATGTTGTTAGGACCATCAATGAGCACCTTGAATCTGTAACAAGCAGATTGCTTACAGCAGAAAAAGAAATAACAGGCATAATCGAGAATCCTAAACATACAGTAATTCTTGAATTGTACAGCATCCCCAACAAAGAATATGATTCATCATTTACACCAGGAGGCAAAATATATATGCTGTCCCCTGCACAATTTTATTACCAATTTTTTGTTGGGGGCACACTTAGACCAATCAAGATCAAATATTGGCTACAACCACAGGCACACCACTACCCTACCTTATCAATAACAAATGCTGATAATAAACCAAAAATCACCAGTGTAGAATTGGAGGATTTTACAGATCCCAATACATTAGAAACATCTTATGTTGAAGATGATGGCTCTCTGGAATTTCATATACAAATAGGAGACAAATTATATTTAGAAAATCCTGTAGTATCAGCTGCTGAACACCCTATAGTTGCAATATTCTTGTTTACATATTATGTCTAGACAAATTATTGTTGATGAATTACACAGACAAGCCAGACATAATTATAAGAGACTGCCAGTAGTCACAAAAGGCATAGATGATTTATGGCAGGGCGACTTGATTGAGATGGCAAGTGGACAGCTGAAAAACTTAGACAAAATCAACAAGGGCTACAAGTATCTACTCACTGTAATAGATACATTTTCAAAATTTGCCTGGGCTGTGCCACTCAAATCCAAGACTGGGAAATATGTTACAGAAGCCTTCAGGACAATCATCAATCAGAGTGGAAGATCACCGCGCTATTTGCAAACAGATAATGGCAAAGAATTTTATAATTCAGTGTTTCAACAATTTATTAAAAGCCAATCAATACAACATTATTCGAGTTACAGTGATCTCAAGGCCTCAATTGTAGAGAGATTCAACAAAACCCTAAAAAATCTTATGTATAAACAATTTACACTTCAAGGTAATTATAAATGGATTAATATTCTTCCAGAACTTCTACATAAATATAACAACTCGGTCCATTCCACAATCAACATGAAACCCTCTGAAGTAACTTCATCTGATGAGCAAAAATTGATCAGTACTGTTTATTATCCTAAATATCAGCCAACAACAAGAAAAGCCAAATACAGGGTGGGTGATCAAGTAAGAATCAGTAAATATAAGCACTTATTCAAAAGAGGTTTTACAAGAAACTGGAGCACTGAATTATTTACAGTGGTTCAAGTTAAACCTGGGACCCTTAACACATATATAATAAAAGATCACCGAGGAGAAATTCTCAAAGGCAGGTTCTATGAAGAAGAACTCAACAAAACTAAACAGCCTGACACATATCTCATAGAAAAAATCATCCGCAGAAAAGGCAACAAGTTATTTGTCAAATGGCTAGGACTTCCAGAACACACCTGGATCGATGCAGACAAAGTGATAATATGAACACCTGGGATGTTATAAAGAGGCTGCCAGAACCTGAACAGCAGAATAAGAGAAATGGCAAGTTGCTGCCTGATAATATTAGATGTCTTATTGTTGGGCCATCAGCTTGTGGTAAAACTACACTAATGATTGATAATTTTTTATTGGCACCCAACTGGTTAGACTGGAAAAACAGGCACTTGTATATCTTCTCTAAGAGCTTGGAACAATTAAAATATCAGCAGCTGATGAAGCTATATAATGGACTGGATATTGCCACTTTTGAACCAGATGTTAAGCCACTCCATGAATGTCTCGATAATTCTGTTGTTGTGTTTGATGACATTATACTGGATAATCAAAACAAGGTTAGAACTTTCTTTACACAGGGCCGACACAAAAACATTGATTGCTTCTACCTTGCACAGACTTTTTCAAAAATACCCAAGCAGCTGATCCGAGACAACAGCAATTTTATATGTGTGTTTCATCAAGATCATACCAACCTCAAACACATACATGATGAATATGTAGGTGGGGACTTGAGCTACAATGATTTTTCCAAGTTTTGCAGTAGGTGCTGGAACCAGGATAGTTATGGGTTTGTCACAATTGATATGACAAGAACACCTAATACTGGTAAATACAGAAATAAAATCAACAATTTTCTAGACAATGAAACATATATAAATAACCATGAAAAGGCCAATTATTGATGATCTTAAATTAAGAGATTATCTTGTAAAAAGATTTAAGGGATGGAAATCAGAGAACCGAGGTTTTTATGAGCAACACAAGCGCACAGAACAGCCTATTATTGATGCTATTGGTGAATTAGGTAAAAATATCAAAACTGTTACAGAGCAAAATCAAAATTTGATCACAGAGCTTGTACCTGTAGCTGCAAGAAACATATTAGATTATCCATTCACCCCACTTTATAGTATTCATACACCTAGTCCTGTTGCTCCTCGAAGAATTGAAGCTAGTCTGGATCCTATTGAATTGGGTCTTCTTGCTCAAAAATATTTAAGCACACCTAAAGACAACAGAGATGAGGTTTTTGGCTTATATGCTGACACAGAGCGTAATGGTAGCATCATACATAGAATTGGCAATTTCAGAGTAACATTTATGGGAGATGATCTGATTGTTTATTCAGAATCTCGTCTCGGAGAAAAAGGTGCTTTTGTTAAGTATCTTGGCACACCTGGATTGTGGGAACTGATGACTAGGAAAAGGCCTGGCAGCTATACAGATCAAGATTATGAGCATTACAAAGAAATATTAATAAAATCAGATGCTCTATACCAGAACAATGATCCCACACAAAAAAGAGTCAAGTCTAGCAGTGGAGCAAAATATAACAACTTAATCAAGCCCATATGGTCACAAATCAAGACAGATAGTGGAATCAAACAATACAACACCCTGCCCAAAGAATTTGTGTGGGTTGATGATGTCAGGAAACTTGTAGATAGGTTATTGGTGATAGCTGGGGAGGAAAATGCTGGCAACCACAATTTTTACAATGAAAAGGTTGGAATTATGGACATGATAAGCACAAAATTGTCTAATTTTATAGTGAATGACACTAAGGGGATTGGATATCTTATAAAAATTATTAATACTCTACCACCTAAATTTTGGAATATTTCCGAGGGTCGGGGGCTGGTTAATGACATTATAAACAAGCTGCCATTTGAACTACACCTTCCAGGCTATCAGTATTGTGGTCCAGGCACAAAATTGGACTATAGATTAAACAGAGGTGATCCTGGTGTTAATCCCCTAGATGCTGCTTGTAGAGACCATGACATAGTATACAACACATATTCTGATCTTGACAAGAGACATGTTGCAGACAAGAAATTAGAAGAGGCTGCATTTGGTAGATTTGTAAGCAAATATGCTTCTTTAAGTGAGAGAATAGCAGCATTGGGAACCACCATAGCTATGAACACCAAACAAAAACTGGGGTGGGGGTTGTGAATATATATATATAATAAACCTACAATGAAGGCCAAGGGTGTTATGTATCAGGTACCTTATGCAGGTCTTAAATATCTTAAAACTATTGATAGTCTTTTAACCAAAAAGCAGCGCAAGAAAAAAAGCTCTTGTCTTGCAAAGGGCCATGGTATGAAATTGTTGCTTAGTACCCCTCAATTAAAAAAAATTACAGCAATCTAGGAAATAATCACATGTGGGTGGATTTATATTTACTATCCCGGCCATCTTAGCTGCTCTCGGGGCTGTTGGGAGCTTGGCTGGGGGATCAGCTGCCATAGCAAAAACAGTAATAGATGCCAAGAAGAATAGGGCAGAATTAGATGAGCAGAGGCGCCATAACCTGGCCATGGAGAAACAAGGCAAAGGTGTTAAGAGAGCCATGAATAAGTTAAAAAAAAACAAGAGCCGCTTACAAACCAAGATATTGAAGCTTTAATCAAGCCACTGGGCATCAAAAATTTTAGAGGTGTGTACATGTCTGATTCTTTACCAGAACAACCACTCAACAAAGAGTGTGGCATTGTTAATTTGGATAAGTACAAAAATCAGGGCACTCACTGGATCTGTTATCTTAAATATTTAAAAAATGAGGCATTTGTGTTTGATTCATTTGGAGGTGTTCCACCTGAAAATTTAATAAAATATCTAAAATCAGCTAATCTTTATTACAATAATGCCCGTGTTCAAAATTTCAAAGATGTTAATTGCGGACATTTGTGTTTATCTGTTCTTAGATATATGTCTCAAATAAATAAACCATCAATTGAAAATTTTCAAAAAGCCCTGTGGTATTTAAAACATCATGGGGGTATTCCATCTCACCAGCCAAAATTCAATATTGAAACTCAGATTACATGATGACATAGTGTATCCCAAAACAATAGCTTTCAGAGCATTTTATGGCATGTACTTAATCCCTAATATTACACACCACAACAACACAATTGCAGTAGGGGATCAAAAAATTGTCATCACTCCAGGGCAGTATAATCTGTCCACTCTAAATGCTCAATTACCCAGAGGTATAGTATTAACTCAAAATTCTGTCACTCACAGAGTAGAGATTGTATCTGCTACAGAGACAGTGGATCTGGGTACTATAGGAGAGCTGTTAGGCTTTGAGAACAACACAAAACTTGAAGCGGCCATCAAACACACTGCTATTAATATACCTAAATTCTTAGCCATAGAGACTCTGAATATTCACTGTAATGTGGCTGAGGGTATGATCACCAAATCAAATGGCATAGCCACTCACAAACAAACTGGCATCATTGCAACATTCAAGCCTAACTCTGAATTTATGGAACCCATCATCTACAATCCATCCCCAACATTATATTTTCCTGTGTGCCATAATAGAATAGATTACATTGAGTTGATGGTCACTAATGAAAAAGAAGAATTAGTTGATTTTGCTGGAGCCACAACAACTGCAATCATAGAGATTAATATTTAAATAAAAATACATACAAAAAAAAATGGAAAATATTGAGAGTTATGAGCTACAATCATTCCCCCCAAACAGGAGGACATTTGCAAATTTAAATCAACCCAACACAGAGATTGAGGTTGATCTTGATGTAGGGGATGGCTTTATACACCCCCACAGAGCAGATCTATACATCAAATTTGATGTTGTAAAGCTCGATGGTACAGATTATCCGGCAAATTCAAATATAAGATTGGTAGACAATTTTGTGCCGCATCTATTCTCTGAAATTGAGATCAGAAAGCATGGTGTTGTTATAAACAGAGTGGATTATCCCGGCATTACCTCCACAGCTTTGGCCACACTAAAATTATCCAAAACCGAGGCTTCTTACTACAAAATAGGTGGATTTGAGGCTGGTGATAAGATATTATCTAAAAACCACACAGTGCTGTTCCCGATGCGCCTGTTGCCAGGATTCTTCTCAGATTACAAAGATATTATGTGGAAGGGTGGTTTAAGAATTACATTTAGAAGAGCTGCCAATGATAATAATGCTTTGATGAGGTACAGTACATTAAACTCTACAGGGGAAGCTCTGCCTAATACCCTACCTGATGAGGGCAAGTGCATTATTCAGACTATGGAGCTAAGAATCCCGGTTGTTGAGTATGAAGCCAGTTATGCCCTTAAATACAAAGCAGATATAATAAAAAATCCACAGGTACCTTTACAATTTTATACATATCAATGTGTACAGAAGCCCGCAACTGGTACCTATTATGAGTTTGATGCTACAAATTCATTCTCCAGTATACAATACGACATGCCAGATTTTGTGGTGGTACTGTTTCAGACTGGAAGACACAATAATCAGGAAAAAAATTCAAGTAAATTTGATACCTGCAACATCAAGAACATATATCTTAAAAATGGCAGAAATGAGGTATTCCCTAGAGAAAATTATAATTTAAACATGTCCAAGGATGATTTCCTCAAATTAAATGAGGCATTTACAGCATACAAAAAGGTCACTACTGGCAATACTGACATGTATTACACACCAGATGAATTCAAAGCACAGAGACCCATGTTTGTCATCAACACTTCAAAAAGGAAAAATGTTGTGGTTAATGACAGGACGAACATTAAAATTATCTGTGAATTCCGCGAAACACTCCCTGATGACACCATATGTAGTGTTATTCTTATAGGTGAAAAATCATATGTTTATGATGTAAGAAATAAGAGAGTCACAGAGCAATTCTAGAAGAAATACATTATCTTAATACTAGATATACAAGTTGAGCCTGGTGCCCAATTGAACTTAAACCGGAAGTGGACCGGAAGTAAATATGTGTGTGTGTGTGTGTGTGTTAATACGTTTGGCTTAGTTTTAAGTGTATCCAAAAAAAATATCAAAAGGGGCATATTTTTGACAGGATTATGGACAAAAATCTCACTGATGTGGCTTTTGTAAGTGTAGCGAAATCAATCTGAGGGGGCTCATCATTTCACAGGAAATTCCCAAGGGCATTTTTACAAAAATCTTGGATTAGACAGGGTTCCACACTTGAGCAATAAGCTCATATGCTCATGTTGAGCTAGTTTTAAGTGGAGGCAAATCTGCCTGAGGGGGGTTCATCATTTCTCGAAATGGTTATAGCATCAACTATACTACTGATGTGACTGAGGCAACCATGACTAACAATGCTAGAGGGTAAATTAAATTCCATAAAAAGTGATGGATTATTCTTTCATGTTAATGCTTTACAGAAACACTTCATCTGCGACCAACACGTGATCTATCCGACATCCAATCATGAAGCTGTTGACTTTGAACAACTCGCGAATATGAACTCTTAATTCTTTCTCTAATGGCTATTGAAACTCCATTTATCTGCACCCCCTGCTGTTCTCGTCCCCTGTAAAGTGCTAATTATCTCTTTAACCACGTCACTCAGAATGGGATAACAAGATTTGATGGAAGCGGTTTTCTGCACTTTGTCCTTTCGTCCATGGGCCAGAAAAAATCTGCTTTAGCATCATGCTTTCTCTTCACAATCTAAAAAATTCAAAAAATTCTCCGATACTTGTAACGAAGTAACCTATATTTAAAAATAATTGTTCGTTCTTCATGAACAATTATGTTAGGCGATTTTTCATATAGTTAGCCTTTTTTCCCTTGTTAATACACTACATTCTGGGCTCACATATTGCAAAGTAAAATATAAAGCAGTAAGGGAAAGTAATTGTACGCGTAATTAGAATACTCTCTGTAGACTACTGCTGTACTGGTTTCAACCCTGTATATACAAATTCTTAACTACCGGATGAGCATTTCAACATGCCATGGAAGGATATGGACAACGGTGGAGGAGGGATCCACACATTCACGATCTCGGCCATTTACGGAGTGATGTAACTCGCATCACGCTCCGACACCTCCCCGATAGGTTGCCCCAAGGGTATCCATTTATTTGTTCCTGGACCTCAGGGACATTGCTTGTAAAAATTCCAGCATGAAATCATCCACCCTGGGAATCAAACCCGGGTCTCCAACATAACAGTCAGACGCCTTATCGACTGGACCTCAGCTTTGCTCTGTTCATACAAACACTGCGTCACTCGCCCCGTGCCCCCGAACACTGCGTCACTCGCCCCGTGCCCCCGAACACTGCGTCACTCGCTCCGTGCCCCCGAGAACTGCGTCACTCGCCCCCCGTTTCGCCGAACACTGCGTCACTCGCCCCTACCCGTGCCGCCGAACACTGCGTCACTCGCTCCGTGCCCCCGAGAACTGCGTCACTCGCCCCCCGTTTCGCCGAACACTGCGTCACTCGCCCCTACCCGTGCCGCCGAACACTGCGTCACTCGCCCCACCCCGTGTCCCCGAACACTGCGTCACTCGCCCCACCCCGTGTCCCCGAACACTGCGTCACTCGCCCCACCCCGTGTCCCCGAACACTGCGTCACTCGCCCCACCTCGTGTCCCCGAACACTGCATCACTCGCCCCACCTCGTGTCCCCGAACACTGCGTCACTCGCCCCCCACCCCGTGTCCCCGAACACTGCGTCACTCGCCCCACCCCGTGTCCCCGAACACTGCGTCAATCGCCCCACCCCGTGTCCCCGAACACTGCGTCACTTGCCCCACCCCGTGTCCCCGAGCACTGCGTCACTCGCCCCACCCCGTGTCCCCGAACACTGCGTCACTCGCCTCCCGTGCCGCCGAACACTGCGTCACTCGCCCCCGTGCCCCCGAACACTGCGTCACTCGCCCCACCCCCTGCTCCCGAACACTGCGTCACTCGCCCCACCCCGTGCCACCGAACACTGCGTCACTCGCCCCACCCCGTGCCTCCGAACACTGCGTCACACGCCCCACCCCGTGCTCCCGAACACTGCGTCACTTGCCCCACCCCGTGTCCCCGAACACTGCGTCACTCGCCCCACCCCGTGCCCCTGAACACTGCGTCACTCGCCCCCTGCCCACGAACACTGCGTCACTCGCCCCACCCCGTGTCCCCGAACACTGCGTCACTCGCCCCACCCCGTGTCCCCGAACACTACGTCACTCGCCTCCCGTGTCCCCGAACACTGCGTCTTTCGCCCCACCCCGTGCCCCCGAACACTGCGTCACTCGCCCCACCCCGTGTCCTCGAGCACTGCGTCACTCGCCCCGTGCCCCCGAACACAGCAACTTTCGTTCTGTGGAATTCACATTCTGCCCTGCGCTTCTTTGACCTGGCGTTATCCCAGAATGCCAGGTTTGGAAAACCAATGCTTTACACCAAGAAAATCCATCGTGTACACTTTTATGAGAACTCCCCCAACACTCATCAATATTTCAAAGGTTATGAAGCAAGATGACGCATGAAAATAGAGGCCACCTCGCTTTTTTAAAAAAGGAGAATGGTGGAAGTTGAGTTTGAACGACACAATAACCGTAAAACCAGTGAATATCATCTCTATGGGCCACAACAGGATTTAATAGCGCTTCCAGCATCCAGGAATGGACCAGATGGCCTGTTCCCCGGATCTTCCGCCTCGTAAACAGTCCTTTCCAGATGAGGAAAGGAGTTTCTTCCCGCTGCGGCCCCTTATCGCACATCTCCCTGCAAATTGCTATCCGCTCCAGCTCGGAATGGTTTTCCTGAAATCCATTAACTGCAAACGTCCCCAGGTCTTTCGGGAGTGGGAGCAAAGGAAGCGCTGGTGTCTTAGGTTCTGACCCGATTCAAGGCATTCTTTTGCTATAGTCTCTTTACTTACAATTACTTCTGATTTATTCCTTTTAACGATTGTTCCTGTCCCATTGTTTCTCCGCATTTGTTTATGATCTCATAATTGTTTCTGTTCTAATCAGGATTGTTGAAGGTCCAGGAATTTTAAATAAATTCAATTCCGGTCCAGAAGAGAAAATCAGCAAGCGTAATTGGGTTCTGGACCGTAAAGAACCTTTTTATCTGAACAGTATTTCAATTCGTTCCAAGAACCTTTTTCCCGGATGAATTTAAATACGGTCCAGGAACCTTTTTTCGGGAACAATTTAAATACGATCCAGGAACCTTTTTTCGGGAACAATTTAAATACGGTCCAGGAACCTTTTTTCGGGAACAATTTAAATACGGTCCAGGAACCTTTTTTCGGGAACAATTTAAATAAGGTCCAGGAACCTTTGTTCGGGAACAATTTAAATACGGTCCAGGAACCTTTTTTCGGGAACAATTTAAATACGGTCCAGGAACCTTTTTTCGGGAACAATTTAAATACGATCCAGGAACCTTTTTTCGGGAACAATTTAAATACGGTCCAGGAACCTTTTTTCGGGAACAATTTAAATACGGTCCAGGAACCTTTTTTCGGGAACAATTTAAATAAGGTCCAGGAACCTTTGTTCGGGAACAATTTAAATACGGTCCAGGAACCTTTTTTCGGGAACAATTTAAATACGGTCCAGGAACCCTTTTTCGGGAACAATTTAAATACGGTACAAGAACCCTTTGTTCGGGAACAATTTAAATACGGTCCAGGAACCCTTTTTCGGGAACAATTTAAATACGGTACAAGAACCCTTTGTTCGGGAACAATTTAAATACGGTCCAGGAACCCTTTTTCGGGAACAATTTAAATACGGTACAGGAACCCTTTGTTCGGGAACAATTTAAATACGGTCCAGGAACCTTTTTTTGAGAACAATTTAAATACGGTCCAGGAACCTTTTTTCGGGAACAATTTAAATAAGGTCCAGGAACCTTTGTTCGGGAACAATTTAAATACGGTCCAGGAACCTTTTTTCGGGAACAATTTAAATACGGTCCAGGAACCTTTTTCCGGGAACAATTTAAATACGGTCCAATAACCCTTTGTTCGGGAACAATTTGAATACGGTCCAGGAACCTTTGTTCGGGAACAATTTAAATACGGTCCAGGAACCGTTTTCCGGGAACAATTTAAATACGGTCCAATAACCCTTTGTTCGGGAACAATTTGAATACGGTCCAGGAACCTTTGTTCGGGAACAATTTAAATACGGTCCAGGAACCTTTTTTCGGGAACAATTTAAATACGGTACAAGAACCCTTTTTTCGGGAACAATTTAAATACGGTCCAGGAACCTTTTTTCGGGAACAATTTAAATACGGTACAAGAACCCTTTTTTCTTGAACAATTTGAATACGGTACAAGAACCCTTTTTTCGGGAACAATTTGAATACGGTACAAGAACCCTTTTTTTTTCGGGAACAATTTGAATACGGTACAAGAACCCTTTTCTTCGGGAACAATTTAAATACGGTACAAGAACCCTTTTTTTCGGGAACAATTTAAATACGGTACAAGAACCCTTTTTTCGGGAATAATTTAAATACGTACAAGAACCCTTTTTTCGGGAACAATTTAAATACGGTACAAGAACCCTTTTTCGGGAACAATTTAAATACGGTACAGAACCCTTTTTTTCGGGAACAATTTAAATACGGTACAAGAAAACTTTCTCGGGAACAATTTAAATACGGTACAAGAACCCTTTTTTCGGGAACAATTTAAATACGGTACAAGAACCCTTTTTCGGGGACAATTTAAATACGGTCCAGGAACCTTTTTTCGGGAACAATTTAAATACGGTCCAGGAACCTTTTTTCGGGAACAATTTAAATACGGTCCAGGAACCTTTTTTCGGGAACAATTTAAATACGGTCCAGGAACCTTTTTTCGGGAACAATTTAAATACGGTCCAGGAACCTTTTTTCGGGAACAATTTAAATACGGTCCAGGAACCCTTTTTTCGGGAACAATTTAAATACGGTCCAATAACCCTTTGTTCGGGAACAATTTAAATACGGTCCAGGAACCTTTGTTCGGGAACAATTTAAATACGGTCCAGGAACCTTTTTCCGGGAACAATTTAAATACGGTCCAATAACCCTTTGTTCGGGAACAATTTGAATACGGTCCAGGAACCTTTGTTCGGGAACAATTTAAATACGGTCCAGGAACCTTTTTCCGGGAACAATTTAAATACGGTTTAATAACCCTTTGTTCGGGAACAATTTGAATACGGTCCAGGAACCTTTGTTCGAGAACAATTTAAATACGGTCCAAGAACCTTTTTTCGGGAACAATTTAAATACGGTACAAGAATTCTTTTTTCGGGAACAATTTAAATACGGTCCAGGAACCTTTTTTCGGGAACAATTTAAATACGGTACAAGAACCCTTTTTTCTTGAACAATTTGAATACGGTACAAGAACCCTTTTTTCGGGAACAATTTGAATACGGTATAAGAACCCTTTTTTTCGGGAACAATTTGAATACGGTATAAGAACCCTTTTTTTCGGGAACAATTTAAATACGGTACAAGAACCCTTTTTTTCGGGAACAATTTAAATACGGTACAAGAACCCTTTTTTCGGGAACAATTTAAATACGTACAAGAACCCTTTTTTCGGGAACAATTTAAATACGGTACAAGAACCCTTTTTCGGGAACAATTTAAATACGGTACAAGAACCCTTTTTTTCGGGAACAATTTAAATACGGTACAAGAAAACTTTTTTCGGGAACAATTTAAATACGGTACAAGAACCCTTTTTTTCGGGAACAATTTAAATACGGTACAAGAACCCTTTTTCGGGGACAATTTAAATACGGTCCAGGAACCTTTTTTCGGGAACAATTTAAATACGGTCCAGGAACCTTTTTTCGGGAACAATTTAAATACGGTCCAGGAACCTTTTTTCGGGAACAATTTAAATACGGTCCAGGAACCTTTTTTCGGGAACAATTTAAATACGGTCCAGGAACCTTTTTTCGGGAACAATTTAAATACGGTTCAGGAACCTTTTTTCGGGAACAATTTAAATACGGTCCAATAACCCTTTGTTCGGGAACAATTTAAATACGGTCCAGGAACCTTCGTTCGGGAACAATTTAAATACGGTCCAGGAACCTTTTTCCGGGAACAATTTAAATACGGTCCAATAACCCTTTGTTCGGGAACAATTTGAATACGGTCCAGGAACCTTTGTTCGGGAACAATTTAAATACGGTCCAGGAACCTTTTTTCGGGAACAATTTAAATACGGTACAAGAACCCTTTTTTCGGGAAGAATTTAAATACGGTCCAGGAACCTTTTTTCGGGAACAATTTAAATACGGTACAAGAACCCTTTTTTCGGGAACAATTTAAATACGGTACAAGAACCCTTTTTTCGGGAACAATTTAAATACGGTACAAGAACCCTTTTTCGGGAAAAATTTAAACACGGTACAAGAACCCTTTTTTTCGGGAACAATTTATATACGGTACAAGAAAACTTTTTTCGGGAACAATTTAAATACGGTACAAGAACCCTTTTTTCGGGAACAATTTAAATACGGTACAAGAACCCTTTTTTCGGGAACATTTTAAATACGGTACAAGAACCCTTTTTTTCGGGAACAATTTAAATACGGTACAAGATCCCTTTTTTTCGGGAACAATTTAAATACGGTACAAGAACCCTTTCTTCGGGAACAATTTAAATACGGTACAAGAACCCATTTTCGGGAACAATTTAAATACGGTACAAAAACCCTTTTTTCGGGAACGATTTAAATACGGTCCAGGAACCTTTCTTCTGGAACAATTTGAATACGGTACAAGAACCCTTTTTCGGGAACAATTTAAATACGGTAAAAGAACTATTTTTTCGGGAACAATTTAAATACGGTACAAGAACCCTTTTTTTTCGGGAACAATTTAAATACGGTACAAGAACCCTTTTTTTCGGGAACAATTTAAATACGGTCCAGGAACCTTTTTTCGGGAACAATTTGAATACGGTACAAGAACCCTTTTTCGGGAACAATTTAAATACGGTACAAGAACCCATTTTCGGGAACAATTTAAATACGGTCCATGAACCTTTTTTCGGGAACAATTTAAATACGGTCCAGGAACCTTTTTTCGGGAACAATTTAAATACGGTCCAGGAACCTTTTTTCGGGAACAATTTAAATACGGTACAAGAACACTTTTTTCGGGAACAATTTAAATACGGTACAAGAACCCTTTTTTTTCGAGAACAATTTAAATACGGTACAAGAACCTTTTTTCGGGAACAATTTAAATACGGTACAAGAACCCTTTTTTCGGGAACAATCTGAATACGGTACAAGAACCCTTTTTTCGGGAACAATTTAAATACGGTACAAGAACCCTTTTTTCGGGAACAATTTAAATACGGTCCAGGAACCTTTTTTCGGGAACAATTTAAATACGGTCCAGGAACCTTTTTCCGGGAACAATTTAAATACGGTCCAGGAACCTTTTTTCGGGAACAATTTAAATACGGTACAAGAACTCTTTTTTCGGGAACAATTTAAATGCGGTACAAGAACCCTTTTTTCGAGAACAATTTAAATACGGTACAAGAACCTTTTTTTCGGGAACAATTTAAATACGGTACAAGAACCCTTTTTTCGGGAACAATTTAAATACGGTCCAGGAACCTTTGTTCGGGAACAATTTAAATACGGTCCAGGAACCTTTTTCCGGGAACAATTTAAATACGGTCCAATAACCCTTTGTTCGGGAACAATTTGAATACGGTCCAGGAACCTTTGTTCGGGAACAATTTAAATACGGTCCAGGAACCTTTTTCCGGGAACAATTTAAATACGGTCCAATAACCCTTTGTTCGGGAACAATTTGAATACGGTCCAGGAACCTTTGTTCGGGAACAATTTAAATACGGTCCAGGAACCTTTTTTCGGGAACAATTTAAATACGGTACAAGAACCCTTTTTTCGGGAACAATTTAAATACGGTCCAGGATCCTTTTTTCGGGAACAATTTAAATACGGTACAAGAACCCTTTTTTCGGGAACAATTTAAATACGGTACAAGAACCCTTTTTTCGGGAACAATTTAAATACGGTACAAGAACCCTTTTTCGGGAACAATTTAAATACGGTACAAGAACCCTTTTTTTCGGGAACAATTTAAATACGGTACAAGAAAACTTTTTTCGGGAACAATTTAAATACGGTACAAGAAAACTTTTTTCGGGAACAATTTAAATACGGTACAAGAACCCTTTTTTCGGGAACAATTTAAATACGGTACAAGAACCCTTTTTTCGGGAACAATTTAAATACGGTACAAGAACCCTTTTTTTCGGGAACAATTTAAATACGGTACAAGAACCCTTTTTTTCGGGAACAATTTAAATACGGTACAAGAACCCTTTCTTCGGGAACAATTTAAATACGGTACAAGAACCCATTTTCGGGAACAATTTAAATACGGTACAAGAACCCTTTTTTCGGGAACAATTTAAATACGGTCCAGGAACCTGTTTTCGGGAACAATTTGAATACGGTACAAGAACCCTTTTTCGGGAACAATTTAAATACGGTACAAGAACCATTTTTTCGGGAACAATTTAAATACGGTACAAGAACCCTTTTTTTCGGAACAATTTAAATACGGTACAAGAACCCTTTTTTCGGGAACAATTTAAATACGGTCCAGGAACCTTTTTTCGGGAACAATTTGAATACGGTACAAGAACCCTTTTTCGGGAACAATTTAAATACGGTACAAGAACCCATTTTCGGGAACAATTTAAATACGGTCCATGAATCTTTTTTCGGGAACAATTTAAATACGGTCCAGGAACCTTTTTTCGGGAACAATTTAAATACGGTACAAGAACCCTTTTTTCGGGAACAATTTAAATACGGTACAAGAACCCTTTTTTTCGAGAACAATTTAAATACGGTACAAGAACCTTTTTTTCGGGAACAATTTAAATACGGTACAAGAACCCTTTTTTCGGGAACAATTTGAATACGGTACAAGAACCCTTTTTTCGGGAACAATTTAAATACGGTACAAGAACCCTTTTTTCGGGAACAATTTAAATACGGTACAAGAACCCTTTTTTCGGGAACAATTTAAATACGGAACAAGAACCCTTTTTTCGGGAACAATTTAAATACGGTACAAGAACCCTTTTTTTCGGGAACAATTTAAATACGGTACAAGAACCCTTTTTTCGGGAACAATTTAAATACGGTACAAGAACCCTTTTTTCGGGAACAATTTAAATAATGGTCCAGTAATTTTTATTCCGGATCAGTTTAAATACGGTCCAAATTTCGTATTGAAATGAAACACTGTGTAACCTGGACCGAATCAAAATTGTGCAAGAAAAAAGGTTCCGGTCCTGTTACGGAACCCATTAAAATGTATGTGTTCCGGTATCTTTGACAGTACCATGGTTGTTAAAGATCCAGGAATTGTAAATAACTTCAATTCCGGTCCGGGAGAGGAAAAAAAACAGGAAGTGTAAATGGGTCTTGGACCGTAAAGAACCTTTTTATGCTTAAAGTGTTTCAATTCGGTCCAGAAACCTTCTCCCGAATGAATTTAAATACGGTCCAGGAATAATTTTTTCCCGGATCAATTTCAATACAGTCCAGGAACCTTTATTTCAATGAAACACTGCGCAAATTGGACCCAATTTAAATTCTGCGAGAAAAGAGGTTCTGTTGCCGAACCCAATAAAACCCATTAAATTTTATGGGTTTCTGGACATTTAATATCCCTGGTTTTAATCAGTTTAAAGGATGTTTCTCCAACACTTGTTTCTGTTTTATTTATTTCTGATTTATTCCCTTAAACAGTTTCTTTCGAACCTGTTTCTATATTTATAATTACTGTACTTCCGTTACTTCTGATTAACATTAAAATATCATAAACGACAAGCAAATTTACTTCCATAAAGATGTATAGAGAGTGAATCGGGTGAGATGTGTTACGTGGCTGTCTCCACAAGCGTCCGATAGCTCAAAGTGCTCCCTTGCTTACGGCCAGTTCGTGTTTCAAAACAAAAATTCCATGAAACTTCGCTTTGTATGACTACGGCGCACCTATTTGAGGTTTGTCCTCTGCAGATAGCCGTGTAATATTTATCAGAGGAGTGTAGATTACGGCATAGAATTGCTGGGTTTGCAAATTCAGACACTGCTTTAGAAAAGTAGTCAGTACAAAGCAAGGAACAAATTTCAGTATTTTGTTTTACTTAATATAGAAGGTTATTGTGCCTATAGCGATATTTTACTTCATAATCATTAGGAATTGTAGCTTTCCTGACGACGTGATTCGAACAGGTGTTTTCGGGTTACCAGCCAGGTTAATTCTGCATTAGCTTCCAACGTTTCGAAGGCATACATTGCTCTCATATTCAGGGAGTGTGAAAACGAAGACCAATGAGAACACCAAGATCCAGAGCGAGCCAATGAGAACACCAGGATCCAGAGCGAGCCAATGAGAACACCAGGATCCAGAGCGAGCCAATGAGAACACCAGGATCCAGAGCAAGCCAATAGGAAGACAGCGTTCAAACTCCGCCCCATCATAGTCATACATTTAACCTGACACCTGGTCTCCATTTTTACATTCCCTGAAGATGAGAGCTCGTATGCGCTCGAAACGTTGGAAGCTAAGGTCAATTTAACCTGGCTGGTAATCCAAAAGCGCATGTTCGATTCATCATTGTATGTGGAAGAAGCTTTCAGAGCAATTACTGTGAATGGAATCCCTAATTTTGCTATTGTTTTTACATTTTAAGTAATGCTCATGTTGTCCCTTAAATTAAACCATTTTTACATACCTAGTTATAGAATTTGCTGCTATGATTTGTGATTGCCTAATACTGGTTGCCTTGGCCCAACGAATGCTTCAGCATAGAACACCATTGACTGTCAATCAGGCGCAAGAGGTAGCGTCTTTTAAATCAAGCTCTGTGTCCAGCAGGATGGGTCACGCTATTACACATTTTCAACGTCACATCCAATCTTTAGACGCTGGCATTTTATTGGAGTACAATGATATGTGGGCGAAGGAAAATGTTATACAATTTCATGCACGTATAATTTTTTATTTATTTTTGCTTCGGTATTTTTTCTAGCTGTTACTTTTCCTCTTCTGGATTACTTCCGCTCTGTTCCTTTAACAGTTGCTTATCTCTCATTTAAGTTCTATTATTATAGTTGCACCTACTTTTTTTTACCTTTAATGGCTGTTTCCCACTTGTCCCTATCATTATTTCCATTTAACAGTTTTCTATTATTATTATTATTATTATTTCCGCTTTATTCATTTTAACAGTTTTCCATTATTATTTTCCCTATATTTCTTGTAATAGTATTCTATTATTTCCACTCTTTTTCTATTCATCTTCTTATTTCCCCTTTATTATTCTTAACTTCGGCTTATGCCATATCGCATTATTTTCGAATTGAATTAAGTACTTCTCATTTACTTCTTTTGACACTCTCTTCTTCCGCATTTCCTCCTACACTTGCAATTACTTGTGCTTTGTTCCCTTTAACAAGTCTTCTTTTCACATCTTTTCTTATTTCTCATAATTATTTTCATTTCATATCTGTTACTGAACCATTTCAAAGTATACTTGACAGAGAATGCTACATCTTAACAAAAAATGTTGTATAGCGCCATCTATTGAGGAGAAATATTAATACGTAGAATGGACACTTTCATTCCGTTGGACACTAAAGACGGAGGAAACAATTATTTTTCCCACTAGCGGACTCAACTGAACGGGAAACTCAACTTTGCAGAAATTCATTGTTGATTTCCAGCGGTGTGGTGATATTCTCCGCGCTCCGTTGTGAACAGGCAAACGTGTCAATAATGCATATTGATGTTTGGTTTTAGTATTTCCTGTTGTCAACATTCGTTACGGCTGTTCGTGCTTTTTCCTTCCAGAGATACAGTGTTCTCGGTAATAATGCCAGGATAATAACCACGTTTCATGGAATAGACCGCAGATTACCAGAAGGTGTGAATGGGTAAAAGGGGCAGTTCGGTTGGTGTTCCGTAGTGACTAATTCAGGAGCTTTGCACGAAACTGGAACTTCCTCGCTTGTATCCTTCCGCAGTTCATGTTACTTTCGCCCACATTCATAATTTATTCTCTGTTTTGATGTCATATTTCCATTCGCTTTGTATTGTTTTGTGCTTCTTCCTTTTATCTGATCATTATGGTTCATTATGTTTTCAGAATTTCTTTGGCGGTCCTTCGTTCAACCGCAGTTATCTTTTCTCTGCTTCATGATTCCAATAATTGTTCTTTCAACCTTTAATCCATGTATTACCTTCTTAGCTATTGATACTTAACTCGTTGAATATTTACATGCTTCTACATATCCGTCCCTTCTTTCTATTGATCTGTTCACGATTTTTCATCTACTCCTCTGAATGCTCCAGTTCTATTACTTTCTATTACTGTCCTCTATTCTTATAATTACTCTCCTTTGTTCCTTTCAGCAGTTGTTTTAATCCCACCTGTTTCCAGCCTTATAATTATTCTATATTCCTTTCAGCTGTTGCTTACTTCCGACTGTTTTTCCATTCTTATAAGTACTGTCTCTCTATTAACGGTGTTATTTATTTTAACAGTTGTTTTCTCGTGTTGAGAATTACTGTTGCGTTTATATCTTCGAAGAACTTTTTTTTGATAATGTTTAGTCATTTTGTACGTCGTTCTTTCCACGCTGTTGTCCTGCTTTGTTGAAACTACTTGTTTTCTTGAATCTTTCTGTTTGGTATTTACAGTAACCGTAATAATTTGTTCTCAAACTTATTTGGTGTCCAGAGTAACCTAACACCCCTAATTCCCGTATCACCTCATCCTATCAAGACCAAATTCCATGTCACTTCGTTTCGAGGCCTACTGGGACGCGCAGAAACGCGGCAAATGAACGTAACAGACGCATTTTCGGCGTCTGATTGGGCGATAACCTTTAAGATAACCGGCAGACTTCTGGCATGGAAATTCCCGCTTTGGTTCCGCGAAATTCCCTGTGGTGGGCGTTACACTATTTGATTTCAATAGAAGCAGACAACGGAAGTTCTGTTGCCTCGTTTCCCAGCAAAATAAATCTTGTTATTTTGCGTGTTGAACAATTTATCAACTAACATGATTTACATACTTTAAATACTTTTGTATTTTTCATTGCCTTGTGTCCTTTTCTTAACTCTCAATGTCGATCGCTACGAGTGAGGGTGTGTAGTGAATTGTCATAACTCTCTATGTCGATCGCTACGAGTGAGGGTGGGTAGTGAATTTTCCTCACTCTCTATGTCGATCGCTACGAGTGAGGATGGGTAGTGAACCTTCCTAACTCTCTATGTGGATCGCTACGAGTGAGGATGGGTAGTGAATTTTCCTAACTCTCTATGTGGATCGCTACGAGTGAGGGTGGGTAGTGAATTTTCCTCACTCTCTATGTGGATCGCTACGAGTGAGGGTGGGTAGTGAATTTTCCTAACTCTCTATGTGGATCGCTACGAGTGAGGATGGGTAGTGAATTTTCCTAACTCTCTATGTCGATCGCTACGAGTGATGGTGGGTAGTGAATTTTCCTAACTCTCTATGTCGATCGCTACGAGTGAGGGTGGGTAGTGAATTTTCCTAACTCTCTATGTCGATCGCTACGAGTGAGGATGGGTAGTGAATTTTCCTAACTCTCTATGTGGATCGCTACGAGTGAGGGTGGGTAGTGAATTTTCCTCACTCTCTATGTGGATCGCTACGAGTGAGGGTGGGTAGTGAATTTTCCTCACTCTCTATGTCGATCGCTACGAGTGAGGATGGGTAGTGAATTTTCCTAACTCTCTATGTCGATCGCTACGAGTGAGGGTGGGTAGTGAATTTTCCTAACTCTCTATGTAGATCGCTACGAGTGAGGGTGGGTAGTGAATTTTCCTAACTCTCTATGTGGATCGCTACGAGTGAGAATGGTTAGTGAATCTTCCTAACTCTCTATGTCGATCGCTACGAGTGAGGATGGGTAGTGAATCTTCCTAACTTTCTATGTCGATCGCTACGAGTGAGGATGGGTAGTGAATCTTCCTAACTCTCTATGTCGATCGCTACAAGTGAAGATGGGTAGTGAATTTTCCTCACTCTCTATGTCGATCGCTACGAGTGAGGATGGGTAGTGAATTTTCCTCACTCTCTATGTCGATCGCTACGAGTGAGGGTGGGTAGTGAATTTTCATAACTCTCTATGTGGATCGCTACGAGTGAGGGTGGGTAGTGAATTTTCCTCACTCTCTATGTCGATCGCTACGAGTGAGGATGGGTAGTGAATTTTCCTAACTCTCTATGTGGATCGCTACGAGTGAGGGTGGGTAGTGAATTTTCCTAACTCTCTATGTGGATCGCTACGAGTGAGGGTGGGTAGTGAATTTTCCTAACTCTCTATGTGGATCGCTACGAGTGAGGGTGGGTAGTGAATTTTCCTAACTCTCTATGTGGATCGCTACGAGTGAGGGTGGGTAGTGAATTTTCCTAACTCTCTATGTGGATCGCTACGAGTGAGGGTGGGTAGTGAATTTTCCTCACTCTCTATGTCGATCGCTACGAGTGAGGATGGGTAGTGAATTTTACTAACTCTCTATGTCGATCACTACGAGTGAGGGTGGGTAGTGAATTTTCCTAACTCTCTATGTGGATCGCTACGAGTGAGGGTGGGTAGTGAATTTTCCTAACTCTCTATGTGGATCGCTACGAGTGAGGATGGTTAGTGAATCTTCCTAACTCTCTATGTCGATCGCTACGACTGAGGATGGGTAGTGAATCTTCCTAACTCTCTATGTGGATCGCTACGAGTGAAGATGGGTAGGAAATTTTTCTAACTCTCTATGTGGATCGCTACGAGTGAAGATGGGTAGTGAATTTTCCTAACTCTCTCTATGTGGATCGCTACGAGTGAGGATGGGTAGTGAATCTTCCTAACTCTCTATGTGGAACGCTTCGAGTGAGGATGGGTAGTGAATCTTCCTAACTATCTATGTCGATCGCTACGAGTGAGGATGGGTAATGAATCTTCCTAACTCTCTATGTGGATCGCTTCGAGTGCGGATGGGTAGTGAATCTTCCTAACTCTCTCTGTGGATCGCTTCGAGTGAGGATGGGTAGTGAATCTTCCTAACTTTCTATGTCGATCGCTACGAGTGAGGATGGGTAGTGAATCTTCCTAACTCTCTATGTCGATCGCTACGATTGAAGATGGGTAGTGAATCTTCCTAACTCTCTATGTGGATCGCTACGAGTGAAGATGGGTAGTGAATTTTCCTAACTCTCTATGTGGATCGCTACGAGTGAAGATGGGTAGTGAATTTTCCTAACTCTCTCTATGTGGATCGCTACGAGTGAGGATGGGTAGTGAATCGACCTAACTCTCTATGTGGATCGCTTCGAGTGAGGATGGGTAGTGAATCTTCCTAACTCTCTATGTCGATCGCTACGAGTGAGGATGGGTAGTGAATCTTCCTAACTCTCTATGTGGATCGCTTCGAGTGATGATGGGTAGTGAATCTTCCTAACTCTCTATGTCGATCGCTACGAGTGAGGATGGGTAGTGAATCTTCCTAACTATCTATGTCGATCGCTACGATTGAGGATGGGTAGTGAATCTTCCTAACTCTCTATGTGGAACGCTTCGAGTGAGGATGGGTAGTGAATCTTCCTAACTCTCTATGTGGATCGCTACGAGTGAGGATGGGTAGTGAATCTTCCTAACTCTCTATGTCGATCGCTTCGAGTGATGATGGGTAGTGAATCTTCCAAACTCTCTATGTCGATCGCTACGAGTGAGGATGGGTAGTGAATCTTCCTAACTCTCTATGTGGATCGCTACGAGTGAGGATGGGTAGTGAATTTTGCTAACTCTCTATGTGGATCGCTACGAGTGAGGATGGGTAGTGAATTTTGCTAACTCTCTATGTGGATCGCTACGAGTGAGTGTGAGTATTGAATCTTCCTAACTCTCTATGTGGATCGTTACGAGTGAGGGTGGGTAGTGAATTTTTCAAACTCTCTCTATGTCGATCGCTACGAGTGAGGATGGGTAATGAATTTTGCTAACTCTCTATGTGGATCGCTACGAGTGAGTGTGAGTATTGAATCTTCCTAACTCTCTATGTGGATCGCTTCGAGTGAGGATGGGTAGTGAATCTTCCTAACTCTCTATGTGGATCGCTACGAGTGAGGATGGGTAGTGATTTTTCCTAACTCTCTGATTGCCTTGGTTTATTTTACTTCGATTTTCCACTACTTTCAGCTAATCGCAAGATTGATAATATTATGAATGGATACTCGCAAGGAACACGCATGCGCAGGGCGGATTTCGATTCCGGGAGGCTTGGCGTCGTAGCACACTCCGGAACGGAGAGCGACCTGGAACCGTTGACATCACAGAATGCGCCATTACGCACTGCACTACAGAAGCTGAAACTAATTAAAGGAATTAAAGGTTTATGTCTATTAAAATAGAAAGAAGCCAAAAGGAAATTAAAACATTGCTTCTAATTTTTGGCGAGTAACTGAAACATTTTCTGCTACGTCATTCACCTCACCAAGGTTAGAATTGAACTCGTGTAGTCAGGAGCTTGTCCAGCAATTAACTAATGTAGAAATTGCAAGGGAATAGGACATATTTTGTCACAGTCTCCTGCATTCTATTTTCTTCTCTTTTCTAAAAGGGAGAGGGCGAGTGTGGGGAGGGAGAAAGAAAGAAAAGAGAGGAAAATAAAGAAAAAAGAAAGAAAGGAGAGAGAAAGAAAGAAAAAGAGAGAAAGAAAGGAAGGAAAGAGAGAGAAAGAAATAAAGAGAGAGAGAGAGAGAAAGGAACGGAAAGAGAGAGAAGGAAAAAGAGAAGGAAAAGAAAAGAGAGAGAAAGAAAAGAAAAGAGAGAGCGAAAGAAAAGAGAGATCGAAAGAAAAGAAAAGAGAGAAAGAAAAGGAAAGAGAGAAAGCAAAAAGAGAGAAAAAGAAAAAGAGAGAAAAAGAAAAAGAGAGAGAAAGAAAAAGATAAGAAAGAAAGAAAAGAGAAAAGAGAATGAAAGCAAAAGAGAAGAGAGAAAATATATAGAAAGAAAAAGAGAAAAGAGAGAGAATGAAAAATAAGAGAGAATGAGAGAAAAATTGAAGAGAGAAAAGAGAGAATGAAAGAAAAGAAGAGAGAAAAGAGAGAGAAAGAAAAAGAGAAGAAAGAAAGATAGAAAATAGGTAAAGGACATATGATAGAAAGAAGAAAGTTTCTCTCTTTCTCTTTGCCCCTCTTCCCTCTGTTTCCCTCTCTCAAAGGAGAAAGGAAAAATAGTGTGAGAGAACCAACCTTCTCTTTATGTCTTCTCTCCCTCTTTTCTTTCTCTCTCTCCCCCTCTTCCGAGAAGCTGTACTTTACGGTAGAATATGACCGACATTGACATTCTGAGCACTTTCCCGTGTGGACGCGGTTAAGGGAAAATATGACGAGACTGTTTGAAAGAATATTTGGGTAGGGAGTTCATGGAGGTCACTAACTATTAATTGAGTTACGCTGAGAGTTTGCGAATTGAGTTTGACCAAGTTGATAATGAGTTGTATGGGAGATTGTTGGGGTATTTAAGGGAAGTTAAGGGTAATTAGGGAATCTTGCCTTCTAGCACTATTTAGTGGGAAGGCGCAGACCGAAATGGAAATTCTCACTGTGGAAGAATAATTCCTAACTATGATTTCTGGAATTAATGGAAAGCAATAAACTATTAATAGGTAAGAGTCTATCGAATTTCTGCTATGAACACTGTTAGTTTACATGTTGCTGTTAGGTCACTAAGACATCCGAGGGAAATTTTTGAGTGGACATCCCTAAAAATAGGACGATAGATAAAAAAAGAGAATGAAAGTTGGGAAGTAGAAAAATTAAGGGAAAATACACCAAGAAGAAATATGCAGAGAACCAGAAAGAAGGACTAAGTACACTGGAAACCGAATAGGAAGAAACCGAACAAGAAGAGAGTAAGAAGGAAGGAAAAATGAAGTGAAGGGACTGAGAAATACGAAGAAATACACGAAGTGAGAGTGGGCAAGGAGGAGATGAAAGACGTAGTGATTTAGCAAGGAGAAAAGGTAGACGTGAAGGGTCAGCAAAGAGGAACAGAATGACGTGAAGGGTCAGCAAGGAGGAAAAGAATGACGTGAAGGGTCAGCAAGGAGGAAAAGGTTGACGTGAAGGGTCAGCAAAGAGGAAAAGGTTGACGTGAAGGGTCAGCAAGGAGGAAAAGAATGACGTGAAGGGTCAGCAAGGAGGAACAGAATGACGTGAAGGGTCAGCAAAGAGGAAAAGGTTGACGTGAAGGGTCAGCAAGGAGGAACAGAATGACGTGAAGGGTCAGCAAAGAGGAAAAGGTTGACGTGAAGGGTCAGCAAGGAGGAACAGAATGACGTGAAGGGTCAGCAAAGAGGAAAAGGTTGACGTGAAGGATCAGCAAGGAGGAAAAGAATGACGTGAAGGGTCAGCAAAGAGGAAAAGGTAGACGTGAAGGGTCAGCAAAGAGGAAAAGGTTGACGTGAAGGGTCAGCAAAGAGGAAAAGGTAGACGTGAAGGGTCAGCAAAGAGGAAAAGGTTGACGTGAAGGGTCAGCAAGCAGGAAAAGGTTGACGTGAAGGGTCAGCAAGGAGGAAAGGTTGACGTGAAGGGTCAGCAAGGAGGAAAAGAATGACATGAAGGGTCAGCAAGGAGGAAAAGGTTGACGTGAAGGGTCAGCAAAGAGGAACAGCATGACGTGAAGGGTCAGCAAAGAGGAACAGCATGACGTGAAGGGTCAGCAAGGAAGAAAAGAATGACGCGAAGTGTCAGCAAGGAGGAAAAGAATGACGTGAAGGGTCAGTAAAGAGGAAAAGGTTGACGTGAAGGTCAGCAAAGAGGAAAAGGCTGACGTGAAGGGTCAGCAAGGAGGAACAGAATGACGTGAAGGGTCAGCAAAGAGGAAAAGGTTGACGTGAAGGGTCAGCAAAGAGGAACAGCATGACGTGAAGGGTCAGCAAGGAAGAAAAGAATGACGCGAAGGGTCAGCAAGGAGGAAAATAATGACGTGAAGGGTCAGCAAAGAGGAAAAGGTTGACGTGAAGGGTCAGCAAAGAGGAAAAGGCTGACGTGAAGGGTCAGCAAAGAGGAAAGGTTGACGTGAAGGGTCAGCAAAGAGGAAAAGGCTGACGTGAAGGGTCAGCAAAGAGGAAAAGGTTGACGTGAAGGGTCAGCAAAGAGGAAAAGAATGACGTGAAGGTTCAGCAAGGAGGGAAAGAATGACGTGAAGGGTCAGCAAGGAGGAAAAGAATGACGTGAAGGGTCAGCAAAGAGGAAAAGGTTGACGTGAAGGGTCAGCAAAGAGGAAAAGGTTGACGTGAAGGGTCAGCAAAGAGGAAAAGGTTGACGTGAAGGGTCAGCAAGGAGGAACAGAATGACGTGAAGGGTCAGCAAGGAGGAACAGAATGACGTGAAGGGTCAGCAAAGAGGAAAAGGTAGACGTGAAGGGTCAGCAAGGAGGAAAAGAATGACGTGAAGGGTCAGCAAGGAGGGAAAGAATGACGTGAAGGGTCAGCAAGGAGGAAAGGTTGACGTGAAGGGTCAGCAAGGAGGAAAAGAATGACATGAAGGGTCAGCAAGGAGGAAAAGGTTGACGTGAAGGGTCAGCAAAGAGGAAAAGCATGACGTGAAGGGTCAGCAAAGAGGAACAGCATGACGTGAAGGGTCAGCAAGGAAGAAAAGAATGACGCGAAGTGTCAGCAAGGAGGAAAAGAATGACGTGAAGGGTCAGCAAAGAGGAAAAGGTTGACGTGAAGGTCAGCAAAGAGGAAAAGGCTGACGTGAAGGGTCAGCAAGGAGGAACAGAATGACGTGAAGGGTCAGCAAAGAGGAAAAGGTTGACGTGAAGGGTCAGCAAAGAGGAACAGCATGACGTGAAGGGTCAGCAAGGAAGAAAAGAATGACGCGAAGGGTCAGCAAGGAGGAAAATAATGACGTGAAGGGTCAGCAAAGAGGAAAAGGTTGACGTGAAGGGTCAGCAAAGAGGAAAAGGCTGACGTGAAGGGTCAGCAAAGAGGAAAGGTTGACGTGAAGGGTCAGCAAAGAGGAAAAGGCTGACGTGAAGGGTCAGCAAAGAGGAAAAGGTTGACGTGAAGGGTCAGCAAAGAGGAAAAGAATGACGTGAAGGTTCAGCAAGGAGGGAAAGAATGACGTGAAGGGTCAGCAAGGAGGAAAAGAATGACGTGAAGGGTCAGCAAAGAGGAAAAGGTTGACGTGAAGGGTCAGCAAAGAGGAAAAGGTTGACGTGAAGGGTCAGCAAAGAGGAAAAGGTTGACGTGAAGGGTCAGCAAGGAGGAACAGAATGACGTGAAGGGTCAGCAAGGAGGAACAGAATGACGTGAAGGGTCAGCAAAGAGGAAAAGGTAGACGTGAAGGGTCAGCAAGGAGGAAAAGAATGACGTGAAGGGTCAGCAAGGAGGGAAAGAATGACGTGAAGGGTCAGCAAGGATTAAAAGAATGACTTGAAGGGTCAGCAAGGAGGAAACAAATGACGTGGAGAGTGAGCAAAGAAGGAGAGAAGGACGTGAAGAGTGAGGAAGAAGATAAAGAAAGACATAGAGAATGGGAAATGAAAGACGTGGGGAGTGAGCAATGGTAGGGGTGGTGAAGAAAGTCGTGGAGAGTAAGAAGGAAACGAAGGAGGTGAAGAGTGAGAGAGGAAACCAATTATTCGAAAAGTGAGAAAGGAAGAAGAAAGACACGAAATGAATAAGCAAGGAGAAGAATAAAGACTTGAATAAATCAGAAAGCCGACTAAAGACAGGTTCAGTTATGTACAAATTTACTACCGTGACGAAATGTTAAAATGTTGCTACCTGTAAACGGCTTTGTCTTACATCTTCAGATCTTACCATTGACGCACGAACTGCATGCAAGGGAGAGCAGATAAATTATCTGGAGAATTGCCAGGGTCCAGCCGCAATCACGAGGGTAGTATTTGGACTCATACATTATTAATTTTGGAGCATCCCTGCCTTGCACATGCATTATTGCATTTTGGAGAACTCAGATGGCCAAGATATGGAAGATGAAAATCCATATTAACAGTGCTACATACAGGACAGCTTTGCAAAAGGTTGTTTCTATCAAGGAATCGCTGGGTTTTTGTCAGTGTTGCCAACCATACATAAATATGTCCAAAATCGACTACTTCGTGAGTAGTTCGCGAACGGAGCCTCAAACCTTGTCATATCTGTTATAACTTTATTAACAACATGAGTGCGTCAGCACCGAGGCTATTTTACCTCCACCACATGTTGCAAGTGCAAACTCATTTTCAAGTATAACATATCTGACGGATCTCACTTAAACAAAAGTGCACTCATATAAATTCACGTCGGGGAGATGAACTTACCACAACAAAAACTAGTGCATGCATCTGAGGATTCAAATCACCATACCTTTGATAAATGCCGATGCTGTAATCGGTTATCCAGTGCACAGAAGGATATAACACAGGACAGCACTGGACTCCACAGAGGATAATACTTGCTGACGGTTCAGGCGCCGGAGCCTCGTTGGTCTCCAACAGTGTAGTTCCCGGGCGAACTGCTTATTTTTGTTATGTAAGGTCGTCTTTCTCCCACATTTGGTTATCGCGATGCTGAAGATGAAGGATGAGTAGATAGATTTGAAGGAACACTCACAAGAATCCAAGTCCCTGCCGGGACTCGAACTAGGTAAATTCAGTGGCGAAATTGACCACTTAACTAGCTCGTGCAACGAGCCGGCAGGGTGTCGGAGATATTTTGTTGCTCTCGTCGGAGATATTTTGTTACTCTCTTCGGAGATATTTTGTTGCTCTCGTCGGAGATATTTTGTTGCTCTCGTCGGAGATATTTTGTTACTCTCTTCGGAGATATTTTGTTGCTCTCGTCGGAGATATTTTGTTGCTCTCGTCGGAGATATTTTGTTGCTCTCGTCGGAGATATTTTGTTGCTCTCGTCGGAGATATTTTGTTGCTCTCGTCGGAGATATTTTGTTACTCTCTTCGGAGATATTTTGTTGCTCTCGTCGGAGATACTTTGCTAGTCTCGTCGGAGACACTTTGCTACTCTCTTCGGAGATACTTTGCTACTCTCTTCGGAGATACTTTGCTACTCTCTTCGGAGATACTTTGCTACTCTCCTCGGAGATACTTTGCTACTCTCTTCGGAGATACTTTGCTACTCTCCTCGGAGATACTTTGCTACTCTCCTCGGAGATACTTTGCTACTCTCCTCGGAGATACTTTGCTACTCTCCTCGGAGATACTTTGCTACTCTCCTCGCAGATACTTTGCTACTCTCCTCGCAGATACTTTGCTACTCTCTTCGGAGATACTTTGCTTCTCTCCTCGGAGATACTTTGCTTCTCTCCTCGGAGATACTTTGCTACTCTCCTCGGAGATACTTTGCTACTCTCTTCGGAGATATTTTGTTGCTATATTCGGAGATACTTTGCGACTATATCCGGAGAGTTTTGACAAGTTTTGGATCTATTTTTGCCAAGAGATCCCATGTACAGGTACATTGTAGAGTGCTTCGGATTCTATTTTAAACTGTAGCTTACCTGATTACGACAAAACTTTGGAACATTTTAGAGAGTTGGAATACTTTGGATTAGCAACTAATACCATTATATCGAATACCATGATACCCAATATCTTACAGATAATTCACTCAAGATACCAAAATATCTCTTAGCTATTAAACATAAATTACTACTAGAAAGGAAACGCAAGGAGAAAAACACCATATCTGAAGGAAAAATAACTGAATTGCCAACACTGAGTGTGACGTTTACAGAGTCTTGACGCTTGTTTTTCCGCGATCGTGGTGTTTCGTGTTGTCCCGTTTTAATCCCACGAGGAACCCCCGCCAGGAACAGAAATGTTAATTAGTGGCCATGGTCCAATGACGTTCGGCAGATTGGTCACCTGACTCCAGTCCTCTCATGGTCAATTTGTCAGTCGGTCTAAGTTTGTTTGCCATGGCTCGCAGCAGTGTTGCCACATGAAGGGAAATTTCCCTTTTGCAGGGAAATTCGGATCGAAATTTAAGACAAAAGGTAAAAGGGAATTTCGATTATAAATACCACAATTGCAGGGAAATTTTAAGGTCATCCGACTACATTATTACAGTTTGTTAATTTCGAATTTAATAGCCACATTTTATGTTATTTATTTATTTTTCTATTCCTACATCTTTGAATAAATAGTAACTATGAGGATTAACAATTAAATGGATTCCTGACCAGGATTCAAACCTGGGACATCTGGTCAGGAAGTGATGAAACTGAACTTAGATTTTTTTTAAATATTTTTATTCAAAAGAATAACGAATTTCACGGAATCCTTAACTATGTACTACTACTACTAATAATGTTGCTGCTACTACTACTACTACTACTACTACTAATTATTATTATTATATAATTTGCTTAGGTGAAGGGAAAAATTGGTCCAAAAAGGGAAAGTTTGCCCCTTGGAAAGGGAAATTGTGCTCTCATATTGTGGCAACACTGGCTCGTAGTCCTTGTGGTTTTCATTATGGGATTGGTGAACGAAGGAAGCTCTACGTTGAGTTGAACTTGAAGGGTTTTACAACACTTCATGTTCTCGTTCAAGAAAATTCTCTTTAACATTCCCTTCGTTGTGTTTTTATTACATTAAAAGGCTTGCGAGTTCTCCCAATGGCGTGCCCAAAGCAACGCCATCTTATGTTCAAGGCCTGTGCAGAGACTCTTTACATGTTGCGTCATCAGTGGTGGGTCAAGGATCTCGACACGATAGCAGCTTTCAAGTCCTGGCATGGACACTTTTCTTTGCGATTCATCAATTTCGGTTAATTGCCATTCATTCTCGTTGTCGCTTGTAACGTAATTAGGTATAGTGGCGTAGAGTCCTGTGTGATTCGGACGGGCCTGCCCTTATATATTTGTCTATTTACGAATTTTATTACTTAGGGAACGGATTTTAAGGTGCAGTGCCATTCCAAAAATATAGCTGTTTTCATAACGATCATTTAAGATATGTATTCTAGGACATTAAATTATGTAAAATGATATCTCCTCCTTTCTTTCGTTCCTTCTTTCTTTCCTTTTTTCTTCTTTCCCCCTCTTTCTTTCCTTCTTTCTATCTTCTTTCTCTCTCTCCAGAAAGAAAGAAGGAAAATAATTATTATCTCTCTCTCTCTCTCTCCTCTCTCTCTCCCCTTTCTTTCTTTCCTTCTTTCTCTCTCTCTCCTAATCTCTCTCCCCTTTCTTTCTTTCCTTCTTTCTCTCTCTCTCCTCTAATCTCTCTTTCTTTCTCTCTCTCTTTCCAAAGAAAGAAAGAAGGAAAGAAAGAAGGAAGGAAGGAAAGAAAGAAAGAATTATCTCTCTTCTCTCTCTCTCTCTCTCTCTCTCTCTCTCTCTCTCTCTCTCCCATGAAAGAAAGAAAGAGAGAGAGGGGGAAAGAGAGAGGAAGGAAGGAAAGAGGAAAAGGAAAGAGAGAGGGAGAGAAGAAAGATAGAAAGAAGGAAAAAAGAAGGAAAAAGAAAGAAGGAAAATAATTCTTCTCTCTCTCTCCGCCCTTTCTTTCCTTCTTTCTCTCTCTCCTCTCATCTCTCTTTCTTTCTCTCTCTCTCTTTCCAAAGAAAGAAGGAAGGAAGGAAAGAAAGAATTATCTCTCTTCTCTCTCTCTCGCTCTCTCTCTTTCTCTCTCTCTCTTTCTCTCCCATGAAAGAAAGAAAGAGAGAGAGAGAACTAAAGAAAGATAGAGAGAATGAAGGAAAGAAAGAGAGAGAAGGAAAAAGAAGGAATAAGAAAGAAGGAAAGAGAGAGAGAGAGAGAAGGAAAGACAGAAAAACACACTTTGTTGCATCTTTTCGTGAGATTAGGACATTTGTCCCCTTTTTACCCAATATTTATGCTTCAGCACCTTTTCCCTTCCTTTTCTTTCATGTTTTATTAAAAAATTGGACAGAAAAGTAAATGATTTTCACTCTTCTTGAGCAGCTATATAAAATCCAATAGTCTCATTTTGTAGAGCAGAACTAGAGCAATAAAATGGTATAATATAATCATTGCAGCCCTAATAGTTCCCAAGATAATGTAGCAAAACCCGCGAGGGAAAACTCAAGCTTCAACAAAACCTATTCGACAGAACCACAGTTCTCTATGCGGTCCGCGCGCATTATATACAGAAGGCGCAGAAAAAGAGAGCATTGTTGATTGACAGCCACTAATTACTAATTATTTGCTGCAGTGTTGAATAAATAATGTTAATGTTTAGACCTGAATAAAGGCTTTTTATCAACACTCTTTGAAAACATTTTCAGATCCTTTTTTTTTTCACTTTGCATCTTAAAATCCGTTCCTCACTTATAAAAATAAGTGGTTAAGCTACAGCCCTGTATATACTGCACCCTTGACTCGAAGCTCCTCTGAATATGATCGTAAATCACGTTCCTATTTTCGGATTTAATCCAGCGTGCAGACGCAGATCAGCGGTTAAGAGCTGGAAAAATTTCCCCAGCAAAAATAGCTCTTGCTTCATGCATTCAAGAATCGGCGATAGCGTGACACGCTACGCGACACCGGTGATTTGTAACACTCCGCGTGTTCATTAGTTTCGCGTTTATGACGAGAAGCTTCCGCCAACCGTGAAAATAGTCCCTCCGCGATGCCACCGGGATGCGACAGGTGAGAATCAAGACAGAAGCTCTAACAGCACGTCCCTAATATACTTAAGCACGGGTGCAACAGGGTTGATGATTTCTCGATGGCTGTACACTTTGTCTGGAGCTAGCAAATGAAAACAAGTCCTCTGTCCAAGTAGGACTCGAGAGGGCTCGACAATGGAATTCGTGAGAGTGGCAGTGAGTGCAGCTACCAGCCGTTTGCAGCAGCGCGCACTGCTTCGCCCAATCGCTTCCTCCCCTTCACTACCATTAAGCGCAGCCTTGCTCCAAAGATTCCTGAGGCAGAGTGAACCCGCGGGTGCATCCAAGTTGAAAATTCCTCAGCACCTACCCAGGGGACAGTGGCGTACCCAGGATTCTTGAAAGGGTTACGTGTACATTTTTTAGCAGTCAGTCCTCATTTTGCTATCTTTTCCTGCGTTTCACGTGTCTTTAAGATATATTGAGCCAAAGGTGGGGTTATAACCTCCAGCAACCCCCCTTTGGCGCGCCACTACCAGGGGATTCATTTAGCTCTGCAAAAAAATGGCGGAAGTACACGAAGATACCGGGAATAACGTGAGAGAGCATTCGTCCTCTGGCATGGAAATTCCGCAAGCCCCTTTCGGTGTTTGGCATTGCACAATATGATTTCATAAGAAGCTGACCAGGGAAGTATTCTTCTGGGTTTTCTCGATACAGTTCCTGGTGCCTCAATAGGCAAGAAAGTCCAAAATTACCAGTTAAATGTGTATGCAACAGGTTTGGTACGAGACAAACTAAGGACCAGGACATTCAGAGGACAATTTAAGATGTGGTGCGCTTCGTTTCGTGGTAACGTTTGCAGAGATCATGTCGATGTAGCGATTTCTTCATTCTTGTACACAGGGTGCTCACAAAATCTAGTACCAATGTGAGAACTGATGACCAAAACATTTCTTTAATTAGAGCCCTGCACATCGGACCAGATTTGCTCACTATGCCCGCCTGGTCGCCGAGCCGAGATTTCCTTCTCCCGTCTAGCGAGTCAGCGAGTGAGAACTGTGTGTCTGGGTTTTGAAGCTCCAAGCATCAAAAGCCCACGGGTAAGTTGCAAACCTTGTAAGCTTACAACCACCCAGCTGGCTTATCGACAGCGAAATCTCACTGTCTCTACATACAATGAGTCAAGCAGGCACTGTTGCCAACTGTTAGGTTCTGAAGCGAATTAAAGTAACCCAAATTGATCAATCAGTCAAACGTTCCAACATGTTCCCTTGATTTTTCAAAATACAGTAAAACCTCCTTAATCCGGACTAATGGAGGTCCTAAGTAATCGATGTTAGCAAAAATATGATTATAAACTGTGTACAAGTAATTATGCCAGCGCCCATGCTTACGGGTCCCATGAAGTGAATATCCTTCAAGGTGGGTCCATGACTTAAAGAGGTTGAGAACCACTTCTGTAGTCACTTCAGGCATATTATTCTGTTCATTAAACAGTAAGTGACAAGGAAATGAATCAATTATTTAATACAATAATCACTTCGAATACAGTAAAACCTCGTCAATCCGGACTAATCAAATTGGCCGGTTTAACGAAAGTCCGGATTAACTGAAATAAACTCCGTTTATAGCAACAAGACACTTTTATTATGGTGTATTTAAAAAGCATAAGCCTAAATACACTATACAGTACAGTACAAAGTCTGCGGGAAACAGAATTTCATCAGTGGTTGACTGCCTTTTCTTTGGGAAGTCCTCTTGTTGACTTCTAGCCACATTTAAAACCTTGCATTCTGCTTTTTTTTTGCCTGTACGAATTAAGCAAAGTCCGGCTTATCGGGGTCCGGATTAACGTGGTTTTACTGTATGAGTACCCAGAACAGCCCTTGCAGGAGATGACCCTGTGGTATCCTATTGACCTCAGCTGCCTCTTTCTTCCCTCTGGATTGATCCCTCTTGTCCAAGAGGAAGAATAAATAACCTTCATTATCAGTCCCAACGCTCACTAGCAATCAGGCAATATCGCCATTGTGTTCCATACTTTATGAGCACCGTGTAGGCAGATTAGAAACATGTTTCCAATCACTTGCGTTAAGTGAGTGTTCCACATCTTGCACATTTAATAAATGGGCTACTTGAACAGGTATTCTAAACATCACCACTTCCATAGAATATATTGGCTTCGATATCTGCACACGCCCTCTCTTTCCATTCGTCAGGATGGAGCTAAACCATCCAGCATTCTGTCTGGGAAGATTAAAGATCTCAATTCACTCCCACTGATAGATTTACTGCTTAGCTTCCAAAGCGTTTCCCTTGTCACGGATATGATCTATCGGTTATCGGAAAGCAATTATGAAACTTCCATCCGGTATAGAGACAGACTGATCCAAATGGTGATTGATCTTTGTTTTTGGTTCCAGAACTTCTGACGAGATTCTGGAAACAGCTGAGTTATAGATCTGAAGTACTGAAGGTAACCACTCATAAAGTATTGTTATCTAAAACAGATGAGAGTTTGTGTGATAAAGAGATAGGGGAAGAGACAGAGAAAAGATAAAAGTGACATAAAGAAGATTATGATTAAATGGAAAAGTATAGAGAGAAATTGAAAAAGAAAAGAAAGAAGAGAAAGTAACAGAGAGGGTGAGACGTTAGCCATTTTACTTTACATTTCCACCCCTTTTGCCAATCGCGACAATGGGGATTAATGGTGATGCAGTGGATGAAGGAGCAACATATTGACAACAGATCCACAGATAAGTATGTTGGTCCAGGAGCTAGAGCTTCGTCAGTCTGCAACAATCTAGTCCTGAGATCCCTACGTGGAAGAAATATTAACAGAGTGCCTTCACAGAAAGTGGTCCGGGGTTCGAATCCCGGCAAGGGTGTTTGTGAGTGTCCATTCATCAATTTCATCATATTATCACTCATCCCCATCTTCCCAAATTATCCAAAAGTGGCACAAGAGCGATGTAAAATAAAGCGAAATCAATCAATCAGTCAACCTTCATAGAAAGAGAAAAAAATAAAATGTACATGTAGAGAGGAATTGACGATACAAGCAAAATTAGTTACAGGATAGAGAGTAAAAGAGAGAGAGAGTAAGGAAGGAAGATAGAAAGAGAGAGAGAGAGAGATTACGATATGTGGGAAGGAGAAAGAGATAAGAACAAGTGAGAAAGGGGGAAGGAAATATGATCAGGGATAAAGAAAGAAAAGGGATGGAAGAGGGAAATGGAGATAGAGATGGACTATTGGTAGAGGGAGAGAAAGGGATGAACACGTGAGAGAGGGAAGGAGAGAGAGAGATGGACTATTGGTAGAGGGAGAGAAAGGGATGAACACGTGAGAGAGGGAAGGAGAGAGAGAGATGGACTATTGGTAGAGGAAGAGAAAGGGATGAACACGTGAGAGAGGGAAGGAGAGAAAGATATGGACTATTGGTAGAGGGAGAGAAAGGGATGAACACGTGAGAGAGGGAAGGAGAGAGAGAGATGGACTATTGGTAGAGGGAGAGAAAGGGATGAACACGTGAGAGAGAGAAGGAGAGAAAGAGATGGACTATTGGTAGAGCAATTTTGAGCAATTTTCACACCGAATAGTACCCCTGGGGGCATTGGTGCATGTACATTACAAAAGACATGTTGACATCGCACATATATATATCTATACATCAATTTGGCAATTTTTTTTAATAATAATATAACATAATATAATAGTAAAACACACAATGACAAATTATTTGTTGAAGTGAACTAGTGCTGTAAAAGTACATG
This sequence comes from Lepisma saccharinum, assembly GCF_977018435.1. Classification (NCBI taxonomy): domain Eukaryota; kingdom Metazoa; phylum Arthropoda; class Insecta; order Zygentoma; family Lepismatidae; genus Lepisma; species Lepisma saccharinum. The sequence continues at coordinate 18,202,686 of NC_139250.1, read as the reverse complement.
TTATATAGTGTATACAATCTAAATTTATTTTATAAAGTTAGTTAATTCTTGAAATTCTTGAACTGAATATAATGTGTATTCCAATAACAATTTTTTCACTTTACTTTTAAAGATTGTGGTTCTCTCAAAATTTTTGTAACTTTTTGGTAATATATTGTATAACTGGAAGCCTGAGTAAAAAGGTCCCGTTTGGAATGCAGTTATCCGCACTTTGGGAATGTGGAAGTTATCTTTTTGTCTGGTATTGTAATCGTGAGTGTCTATGTTCCTTGGATAGTTCGATTTTGTTTCGTGTATGAAAGTAAGTGTTTCAAGTATGTACAAACTTGGAAGTGTTAATATACGTAATTTTTTGAAAAGCGGTTTACATGTATCAGTTTTATGTGCATTTGCCAAAATACGCAATGCTCTTTTTTGAATTTTAAAAATCCTCTGCGATTGAGCCGAGTTTCCCCAAAATTGGATACCGTACCTCAAAATACTTTCGAAGTTTGAGAAATAGATATTTAGCAAACATACTGTATTGAAACTATTTTTTAGGGTTCTTAATTGGTAACATACGGTGTTTAGCCTCTTGCATAAATGATCTATGTGAACTTTCCAGTTTAGACACTCGTCTATAAATATTCCAAGAAATTTTGTATTGTTAGTGGCTGTTATAACGGCATGCCCTACTGAGAAATTATCTTGCTTAATAGAAGAGTTCTTGGCTCTAGATACACCAAATTTTATTATATTAGCTTTTTCGTTGTTCATAGAAAGTTTGTTTGCTGAAAACCAGCTTTGTAGTTCAGTAAGAGCTTCTTCCGTTTTTTGAATGAATGTTACATCGTTAACAGAATCTACCAAAGCCGTAGTATCATCAGCGAAAAGAGTAATTTGGGCGGTATCAACATTTGCTGGAAGGTCATTTATGAACAATAAAAACAACAGGGGTCCTAGTATCGATCCTTGGGGGATTCCAATAACCACATCTTTCAATTCGGAGTAATATGTTGTTTGCGTCCCATTATTGGATAAGCTATTTATTGCAACGCTCTGTTTTCTATTCGATAAATAGGATTCTATTAATTTATTGGATAGACCGCGGATTCCGTAGTATTTTAATTTCTCTAGTAGTATGTGATGATTCACACAGTCAAACGCTTTTGATAAATCACAAAAAATTCCAACAACAGAATACGTTTTGTTTATGGCGGAAAGAATATTATCAATTACATCAAAAATGGCATTTTTTGTTGTTTTCGATTTCACAAACCCATTTTGTTGCTTTATGAGTATCCTTTTATCTTCTGCATACTTTATTATCCTATTATAAATTAATTTTTCGAAATTTTTTGAAAAAATTGACAATAAGGAAATTGGTCTATAGTTTTCAATTTTTGTTTTATTTCCTTTCTTATATAAGGGTATTACTTTTGATATTTTTAGACAATCTGGAAAGCTACCATTTTCCATACACTCGTTAATTAATTTAGCCAAAGGCTCGTTAATGTACGTGCAAATCTCTTTGATCACGTTAATCGGCATTGAATCTAGTCCTGTTGACTTTTTGTTTTTCATATTTCGAATTATGTTGGAAATTTCTTCGTCTGTAGTAGGGGTCATATAAAAAGAATGCGTGAAAGATCTTTTGACGTTATTTAACTTTTCTTTGTATGTGTCCGTTACGCTAATGTTACGTTGCAGGTTAAGTGCTACATTAACAAAATAATTATTAAAAGTATTAGCTATTTTTTGCGGATCTGTCTCTATTACGTTACCTGTTTCTAATATGATATCTTGATTCGTGTTCGTTTTTTTACCTGTAATATGATTAACTATTTTCCATAGTTCTGCAGTTTTGTTTTCTGAATTATTCAACTTTTTATCAACATATAATTGTTTGCAATGTTTTAATGTTTTCTTGTAATTTTTGTTGAACTGTTTGTAATGATCTTTAAGGGTAGGGCTGTTTGCATATTTACTCTGTTTATGCAATGATCGCTTTAATTTGCTAAGATTTTTAATTTCCTTGGTTATCCATAGGCAATTGTTTTTGTTGTGAACTCGTGCTTTTTTTATGGGAAAACATTTATTAAAATGGTATCTTACAGTATCAAGAAATTTTTCGAATTTCTCGTTTACGTGTACAGCCATATTGTTTATAAAATCCCATGTTTCTGATTTAAGCGCTTTTCTGAATTTTGAAATGTTCTCATCATTGTTTGTGGGTCTGACAAATCTGAATTTTGCGCGTGGTTTATGATTTCGCTTGTCTTCTATTACGTTTACCTTAATAAGCTGAGAATCATGGTCAGAAAAACCTATGCAAGTTTCTACTGAATATTTATTAACGTTTATATTGGTAAAAATATTGTCTATTGTACTTTTTGTTTTTTTGGTGATTCTAGTTGGAGTTGTAATTGTATGAAACAGACCAAAAGAGTTCATTACATCCAGAAAACTATTTTTTTCTGCAGTGTCTTTAGCTACATCAATGTTAAAATCTCCACAAACAACAATATTCTTTTTGGAGCTTTTTGTTACGAGATTTAGTAATAATGTTAACTTATTTAAGAAAACATCCATGTTTCCACTAGGCGTTCTATATATTGATATTATGCATAAGTTGTAAATAGCTATTTCAATTGCTGCGCATTCGAAGTCTTGTTCTACAGAGAACTCAACAGCTTGTTTTATTTCAACTACGTTACTTTTAAGTTCATTCTGAGTGAAAATTAAAGACCCGCCTCTTATTATATTTTGCCTACTGTAACTAGATGCAATACATAAATTATCAATATAATTAAACTTTGTTTCATCTTTCGCTAACCAGTGTTCAGTGCAACAAAAAATAGTAATTTCATTGTTGTTTTCTTTTTGTTCCTCGAAAAATATATCTATCTCTGACGCTTTTGATATCAAACCTTGAACGTTGCTATGAAATATGGTGATAGTTTCTAATGCTAGGTCACTGCTCGACGGATTCTTACCTCCCCTTTGACCCGATCTCCCACTCCACAGGACTCACTTGTTTCGGTTCCTCAGCTGCATCCTGGAATCCTCGCAGTTCGATAGCCGGGGGTGACGTGGTGTTGGGGTGGGGATAGCAGCAGACACTCGTGATTCACGTTCGACACTTATATTCTCATTCACAGATGCATTTCCAGGAATTTCCTGCGTTGCCATATTTCTTTCAACGGAACGCGATCTTGCATATTCTTCGCACTGTTGCAAGGAATAACGCACACCGTTAACAACGAGATGATCGTAACGAAGGAACGCACTGTCACCGCACTTCCTGGCTTCTTCGAGATGAGGTTTTAGCTCGTTTCTAATCTGACGCACACGATCAGAGTAATGCTCCGAAACCGCTACACCGCACTGTTTGAAACTTTTAGATTTCATCAGTATTTTCGTCCTGTCTTTGAACGAGAGAAACTTGGCTACAATCGGACGGCAGCCTCTTCTTGAGCCAAAGCGATGGACCCTCTCGAACGAATTTCCTCCTAGCGCGATGCCTGTATTCTTTTCTATCATTTGGCATAGTATTTCCTCAGTCCTCTCCCATGTTTCCCGTTCTTCCTCCTGGACGTTGTAAAAAACGAGGTTGTTCCTTTTAGATTGGGACTCAAGGTAGGATACTTGATCATTTAACCTGGCGTTCTCTTCTTTTAAGAAGTCCATTTCTTGCTTAATGGCCTTCACATCTTTCTTGAGAGACGACAGTTCTTCTCGGAAACACAGCACGTTCTTATTTATCTCGTTCACTTGGGACGATAACTGTTCCTGACCTTCCTTCAGCAACCTATACAGATTCTCGATTGTCATCTTCTCAGAGTCTGGACCCGGGTTTTGCTCTATTCCTCCGATGATGAGCAGCATGCAGAGAACTCCAAAACACAAAACACATTGGGCAAGCCATTGCCCGTTACCAGCCCCGTTTCCTGTGATTTTCTTCCATTTAGAAGAGTTGAAAAGTCCTATGCGGGCTCTGTAGGATTCCACGCCTATCCCCATGGTGAATGTGGGTCACCCAGGAGCGTCTTCGAAACCGGTCTGTGCGCGTCAACTGACAACTGGCAACTGGAGAGGGAGAGAAAGGGATGAACACGTGAGAGAGGGAAGGAGAGAGAGAGATGGACTATTGGTAGAGGGAGAGAAAGGGATGAACACGTGAGAGAGGGAAGGAGAGAGAGAGATGGACTATTGGTAGAGGGAGAGAAAGGGATGAACACGTGAGAGAGGGAAGGAGAGAGAGAGATGGACTATTGGTAGAGGGAGAGAAAGGGATGAACACGTGAGAGAGGGAAGGAGAGAGAGAGATGGACTATTGGTAGAGGGAGAGAAAGGGATGAACACGTGAGAGAGGGAAGGAGAGAGAGAGATGGACTATTGGTAGAGGGAGAGAAAGGGATGAACACGTGAGAGAGGGAAGGAGAGAGAGAGATGGACTATTGGTAGAGGGAGAGAAAGGGATGAACACGTGAGAGAGGGAAGGAGAGAGAGAGATGGACTATTGGTAGAGGGAGAGAAAGGGATGAACACGTGAGAGAGGGAAGGAGAGAGAGAGATGAACTATTGGTAGAGGGAGAGAAAGGGATGAACACGTGAGAGAGGGAAGGAGAGAGAGAGAGATGGACTATTGGTAGAGGGAGAGAAAGGGATGAACACGTGAGAGAGGGAAGGACTATTGGTAGAGGGAGAGAAAGGGATGAACACGTGAGAGAGAGATGGACTATTGGTAGAGGGAGAGAAAGGGATGAACACGTGAGAGAGGGAAGGAGAGAGAGAGATGGACTATTGGTAGAGGGAGAGAAAGGGATGAACACGTGAGAGAGGGAAGGAGAGAGAGAGATGGACTATTGGTAGAGGGAGAGAAAGGGATGAACACGTGAGAGAGGGAAGGAGAGAGAGAGATGGACTATTGGTAGAGGGAGAGAAAGGGATGAACACGTGAGAGAGGGAAGGAGAGAGAGAGAGATGGACTATTGGTAGAGGGAGAGAAAGGGATGAACACGTGAGAGAGGGAAGGAGAGAAAGAGATGGACTATTGGTAGAGGGAGAGAAAGAGATGAACACGTGAGAGAGGGAAGGAGAGAGAGATGAACTATTGGTAGAGGGAGAGAAAGGGATGAACACGTGAGAGAGGGAACGAGAGAGAGAGATGGACTATTGGTAGAGGGAGAGAAAGGGATGAACACGTGAGAAAGGGAAGGAGAGAGAGAGATGGACTATTGGTAGAGGGAGAGAAAGGGATGAACACGTTTGAGAGGGAAGGTGAGAGAGAGATGGACTATTGGTAGAGGGAGAGAAAGGGATGAACACGTGAGAGAGAGATGGACTATTGGTAGAGGGAGAGAAAGGGATGAACACGTGAGAGAGTGAAGGAGAGAGAGAGATGGACTATTGGTAGAGGGAGAGAAAGGGATGAACACGTGAGAGAGAGATGGACTATTGGTAGAGGGAGAGAAAGGGATGAACACGTGAGAGAGGGAAGGAGAGAGAGAGATGGACTATTGGTAGAGGGAGAGAAAGGGATGAACACGTGAGAGAGGGAAGGAGAGAAAGAGATGGACTATTGGTAGAGGGAGAGAAAGGGATGAACACGTGAGAGAGGGAAGGAGAGTGAGAGATGGACTATTGGTAGAGGGAGAGAAAGGGATGAACACGTGAGAGAGGGAAGGAGAGAGAGAGATGGACTATTGGTAGAGGGAGAGAAAGGGATGAACACGTGAGAGAGGGAAGGAGAGAGAGAGATGGACTATTGGTAGAGGGAGAGAAAGGGATGAACACGTGAGAGAGGGAAGGAGAGAAAGAGATGGACTATTGGTAGAGGGAGAGAAAGGGATGAACACGTGAGAGAGGGAAGGAGAGAGAGAGATGGACTATTGGTAGAGGGAGAGAAAGGGATGAACACGTGAGAGAGGGAAGGAGAGAGAGAGATGGACTATTGGTTGAGGGGGAGAAAGGGATGAATACGTGAGAGAGGGAAGGAGAGAGAGAGATGGACTATTGGTAGAGGGAGAGAAAGGGATGAACACGTGAGAGAGGGAAGGAGAGAGAGAGATGGACTATTGGTAGAGGGAGAGAAAGGGATGAACACGTGAGAGAGGGAAGGAGAGAGAGATGGACTATTGGTAGAGGGAGAGAAAGGGATGAACACGTGAGAGAGGGAAGGAGAGAGAGAGATGGACTATTGGTAGAGGGAGAGAAAGGGATGAACACGTGAGAGAGGGAACGAGAGAAAGAGAGATGAAGTAGTGGAAGAGGGAGAGAAAGGGATGAATACGTGAGAGAGGGAAGGAGAGAGAGAGAGATGAAGTAGTGGTAGAGGGAGAGAAAGTAATGAACACGTTCGTGAGGGAAGGAGAGAGAGGGTGATGAACTAGTGGTAGATGAAGAAAAAGGGATGAACACGTTGGAGAGGGAAGGAGAGAGAGAGTGATGAACTAGTGGTAGATGAAGAAAAAGGGATGAACACGTTGGAGAGGGAAGGAGAGAGAGATGGACAAGTGGGAGACGGAGAGAGAGAGATGAACCAGCGAAAAAGGTGGGAGAAAGACAGAAAGAGAACAACGAACGACCTGAGAGAATGAGAGTAGGACCAGTGCCCCGGTTCAAAGCCCTCATTTGAGGCTCGAATCATCATTTGAGGCTCGTCGTGGGCCCTTACTGTAGCCTTTTATGAGGGGGTTTATGGCCCCCTGTTTACATCTGGCAACACTGTGGGCCCTTACTGTAGCCTTTTATGAGGGGGTTTATGGCCCCCTGTTTATGTCTGGCAATACTGTGGGCCCACTGTGGCCTTGAGGGGCCCATGTACCCTGTCTGGCAACACTGGGGGCACAGAGTTGGCAACACTGGGTTACTGTAGCCTTTTATGAGGGGGGTCCATTGCTCTGTTTATGTCTGGCACTGCTGTGTGACAGTGTTGGGTTCACTGTAAACTTTCAAAGGGCCTGAGGGGTCCATGTACTCTGTCTGGCAACACTGTTGAGGGCCTAGTGTTGGCAACACTGTGTTACTGTAGCCTTTTATGAGGGGGGTCTATGGCCCCCTGTTTATGTCTGGCACTGCCGTGTGACAGTGTTGTCAACCTACTGGGTTCACTGTAAATTTTCAAAGGGTCTGAGGGGCCCATGTACCCAGTCTGGCAACACTGTTGAAGGCACAGAGTTGGCAACACTGTGGGCCCACTGTAGCCTTTTATGAGGGGGGTCTATGGCCCTCTGTTTATGTCTGGCAACTCTATTGGATGTTCTTTGAGGGGGTTTTGCCAACTCATCCGAAGAAAATTCCACTATATGATCTTTCACTGGCTAAGCTAACCTACAAATAGTGGCAGCACTGACTTATAAACCCACTGGGGTTTTTTTTTTTGGCATGTTTTTTTCATGATGTGTTGCTAGGCTATTGAGCATCTTGGCGTATACAATATATATATTTTGAGAGGGGGGTTATGGCTTTTTATGCTGTACGAATACTGGAAGCTTGACAGTGACAACAGAGTAGGTAAACCTACATCCAGGAACTGGCAACACTAGTTTCTGACAGTGAATTTGAAATAAAATATTAAACAAAATACACTGGGGGAAATAATTGTACAACAATTTGTACCTAATTGTACAATACTTGTACCTAATTGTACAACTTAGGCTGTGTCCTCTTGTAGTATGGTTGTCACTTTTCCCGTCAGGTGTCAGCCCGAACTTCACCCACAGCGCTCTGGGGTGCAGGCGCACAGTGCGGAAGCAGCAGGTAGACGCCAAACAAACGTCACAATGATTTTCACCTATTTACTAGTTATATTAAAAATGTAACGTGCTACTTCATCATTTTCAATTTTTCTACATTCAGTATTATCGATAAACTGTTTAAAGTATTACTGAGTTTTACATCGTCTAATCAGTAAATGTTGTCTGTACAAAGTGAAAGTAAGAATATGGCTGCCAAGCGCAGGGTCACAGCGAGTTCAAGCGTGCATCTGTCGTGCCTCTCTGCTCCCCCCTCCAACTCTATGTTTGCCGCGAATTCGGACAACAATGAAAGCACATGTTTTTTATGTTCTCGTAATACTAACCTTGCTCCACTGATTTTAAATTGCTTCCATCCGCTTTTTTTTTTCTGTGTTATTTCTGTATGCACGCAACATTCGCTTTCAATTCAACCTGTGAGCTGTATAATGAAACACAGGAGTGTTAGTATAGCAGGCTTCGAGTTTACAATTTATTAAATTAAACAATAATTTATGTAAGAATATACTTGTACTTACCGAACACAAAATAAAAGCACATGTGAATGTTTGCGTGTGTTCATATATGACGACTGAGTAAAAAATAATGTTGACTCCCCGAAAAATAAAGTTTCTAGTTCGACATCAGATGCATGCAAATTGTTATGTTTTGCTCTCCAAAATCTTGATCATACAGCAGAGGAGAAAAGAGGAGAGAGAGAGGAGGTACTATTAGCGCCATCTATTAGCAAACAATAGAAATAAAAAGTAGGTCAAACTTTTTCAACACCCAAATATTTTAAACGTCCTCGCGTAGTAATACGATTTAGCTCAAGACGTTTAAAAGAGTACTCTTAGTCGACAAAGCTAATTGCTAGGGCCCTTATATTACTAAAATATTCTTTAATTTGCATATTTCTCATACCGCCATATGTTGTTCTAGTTGACTTCTTCCAAAAAAATGCTAATTAGCGAGAGTTAATTAAGCAAAGCAAGTAAAAGAAGCAAAATAGAACAACATATGGCCGGCGTGAGAATATGTAAAAATTCGATTCAGAGGTGGATCGAATTAAAATTGGAGGATATTTTGCATTTTTTTTATAATGTACAGAACATTTACCGTACATAATCTTTTCCATTTACAACAGTATAAAATAAGAGGAATGTGTGACAATATCCATATTAACCCATTCGCATACCTTAAATGACAATTTTTTTGCCATGAAATACCATTTAAATTTGGCTATCTCTCGCACAGCAAGACAAGATGTCAAATATTGTGAAAACTATTCAAGCAATTTTATATATTGAAGTGGAAGTACAGTAATAAGTTTGCACATATGCAGTTTACTTGAAAGATAATTAGAAACTTACCTAAATAAAATTTGATCACACACACCTTTGCATTCTATTTCCATTCCTCAACTTTTTATATTTTCCCTGCCACAGCCACCTTTTTCCCACTTTCACTACATTCTTCAGTTTCACTAACACAATCACAATCACAGAATCTTCTACAACATTCTTATACAACATATTTGCAAGACGTAACAAATGAAGGTTTGTTTACATGAGAAATTACTAAACAAAACACGCTTGAAATGGTATAAAAAACTTAGCAGTGCAACCACACGCGTCATAGATTTGAAAGATCATACAACCTCTGCCATCTATTGAATAAAAAAGAAACTACGTGATGAAAATCGGGAAGCCGTCGATTCTGTATAGAGGGAAGATGGAAAAAGAGAGCTCTACGGAAACTGACGCTTTTGACAATATTGTACACCCGTAAAAATTATATATAAATAAGACTTAAGTGTATTATCTGCCTTCATGCCAGATTTTACCAACCTGTCAGCTGTAGTGTTTAGGTGACAAGCGACATGCCCAAATATGACGCTCTTAACAATATTGTACACCCGTAAAAATTACATATAAATAAGACTTAAGTGTATTATCTGCCTTCATGCCAGATTTTACCAACCTGTCAGCTGTAGTGTTTAGGTGACAAGCGACATGCCCAAATATGACGCTCTTGACAATATTGTACACCCGTAAAAATTACATATAAATAAGACTTAAGTGTATTATCTGCCTTCATGCCAGATTTTACCAACCTGTCAGCTGTAGTGTTTAGGTGACAAGCGACATGCCCAAATATGACGCTCTTAACAATATTGTACACCCGTAAAAATTACATATAAATAAGACTTAAGTGTATTATCTGCCTTCATGCCAGATTTTACCAACCTGTCAGCTGTAGTGTTTAGGTGACAAGCGACATGCTCAAATATGACGCTTTTGACAATATTGTACACCCGTAAAAATTATATATAAATAAGACTTAAGTGTATTATCTGCTTTGATGTCAGATTTTACCAACCTGTCAGCTGTAGTGTTTAGGTGACAAGCGACAAGCCCAAATATGACGCTTTTGACAATATTGTACACCCGTAAAAATTATATATAAATAAGACCTAAGTGTATTATCTGCTTTGATGTCAGATTTTACCAACCTGTCAGCTGTAGTGTTTAGGTGACAAGCGACATGCTCAAATATGACGCTTTTGACAATATTGTACACCCGTAAAAATTATATATAAATAAGACTTAAGTGTATTATCTGCTTTGATGTCAGATTTTACCAACCTGTCAGCTGTAGTGTTTAGGTGACAAGCGACATGCTCAAATATGACGCTTTTGACAATATTGTACGTATATTGTATTGTATAGGAGACTAGAAGCATATAATTTGGCGAAAAAAACAACCCAAGTAAGGTCATAGAGAATAGTTAAAAAAATAAACAATTATATTTTGCATTGCACACCATTGGATATTAAATAACATACCCCCAAAAAATCTCTGCATTATGCGTTCTGTAAAAAATTGCCCTTCGTGCCAAATTGCTGTGTCAAGTAAAAATTTTCAAAGGCACTGTCGTACTTGTGTGCCGGAAAAGCGAATATGTGCGACCAAACTGTGCTCTAAGTGTGGAAAAAATATTTCTATTGCCAACTTCAAGCGACACCAGCTTACTTGCAAGAGCACTGGAACATCTCTACCGCAACCTTCCAAGCGAAAGGTAGAAGTAACCTCCCTCGATGCATCGCCACCTGCCAAACGCGTCAAGCTGGCGAAGAAAGCAGACCGGTTTGCGTTTGAGCATTTATTACAAGACTTTAACATAACATCAGACAGCTTCTGCGATGTGCGTAGTTTTCTGGAGAGCGAGCGAGCTAAGATAATATCCATCCTCAACGATGCATTGGCTACACACTCCACTAAATTCTATGCTGTGCTACGCTGCAAGTATAAGAAACCGTCTGATGAAATATATAAATTCTTCCATGCCACAAAAGCAAAAACACTGCATCAGGCAGATGTCACTGACCTCGACAGCATCTATGACAAGTTTGTCGAGGAGCTTGTGGCAAAGCACGAGGAGCATCAGGCTGAAGGCTCGGGCGGTTCGCTGTGTGGCGAGCCCCACAAACTTCGTCTGAAACTTAACAAATTCCTGCCACTGGCAGGGTCTAGCTATATTGACCTGCCACCCGAGGTTGAAGCAAGGAAAGCTGTTCTCAATATTTGGAACAAAGACACCAAATGCTTCCTCTGGTCGGTGCTGGCAGCATTGCACCCTGTTCACTGGAAAAACCACCCGTACCGTGTTAACCACTACACGCAGTATGAGTCGGAACTGGAGGATGCAATGGCCGGGATTGCCTACCCTGTAGAAGTCTCGCATATTGGCAAGTTTGAGGTTCGTGCTCGTGACTTGTTGGGCCTGCAATTAGCCATCAATGTTTACGGTCTCACCGAGAACAAACATGAGGTCCACCCCATCCGGGTGAGTGATGTAGATGATGATAGTGCACGAGAAATCAACCTCCTGCTCATCAAGAACGAAACCCATCACCATTACACCCTTATCCGTTCCCTCTCTCGGCTTGTTTCGAGCCAGCGGAGCAGTGATAGTCACCACATCGAGGTGTGTCGCAGGTGCTTGTCTACATTTCATAATCGAGAACAGCAGGATTACCGGCGCATCAGAGGTCCCAACATTGCTGCTGAGAAGCTAGCTCGCCACATGCTCTACTGTGGTACCAACAAGCCTGCACGAACTATCCTGCCCGAACCTGGTGCAGTAGAGTGCTTTCGCATGCACAGTGCTATGGTGAAGCATCCTGCCTATATTGTAGCAGACTTCGAGGCCTTTCTTCAACCTCTGTCTAACTGCGAGCCCAACCCCGAAACATTCTCTACCATTCCTTTCCAAATCCACGAGGCCTCGAGTTACTCCTATGTTGTGGTGTGGCGAGACCATATTGCCTCCGAGCCCTATGTGTATCGCGGCCGCGACCCGGTCAAACACTTCCTGCAGAGAATGCAACAGGAAGCCATCAAGATAGAGAAGGTGCTGTTGGCCCCCAAGCCCATGCTGCCTCTGTCTCCGGAAGACAAGCATCAGCACGAAATAGCTCTAAATTGTCCTGTTTGCAAGTCGGTCTTCACTGACGATAACAAAAAGGTCCACCACCATGACCATTATGGGACCGGAAGCTACATTGGCCCGTGGTGCAACAGGTGTAACTTGAGAGCCAGGGACCCGCGCTTCATACCAGTCTTTTTTCACAATGGCTCGGGATATGATTTCCATCACTTGGTCACACATCTAGGGTACGACGATGCGAGAATCAATGTCCTGGCACAGAACGAGGAGCGTTATATTAGCATCAGCAAGCGGGTGTCGATCCCCGACTCAAGCAGGAGCATCGAGCTTCGGTTCCTCGACTCTCTGAGGTTCCTCCAGGCAAGCCTGGATGCTCTTGCTGGGAAGCTCAGAGACGACCAACTAGCCATTACCACATCAAGTTTCCCAAACTTAGATGTCGCACTCATCAGACGTAAAGGGGTCTACCCCTACGAATACGTCACAGACCGCTCCAAGTTCGAAGAAGAGTTGCTGCCTCCCCAGGATAAGTTCTACAGCCAGCTGAGAGGTTCAGGTATTACCGACGAGGAGTACAAGCATGCTCAGTCTATGTGGGTCGAGTTGGGTTGTCGAACTTTCGGTGATTACCACGATGCATACCTGAAGCTTGATGTGACGCTTCTTGCCGATGTGTTCCAGGCGTTTCGGGCGACTGCGATAAACATTTACAACCTGGACCCTGTATATTTTTACAGCCTTCCTGGACTGGCATGGTCGGCCATGCTCCTGCTGACTAAAATTAAACTTTCACTTATCTCCGATATTGATATCATGCTTTTCATCGAGAGAGCTATCCGGGGCGGCATGGTCCAAGTGTCGCAACGCTTCGCACATGCCAACAATCACCACATGGCCACTGGTTACGACCCCTCCCAACCATCAAGCTACATCATGTACACTGACGTGAATAATCTTTACGGGCACTCCATGATGCAGCCACTCCCAACAGGACAGTTTGAGTGGGTTGATCCTTTATACCACGACATCGAAAAAGAGTGCGACGAGTTTGGGTTTTTTGCCGAGGTGGACCTTGACTTCCCCGAGAAGCTGCAGGATACATTCTGTGACCTTTCGCCTGCTCCGGAATTCAAGTGTCCACCTGGCTCGGATCAACCGAAGCTCGTCATGGACTTGGAGCCCAAAAAGCGTTATGTGCTACACTACCGGAACCTCCAGTGGTTAATACAGCAAGGGGTCTCGGTCAAAGCAGTTTACCACGTGCTCTTGTTCAGGCAGTCTCCATGGTTGAAGCCGTACATCGAACTGAACACCAACCATCGCACTGATGCCACTTCGGAACTTGATCGCGATTTTTTCAAATTAATGAACAATGCGGTATTTGGGAAGACCATGGAGAATGTGCGAAATCGCGTTGATGTGAGGTTGGTGACGAAGAAAACACTGTGTCGTCGACTTGTTGCAAGCCCGCTGTTCAGGTCTCGAACAATTTACAATGAACAGATGTCTCTGGTTCACATGAACCGGCGCGAGGTGCTACTCAACAAGCCCATCTATGTGGGAGCTGCAGTTTTGGATCTGAGCAAGTTGTGCATGTTCGAGACATATTACGACATACTACGTGCACACTACAACCACAATATCTCGCTCCTCTACACAGACACAGACAGCTTGGTGTACCATGTTCGCACGGCCGATGCGTATGGTGATATAGCCAAAGTTCCAGCTCTTGAAGAGCTCTTCGACACATCGGGCTATCCCCAGCTAAACCGGTATGGAATTCTGCCCCGGAACAAAAAAATACCCGGCAAACTCAAGGACGAGAAAAACGGGGATGTGATTGTGGAGTTTGCTGGACTTCGTGCCAAAGCCTATGCGATCCGGGCTGAGGGCTCTGTAACAAAAAAGGCAAAGGGTGTAAGCAGGCAAGTGGTTCGGGAGCACCTCAAGTTTGAGGATTACCTCGAGTGCCTCAGAACAAAATCGCCCATTCTACAAAAAGAGCATTGTATCCAAAGCGTCGATCATGTGCTTACAACTAATATTGTTAGGAAAGTTGCTCTGGATGCACACGACGACAAGAGGTGTATTCTTGAATGTGGGGTTCATACACTTCCGTGGGGCCACTATCGCCTCCAAACTAGTAACGCCTGCCCAGAGTGCAACAAAAAATAATAGGCAATGCCAAAAGAAAAAAAATCAATTTTAATTTACTTCAACTTCCTCGATTACATGCATGGCACAGCAAAATTAAACTTCTGGAAACTGCTAATTGCAATTTGTACTTGTGTATATAAAATTCCACATTTCTTATTGTGTGCTATTTTTTTTAATTTTTTTTTTTGTATCTAAAACTGTTCAGTCACTCTTTCATTCTTGACGTCATACACAAATGTTTTCTCTGCAATAAGAATGACGCTGCACAGAGTATCTGCAGGCAAGGCGTCGTGGAACTCGCATACGATCTTTATGTTGGTACGATCGTTGACAACCACCTGCTTCCTCTTAGATGTGTTGATGACGAACATGGGTCTGCGAGCTATGAACTCGTTGGGGTTGTAGTACACGTCCACATTGCTGGAGGTCACTCTCTTGTAAGCTGTGTACGCCTCGTAAAGTTTCAGGTAATCGTTGTTCGTAATATTTAGATTGTAGTTCTCGCGTGGGAAAACTTCATTCCTGCCATTTTTGAGGTAAACATTCTTAATTTTGCAATTATCGAACTGGCTAGAATCTTTCTCTTGGTTATTATCTTTCCCTGTCTGGAAGAGCACGACCGCAAACTCAGGCATATCGTACCGGATGCTGTTGAACTGCGTAGTAACATCAAATTCAAAATGGCTGCCGGAAGCAGGTTTCTGCACGCACTGGTAGCCGTAAAATTGGATGGGTACTTGGGGGTTCTTCAAGATGTCGGCTTTGTACTTGAGACCGTAATTAGATTCGTATTCCACCACAGGCATGCGCAGCTCCATGGACTGGATGACGCACTTGGCAGGGTCGGGTAGTGTGTTGGCAAGTGCTGCACCGTCTGCACCCAAGGTGCTGTAACGCATCAGCACATCGTTGTCGTTGGCGCTTCTGCGAAAAGTGACGCGTAAACCACCCTTCCACATAATCTCCGTGTAGTCGGAGAAAAAGCCTGGAAGCAATCGCATGGGAAACAGTACTGTGTGGCTTTGAGTTTTGATTTTTGTATCTGCTTCGAATCCCCCTGCCTGGTAGTATGCTGCATCGGTCTTGGAGAGTTTCAGTGTTCCCACAGCTGTAGAAGTAATCCCAGGGTAGTCAACCCTATCGATGACGGTGCCATGCTTTCTAACTTCCACTTGCGAGAACAGATACGGCACAAAATTGTCCACAAGTCTTAAATTTGCATTGGCGTGGAATGCTTCCCCGTTTTCTCTCTTCACCACATCAAACTTGATATACAAATCAGCTCTGTGAGGGTGAATAAACCCATCCCCGACGTCCACATCGTATTCGATCTCCCTGTTCGGTTCGTTCAAATTGGCAAACGTGCGACGATTGGGTGGGAAGGACTGCAACTCGTAACTTTCGATTTGCTCCATGATTGTTATTTATTATACGTTAATCTCCACGACGGCGGTGGTAGTAGCTCCGGCAAAATTCACCACCTCATCTTTTTCGTTTGTCACTGCCAATTCTATGTTGTCTATGCGATTACGAGATATAGGGAAGTATATCGGTGGTGAGGGTGTGTAGATAATCGGTTCCATGAATTCAGAGTTTGGCTTGAACGTAGCGATGATACCTGTCTGCTTGTGGCTGCCTGGGATACCATCCGAGGATTTGGTGATCATGCCTTCTGCCACGTTGCAATGTATGTTCAGAGTCTCGATGGCTAGAAATTTAGGAATGTTGGCACCGATGTGCTTGATGCCAGGTTCGAGCTTTGTGTTGTTCTCGAATCCCAGAAGCTCTCCAACAGTGCCTAGGTCTACTGTTTCTGTAGCAGACACAATTTCAACTCTGTGAGTTACAGAATTTTGAGATAGCAGTATATTTCTTGGCAATTGGGCTTGCAAGGTAGACAGATTGTACTGCCCTGGCGTGATAACTATTTTTTCATTTCCAACAGTAATTTTGTTATTGTGCTCCGTGACATTGGGTATCAGGTACATGCTGTAGAATGCGCGAAGAGCAATAGATTTAGGATAGATGATGTCGTCATGCAACGCGAGTTTCAAGACCGAAGTCTCGCTGGTGAGATGGAACACTCCCATGGTGTTTTAGGTACCACAATGCTTTCTGAAAATGCTCCACTGAGGGGTTATTTATTTTAGACATGTATGCGAGAACGGAAAGGCATAGGTGGCCGCAGTTAACATCGGTGAAACCCTGGATGCGTTTGTCATTGTAGTAGAGGTTGGCAACACTGAGATACTTCACCAACCTGGCAGGCGGTGTGCCACCGAACGAATCGAAAACAAATGCTTTGTCATCGTCAATTTTGAGGTAGCATATCCAATGTGTACCAGGATTTTTGTAACTGTCCAGGTTGACCACGCCATACTCCTTTTTCTTCACAGCAGAGGGTAGAGAATCGGACATGAAAACACCCCTGAAGTTCCTTATTCCCAACGGTTCGATCAGAGATTCAATATCGAAGTTGGACAGGGCTTCTTCTTTTTTTTATATTTCTTCAAAGCATCGAGGTTGTTTTTTCGCTTTTTGGTCACACCTTTCCCCTTCTTTTCCATAGCCAGGTTGTGACGTTTCTGTTCTTCCAGCTCCGCCTTGTTCTTCTTTGCATCGATGACGGTTTTGGCGATAGCGGCACTGCCTCCTGCCAAGCTGCCCACTGCACCCAAAGCTGCCAAGATGGCCGGAATGCTGAATATGAAACCTCCAATCTTCTGCTGCTTCCGCGAATGCTGCAACTTTTTCAATTGTGGAGTGCTGAGCAGCAATTTCATTCCGTGTCCTTTGGACAAGCATGAACGTTTCTTCTCGCGTTGTTTCTTGGTGAGTAACCCATCGAGGGCACCCAGCGTTTTCAGATTCGAATATGGTATCTGGTACACGACGCCCTTGGGCTTCATGATGTATTTTTTTTTTTTACGATATGTTATTTTATATATGTTCCGAGATTTTTTTGTTTCTCACTCGTATAATTTTTTTACGGTATGTTATTTATATATACTTTGCAGCTATTAAACAAATTCGATTATGTGCTTTGTTTTCTTACCAAGAAGTTCTTTTGTCCCCTTGTACACGATTCGAGTTGTGTTCTCGATTAAAATAGATAGCTTCTCGTCGGATAACATGCTGGCGTATCGATCTGGTAAAAATAGACTGTATTGTCCGTTGAGCAACAGACGTACTTTAGGACCAAACTGGGTTGCAACAATTGAACCAGAAGTTATTGCATAAGGTTTGTCCACTTCCAATTCCTGAATTTTTATATATTCGACTGACAAATTTAGCATTTGTTTTAATGCCTGGACGTCACTAATTTTTTCACCCATATCGAAGAAATATTTTTTTGGTCTCGTAGATTTTTTTACAGTGTTTTACAGTATTTATAGAAAAAAATTTCGGCATTGCCTAATGCGATGAGGTGATCGATGATCCTGCTGGTTTCAGCATTTGAAGCATACCAGCCGTCTGTATATCGTCTCCTCCCCTGTCTCCACTCGTGAAGTTCGTCCATCTTATCAGCCAATTTTTCATCAGCAGCGCGAAAAAAAGTATAGGGAAAAGAAGAAGATTTTACACCGCTTATTTTTCTCAGATGATCCAGAAGTAGCATTTCACAGGGCAAGCGAAATTGTGGTGTTATTTTAACTAAATCAATAAGCTTTTTAACATCCTTGTGACTATCGTCGAAAGTAAATGTAAATATTTTGTATAACACTTCTGTTGTTAAGTTTGTTATATGCGTAGACATTTTTTTTACTGTATGTTATTTAATTACAGCCCCCACCCCAATTTTCGTTTTGTATTCATGGCAATGGTCGTGCCCAATGCTGCAACTCGTTCACCCAGCGAGGCGTCTCTGCTGACGAGTCTCCCGAACGCGGCATGCTCCAATTTTCTATCAGCATCGTGACGCGCATCTAAATTTGTATATGTATTGTAAGCAATGTCGTGATCCTTGCATGCAGCATCCAGCAGATTTACCCCTTTGTCTCCTCTCTCCAGTCGCCGTTCCAGTTTAGTACCCGGTCCGCAGTATTGGTAACCTGGCAGGTGCATCTCGAAGGGTAGCTTGTTGATGATGTCGTTCACGAGACCTCGACCCTCGGCCACATTCCAGAATTTGGGAGGCAGGGTGTTGATGATTTTGATAAGGTAACCTATACCTTTGTTGTCGTTGACAATGAAGTTGCTAAGCTTGGTGCTAATCATGTCCATGATGCCCACCTTCTCGTTGTGGAAGTTGCGATTGCCTGCATTTTCTTCGCCTGCGATAACCAGCAATCGATCTACAAGCTTCCTCACGTCGTCTACCCAAACAAACTCTTTAGGTAGGGTATTGTAGAGTTTGACACCGCTGCCAGTTTTAATTTGGTTCCATATTGGCTTGATGAGATTCCTGTATTTTTCTCCACTACTTGATTTTACGCGATTCTGTGTTGCATCGTTGTTTTGGTACAGGGCATCCGTTATGATTAAAATTTCTGTGTAACTTTGGTAATCCTCGTCTGTATAATCTTTAGGTTGCTTTTTGGTGATAAGTTCCCACAGGCCCACAGTGCCAGGATACCTAGTCCAGCTGTTCTTCTCGCCCAAATTAATTTTCACGTCGTCACCTTCGAACGTAACTTTTGACTTTCCAATTTTCCAAACCACACCCTCGTTAGGTTCCACAGAGGGGTACAATCCAAACACCTCGTCCTTTTCAAATTTCCCGGTGCTCAGGTAATCTCTCGCCAACGGACCTAATTCAACTACCTTGTCCGAAGAGGTACTGCCTAGAACCTGACGTCTCAGAGGTGCAGCTCCAAGTTCGAACGGGGTAGTGTGAATACTGGATATGGGTGTAGGCACAGCATAATTTCGAGCAGCAAGTGGCACGAGCTCGTTGATTAAATCTTTATTTTGCTCGGTAACATCTTTGATGTCTTTACCTAGTCCACTTATAGCATCAATAATAGGTTGGTCCTGTCGCTTTTTCTCTTCGTAAATTCCGCGATTCTCTGATTTCCAACCCCTGAAGCGTTTGGCCAGGTAGTCGCGCAGCTTCAAGTTGTCGTCTGCGAGTTTGCGTTTCATTATTTGTTATTTATAATACGTCAAGACGTTTCTTGTAACGTCGCAACGTTTAGAAAGTTGTTTATTTTGTTTCTGTATTTTCCGTCATTGGGTTTCCTCGTCATGTCTATCGTGGCGAATCCGAAATCATCTTGATTCCAGCATGATGAGCAAAATTTGGAAAACTGATTGTAGTTCATGTCCCCGCCTACATAATCATCGTAAGCATGTTTTAAATTGGTGTGGTCTTTACGAAACAAGCAAATTAAATTAGCGTTGTCTCGGAGAAGCTGCTTGGGAATTTTAGAAAAAGTCTGAGCAAGATAGAAGCAGTCCATGCCTCTGTGCCGCCCCTGTGTAAAAAAATTGCGAATTTCGTTATGGTTCTCCAGGATGACATCGTCGAAGACCACCACCGAATTTTCATGGCAGCAGTCTAGTGGCATTACTTCGGAGGCGAAAGTAGCTATGCTCAGCCCTTCGTACAGTTTTGTCAGCTGTTGATATTTTGCTTGCTCCAAACTTTTGGAAAAAACATACAAGTGCCTGTTCTTCCAATCTAACCAGTCGGGAGCAAGAAGAAAATTATCAATAAGTAAAGTTGTTTTCCCACACCCTGAAGGTCCGACAATAAGGCAGCGAATGTTGTCCGGCAACAGTTCGCCGTTTTTCCTAGCCTGACGCTCCGGGGGAAAATCTGGCAGTCGCCTCACCACATCCCAAGCACCCGTTACACAATCACCTCGTTTGCGTCGATCCAACTTTTTTCCTCGAGTCCCAACCATTTCACCAACAGTTTGTCACCTTTTCTACGTAATACTTTTTCGATAAGATACGTATTGGGGTATTTTGTTTTGGAGAGTTCCTCCTCGTAGAATCGCCCTTTCAAAATTTCGTCGCGATTATCTTTTATTATATACGTGTGACGGTTACCGGGTAACAATCGAGCAACAGTGAAAAGTTCCGTACTCCAGTTTTTGGTAAAGCCTTTTTCAAACATGCGCTTAAACTTACTAATTCTTACTTGGTCTCCAATTTTGAATTTCGGTTTTTTGTTAGTGGGCCGGTACTTGGGGCAATAAACAGTAGAGATCAGTCGTGCCTCATCAGACTTGCTGACATCGGCAGGCTTCATGCGTATCGTGCTATGCAAACTGTGATTATAGTCGTTTACGAGTTCCGGAAGCACATTGACCCACTTGTGGTTACCTTGAAGCGTGAATCGTTTCCACATGCGTATTTTGAGAGTGCGGTTAAAACGTTCCACTATGCTGGCTTTGATGTGACTGAAAGTCGAGTAATGTTGAATATTTTGCTTCTGAACAAACTGTTGAAATATCGAGTTGTAAAATTCCTTTCCGTTATCCGTTTGAAGAAATCGAGGTCGCCTGCCACTTTCATTGAAAATAGTTTTGAATGCTTCCATTACGCACACACCTGTTTTAGCCTTGAGGGGCAAAGCCCACGCAAATTTTGAAAATGTATCTATAACAGTAAGAAGATACTTGTATCCTTTATTGATTTTATGTAAATTTTTTAGGTTGCCGCTACTCATTTCCACAAGGTCAGCCTGCCAAAGGTCATCCACGCGTTTGGTCACCACCGCCAGTCGTTTGTAGTTTCGTCGTGCAGGTTTATGAAGCTCGTTCACGATACCCTGCCTAGACATGGTGCGAAAATAAGAATATAGCCTGGATGGGATTTCTGGCTGCAGACAATGCTGGGTTTTCTATATACAGCTTGTCACCTATTTCTATGTCGATAATTTGAGTGGCATCTTCGGCATAGGCAGTCTCGCGACTTTCGGGGTGTGTGAAATCGACCAGCTCAACTCCTCTTATTTTAGGCTCATCGCCAATGTTCGTCACGGTCATGATTGGGTAGTGGGTTGCGTGAGGCAAAGACCAGTAGGAAACCTTGACGAACTGAAGTGTGCCAGCGAGGAAAAATTGATGATAGGCTTTTGCAGGAGTCAACATGTAGAGTTTGTAACCTGGATTGAAAGGGGAGGAGAATTCTCTGTTTGGTATGCTGTACAGTTCGATGACAATCGTAGACTTGAGATTGTCGATGCTGGCATTTAGAGTGTTTACGTTGGTTCGAACCTCAGTCTCCACATCCTCCAATCTGCCATTCACCGATTCCAGGTGTTCCTCGATAGCATGAACAACAGTGTCGTAGTTTGGTTTGATCTTTACATCGACAATAAGGCTCTTGAATTTTTCATTTAAGTCATGTAGTTGGGTGCTGAAATTAGCTATAGTCGATTCCTGACTTGCCTCGATACTCCCAATTTGCTCTTTCACGCTGGCAATAATCTGCTGCAGGCTTTCTACAAGCGTCAACTTGGAGCTCTGTATTACAAGGTCGTGGACCTGCGTTCTAATTTCCGCAAACAATTCATGCAACTCGGTGATGTTCTGGTTGGTAGGTAAAGTCGCGACAGACCCCCGTATCGATTCAATTTCGGATTGGATGTTTTTGATGTCGTCGGATTTGAGTATTCGGTTGAGAGTTCTCTTCACGCTTTTCAGTTCCTGAGAGGTAGGCAGGGTGGCCACCGTGTTTTGGAGCGATTCCAAAGCTTTTTTCATCGCGTCCAACTCGGAGGCATCGGCAGCAGCACGTATGCCTTCTTGCAGTTGCATTATGTCATCCTGGGTGGGGGTAGATTGCTGCAGGGTTTCCAACTTAGTCTGTATGTCGTCGATCAAGTGATGGAAATGAGACAACTCGGATTCTGCATTCAGATTTTCCAGTTTGGCGATTTGCTGTTGGACGTTGGCCAGTGTATCCCTGATGCCCGGCAGTTTGGTTTCCAGCTCATCGTGAACGTTCGCCAGATCATTTCTAATGACAGCAAGAGCATCCTCAATATGGGTTATGGTGCCTTGCAGCTTCCCGAAATCCTCGTAGGTCTCAAGTTGGAGTTTGATGTTGGCCACGCTACGGGCAATGGCGTTCAGTTCGCTGGACGACGGTAGATTGTTGATAAAATCCTCCAGCGTTTGGAGTTTAGTTTTTACTTCGTTGATGGCCGCATGCAAAGCATCTGTTTGAAGCTCAGCCTTGATGCTTTCCAACGTAGGGATTTCGAAAGATTGAAACTGTTCGCGCAATTTAGCAATACTAGCGTTCACGCGATCGTAGTCGTCTTGTGTTTTAATGCTTTGGATGATAGTTTGCAGTTCGGTCTGGATGTTGCTTGTTTGATCCTGCAAGCGTTGTTTCAGCTGTTCAACGTCTGAGGTTTGCGTTTGTTGCAGCTTCAGAAGTTTGTTCTGCAGATTGCCCACACTCAGTGCCAGCTTGTCGAGATTGTCTATCGACGCGAGGTCGGTGTATTTTTGCAGCAGCGATTTTAGCTCTGCATCAATCTTGAGTACAGGGTCCAAGCACTGAGACTGCAAGCTGGCTATCTCGGACTGGAGGCTGGAGTTGAGCGTGGACTGGAGGGCCTGCAGATCGCTTCGCAGCTTCTTGACCCTGACGTCGAGCATGAGAAGCTCGTCGCCATGGTCGTCGCGTTTCGTATGGCCAAAAATATCGTTAGGCATTGTTATTTATTATAGGATAGCTAATTTTCATTTCTATGAAAAGAGGAATGAGTTTGTCGTAGTCGTCCAAGAGCTCTATGTACAGGCGATCGCCAGCAGATACATCGTACGTGGTGGTACTGTTCATCCTATCGTGTTTGATGCGATAGATGTTCTTGCCGGAGGAAATTTTGGCCTCTCCTTTATTCTCGGGATTCATGTCAAACTGCAGTTTGCCGGAGATGGGGAATTGGTAATAATTCAAGTTGTTGTTGAATATGTAGAAAGTCTTGCCCACATCCTCGTCGTACTGGGTCAGGATGCTATTCAAGTGTATAATCAACAAACCGTTGAGTTTAGATAATAGGGAGGGTAACAGGTCCCAGCTTGCAGGTGGCGATGGTGCGCTTTGGGCGGATGCCTCCATAGCCTGCTTCCTGAAGCCAAACAGGTTCATAGGCATTGTTATTTTATTTTATATTTAGCAATTTGTTTCGAGCCTCAAATAATGATTCGAGCGTCAAATGATGATTCGAGCCTCAAATAATAATTTGAGCCTTGTCAGTGTTGCCACTATTTGTAGGTTAGCTTAGCCAGTGAAAGATCATATAGTGGAATTTTCTTCGGATGAGTTGGCAAAACCCCCTCAAAGAACATCCAATAGAGTTGCCAGACATAAACAGAGGGCCATAGACCCCCCTCATAAAAGGCTACAGTGGGCCCACAGTGTTGCCAACTCTGTGCCTTCAACAGTGTTGCCAGACTGGGTACATGGGCCCCTCAGACCCTTTGAAAATTTACAGTGAACCCAGTAGGTTGACAACACTGTCACACGGCAGTGCCAGACATAAACAGGGGGCCATAGACCCCCCTCATAAATGGCTACAGTAACACAGTGTTGCCAACACTAGGCCCTCAACAGTGTTGCCAGACAGAGTACATGGACCCCTCAGGCCCTTTGAAAGTTTACAGTGAACCCAACACTGTCACACAGCAGTGCCAGACATAAACAGAGCAATGGACCCCCCTCATAAAAGGCTACAGTAACCCAGTGTTGCCAACTCTGTGCCCCCAGTGTTGCCAGACAGGGTACATGGGCCCCTCAAGGCCACAGTGGGCCCACAGTATTGCCAGACATAAACAGGGGGCCATAAACCCCCTCATAAAAGGCTACAGTAAGGGCCCACAGTGTTGCCAGATGTAAACAGGGGGCCATAAACCCCCTCATAAAAGGCTACAGTAAGGGCCCACGACGAGCCTCAAATGATGATTCGAGCCTCAAATGAGGGCTTTGAACCGGGGCACTGGTCCTACTAATGAGGTTTAAAGAGAAAACGCGGCAACAGAAGCGATGAACAAAAGAGTAGCAGAAGAGAGAAAGAGCGATAGCGATACAGAGAAGGCAGAAAGCTGAAAACATACTTTATCAATACATAATATCACAGGCATTCAAACATATGAGCACTTATTACAAATAACTCATTACTTTCATGAATATGATGTGCCGCAGCTGGTCAGTTGGCAGGGCCGTCTGATCACTACACAGAACACCTGTGCTTTATTCGTGAAGTCCCTGTACAAGGTTACTCTGGGGCCAACCCAGCCTCGAATCAATGTACACCGAAGCTACCTAAGCGTGATGTTGATCGCATCACTCCAGTATTACCGAGATGGAAAATGTGCGCATCTCTACGTGAACACCCATTATCCTTCTACATGCCACACTGCATACGAAGTCTCATCTCTGTCTATCTTGGACAAGAGCAATCTATCCTCCTCCTGATCATCCTACAGATCTCTTACCATTAGGTTTTCACAATTTTTTTGTATCGTCAGTACTTGCACATGCTGCCTCTATCTGTTAACAACATTCTGGACTCCTAGTGTTGCTAAACTAGTTTATTTGCCACTGAAATGTTGTTTTGTCAGTTCTCCTATAAATATTGCCATTTTGTAACCCATGCAGTGCTGAACATAATGGTGGCAAACAATGAATTATCACGGGAGAATAAAATTATTAATTCACCAGTCTGCATGGGTTTGGATGACTCGCAGACGACTGTTGTCTCTGAGTAATTTCAGCATGCTGATTCAAAAAATGAAATCCATTTTCAATACGTAAATTCCATTTTCGAAATCCCTCATAACAATTTCCTTCACAAAATGTAAAAAATGCAATCTTATTTGGAACTACCTAGAGTTTCCTTACATAAATTTCTTTTGTTGCGTTAGGTAATAGATGTAATGTAATGGCGAACGTGAGAATTTTCATTGTGCAAAATCCTTACGTGATGGGGAGAAAATGCATGTCATTTTTCGTGATCAGCATTCAAAATACTTACAGAATCACCTGTTGATATGAAATGATCCGAAGTTTTTCCCCATAATTCAGGGCCGTGTTACTACATGATGATGATTACTAGCGGAAGTTGATGACCTAAAAAATATAGGTATATGACCTATAGAATGTCCTAAGAAATGGGAAAAAATGGCCATTAAATTTATTAGTTTCAGGTAAAAAATTGAAATGAATAGGAAATTAAACAAAATGCAATCTTGCTTTTAAAAAAAGGCACCATATGATACCACATTCACATTTCAGTTAAACTATGCAATGAGGATTTCCAATGGAAACAACCCTAATAATTTTAAAACCATTTAACGAAAAAGTCGTATACACTGAATTAATTGGTGTAAAATGCATTAATTTCCCGCATCTTTGCCTGGTTATGTACTGTGGTGTGTTTCTGTGGCACTGTAAAGAAATTATCCACGTAAGACAATTTTTGTATAGAAATTTAACAAATTGTATAAAAAAATAGGTAAAAAAAGGTAAAGGTAAAGTGCTCCCCTGTGCATAGCACCACGCCATGAAGGCGTATAGGGGGTGTGGTGGTAACGCCCCACACTTTCTTGATCCCGGTCGTGAGTGGGGGTGATGTGATCAGCATCACGCCCCTGACCGCCTTTACCCCCCAGGGTTTCCCCCAGGTACCCATGTTATTCGACGCTGGGTAGGCGCCGGGGCCGCTTCCATCGTTAGAAAAGTTCCCGGATTTGAACCGGCCGGGGATCGAACCCGGGACCTTGAGCATGGTAGTCAGACGCGTTACCGACTGAGCCACCGCGGCTCAGTTATAGGAAAAATAAAATCAGGGGCGCATCCGGGAAACTGTTCATAGACACGCAACCCTCCCCCCCCCCCAGAAAAAGTACGTCGGAAAGGTAATAACATCAGAAATTGTTTGAATTGTTGTTTTAAGTCCACTTTATGCACAATAAGGCTAATCGGTACTGCACTATAGTTTAAAGTGGGATCCGAACCACCATGTGCCTCCACCGGGTATCGAACCCGGGACCCTTTGATTATAAGGCGACGACGCTACCACCGCGCCATCGGGGAGGCCCTTTCAAATATCTGAGTTTGCCCCAGACGGGCACCTGGTGTTTTCCCCCGACACAACAAAAACTGTCACCAGTTCAGTTTTCTTTTCCACGTAAATTGCAAAAGACTCACGAATATTACCAAAATGAAAGAAGTGACAAAATATGACGAAACGATACGCCGAATATTGCGAAAAATGACGGGAAAATGCCAAAAATCGGGGAAAATTACATAAAACCTGAAAATTGGCAAAAATAAAAAAAGAATGCACTTTAAAATAACCTTTTTTAGGTTCTAGACGAAGTGCAATATTGTGTATATTTAATGGGCATCGTGTCCGAGATGTCAGAAAAAAGATGACTTCCGCTCCCAAATGATTACTCTAAAACAAAATTATGTTAGTTTCAGTTTAACACGTACAGATGGCAGGCAAGAAAAAATTTATAATAGGTCTATATTATATGCTTACAAGAACTAAGATAGTATGAATGTAAGCCATACTTTTGGGAAAAATTGCAATACAACACAAAAGAACATCACTTTTCACTATACTTAGACCTTTTGTCATGTTCCAAAGAATTAGAAAGTAATACCAGAAAACTTTTTACTGTGATTTTTTTTATTAAAGAATTAAAGTACCTATATCTGAAAGTTAGAACCAATACTATGTAAGCGAGGTACATGTAAAGCAGATTTACTTGTACCTTTTAGACAGAAAACCAACTTAATAACACTAGCTATTGCACACTTATTAATTTTTGTCATATTGTTTATTCTATGTCTGATTTCTACCTGATTAGCACTGTACGCTAACCACTCAGCCACGGAAACTAAATTGAATATCGTAGCGACACACAGTGGTCTTTTAACACACTTTGTTAAAGTTCCAGGAAAAATTCTAATGGGTTCCGCAACAGGATCGGTACCTTTTTTTCGCACAATTTAAATTCGATCCAAGTTGTGTTTTGTTTCATTGAAGAAAGGTACCTGGACCGTAATTAAATTCATCCTGAAAAAGGGCTCCTGGACCGAATTGAAATACTTTAAACATAAAGAGGTTATTTTCGGTCCAGAACCCATTTACCCTTGCTCTTTTCTCTTCTGGACCGGAATTGAATTTATATTAAATTCCTGGATCTTAAACAACTCTGCTTTTAACACCTATGTCTTTTTTTTTCAGCGCAAGGTATCTTAAATATAGTCCAACTTCATTGTTAGTTTAATAAACTATGAGTTAGTTATTGATAAATATAGTGGTTTGGAAACACTGTAGCTTACTTGACCTAATCGCTATATCTTCTTCTTTCCAGGATCTGAAGGAGCAGCTACCGCAGGTAATAGTGCTAGCAGCGATCACAATAGTCGTGACGACCTCCCTAGTCATAGGCCAATGTCCAGGTCTCCACACGGACGCTTTAGCACTAGGAGTGTCTTTGCTAGTATGTTGCACGGTCGGTGTGGGAATATTCCTTTTGGCCCATCTGAACGGGGTCAGCAGGCCTCCTGGGGACGTCCTTCCCATATTCGCCCTTGTGGTGGCTGTTCACACCATGATGCCGGTCACCAGGATCGTCTCCATTGTCGTTGGTTCGATGCTCACCGTTGCCCACGTGGTTCTGGCTTGGGTGTTCCGGGACAGTTCGCTTCCAGGATATGTGTACCAGGTAAGTGGCTCCAGGAAATTATATGGTTAGAAATCGCAGTGTATACTAGCCTTACTTAGTGTGCTAATTCGCTTCTTTATAGCAGGTATCCACAATTAAAGTTCCTCTACTCAGAGACCTCTACAGCCCGTTTCGGAGCAACTGATTTTGCTGAAACTTTGTGTAGATGCCATACAGACCATGGGAAAGCGAATGCTGACGGAAAACAATTAGTTCAAAATTTTACCACCACGCGGAAATGTGGCGCTTAGAATTAAAGTTCCCCTATTCCGAGCTCTCTGTAGCCCGTTCGGAGCAACTAATTGTGCTGAAACTTTGTGTAGATGCCATAGAGACCATGGGAAAGCGAATGCCGACGGAAAACAATCAGTTCTAAATTTCACCACCAGGTGGAAATGTGGCGCTTAGAACTAAATGTCCCCTATTTTGAGCCCTCTGGAGCTCGTTCGAAGCAACATTGTGCTGAAACTTTGTGTAGATGCTATAGAGACCATGGGGAAGCGAATGCCGACGGAAAACAATTAGTTCTAAATTTCACCACCAGGTGGAAATGTGGCGCTTAGAACTAAATATCCCCTATTGTGAGCCCTCTGGAGCTGGTTCGAAGCAACATTGTGCTGAAACTTTGTGTAGATGCTATAGAGACCATAGGGAAGGGAATGCCGACGGAAAACAATTAGTTCAGAATTTCACCACCAGGCGAAATGTGACGCTTAGAACTAAATAACTAAATGTCCCCTATTGTGAGCCCTCTGGAGCAAGTTCGAAGCAACATTGTGCTGAAACTTTGTGTAGATGCTATAGAGACCACAGGGAAGGGAAAGCCGACGGAAAACAATTAGTTCAGAATTTCACCACCAGGCGAAATGTGACGCTTAGAATTAAAGTTCCCCTACTCAGAGCTTCCTGTAGCCCGTTCGGAGCAACTGATTGTGCTGAAACTTGGTGTAGATGCTGTAGAGACCATGAGAAAGCGAATGCCGACGGAAATCAATTAGTTCTAAATTTCACCACCAGGCGGAAATGTGGCGCTTAGAACTAAATGTCCCCTTCTCTGAGCCCTCTGGAGCTCGTTCGAAGCAACATTGTGCTGAAACTTTATGTAGATGCCATAGAGACCATGAGGAAGCGAATGCCGACGGAAATCAATTAGTTCTAAATTTCACCACCAGGCGGAAATGTGGCGCTTAGAATTAGTCCCCCTACTCGGAGCCCTCTGTAGCCCGTTCGGAGCAACTGATTGTGCTGAAACTTGGTATGGAGGCTTTAAAGACATTGGGGAAGCGAATACTGACGAAAAAAAAGTTGAAATCTTCACCACCAGGTTGAAATGTGGAGTTCTATTCTATAACATAGGCGTGCGCAAACTAATTTATTTAAGGGTACCTTAAAGAATGGAGGTAAAATGCCTTCCTACACAATGTTAGCCTCATTGTCGTAACGTCGAGTTCCTTTTTTACAAAACCATTATGTACATTAATATAACATGTGACCATTATAATATGAGAAATCATCATCACTGGATTTTACTGTCATTGTGATGTTTATATTATTTAAATAATGAAAGTAAAGAACTGAAAATCAATATTACTATAGTATTATTAACTCTAACAAATGTAATTCAGTTGAAGAATATATGTCTACAGGATAATTTTACATGTTGTGACTTGATAGTTAATGCCATGGGTTAAATTTCATTTTAAACTGGAGAGTTCTAACTTTCAGATGCAATCAAAATAAGAAATTGCAACTCCATTAAAGTAGTTAATACAGTAAAAAGTATGTATTTAACATAATTCTAGACTCGTAGTGTTTCTAAACAAACTTATTTGCCACTGAAATGTTCCTTTGTCAATTCTCCCACCAAAATTGCCATTTCGAAACCCATGAAGTGCTGCACATTTTGGTGACGAACAACGAATTGGCATGGCAAGATCAAACTATTAATAAGAATTAACTATTAATAATAAACTATTAACAACTATCATGTAGCAATTATGATTTCTACATGATGATTGCTCTAAAGAAAAAAAATTGTTTAGTTTCAATTTGTCACATAGAGATGGCAGGCAATAAATTTTTATAATAGTCCAATATTACAAATTTACAAGAAGAAAGAGATTTCAGAGAATAAACCATTCTTTCGATAAAAATTACAAAACAATACAAAGAAATATCACTTTCTAATATGCTTTGGTCTTTTATCAACTTACGAAGAATTATAAAGAAGTTCTGAAAACTCATCATGATTTTTGTATTCACGTATTAAATTACCTATAATTGAAAAAATATATACCACAATCAGAAGTAAAGTACTAACTTGAAAACAGTTTCTGTTGCACATTTATTTACGTATTATTGCATATTGTTTACGCTACATATACGAGGGACGTTCATTAAAGATTTCCCCTGACCCAGTTCTAGTTAATGTAGAATACTGAAATTTTATATGTGTAATGATACATATGTGCATAGGTCATGAGGTAATTTGCAATTCTGAACTCCTCTTAGTTTTTGTCTTACAGAGGCTAAATTTAGGCAAGGTGTAATGATGGATCCAGTGGAATACCAAGCAGTCATCATCAAGTTTCTTTACTTGAGAGGCCGCACACCAAATGAAACTTTCGATGAGATGAAAGTGACCTATTGAGAGGATGCCCCATCGTATGACGTAGTGAAGTACTGGCATCGTCAGTTCAAGTGTGGTCGGACTTCGGTAGAAACTGCCCCCATTCTCGGGTGACCCCAGTCAGCCACTGACGAAGACACCATTGGGCAAGTGAAAGCCGCCATCTTGAAGGATCGCCGCATAACCGTTCGCCAACTAGCTGAAGATGTCAAGATCAGTGTGGGGTCTGTCGAAAAAAATCATCCATGACCATTTGCACATGCGGAAGGTGTCTGCCCGATGGGTTCCTCAGCTACTCACACCTTTCCAAATGCAGGAACGAGTCATGTGCTCCCAGGCTAATTTGACCACGTACCAGGAAATCCAGGAGGATTTTTTTGACAGACTAATCACCCAGGGTTAAACGTGGGTCCATCAATATGACCCAGTCAAAGCAATGGAAGCATCCTGACTCACCACCACCAAAGAAGGCCCGTGTCCAACCCTCAGCGGGCAAAGTGATGCTCACGGTTTTTTGGGACCAGCATGGAGTAGTTATGATGGATTTCCTGGCGAAGGGTACCACAATTACCAGGACGTACTACGCTTCACTGCTGCAGAAATTGCGGAAGGCCATCAAAACCAAGACGCGTGGCATGCTGACCAAAGGCGTCGGCATCCTGCAAGACAACGCTCCAGTTCACAACTCGCATGTTGCCCAGACAGAAGCGCGGTCCTGCGGATATGAAATCCTTCCTCATCCCCCGTACTCTCCAGACCTCGCACCATCAGACTTCCACCCTTGCCAACCATGAAGTCATTTCTGAAGGTGACGCACTTCCACAACCATGAAACGTTGATTTCTGAGGTCAAGCCATGGCTTCTGGAGCAACCTGCAGACTTCTACAAACAAGGTCTCCACGGGTACATAGAGCGATGGGAAAAGTGTGTGGCCATTGGTGGTTCTTATGTAGAGAAGGACTAATGTCTGTACCAATTTTCGTTCATCTCCGTCCATGGGAACTTGTTCAGGGGAAATCTTTAATGAACGTCCCTCGTAATTTCTAGTGGCAGTGAGGACGAATAAACAAGTATAGTACACAAACACAGAAACTATGAATTCATAGCTAGACACGCTAGCTTTATCAATAATCCCTCAGATAGGAATTTTCACTTCGAGCACCGCTCACGTAAAGCAAGATCAAGTTATTAATGAAGTACTCCAAAACGGAAGCAAAATTATGTTAGTTTCAGTTTTCACGTACAGATGGCAGGCAAGATTAACTTTTATAATAGGCAAATGTAACGTAGCAAGATGAGAGTGATATCAGAATAGATATTAATCTTTCTGGAAAGAATTACAAGACGATGCAAGTATAACAACTTTCTAATGTACTGTAACATCTTGCCACATCATAAAAATTTCAAAACATATCCCGAAGATTTTCAAGCGTAATTGTGTTATTGTTATGTCCTAATATGAATGACATAAACAGAAATAATTATCTCAAGATTGGAACTTCATAATTAATATATTAAAACTTGTAACAAGGTGGATTACATGATTAAAACTTAAACATCCATAAGACACATCAACAAGATGTATAATCGTTGCTATGCACAGACTATATACATTGGCCATAACTGCTAGTTCACCATATACAATAATATATTTTATAATATATATCAATCTTCTCCCCTTCCAGAGAAAAATTTATGAGGGGTAAAACACTCTTGTCCTTTTTACTCTCTGAGATTTCCTTCTTCCCATCGAACTACGTCCTAGACCAAAACTATTCCCTTGCTTCGAAGATGAACTGGTTCCTGGATCAATATTAATTCCTCCCTTCGAAGATGAACTGGTTCCTGGACCAAGTCTGCTCGCTTCCTTCGAATATGAGCTACTCTCTTGCTTCGGAGA
This sequence comes from Lepisma saccharinum, assembly GCF_977018435.1. Lineage (NCBI taxonomy): Eukaryota > Metazoa > Arthropoda > Insecta > Zygentoma > Lepismatidae > Lepisma > Lepisma saccharinum. The sequence continues at coordinate 18,170,180 of NC_139250.1, read as the reverse complement.
CGATCTTTGAACATTGTGTTCTTCACTGTCGCTTAGTTCCTGTCGATGCATTTCATTTTTAATTGGAGGATATAAATATGCATGATACGCACTATCGTCATATTCCTTGTGTATTTCTGACTGATTTGAATCTCCTCCTGTTTCATGAAGAATCTTTAAAAATGAATAGTGTACATTTCTGTATCTGCCACTTTCTACATCTCTTACTTTATAAACAGCAAAACTGCATCTTTCAATAATTTCTCCTTTCCGATATATCTTTCTTTCAGGGCAGTAATAATATACTTTACTTCCAATTGAAAATTTCTCACATTCATAATGAACATTTTTAGTGTCATCTTTAATGATTATATTACTTGCAGTGTTGTAACAAAACATTAATGAACTTGGAGATGTTCCAGTTGATGGCAATGGAGTGTTGTTATGCCAGTGTATTACTGTACGCAGTAGTGATTCTACTTCAGTATTTAATTTTCTAACATCCCCTTTTGGAAAATCTCCTATGAGGGTTAGATACCTTTTCACGGTATTGACTGTTCTCTCAGCCAACCCGTTTCCCGAAGGTTTATATGGGCAGGAATGCTTTAGTTCAATGCCCAACCTTTGGCAGAACATCTTAAATTGTTCACTTGCAAAGGGTTGTCCATTATCTGAGACTAACTCTTTTGGAGAACCAAGTATGTAAAATTGGCTTTTTAAATGTCTAATTGCTTCCTGAGCCGTTAAATTAGAACATTGCCAAACATTCAAAAATTTCGTGTGAGCATCAACACACAACAGGAATAAATAACCATTGAAATAGAAATGATCGACATGTACACGTTCCCTGGGTTGTGATGTTGGTGTCCATGATGTAAATTGTCGTTTTGCTGGAGCTCTTGCATTCGTCTGACAAGCATCACATTTTGCAACAAAACTTTCAATGTCAGAAGTCATTTTAGGCCACCAAACTAACTCTCTGCAAATCTGTTTTAATCTCACTACGCCACTGTGCAGACCATGAATTTGAGTGAGAAACTTGCATCGCAGTGTCTCTGGCAATACAATTCTATTTCCCCACATCAACAATCCATCTTCTGTTGACAGTTCCAGACGTTTCTTCCATAAAGCTACTGCTTCCTCATTGATTTGTGGATCAATTCCTCTTGGCCAGCCATTCTTAACGTAAATTGTTATTTTAGACAACAAATTATCGCTTTTTGTATGCTCCTTGATCTCAGATATGCGTAATGGTTGTAACTTTTGTTCTAGATCTGCATACGCTGTCAAAACCAAATCTGATTGCAATTCTTCAGGTAGTGGTAATCTTGACAAAGCGTCTGCTATTGGAACCTTCTTAGAATACACTATTTCGTAATTCAGAGATGCCATGAATATTTTCCACCTCTGCCAACGTGCATTGTGTTGCATTGGCACTGGTGTATTCGAATCAAGCAATGATTTCGCAGTCGTTGAATCTGTGTATATTGTAAATTTTTGACCTGCCAGATATAAGTAAAAATGTTTCACAGACGAAACAATGGCTAATGCCTCTCTTTCTCCCTGACAGTAATTCTTCTGAGCAGGTGAAAGTGTAGCTGAAAAACACGCCACTGTTCGATGTTCGCCATTTATCTTGTGCCCTAATCGACCTCCAACACCGTAGCAAGAACTATCCGTTTCTAGGATTATTTCTTTTGAAGGATCAAATGGAATTATGGCAGGTGTCTGAACAATCTTATCTTTAACAGCCTTAAATTCCGATCCACATTGATTAGACCACAACCATTTTTCGCCTTTCCTCAGAAGTCGATATAGGTGTGGTATTGTAGATGACAAGTTGTGTAGAAAACGGCTTTGAAATGCAACCATCCCTAAAAAACTTTGTAATTGAACCTTATCCTTTGGCTCTGGACTTTCTAAAATAGCACGCACATGCTTTTCAGTTGGTGTGATTCCATTTACCGTGAAACGTCTTCCTAAGTAAATCACTTCTTGCACTAGGAATTCAGATTTACTTAAATTGACTTTAACATTATAATCTTTAAAGCGTTCCAGAACTTGTTTTGTTCTTAGGAAACATTCTTGTAGACTATCTCCAGAAATGATAACATCATCAATAAATGCTGCAACTCTTTCCAAACCTGTTAAAATTGAATCAATTACCTGTTGGAAAAGCTGAGACGAAACATTTGTACCAAATGGTAAACGTTGCATTCTGTACAAGTGAGAATCATAATTTAAACACAATATGTTTTGTGAGTCTGGATGCAAACTAACTTGTAAAAATGCTGAACGTAAATCAAGCCTGGTGTAGTACGTTCCTATTTTAACTTTTTGTAAAATATCAGGAAAGTCTGGTAGAGGATAGACTAAACCATCTGTTTGAAAATTGACCGTTTTCGAGTAATCTACACAGATACGTATAGAATCAATTGATTTCTTAACTGGCACAATAGGACTAGCCCATTCTGAATGTTCTATAGGAGCTATAATATTCTGCTTACACATATTATCTATTTCTTGTTTTATTTGATCTCGTAATGAATATGCTATTCTGTACGCTTTCCTGAACACAGGCCTAGCATTCTTCTGTAAAGGTATTGATACCTTGAAATCTTTAATTGGTGTACTAATATCCTCATTAAACAATTCTGCAAAAGATGTCAGTAATTGTGAACGACAGTCTTCAATGCTCATTTGTTTTATATTACTTGAATTATGTACGTCGGCTTTACGTTTGTTCATAATCATGGCTTTGCTATTTTGCCCTTGCACATTTGATGTTCGTGAACATTCACCTATATCATCAATCCTTTGCTGATGTACCTTTGGAGTATCCATTATGCTTGAACGCTGATTTTTCGAACAAGCATCTGGTAGCGAATCTTTTGATTCTAGACCTAAGCATGCATGTGTAGAATCTTCCTTTTGAACATAATCAGTTTCAGGAAACTCATTTAGAAGTTTGCTGCGCCAATCACCAAATAATATGTTCATTCCAACTCTACCAATTAATATATTTGTATTGATATTATCGCCAACAACAAAAGGCATCATGTACATTTTTCCATGATAGTAAAGTTTTAAGCTTAATTGGCCTGACAAACACAATCTTTCACCTGATATCGAAGTATATGAATTTAATAACGGACTCAGTGTGAAGTTACCCATAATATTAGTTAACAAATCTTTGGAAATGAAATTAGCAAAACTACCAGAATCGACAATAGCTTCTAACGATTGGTCTTGTATTATAATATTAATGTACAAAGGTAAACGTTCATTTCGCAATGAAATTTGATCAGCTGCGTGTTGCAAATTAGAAATAGATTCGTTTGCTTTTTTATTGTACATTTGTTGCGTGTTTGTAGTTAAAAAGGTATATGCACTATCTTCTTGCACAGAGAATAAGCTATGTTGAGAATTGCATTCTCCATAAACATTACCTTTGGTATCCAAATTACTGTTCCTCATTTCACAATTTCCTTTATACATACTAGATAAATTGACTGCAGGTTCCTTCCATTGTTTATTTCTTTCGAAACATGCAGCCAAAAAATGTCCTTTCTTCTTACAGAAACTGCAAATAGCATTGAATGCAGGACAGTTCTCTTTGAATGTACAACCTAACCTTGCACAGCGCTTACATTTTATATCATTTGCCTGATTTTGCCGTGATACAAATTTTTGGCTAAATGCAGTATGGGGTTTAGTTTGTGGCATGTCTTTGTATGCATTATTTGTTCCGAATCTTGATTCTCTTGTAGCTTGTTGATTCTTTGAAAAATGAGCTTTAGCAAACGAATTGTTTGTACCGAATCTACGTGAGCCTTGTATTTGCTTATTTTCACCTACCAAAAATGCATTTTGATTGACTTTATTTTTATTTGTGCGTATTATCTCATGTTGGAGTACTACATCACAAACCTTCTCGAATGTGTTGGGCATGTCTGACAGTAATCTATCTTTTAGTATACTATCGGGTAGTCCAAACACAAGTTTTTCTCTAAGACGAGTGTCTAACTCATCTGTTGTAAACTCACAAGTTATTGCAGCAACTTTTAAACGATTTATGTACGATGTAGCTGTCTCACCTTGCTCTTGCTTTATTTGCATAAAAGCGAATCGTTGAATCCATTTATTAACCTGTGGTGCATATATTTTTCGCAATGTATCAAAGAGTTCCTCCAAGGTGCAATCTTGTGGATCCTTTGGACTTAATCTATGTTCCAGCTCTTGATATGGTAAACTACCGATTACAGAAATAAGAGTGAACACTCGTTTCCTTTCTTGTATATCGTTAGCCTCAATAAAAGCCTTGAATCTTTTAATATACGAATTTATATCCTGGCTTGGGTTATAAGCCTCAAATGCAGGTATAAAACTTATGTGTTTTTCCATACTGGCTCACTTGGACTTAATTACTATAATTCTACTTACAGTAGTAATTATTTATCTTCTTTAATCCTCGTCGCCATTTTGTTATGTCCTAATATGAATGACATAAACAGAAATAATTATCTCAAGATTGGAACTTCATAATTAATATATTAAAACTTGTAACAAGGTGGATTACATGATTAAAACTTAAACATCCATAAGACACATCAACAAGATGTATAATCGTTGCTATGCACAGACTATATACATTGGCCATAACTGCTAGTTCACCATATACAATAATATATTTTATAATATATATCAGTTATTCAGGAATTAAATCGCCTGTAATTTTTTTTAAAAATAGAACAATGTCCGTGGTATTTTTGCTAGGTACATATAAAGTAAGCATTTGTTTGTACCTTTCATACAAAAAAAATAAATAACAGTTAGTCTTGCACATTGTTTATTAATGCATAAAGCTGCGCTTTGGGAGGATGAATGAGCGAGCAGAAGTACAGTGTGTTCATTTTGTCTCTGGGCCGAGCCAGTGCGTGACATGCTGCAGATGCCGACATTTTCGTTCCCTAACGTCTCTCTTATTTACGGACATATCTTTAGCATGTAGACAATTATATTTCCATTGCATAACAAGTACTAACCTTCCTTATAAGTAGACCTCGGATTTTTAGGTTTTAAAAAGTGTGCTTTTAGGTTCCTAAAATAGGTTCTGAAAAACCCTAAAATAGGTTCTGAAAAATCCTGAAATAGGTTCTGAAAAACCCTAAAATAGGTTCTGAAAACCCTAAAATAGGTTATGAAAAATCCTAAAATAGGTTCTGAGAAACCCTAAAATAAGTTCTGAAAAATCCTGAAATAGGTTCTGAAAACCCTAAAATAGGTTCTGAAAAACCCTAAAATAGGTTCTGAAAAATCCTACGATAGGTTCTGAAAAATCCTAAAATAGGTTCTGAAAAATCCTAAAATAGGTTCTGAAAAATCCTAAAATAGGTTCTGAAAAACCCTAAAATAGGTTCTGAAAAACCCTAAAATAAGTTCTGAAAAACCCTAAAATAAGTTCTGAAAAATCCTGAAATAAGTTCTGAAAAATCCTGAAATGGGTTCTGAAAAACCCTAAAATAGGTTCTGAAAAATCCTAAAATAGGTTCTGAAAAACCCTAAAATAGGTTCTGAAAAATCCTAAAATAGGTTCTGAAAAATCCTAAAATAGGTTCTAAAAATCTTCAAGTAGGTTCAAAAGAACTTAAAATAGTTCAAAATTCCTGAAAAATGCTGAATAGGTATAGTCACTGACAATAAAAATTGGACACCTATATCCTGAAATACGCACTATCTTGCATAACGTTATGTGTGTTGCCCTAGGACGATGGCAGAACTTACTATTGGAAATTTGCTATTAAAATCCACTCTTCGCTGTATAGTTAGGCAAAATGTTATCCACAGTCAAACCCCGCAATTTTGTTTGTCTGTGAGGATTACCTTAGATGCTGAAAATAATCTTTCAAGATAAACATAGTCAGTGGTGCAAGCTTCAGTGCTGAAATGTTAGTTTGCAATGCGTGAATGCCACAAAGCACCGGAGTGACGCGAAAGTGAGCAAGACCACACACATCAGACCACTTTGGATTGTACAGGTAGCAGTGGCACCAGACATTTTGCTTTGTTTAGAGCTTTGAAAAATCACCATGGACTTGGAGGAAGGGAAATCGACAGAGAGTAAGTGTCAAAGACATTCGTCATTGAATTTTGTCATGAGCAAACTAAGCAAATGTCTCTGTGTGACATAAAAATCCTGTAAAACCTTTAAAAATATATACTCCCTCTGTCCCATAATTATTGTCCGGTATGCCAAAATGGTAGTACAGGAATTACAGACGAAGAGGCAGATGGAAAGCACACGGATGAGGAGAGGCACAGTAGATCAGTCTTGAAGATTGTGAAGAGGAACAACGTGACCTTATCGCAACGAGCAAGAAATACCGCCCAGACGATTACCAAAAGGAAGCGTTGGGTTGCAACACACCGGTGTGGCACTGTATGGCAACCGGTCTAGCAAGGCATGCTGCAAATCGTTAGTAGAGCACTTCTTGAGTGAGTACATCTGAGAAGAACAGCCATGAACACACAACCCATGATAGGAAGCGACAGGGGTAGCAAGAACCTCACGGACAGTAAACGACAGGCAGTGTACGAGCTTCTCTTTGAAAACATTGAAGAAAGGTGCCATGACGACTACAGCACCTACCGCTGCGAAAGCGGCAGAGTATTCGTTCAACGGAAGTGGCGCTAAATGTTGCTAAGAGTACCCTACACAGGCGTGAGAAGGCAGGAGAGATCAGAGTGCATACGAATGCGCTGAACCCATTATTGACTGATAGCAACAAGACGGAACGTCTAAAATTTGCCTTGTCAATGCTGGATCCTACCACAGTCGCTTGTCCTGAAAGCGGAAATCCGAAGTCCAACATGATAATGGAGACAGTTCATGTGGATGAAAAATCGTTCTACCTGATGAAGGACGGTCAGAAATTGTACTTGCTGCTCAACGAACCAGACCCGCAGTGAATATGTAAAATCAAATCTTTTATTCCCAACATCATGTTTCTGGCTGCCGTCGCCCGGCCTCGTTGGGATCCTGGTCGCAAGCAGTGGTTTAATGGTAAGTCAGGCATTTGACCGTTCGTCAGCAAGGAACCTGCCAAGAGGAACAGTAGGAATCGTCCTGCTGGTACAATGGTCACCAAACCATTAACTATTACCAAAGATGTTCACCGGGACATGCTCATCAACAAGTTAATCCCAGCAATAGATGCACAATGGCCTCTTGGGAGAATCCAGGTGTCCGTTCAGTAGGACAATGCGCGTCCGCATATTGTTCCCAATGATCGCGCCTGGATGGATGCTGCAGCGGCCAGTGTGGAATTACTTTGGATCTCCTATGTCAACCGCCAAACAGACCGGACATGAATGTTTTAGATCTGGGGTACTTCCGGGCAATTCAGTCTCTCCAGCATCAGGCAGCTCCACAAACTATTGATGAGTTGATCGCCGCCGTTGAAACATCTTTCTCTGATCTGGGACGCGACAAGCTCAACAACATCTTTTTCACTTTGCAGTCCTGTCTTATTAAAATTATGCGCCTCCAAAGGTGGGAACAACTACAGGATTCCTAATATGCCAAAAGCACACTTGAACATTAACATTATTTTATCTCCCATTATACTGTAACCGTTATTCCAAATGGTTATATATGTTATATATATGGTTATATATATAATGTTAATGAGTGAAGGACTAAATATAGGTTCCAGTCTAAGCCCAGCATTGGCTGAATTGGTTATGAATGAATGGGAAAAGAAAGTGATAGAAAAAGGAGGTGACAAAATAATTCTGTTTTGCAGATATGTGGACGATTGTTTTGGCATATGGAAGGGAACGAAGAGGCAGCTTGATATTTTTGCCAAAGAAATACAAGATGAAGAAAGAGGGATATTATTGGAACTTGAAATAGAAGAAGAAGACAAGTTAAGCTTTCTAGATATATTGATGAAAAGGAAGAGAGGACAAGAAATTGAAACCGCTTGGCATCAGAAGAAGTGTGAAGCAGGGGTATTCTGCCACAAAAGAAGTGATGTAAGTGAGGTGACAAAAATAAATTTTATAAAGAATATGGAGAACAGAATCAAGAAAATATGCATGAAAAAATGTGAAAAAGAAGGCAAAATAAATAGCCTATGGAAACAGCTGGAAAAGAATGGCTATGAGAAGCAGGATAGACTGGACATAAACAGAAGAAAGAAGAAAACAGGCAGGGAAGAATTGGAAGAGAAAGAAAAAGAGAGAAGGTTTGGAATAAGGAGTATGGGGAAGACCACAGAAAAGATATGCAAAGTGCTTAAGAAAGCGGGAATTAAAACTTACAGGAAGGGAGGGAGAAGCATCTTAGGAATAGCGAGGAATGCAAACAAGAAAAAGGAAAACAGAGAAGAGGAAGAGGAAGAGGAAGAGGAAGGGATTATCTACGAAGTGAAATGTAAAGAATGTCAGAGTGTGTACATAGGAGAAACGAAAAAGAGACTGAAAGACAGGTTGAAACAACATAGGGATGATGTACGACTTAAGAGAGAAAGAAATGTAGAGAGAAACAGGACATGACATAGAGTGGGATGAGGCTAAGCAGATAGGAAGGGAGAAGAAAATGCTAGTGAGAAAATGATAGGAAGCCAAGGAAATAGAGAAGAAAGGTGAAGAAGACACAATGAACTGGAATGGGGGATTGAAGTTAAACAAAGAATGGAAGAAGATGTTAGAAAGAGTGGAAAGGACAAGAGAGAAAGAGGAGAGGAGAAGGAAGAAAAATGAAGGGAAAAGAGCGTGAGATTAAAAGTCCAACCACATTCTATATGGAAGTAATTGTGTTTAGCCTTTTAGGTGAAAGTAAAGTTGGAAAGTGAAAGTCACCTGCTAGAAAGTTCCAAACAACTTTCTAAATAGTCTGGAGGGAGTAATGTTTTGTGTATATATAATGCCCTGTTTTTGTATCTTGTTACTTTTGTACTTGATACAGAGTCTGAAGAAGACCTTGCTAGAAGGTTGAAACGTTACGTTTAGTTTATGTTTTTAATAAAATAAATTACTGCCTTGGTCAGCATATTTAGTTTTTCATAATCATGGAAACAAGGCTTAATGGTGTTATATTATGGGACAGAGGGAGTAAAACCCTAAAAAAGGCTTTATTAGCCGCATAAACCTAAAATAGGTTCTAACAAACAAAATATTTTTTTTAGGCACTATAGAACTTCATCAGTGTGACGTTTTTTTAACGAAACGCTGACATAACTTATTATTTCTTACATACCTGTAAAGGAAAAAGAGTTGTTCAAAGTTGTTCACGCACTACCTTGGCCCAGACCCAAAATGAACGGACTGTACAAGATACGAACTTACAACCTATGACTTCATAGCCCCATACTTTAACCACCGATCCACAGATTAACCACAACATTTTTTGTGGATTGGCAGCGAGATAAAAAGTGCTCTAAGGGAGATTTCACACCGAAGCGACAAGCTGAAAGGAACACTTGTTTCTCTGCTCAGTTCGCATGATGTCATCGGGTGACGATACTGATGTAATTGCACTAATCAGTTTACCAGAATATAACTAAGAAGAGGCATTGTTGCATGTATATCATGTTATAAAATTTGTGCAAGTTATTTGAACTTGGGAGAGGCATGTTGTCCATGAGAAAACGAAGAAATCATTGTCATGAAATCAGAGGCGTCTCCTGAACGCATGCGGTGCATGCTGCGCATGCGTCAATTGTGGGAAAAAGGACAGCTTGCTCTGCGACATTAATGAGCATTTCTACATTCTAATTTCTTCACATAGGATAAGTATTTATTTTACACAAGAGCGCTCAACTACGCTTATATTACATTTCTTGGATCTGAAGTGACGCATGCGTCAATTGTGGGAAAATAATTATTACTTTCTTTCACTTCAGATCCAAGAAATGTAATATAAGCTTAGTTCAGCGCTCTCGTGTAAAATAAATACTTCTCCTATATGAAGAAATTAGAATGTAGAAATGCTTATTAATGTCGTCGCAGAGCAAGCTGTTCTTTTTCCGACAATTGACGCATGCGCAGCATGCACCGCATGCGTTCACGAGACGCCTCTGTCTGAAATTGTATGTGCTAGACTTCTCGCTTTCATTTCCAGCCTGGATAAAGCAAAGAACTCAATTCTAGAGCAGTGATTCTTCATCTTCGCGAGACCGTGGTCCGATAATATTTTTTTCTTAAAAAGTTGAGGCCCTAATTTTGGAATTTTCCTCTTACCCGTTGTTAAAATTTTATACAGTGCCTTTCACGGCCAAATCGTCCGCGGAGTGGCGCCAAGCGCACCTGGCAGCGAGAGCTCGTCTCCCGGCAAACTTGGTGCAACATTCGCGTAACTGGAAACGCTAGCTGTGTAATGAAATAAGGATTGTACAATTACACTGACAGTTGCAATTAAAATAAACACGTACGTTGTTATAAGAGGCGTTGGAAATGTTCTCCTCCTGCATCCAAACATTTACGATATCTTTTTCGCAAATTTTCACTAACACATAGGAAAAGGTCTAATTATGGGCCCCCCTTTTTATGTTGTCATTTTCGGAGTAAAAAAATTAATATATCAAACACCTGCCTTGAAATTGCATATCTATGAAATATATACTTAAATGTAATAGCATGCTAAAGTGGAGAAGGTCTCCATATTTTTTTAAAAAAATCAATTTCCAAAAAATGGTAAAATCATGTATTTCAAAATTGTGGTCTAATATGGGCTACTTGTATATATAGCGAAAACCAATTAAAATTTAAAAAAACAGTCATTTATAGCTAAAACATTATAAAATTCATATTTATGAATAATCTGTTGTTTTGAAAATCACGCGAATGGGAAAAATCGAAATTAAGAAAAACATCCAAATATTTGTTGAAAATGTGATCTCAACATTAGCCCATATTTAGACCATCACGCTATTTTTCTTCTTCTATTTATTTTCGCTCTCTGTGGTACATATTTCACAAACAAATCATGGCATTATAAAAACCCACATTTGCTTTATGTGCCGCTAATATCATAACCTATACAAAGCAGATGAGAATTCAGAAAACGCTGAGTTAAAACATGCCTGCAAAAAGTTTTCGGAGGTAGCAATTCTATAACAGCGTCCAAGGCCGAAACTAACCACCACTTTCTCTTGCGAATTGGCGCCACAAACTTTGTCCTTGAGAGATAACCAGTTCCAATAGCCTCCGCCAGGCTGCAGCACCCGGGAGCGCTGATAACTCCAAAACCCATATTTAAACCTTCGCCCATATTTAGACCTTCTTTTCTATCAGTTTCTTTTCCGAAATTGCTTCAATTTCTCTCCTGATATTTTCTTTTAGTTCTTCTAATATATGGCTTGAGGTTTAAAAGCTTTGCAGCTCGTACGCAGACGACTTAATTTCTTTTTTTATTTATTTCACCTATAACAGAGCTTTCGCTCCAATTACAATAGGCTTACATATATATATTTTTTAAACAATTAAAAAATTATAATTCCAACAGTACAAAATTAAAGATGAATAAGGAGACCAAAACTACAATAATAGTTCCATAAAGAACACCAGCAGAAGTGTTCTAGAGAATATAAATCCAAAAATGATATTCACTGAGGTAGAACAAGATACATATCTATATACAGACTGAGACACTTATAACTAACTATACACATGTAAATACTCATATATAAACAAATATACACACATACAGGCATAAATGTATTTACAAACATACCCTTGTATACCATACCTAAATGTCTGTCTGTTGTGCAAGGTGCCGGGGTATTTTTTAGGATTATGTTCCAATTGTGCTCCAATGTCGTCTACTTTCTCCTCAGTAAGCACACATCGTTTCACCCTTCGCTTCTTATCAAGAACAGATCCTGATTTCCTAAATTTGTTCCAAGTTTTTTCGAACACTGTCTCTGCGTGGAACTGGAACATCTGGGAATTCTACTTCGAAACTCCTTATAACTTCCTTCCCCTACAAGAATTCGTAATGACTTGAGTTGTACATGAAAATTCGTTGTTTAAAATTGGGCCAAGGTCAGCGTACATCTTATAACACCATTATATTTTGACGGAGCTATGACTTTATGAATTGCTTATAAAACACCGAAACCTGAAGAAGAGAGAAGTTATCTCTCGAAACGTCGTAATTGAAAAAAAAAACGTATTATACTCGCGAAAAACGTAAGTAAAATTGTAATTTATATTGTTAATCTTGTGAGTAATTCGCACATAGTAAATATGAACGTGTGTACATAGGAGAAACGAAAAAGAGGCTGAAAGACAGGTTGAAACAACATCTGGATGATGTACGACTTAAGAGAGAGAGAGAAATGCGATATTTATACACACGAGAGAAACAGGACATGACATAGAGTGGGATGAGGCTAAACAGATAGGAAGGGAGAAGAGAATACTAGTGAGAAAATGGAAGGAGGGCAAGGAAATAGAGAAGAAAGGTGAAGAAGACACAATGAACTGGAATGGGGGACTGAAGATTAACAAAGAATGGAAGAAGGTGTTAGAAAGAGTGGAAAGAACAAGAGAGAAAGAGCAGAGAAGAAGGAAGAAGAATGAAGGAAAAAGAGCGAGAGATAGAGAGTCCAACCACATTCTATATGGAAGTAAATATGTTTAGCCTTTTAGGTGAAAGTACAGTTGACAAGGGAAAGTCACCTGCTAGAATGTTCCAAAACAACTTTCTAATAGTCTGGAGGGGAGTATTTTTGTGTATATATATCGTCCTGTTTTGTACCTTGTTACATTTGTACTTGGTGCAGAGTCTGAAGAAGACCTTGCTAGAAGGTTGAAACGTTACGTTTAGTTTATGTTTTATAATAAAATAAATGTCTGCCTTGGTCAGCATATTGAGTTTTTCAGCGTACATCTGTGGGTTTAAATGCCGGCAGACGCACTCCCACCTACCCGGCGAACTAGCCGCCTCTCCGCGGACGACTCGACAGTGAAAGGCACTGTACTTGCATACTTTATAAATATTTAATTTCAAGTATAAATAAATTGTGGAATAACCATAAAAATTATATCTGTTATGTCTACACGTGTTTACAAATATAAAGATATGACGGCAAAACGGTAACGTCGTCATACTTGTAATAAAGTGATCCCGGGCTCGACACCCTGTGGAGGCAGGTGTGGTGGCAACAGCTCTTGAGGGCAAAAACTTACCTTCAAGCTACCGGCCTCATATCTCAGCAGAGATGGGCGATCATCGAACTAGTTACGGGGAGATGTGTGGTCAGCACGACGAACCCCCAGTCGTTGTTGTAGGTCTTCCGTGACCGGGTTACGCTACTCGTTCGCAGCTTCCTAATTTCCTCACCATGGTGGGTGCCCACCGGTCCCATACACAGGCTGAAATCTCAGGAGAAAAGTTGTTACGCTTTCCCAGGAGACTCGAAGCAGGGCGCGTCCCGTAGCCTGTCTGTCTTGTTACTCTGTGAAACAAGGGCGCCCAATACCACAAAGAAGGTAGAAGCAATGCGTTTTTATTTCCATACACTCACTTCCGCCCCTCACGTGTTCATTGGTCGAGCTCTCTACACTCGGAGAACTAAACGCATCATATCGATTGATGCACTAAAGTGTGTTTTATGGGTTCTTCAAAAAATCAGATTCACATTTGATGCATTTGGGTGCATTTTTGTATGTCGTTAAAGAAACACCAAAGTGAATCATTTGATTCAAGTGAGTATTTATTTCAGTCGAGATGCACTTCAATGCATCAGTTGATGCCTTTAAATGCACCTGATGCGTATTGATGCACCAGAATGCATCTTTTTTGATGATGCACTTAAACTTTATGTAGCTCAGACGAAACGTTTAAGTGCATCATTCAAAAAGATGCAGCAAGGTGCATCGAGGAACATCAACTGATGCATTGAAGTGCATCTCGACTGAAATAAATCCTCACTTGAAACAAATTATGCACTTTGGTGTTTCTTACACGACATACAAAAATGCACCCAAATACATCAAATGTGAATCTGATTCTTTGAAGAAGCCATAAAACACACTTTAGTGCATCAATGGATGCATTCTGATGCATCAATCGATATAATGCATTTATTTTTCTGTGTGTAGAGTCGAGAGTCGCTACTTACCCAGAGATTTGTCGCTCGCTTCACACATGAACACGTGAGAGGGAACGGGATTGCGTGGAGGGGGTGGAGAAGCGACTGCAGTTAGCAGCGTATTCGGCTTCGCTCTGACCACTCGATTTGTCCCCACTTCTATGACGTTATGCGCGATCTACCTCCAGAGATATATGGGAGAGTGTATAGCTTTCCCACAAGGTAATACGTTATATTTTTGTAGATACTTGGGTATGTGTTCTCTGCGTCTGCCTCAAAATTCTGTACTGCTATATAGTGTTGATAAGGAAGCGTGTATGCCACTGAAATGTTTCTATGTCACTTCTCAAATAAAAATGGCTTCAAACCCATGCCCACGTGACCTGTCATGGCCGCAAACGACAGATTAGTATGGCGCCAATCACAAAACTGCAAAATAAGAATGTGCAGTAATTTCTTATAATCAATCCTCCCCCAAAATTGCCATTCTCGAAAAGAATCCCCTCCGAATTGAGCTATAAATTAATTTTTAAAAGCAGATTATTAGAAATAAACTTTCGGAATATGCTGTAAACAATCATAGTAATTTAAAACATTACATAGTGATATGAAAATTGCTAGGATATATATGTGTATGTATGTGTGCGCACACGTGCACATTGATGTTTGTTTGTTGTGTAAAGTAAATAAAGCCTTATATACCAGCTGTTCTGTAGATTCCACGTTGTTACCAGTATTTGGTGCATTCCTTTTTCTTGTGTTGGTGCTTGTCTTGTTTTTGTATGCATTCACCTTTCTTACCAACACTGGCGAAGCATGATGTGTGCTCTTTTATGATATCCATTTCATCTAACCATCTTCCATTCTCTTTATCACGGTTAATTTAACCCTGCGTTAGGCATGCAAGTTTCTGTAACATACTTAGGTGCTTTGGGTACAACTATCACCCAATCCTTTAACTATTTTTACAGTATATACTGTGCATGTATGCTCAACGTTCTTTCTTTTTCTTTCTTCTAAGATCAGATGCAATTTTCTGCTACACTTACCAAGTCACGTTTTATTATGATGTTAATGTCAGTTGAATGGTTGAGTGACAGTTGTCCCCCACATTCCTAAATATGTAACAACCAAAGCAATGTCATGTTCACTTTTGGTCATGTGGTCACTTTCATGTTCACTATGTGTCCTCCATCCTCGCTAACCTACTTCTGCTGTGTTCTCTGTCTGTCTGTGCTTTGATAGTGTCTCCTAAAATATTCCTGAATGAAATGAACTGGTAATCAAAAGTATTAGAAGATATCTCGCCAGACGAGGCTTCATAATGCAGATATCTAAATGCGAATATATCTCCCAATTTTCATGCTGTAAGCTGTGAATATTAGGGTTGCGTAACTTTTGACACACACTGTAGTATGAAAGTGGTAATATCGTCACGATCAGTGCTAGAAGTGTGGGGGTTCCCCCGCCACAGGCATCCCCTCACCTGCTGCATTGACAATCGTCCCATATCACCTATTCCCAACCAAACTTGTTAAAGCAACACCCCTAGTTGTGGATTTCCACGTCAAGCACTTGTCAGGATAAGTAAATGAAAATTACGATAGTTTCAGAATGTGACGATAGATGGCAGCAAGAACACTTATTGTAATATGCACACATAACATGTAACAAGGAAGAAGTGGTTCCAGACTAGAAGTTACGATTCCTGGAAATAATTACGCTATAGAGAAAGAATGACAACTTTCTAATGTACTTTAATGTCTTGCAAGATCATAAAAAAAATCACAACAGTTCCTAAAGGCTTTCCATAGTGATTTTCCTATTCAAGAATTAAATTACCTTATTAGTAAATTCGTAATAATGTGTAGAAGTTTATATTTTTTGGAGGTACACATGAAGCAAGTATTTATTTGTACCTTACATTCAGAAAACTAACCTAATGAACGTAGCTGTTGCGCATTTATATTTTTCTTTTGCACAATGTTTATTCTATGTCGAATTTCTAGTTCAATGGGAGGATGAATGAAAACACGTACAAGACACGAACCTATGAAACCAATGAGCTACAGATTAAGAACAAAAGATTTTTTGTAGATTGGCGGTTAGATAAAAATGCTCTAAATTGTATCACCTGTGAAGGGAAGTATGTGGAGGAAGGGCTCCCGCAGGTTCTTTTCTCAGGGGGGGGCCGAGTCACAGAAACAACTTATTATCATTATTATTATTATTTGCTACTGCTACTTATGTTTTTTTTAAAAAAAATTACATACATTTGTAATTTCCATATTCTGTATATCTATATACAATATGCATAACTGTATACTTAGCCTTAATTCATGTAGGATAAAAAGCTTTCTTAAATGTAACCTTATTTCTAATAATAATAATAATAATAATAGTTGCTGTAACTTACGGCCTGTGACAATACTTTTTCTTATAAAATATCACTACATCTTCATCATTCGAATTACATTAACTATTTCCAGAAATCTCGGGGGGAAGTGCCCCTCCTGGCCCCACCTTGCCATGATGTGGAGTAAAACCATTCATTAACTATGTTTTCTGATCTCTATCTGAGAGGTGGGTGCGCCTGGACACCGTTCGGGGACATGCTCCTTGCATTTGACGTGCGTTCGTAATTCCTCCTCGCATATAATACTTATGTTTCAAGAACTCGGGTGTATGTTACCGACGTTGGACGATCATGGCCGATATCCGTTGGGAGTGTTCAGCCTAACGATCTACAAAGCCAAAGTTCCCGGATTCGAACCTTCGTTAAGCATTGATATGTCGTTAAACATGTCCTGTTACACATTTCATCACTTCATCCTCGTCGGCGCGATTAACCCAAGAGGTAGAAAATAGGAACGTTTGTTAAGGCGCAAAACGTTTATTTATACTCATCCAGTTTTGCCAGTAGTTTACAGTTAGGGAAAAGAAACCCTCAGATTTAAAGTATTACTCTTAGAGTTCAGTTATAAGTTGGTGATGTTTTAACCTGAATTCAGAGCCCTCGAAAATATGGTAAACGACACCTTGGACGGCTACACAGAAATATAAATGCATCAAGTCAATATGATGTACTATACATGCATCGATTGATGCCATAAAGTGTTTTTTCGCCTTCGCCAAGATTCAGGTTTACAGTGTGATGCATTTTTGTTTATCGTTTGTAAAGCTAACGCTAAAATGCATCATATGATGGAAGTAAGCTTGTCTTTTATCGAACTGGTGTTTAATGCAATTGATGGAATTTTATGTACCTTCCTGCATCTCTGTCTATTTTGCACTTAAACATTTGGTCTAAGCTACAGACTTTACGCATTATATACTTTCAGCTTCTTCTTTGGGTTTGATGCATTTACTTTTCTTCGTGATGCAACAGCCATTAAAAGCTAAAACGTATTTACTGACTGCCGGCCTCAAACCCATGCCTCAGCAGAGATTGGCGATCAACCAACCAGTTACGGGGTGATGTGTGGTCAGCACGACGAAACCCCAAGTCGTTGTAGGTTTCCATGACTTGGTTGCGCTACTCCTTCGTAGCTCCTCAATTTCCTCACCGTGGCGGGTGCCCACCGGTCCAGTACCCCCCTGTGGAGCAAGCTTGCGCAAAATGGTAGAGAAGGGGAGAAAATGAGTGGGCGGAGCAATGTAGTGCTCTGAAAACGACTGCTAGTTGCAGACTCGTTTCCCCCTCCATGCACTCCCTTCCCCCCTCGTGGGTTCATTGATCGAGCCCTCTCGAGTCGCTGCCCATACAGCACACAACGTTTCAGACATATTTCAGAAATATTACAATCTTTCATTTATGTTTCTAACATTCTGGTTTCGCGTTGACATTACAGAAAGCATCACATCAAGTCCCAGTTTTGTTTCTGAACATTGCAATGTTATAGTTTCATTGTCTAGTTTCTGCAACGTCTCATTTTTCTTACATATCTGAGAAATGTTTCAGACACATTTCCGCAACGTTGGATTCAGTCATCATGCATGCGTGGCGGCCATCCAGAACATTTTCTGCGGCGGCCATGTTGTTACCTTCAACGCTGACCGGGAGTCGTTCACATCTTATGAAGAATAATGTTGTTTATTGCGTGGTAAGTTGAATATTTTTAATGCCAAAGTGTGTTTAATTGTGTTATACTTATGCACGCTATATATTTAATCCGTGTTGTGTAACGTGTGCGAAAAAGTGAGTGGAAACAAGGCAGTTCAAGCCAGTGTTTAAAGAAGTATTTTGTTTTGTTTGTTTAATTAAAATATGCGGACGTAAAGAAGCACTGAACTTTTCCACTTCATGAAACTATAATCGCGAGAAATAAGTTGCCTGCGTTGTGTGTAGTGAAAAAGTGAATGGTCGAGACGCAAAGTATTTCCCTGCATGTTTTTACTGTTAAAAATAGCTATATAGTTCTCGTTTACGGTATATAACCCCCCCCCCCGTAAATTTTGAACAAAGTTTGTCCTCTTCTTTTAAAAAAATGTTGTTTCTCACTTCCCTGTGCGTAGTGAAGAGGCGTAGAATACCACGTAAGTTGTTACGTTCAGAGCCTCTTATCTAGTACAAATAACGAATCAACTAATTTGTTCTCTGACATCGTTACGTAATGCAAGTCTACGGCAGCACCACAGCCACGGTCATACTTGTTAGATCAGCTCTCGATTGGTTGCACAAGCTATCAAGAATAAAATTATCCTATGAAAAAACCTTTAATAATAGCTCAAATGAACATAGGGTGTTAGGTTACTCACTTATTTTAATAATCTCTCTCTTTCTCTCTCATGTAGTCTTGTATAGTTTTGTTTCTCATGAGGCTTGTGATGCCCTCCATATATTATTTTCATAATTTTTTCGTAATTAGGTAGGTAGAAATATAGATTATTGACAAGAATAAAATAAAAGGTTAAAATGTAATTATGATGCTGCACGATTGCACAAGTTGCAGATGTTGTATTTAACTTGGCATGCTAAAAGAAAGATGAAACATGATTTTTTTTTCTGCGGAATGCCGAGGAGTTTTCTAAAAAAGTAGATGGAAACACTGATTTTCACTAATATCAACAACTTGGATGTTGCATGACATATTGAGCATTCACAAAAATCTTTATGCTAGTTCTGAGCAAATGATATGAAGTAAAAGCAATTTTTCTTGCCAAAATTCAATCTGTTTTACGGCATTTTCCGAGGTTACATTTATAAAAAAACTGATTGGTGCTGACATGAAGAATGAAAATTCTTGATGTTGCTTTGCACTTTTCTTCAAGCCTATGATGTTTATGACTCCCACAGTTAGTTTTTATGCAGATTTAGCAGTAATTGAGTATTTTATGGCTGATTTAAGATTAGTTTCTTTCGCAAGAATGGTCATTTTTTGACAAAATTTGGATTTCAAGTTACAGTAATACAAAACTATGAAACAATACAAGTTTAATATACTAGATTTGGGTCATTTGTGGTTCAATTGTTATTATTAAGTTTGAAGAGGTAAAAAATTGGTAATATTTAGTTGTTTTCATGCTAAAAATCCATTCAATCATCATTTCCTTGTAATTAGGTAAGTAGAATTATGGATTATTGACAGAAATAAAATAAAAGGTTAAAATCAAATTATGATATTGCACGATTGCACAAGTTGCAGATGTTATATTTAACTTGGCATGCTAAAAGAAAGATGAAACATGAAATTTTTTTCTGCAGAATGCCGAGGAGTTTTCTAAAAAAGTAGATGGAAACACTGATTTTCACTAATATCAACGACTTGGATGTTACATAACATATTGAGCATTCACAAAAATCTTTATGCTAGTTCTGAGCAAATAATATGAAGTAAAAGCAATTTTTCTTGCCAAAATTCAATCTGTTTTACGGCATTCTCCGAGGGGACCTTTATTAAAAAAACTGATTGGTGCTGACATGAAGAATGTAAATTCTTGATGTTGCTTTGCAGTTTTCTTCAAGGCTAAGATGTGTATCTTACTTATGCAAAATATTGTTTTTTGAAATGAAAATTCTGACCAGAATCGATATTATGACATTATTTCCTTTCAGGAAAAAATGAATGTTACTGCACTCCAACAAGAGGTTATAGCGGAGAACCTGCAATGAAATACTTCTTAACAGAACAGAAGCAATTGTATTTTGACAAATTTAGACAAATAAAGAATATATTTTATGAAAAAATATTATTTTTACGTATAATAATGCATGTCCAATTTTTAGAGTTCAATGGTGACATGGATAGTGTCTGATCACTCGCTGGTGTAAAAAAAATGTATCAAAGTATGCTTATTTATATTTATTTGGTTCTTTGAATTGATGTTTTAAGTCCACTTTATGCATAAATAGGGTAATCGGGACTGGACCTACAATTCAAAATGGGATCCGTATCACCGCAATGTACCTCTACCAGAGTTTCGAACCAGAAATCCCTTCATTACAAGGAGCTCAATTCAATTTCTCAGTGTATTCTGAAACTGACCAACCCATCTTAACCACTATAACAACGTTGAAAGTCAAACATGGGTGAAATATAAATGATTAAAATATAATAGAAATGAGTACATATAATTATATCTTTGAAGTAATAATTCAATGGAAATTGCTGACAAGTAACATTAAGATAATTAATTTCTCTAACCAGTAACCACAACCTCTGATACACACTGCACATTTAATGTTATAGAGAATGTCAAAACTTTTCATTGATTTATAAATTTTTAGTTATTATTCAATTATATTATTCGTATTGTTACTGCCTAAAAATTGCTAAAGTTTAGCTTGTCTCCATTTTGCACTTGTGACTTGATATTTATTACCCAGTTCTGGTTACTGGTTCATTTACTGAATTTATTTTGTGGTCAAAGTATATCTACATTTCTCCAATTATGTAAGTATATAGGATATTATTACATTCATTTTGAATTTTTATTTGAGATACGTAAAAGGTGAGAATGTCACATAGTAAATTTTAGTATCCGAAAGTTATATTTGAAGACATGTGCTCAATTGTGATGTTTGAAATTAATTTGGAATATTGCTGTGTAATTCTGAAAGTTCGAACACCATATAGGTTGAAAACCATACATGTGGAACATGTATTCTGTCCAGGAAAAATGTTTTTATTCATACAGACACATTAGAGTAGAATTTTCAGATGACCGTGACTCATAGAATCATGAATGGATTTCATACAACACTAAAATGCTTCCATCTTCTCATCTATTAGTAGAGGGGACGGGAGCATTATGCTGATCACAGCACTCAAATCCCACCTTCTTTGTTGGTTGGTGCTTTAAGTCCACTTTATGCACAGTAAGGCTAATCGGGACAGGACCTACAGTTTAAAGTGGGATCCGAACCACTTGTGCCTCCACCGGGTATCGAACCCGGGACCCCTTGATTACAAGGCAATGACGCTACAACTGCGCCATGGGAGAGGCCCCACCTTCTTTGTGACAGGGTGCAACAAACCACGGAGAGCTTATTATTGCATGTAAAACTTTACACACATTTGAAGGTAGTTTAGGATTTGGTGGCGAATACGAGTATTTTTCTTTTTTTTTAGTTGTAACTGTTGTCTGGTTTGAATAAATGTGTATTTCGTAATTTTATGCACTTTTCCCCCCTCGAGAATAATTGTAGCAATTGAGATACGGGTCATTTGAGGAGAGGTAAAATAAATATAATTAAATATCATTCCTAATTAGGTATCAAACATTGTGAATTTTATTTTCAGGAAATGATTTACAAATAAATATTGAAATAAAGGGGCTTAACACCAATAGGCCCCCTTAAATATTTCACTCGTGAATACAGTACTGATTCCATTCAATATAACCGTAATGTAAAATTATATCACTGTAATGTAGCTGAAATATCACAAAACCTTACGGAAATGTATTTGTAATGTTACACTGACATGTTTCTGCAATGTTACATTGACACGTTTCTGTAATGTTGCACTGATATGTTTCTGTAACATTACGAATGTTATGTTAGATTCGCGGACATTTCTACATTGCTGAAACATACCTGAAACATCACAGTAATGTTTCGCAATGTTTCTGCAATGTTACAATGTTTCACGAGTTACGTATCCGTAACATATCTGAAACCATGTTGTGCTGTATGGGTGCTTACCAGAGACTTGTCGCTTGCTTCACAGATTTCAGAGACATAGTGCCGACCTCTGTAGCAGAGTGGTTAGCACAGCTCGCTATTACGCCGGGGGCCTGGGGTTCGAATCCCCATATCCCTATCATCGCGACTAGTAAAAAGTGGTAGAGTAACCAAAATCAATCAATCAATCCCGGGAAAGAGTGTAGTATAGTTCCGTAAGCTTTTCATACTCCTAGCGTTGTTTAGGTGACAATAGTGGACAATTGACTTACAAGTGTACACAATTAGACACATCAATCAATCTGTCACAGAAACCAGAAAACTGTGGCTTAAAATTACATGGAAATTATATAGCATTAACTACAATTTTTTTGATATGTACACAGAAATGAAAAGAGATCTTTCACAGTCTCATTAACTCACTCCGCTCACCCTCTCAAATACTTGTTTTCAATTAAGGGTTGTCCAACACTACCATTCCGATACATGCAGAATGTCAAACTACCAGTACGCTGAGGATTCTCCTATGGCAATGTAACCACCATTTCGACAGAACGTCATCAGTCAAACTCGGCAGAACACGATTGGGTAAGAGTTCAGCCGAAACCGGATGCAGAGTTACCACAGGGTGTTGCGTTTGTATCGTGAGAACTTGGGTACGTGTTGCCTGCGTCTGCTACCCAATTCTATACTGCTAGTATTGCCACTGAAATGATTCTCTGTCACTTCTTCCATAAAAATGGCTTCCAAATCCACGAAGCGCTGCACGTGACCTGTCATGGCCGCCAATCACAGATTACTAGAAGTATGGTGCCAGTCACGAAACTGCGAAATAAGAATTGAAGCAATTTCTTATAATCTATTCTCCCCCTAAATTGCCATTTAGGAAAACCATCCACTTCGAATTGAGTTACTAAATAATTTCTAAAATTTTCTGAATGAAATGAACTCGTAATCAGAAGTGTTTCAAAATATCTCACGAGATGAGACTTCATAATGCAGAAATCCCAATGCGAATGCATCACCCAATTTTCTCTTCATAAGCAATGAAGATGATGGATTGTAACCAGTGATGTGCGTCTACGCGTAAACAACGATAGTCTACATTCTACACGTAGACTATTTTATACACGTAGATGACGTAATCTATGTAAACAACATGGCGAGAGGTGATAACTTAGCAAAGGCCCCCGTGAAAGTAAAACAAAATTATACTGCGTATCAGTTGCTGATGTGAGAGGAGAATTTTTCATGCTCTTCCTTCCAAATTCGAACAATTTCTAACCTAGGAAAATAACCTAACATAAAATATTCTAGTGTTTTATGGGGAAAATACTAGTTTTGCCTCACGACTGCCATCTGTTGTCTTTCTTGCATACTATTTATCTTCTTCCATAGTTGATGATAGAAGAGAAGAGACATTTTGTTGGAAATAGGATTCCTGTCAGTCGTTAGGAACTAACATAGTTGAAAATGTCACTTTCCTTTCATGAAACCCTTGAAAATTAATTTTAATGCACTTTAGATTGTCTACGTAGTCTATGTAAACTACAACCCAATGTAATCTACGCGTAGATTACGTGTAGACAACGCATGTAGACGTAAACATATAGTGTACGGCACATCACTGATTGTAACCGATTGTTTACAGCTCCTTCCGGAAAGAAGGAAGTAAAAGGAATCAATACACTTCTTTTAGAGAGAATAGACTGAGACCCGTAGACAAAGAGAAATAAACGCCCCTAGATTTTGACGCGTAGTTCCAGCAGTTGGTGCGGAGATTTTTGACGGAAATGTGGTCGCGCAAGTTAGTGCTCGGTCTATTTAGTTTTGCAGACCTCGGTGGACATTTTTCTGGCTAAGTTGTAGGAGAGTGTTCGTCGTTCGTAGAAACGGTTTGAAGTTGTCGTTAAGGATCTTTGAACATTGAATCTGTAGAGATTTTGCTGTAAAAGTACTATTTTAACACAGAGAGTTTCGATCGGTAAAACGTACAAGTTCGCGAGTGTTCAGCGGAAGTGAGTAGACTTTATTGGACTTATTTTAAAGTGAGTTCCCAAAGACTGAAAGTGGGGGCGACGCTACAGTTAAGAATTTATTATAGCTCTCGCCACGAAAACAGTCCAGTAAAGGTCGGAGCTTTCCCTTGCCTCCTCCACGCTCCTGACCCTCCAGGGTTGTAAGGTCCTTTACAAACTGTAGAGGCAGTCCCAGTAGGCCAGTCAACAAGGGAGATTTCGGGGTCCAATAAGAAAAAATCAGGGAAAGCTGGAACAAATTTTATTAACATCCTAAAAGGATTCTTCACAACATATTAATTTTGCACCCCTGTACCACCCCGGATTTGGCCGCCATCTTTGAAAAATGGCGCTCAAAATCAGTTTTTGCAAATATCTCGCTTGGAGAGCACTTTACAGCAAAAGAGGTTATGATGAAAAATAATCCACATAAAATTCTCTACAAAAAAGGTTCTATGCATTTTTGTTCCAAGAAGCACCGTTAGGGTGCTAGAGGAGCCATAATAAAGTTCGAAAGTTTGTTTCCTTGTCGCTCTTGCAAAATAGAGTGGAGAGAAGTTAAGAGATAGTTTTAAGAGACTAACAACAGTCTCTATGGAGGTGCCCAGATAAACTTAATCTACACAACCTTTTAAATGAATGGCAACTCACACTTATTCAGGTTAAAATGACCTAAGACGGCATTGACAATGTTGGCGTATGAGAAAAGCATATTACCTGTCTCCTTCTTAAAGATGATCAGTATGTGTTTCAAAGTTAACTCTCACACACACGTCACGCGTTGTATGTATGCAGCTGATCTCGTCGGTTGTTTATAGGCAACACTGTAGATGTGTGGCGTGACCTTGACTGGACTGTTTTCGTGGCGAGAGCTCTAGTTGAACATAGTGCAAGCTGTTCGCGCACGTTCTCGTTAGTTTGTGCGCACTAGTTTACAGACCTGTGTTTCCTGTCTCGTCGTATTTGTCATCGTAGCAATTATGAAAAAGACACAGCCAGTGCGAATCCAGATTGGTGTCCTGAAATCGCCAGTCGCAGCAAACCACCCCATGATTGGTCGTGAAGCCGAGGTTGATGCGAGGGAATTTCTTCAGTGACAAGACTCCGAGGATCATCGGGAAAAGAAGATTGATCAACAAGGGTTTTTAGTAAAGTGGTCCCTAGTGCCCAGAGCTCTCGAGATATAATTCCCATAAGTTTTGTTTCGTTGAAAAAACCTTCTAAAGTTTGAAAAGCGATTTACACAGCGATAATTCCTTCTAAATTATATAATTAGGCAATTTTGTCATCATTTTATTAATATTTGAGTTTGATTTTTCTTACTATTATATTTTACCAAGATAATCCGAAGCTCTGGTGTCCAGCTAAACCAGAATTATTCCTTATATGATGCGCGACTTTTGAAACACACTGTTGTATGTAATATCCTCACAATCAGTGCTTGAAGTGCGGAAGGAACGACGTGAGATTCTTTCCACCCTGAAGTTAAGAAAATTTTCACAATGCATTTCTCCCAGCTACAGTAATTTCCACACTATCTCTGCATTGGCAATCATCACCTATCCCAAAACCTATATAAACTGTCGTTAACAATTATGACCTCAACAATAACATTAATATGTATGTCACAAGATAATTTTCAATAGTTATCCTTAACTAATAATTGACTTTCTCTACTTTTGCTGACTATTTAATTAGTATCATTATTCATTCATGTTGTATCTGTATTTAACATAGAAATATTATTTTTAATATTTCTATGTTAAATTTCTCCCCTTTTCTACTTGTCTGTAATAACGATCACTCGGTAAATATCAACAAGCAAATTAATATAATGCTACGAACAACTCTACAAAATTAACTAACTAACTAACTCCCTAGCCTTCTTAAACCCGAAGGTTCATGGCTGTAGCAACACAGTCCTTCCATCTTTCCCTATCTTGAGCAAGTTCTATATACTCTTTTCCATCCCTACCGATTTCCCTTAGGTCCATCTCAACGTTGTCCCTCCATCTTCGTCTTGGCCTTCCTACAGGTCTCTTACCATCAGGTTTCCCAACAAGAATCCTGTAAACTCCTCTTTCCTCTCCCATTCGTGCCACATGCCCTGCCCACCTAAGTCTTCTTGATTTAATTATTCTGATAATATCTGGACATGAATACAAATTATGTAGTTCTAAATTATGTAACCTTCTCCACTCACCTGTCTCCTCATCCCTTTTAGGTCCAAAGATTTTCCTAAGGATCTTATTTTCAAATACTCTCAATTTATGTTCCTCTTTCAATGTAAGGGACCAAGTTTCACATCCATATAACACTACAGGCAAAATTACGCTTTTGTATATTTTAACTTTTAGTTTCTTAGATATTAAACAAGAAGACAAAAGTTTATGAAGAGAGAAGTAACATGCATTTCCTGAATTAAGCCTACTTTTTATTTCCTCTTTAATATAATTTTCATTTGTTAATATTCCTCCTAAGTATTTGAATTTGGAAACTGGTTCAAACGAGATGTTATCAATAATTAGATTTTGATTATTACCTAACACTTGGTTTCGGCCCGTAAGCATATATTTAGTTTTCTCTTTGTTAATTTCCAAACCTATTTCTTTAGCAGTTTTGAAAAATATTTTAGCATTATTCTTAATTGTATTCATATCATCCCCCAGTAAGTCTACATCATCTGCATATGCTAACAACTGAGTCACACCATTTAATTTTAGTCCTTCTTTAGTTTCTTTTACCTTCCTAACAGCATATTCTAAGGCAAAATTAAAGAGCAACGGTGATAATGCATCTCCTTGTTTTAACCCATCATGAATTGTAAATTTGTCAGACACATCAATACCCACACGAATTTTACTTTCTGTTTCACTGGTGCATATTTTTATCATACTAACAAGCTTCTTAGGTATTCCAAACTCTACTAATATATTATACAATTTATCTATTTTGACCGAATCATATGCTTTTTTGAAATCAATGAATAGCTGATGGACATTTTGATTATATTCCCACTCTTTTTCAAGTGTCTGTCTCATGTGAAAAATTTGATCTGTAGTTGATCTGTTACGTTTAAATCCACATTGATAATCACCTATAATTTCATTAGCACATGGGGTTAGTCTTGTTAAAAGAATGTTAGATAATATTTTATATGTTGTTGAGAGTAGAGAAATTCCACGGTAATTATTGCAGTTCATTTTATCACCTTTTTTAAACACAGGAACAATTATGGATTCTTTCCACTGTTGAGGGATTTATTCTTTATTCCATATTAAACAAATTAATTTATGAATTTGACATATTAACGAATTTCCACCACATTTAATTAACTCAGCTGGTATTAAATCAATGCCAGGTGCTTTGTTATTCTTTAGCCTTTTAATAGCATCTTTAACTTCAGTCAAGTTAGGTTCTGGAACTAAAGGTTCTGCTGTGTGGACTTCATTTACTTCTGATTTATCTCCTACATGGACATTTAAAAGGTCATTAAAGTAGTTCTTCCATCTATTTAGAATATCGCTTGGGTCAGCTAGAAAATCACCGTCTTTATCTTTTAATAAGTTTACTTTAGGTTGCCACCCCTTTCTAAACTCATTTACACCTTTAGATAAATCTCTGATATTTTTATTTTTGCTGTTTGTTTCAATTTCGTTAATTTTGCTTTTCAAGTAATCTCTTTTTTTACTTCTAAACGTGCGGTTAACTTCTCGCTTTATTCTATTATAATTGTTTAGATTTGTATCAGAGTTATTTAACCACCTAAGTCTAGCCTGATTTCTTATTTCTATTAGATTATGACATTCATTATCAAACCATGGCTTACTTTTTCTCGGTTTATGGTATCCTATATTTTCTTTAGCTGCTGATTCTATTGCATTACGTATGTGCTCCCAATTCTTATTTACGTCTGTTTCATTTATATTTTCATCATCATTTAAATCCTGCAAAACCTCAAATCTATTTGACAGTTTAATTTGGTAATCTTTCTTAATTCTTTCATCAGTAAACTTTCCTGTATCAAATTTTAGAACTTTTAGATTTTGTTGCTTATGATTTATCACTGAGAGTCTTTCTCTTAATTTAGCAATTACTAAATAATGGTCACTGGCACAGTCAGCACCTCTATGTGTACGAACGTCAATTATACTAGTATGCCTTCTCTTATCAATGAGAATATGATCTATCTGATTATGAGTTTTACCATCTGGAGAAGACCAGGTATATTTATGGATATCTTTATGTTTAAAAGTGGTACTTTTCACAATTAAATTCTTTGAGGTTGCAAAAGTAATCAATCTTATACCATTATCGTTACTTAATTCATGAAGACTTTCTTTACCAATCGTGGGTTTAAATGTCTCTTCTTTGCCAATCTGTGCATTACAGTCACCTAACAGAATTTTCATATCATAATGAGAAAATTTATCAAAGACCTGTTCTAACTCTGTATAAAAATCATCTTTAGTATTATCATCTTTATCATCCGTTGGTGCATGTATGTTTATTAAAATAATTTTACACCACCTACCCTGTAAAACTGCATATGATATCCTATCATTAATAAATTCTACTGTTTTAAGAGCCGAGATAATTCTATTATTTATGAAAAAGCCTGTTCCAAAATTATGATTTTCAGTACCACCATAGAAAAAAGTATAATTTTTAGTTTTACAATTCCCTTCTCCTGGCCACCTGGCAACTCTACAAAATTAAATATAATAATATTAAACTAATTCTCTACGAAAGAAAAGAAATTAAAAAATCATCACTACGTCCCCTGTTGACATCTTCCGTCACGTCGAGTGGCCTGTTGGATTGTGATTTTGAACGTGTGCCAGCTAAAAGTGGAGTGTCTCGGTTCAGGATTCTTACATCCAACCGGCAAACTGAATGACGTAACCTCTGATCAGTGCCATCTATTGGCTTTTACCTTAACCATACATTTCTTTCATTTGAGGGAGAGAAACCAAAATCTTACACAGGTCATAGTACAGACGCACTCAAACATTTTAACCCATTCATTCATTCATTTCCTAAGGACTCGTGTGCAATAACACGGTTAGTCTCCATGTTTGCATCGCGTTTGGCAACAACTCGCAAAGGAGAGCACTGTGCTCTAGGGAGGTTGCCCACTGAGTTGCATATTTGTGATTTAATTTTGGAAGATATGTTCTTACGGCGGGCGCTCTAGAAGCTGGCAGGTGAAGTGGAGCTGGGATTACGCAACAGACCAATCAGACAACAGCAGTGGCGCCGAGAGACACGACGCGGCCGGAAAAAGTACTACGTGAAACTCGTTCTACTGGCCGCTACGTTTCTTATCGTGCTGGATTGGTCGCTTCCCCGCTCCCCACTTCCCCTGTCAGCTTCTAGAGCGCCCGCCGTAAGAACTGAAAAGAGCTATAGTCGGTAAACAAAATTATTGCCTTTTGGTAGGTATCGTAGTACGTTGGTACTGAATTAGGTCGTTAAATATTATCATAACATTTACACTTAATTTAGAATCACTTAGTATATTTACATTCTAAGAAAGCCCTAACTCATAAGTAGTATTGACATCAGAACGTGCCTATTGTTCTACCCCACCCCTCCCCCTAGTGTTGTAAACAAGTGCACTTGTCTACAACACTAGTGGGAGGGGTGGAGGTAGAACAATAGGCAAGTTCTGATGTCAATACTACTCTCATACACAAAGAGAGCAACGAATTAGTAACATTAGAGAACGTGACCAAATTTATATTGTCAGGTTCAAACTTATATTGTCAGGTTCAAACTTATATTGTCAGGTTCAAACTTAACGTGCACCTAACCCACCTGTACAAGTATTTCCTTGTAGATGTGAAATATCAGCACTATGCTATCAAAATGTAATTGGAAAACTGTCTGCTGGTGAGATTGGTGTCCTTCTGTATATTTTTCGGCAGGGAAATCTTTGATGACTGGGCCATTAATGGAAACTAATAATTTTTCAATTGTGTTAGTCACATGGTTAAGGAATGATATACTACAGAGTGTCCGTAAAGTCACGCAACCCGGTGTTTACGACCGTATAACGGAATAGCGAAACGGAATGAGAAGAAACTCTTTCTGCCAAGAGAATGCCCTGTATATTGGGAAGATTTAGAGAGACAAACATATGTAAGAACATGCATGTTTTAATAACAAATAAGAAAAGTGTTGTTCTGTACCCACATTTCAGGGCTGCAAGGTGTATGTAATTTATTGCATATGTTCGAGAATAACCAACTTTCTCCTTTGTCGTTAAAAGTGCCTTAGTGTGATATCCTGAGGTGAAACACGTCTGACACATGACAGCAACAGTGTTGCCAGTGTCCCTCGTAATATTGTGAAAACATCGATCTTTGGAACAGCCCATTTATTCCCTTGTGCAATGTTTTTGAAACTTCGTCAAAGTTCGTTTTCTGTCAAATTCAATAAATGGCCATCCACATTGTTCGTTAGTATTGTGAAATGTTGCAATAATTTACCTCAGTGAGTTCTGTGCATCAATACACACGATTTGCAAAAAAATAAATAAATAAATAAATCCGCCTTTGGCAACACTGCTTATTTGTTATTAATACATGCATGTTCTTACATATCTTTGTCTCTCTAAAGTTTCCCAATATACAGGGCATTCTCTTAGCAGAAAGCGTTTCTTCTCATTCCGTTTCGCTATTCCGTTATACGGTCATAAACACCGGGTTGTGTGACTTTTCGAACACTCTGTATTATAGGCTTTTAATTCTATTATCATTGAGGGGGATAAAAGCATCCCTGACAGGGATTTTTTTTTTTTGCGTGGGATAATTTTTCTGGGGGGATCCCTGGCCCATCCCCTCGTCAATTCGCACACTGAAAAAGGCCACTCAGTGGCGAGAACTGTACCAGCTAAGCTTTCGTGCCTATAGAAAGACTTCAGGAGTGGCACTCCCAAACTATATTTTAAATCTGCCTCCAATGTACGCCACGACACGAATATCACCGAAAGTTGCCGAACACCCACGAAGTATACAATGGACAAGTCGTTTCCTTGGTTCTGGCTGGGCGCTGTACGGTATACAGGGCGGAAGAAATTTGAGGAAGGTATTACTGTGTTAATGTTCTCGATTTCAAAGCAAATATGCCCAAAGTAAGACCTAGCTTCTTTCCGCAGACGTGCATGAAGTATCTGTGGCACAGGAAGAGGGATTTGGGTGAAGGTATAAACAAGCCCGATTATCCCAAGATGGCAGCCAAGGAATGGCGGAAGATGTCCGAGGAAAACGGGAAGATACTCTACAATAGGGCAAGGTGCGCAAGATTCCTCGGCAAACCTCGAAAACCAAAGAAGGCAAAGCAGAACCGGAAGTAGTCTTGACACCACTCCAGAACCGGTTGATGAACTCTTGAAATTTTCGGTCCTTACACTAGACTGTTGTACAGGGATCCCAATCATAGATAAAGTATTGTTACGTGTATTTTGAGATGTGTTAGTTCTGTGATGGATTGGTACCGTTTGAACAGTTCCCAGTGTTTCAAAACAGATCTCCTCATCGACCAGCGTGACGCCATGTTTGTGAATTTGCTTTGTGTTTGGACAACGGACTCTAGCTATTTAATCGTAAATTAAAAGTATATCTTAAGCCAGTAAATAAAATACAATGAATGTGTGTAATATCGTTGTTAGTGGCGTAGTGATGCCGGGATTCTCCCAGGGATGTTTTCATGCAACCTGGGTGTGCTCTAACTAACAAAAGACAGTAAATATTCAGTTTTTAAACTTGCTTTATTTAACATTACTTTGTGTGTCCATCTTACCAAAACCTTACACAATTACTTCCTTGTTGTTAAAGAAGATAAAAAAAGGTAAAGTGTTCCCCTGTGCTTAGCATTACGCCATGAAGGCGTATAGGGGGTGTGGGGGTAACGCCTCACACTTTCTTGATCCGGTCGTGAGTGGGGGTGATGTGATCAGCACCACGCCCCTGACCGCCTTTACCCCCCAGGGTTTCCCCCAGGTACCCATGTTATTCGACGCTGGGTAGGAGCCGGGGCCGCTTCCAACGTTAGAAAAGTTCCCGGATTTAAACCGGCCGGGGATCGAACCCGGGACCTTTAGCATGGTAGCCACCGCGGCTAGTGGGTAATTATTAAGAAGATAATAGTTATTTTATTGGGAGACGCTTGAGACGAGGCTGAGGCATCTGTTAGTTAGTATTATAAGTGTTAGTTAATATATCTAATAATAATAAACATAATGTTAACAACTATAACACTACATTGTGTAGCTTAGCGTATATACTATTGGTATTTATGTCATTGTATCGCAGTTTGTAAAACCACTGATTTTCGTGCAAGAATTTCAGATAATATCTCTGAAAGAGAAAGAAAAGAGGGAGATTAGATGAGAGAGAGAACAGAGGAAGGGACAGAAAGAGAAATGAAGAAATGAAAGAGGGAGAAAGACACACACAGAGGAAGATAGTGAAAGAGATACAGGGAAAGAAAATAAATAGAAACCGAGGTAGAAAGAGAAAGAGAGGTAGGGAGAAGGGCAGAAGAGAGAGAGAGAGAAACAAAGAAATATAAAAGTTAGAAGGGTAAAGAAATAGTAAAGGGAGAAGAGAAGGAAATAGCAAGGGAAGTAGAAGAAATGAGGTGAGAATGAGATAAAGAAATGAAAATTAGAAACTGAAAGTAAATGAAATAGAAATAGAGAAGGTAAGGTAAACAGGAATAAGAGAAAGATAGGGAAACAAGGGAAGCAGAGAGAGAAAAATAGGAAGATAAAGGAAAGAAACAGACGATGATGGAAAAAGGAAGAGTGGAAGAAAAAGAGAAGGAAGGAAGAGGAGAGAAAGAAAAACAGGAAGATAGAGAAAAATAATGGAGGAGGGAGGGAAAGAGAAAGCAAATGAAAGAGATAGAAATGGAGACAGAAAAATAAAGAAAAGAGAAGGACAACTAGAAAGATATAAAGAAACATAGGATCGCACATAAAAATTCGCGATGCGGCTTCAGAGCTGATCCAGCGCATCCGTTCTCCTACAGATCGCACCTTTCCAGTCACTCAGCATCCGTCGCCTCGCTCTGGAGCTGCACAAAGTTCTCATTCATAACGAAGAAGGGTGGCATTTTTCACCCTTAATATCCCTCGGAAGCCTTGTCCTTAATGCTCAAGCACGAACTTGTTCGGGAGGCTATTAGCTGAGACTCGTGTGGACTCCAATCGAGTTCCGATAACGTCTATTCAAAAGTCGATTGTCCTTTTCATCGCCTTTTCTTCCCAACTTCCTTCCTCAGATAACCATTTCCTCGCCCCTAACCCAGGAATGTTTCTTCTATCGGCGCCTCATGAAAATTACAGTAGTGAAATGGATGTACAGTACAGAGGCATCGGCGCTGGAAGAGCCCTTTTTGATTGTGAAGTAAGTTTGGACCCACGTTGCCATCCCAAATTGATTACATATCGTTTAGAGTAAAGCAACAATCAGACACACAGAGGGTAAAGAGAGAAAGAATAACAGACTGAGATTGAGAGAAAGTAGAATAAGAAAGACGAAATTAGAGAAACAGGAAAGACGAAAGCTAGAGAAACGAAAGAAGAACAAGACAGAGAAGACGAAAGGTGGGGAATAGATAGAAGAAAGAGAAACATGAAAGACGTTTGAGAATAGAAAGAACTGAAACAGGAAGAATGCAGACATACGGAAGAAGAGAGAAACGGGAAGAAGATCTATAGGCAAACGGGAGAAGAGAGAAGCAGGAAGAAGATCTACAGAGAAACGAAAGGAGAGAGAAGCAGGAAGAAGATCTGTAGAGAAACGAAAGAAGAGGGAAACGGGAAGAAAATCTAGAGAGAAACGGGAAGAAGATCTATAGGGAAACGAAAGAAGAGAGAAACGGCAAGAAGATCTATAGAGAAAAGAAAGAAGAGAGAAACGGGAAGATGATCTATAGGGAAACGAAAGAAGAGAGAAACGGGAAGAAGATCTATAGGGAAACGAAAGAAGAGAGAAACGGCAAGAAGATCTATAGAGAAAAGAAAGAAGAGAGAAACGGGAAGATGATCTACAGAGAAACTAAAAAAGAGAAGCAGGAAGAAGATCTATAGAGAAACGAAAGAAGAGAGAAGCAGGAAGAAGATCTATAGGGAAACGAAAAAAGAAAGAATCGGGAAAAAGATCTATAGAGAAAAGAAAGAAGAGAGAAACGGGAAGATGATCTACAGAGAAACTAAAAAAGAGAAGCAGGAAGAAGATCTATAGAGAAACGAAAGAAGAGAGAAGCAGGAAGAAGATCTATAGGGAAACGAAAGAAGAGAGAAACGGGAAGAAGATCTATAGGGAAACGAAAGAAGAGAGAAACGGCAAGAAGATCTATAGAGAAACGAAAGAAGAGAGAAGCAGGAAGAAGATCTATAGGGAAACGAAAGAAGAGAGAAACGGGAAGAAGATCTATAGGGAAACGAAAGAAGAGAGAAACGGCAAGAAGATCTATAGAGAAACGAAAGAAGAGAGAAGCAGGAAGAAGATCTATAGGGAAACGAAAAAAGAAAGAATCGGGAAGAAGATCTATAGAGAAACGAAAGAAGAGAGAAACATGAAGATCTTTAGAGAAACAGGAAGATCTATAAAGACACGAAAAAAGAGAGAAACGGGAAAAGATTAGAGAAACGAAAGAAGAGGGAAACGGGAAGAAGATCTAGAGGGAAACGGGAAGAAGATCTATAGGAAAACGAAAGAAGAGAGAAACGGCAAGAAGATCTATAGAGAAACGAAAGAAGAGAGAAACGGGAAGATGATCTATTGAGAAACAAAAGAAGGGAGAAGCAGGAAGATCTATAGAGAAACGAAAGAAGAGAGAAACGGGAAGAAGATCTAGAGAAACGAAAGAAGACAGAAACGGGAAGAGGAACTATAGGGAAACGAAAGAATAGAGAAACAGGAAGATATATAGAGAAACGAAAGAGAATCTGGAAGAAGACTTATAGAGAAACTAAAGAAGAAAGAAACTGGAAGAAAATCTAAAGAGAAACGAAAGAAGAGAGAAACGGGAAGATCCATAGAGAAACGAAAGAAGAGAAAAACAGGAAGAAGAACTATAGAGAAACGAAAGGAGAAAGAGAGATACATGAAACACGAAAGAGAGAGAAAACAAGAGAAGAGGGCATCAGAGGAAGAAAGAGACAAATAAAAATATGGAAGAAAGAAAGTTAAGTAAAGGGTTTGAGATACAAGTAGAAGAAAATATAAACATGGAAAGACAAGAAGAACGGCAGAATGAGTGTGTGTATGTGTGCGAGAAAGAGAAACTGAGGATGCTCTCAGCAGTATGTTGTGTACTGTGCCCCAGATTTCAACGCTGCATTTCCACCTGGTGGTGAAAATTTGAACTATTATTTTTGCGTCAGTATTCGCTTCGCCATAGTCTCCATAGTATCTATACCAAGTTTCACCGTAATCGGAAGCTTCGACCGGGCTCCAGAGTGCTCCGAATAGGTGAACATTAATTATAAGCACTAGGAGTAAGAACGGGGCTATTTTTAAGCGAGACGCTCTGTATAACATAAACTTGTATCGACGTCAAACGCAAGAATATATTAGGGTCAAGTATCCTGGTGCCGTGACGTCACTCTCTCAAACGCGAACTTTGAAAAAAAAAAGTGCAAATGATACGGTGTCTCTTGAGTGTGATGAAGATCCGAATTAGCCCTTGATTTAGAGGTCATCTCTGTCTCGCGGCGAACCTAACCGGGTGGTTCAGAGTGTGAAATCTCTAGGATTTCCTTGCGAGGGAGTAATAAGGGAAGACTCTGGGGTCGTAGATTTCGGCTTAACGAGGAAACATTCGCTACGAACGTCGAGGGTTACACTTAGCGGATTCTGCTACACGGAGCACGGATGTAAGAGGAGACACTCTCGCAGCCTCCCAAGGATAATCCAGGACATCATTCCTTAAAAGTTTCGTCAGAGTTCCGTAGTTTGTGCTCTGGTAAGGGACATTGGATTCTATAGCGAATTGGCTTTAATGTAGCTATGGATATTATTGAGAGCAGACAACTTAAGAGAAATACAGAAAAAAAGAAGTTTAAACTGAAGATTTTGTTATTAGTATTATCATCATCTTAATAGAGTTACTACTGAGCCACACAGCATTTAAAACAATATTACTGTACAATGCAGGGGCGTATATTCCAGGCTATCTAGTCTACCTGCAAAGCCCAGGCTCAGAAGAGAAGAAAAATCTATCAGAAAATGTGCATAAAAATTGCTCATTTCAACAAGGAGTTGGCACACTTATTTCTTACAAGTTGTTACACTAATTTCTTACGAGTTGGCAATCTTGCCCGCTTTTTTTTAAATTCGCGAAACTTAGAAAAGTACACAAGGAGTTCCGCTAGTTTAGCATGGCAGTCATCTAGCATGAATGCTGTCAGTGTTGCGAACCCCTTGTTCCCAGTGTAGAATCTTCCTAGGAACGGGGGATTTTGGAGCGTGGAGAGGGGAAGATGATTGTTTATGACAGGGAATTTCCCCCTCTGTGCCAAGAACACCATTTACAGGCAATTAGGACAAGAGGAAGAGGCCGCTGACCTCTTCAAACAACCAGAGTAGATGTTAGGGAATTTGTTGGCTCTCCGATTATGGTCTATGCTTATACCTGAGCCTAAAAATAACCAAACTGACAAGGGCCAGCGCCAGGTACTCTGTTCTGTAGTGGAAACGCGTTGGGTTCATTTCTTTGGTGCGCGGAACTTTTTTTCTTTCAAGGCAGGTCGCTGTGTAGTGTGGGGAGCGAGTGCGTGGATTATATGTTTGTGAATAATATGTGTTGTGTAGTGAATTTAATGAATGACATAAAGAACGAGCAATTTACTCGGCTTTCGTATGAGGATAAACATATGTAAACCTGTGATCGTAGAAGACTCAGTGATGTGCCGTAGACTATATGTTTACGTCTACATGCGTTGTCTACACGTTATCTACACGTAGATTACATAGAGGTGTAGTTTACATAGACTACGTAGACAATACAAAGTGCACTAAAATTAATTTTCAAGACTTTCTTGAAAGGAAAGTGACATTTTCAACTATATGGGTGCCTAACAGAATGAAAATAACCCTGTTTACAACAAATTTCTCTTCTCTTCTATTACCAACTATGGAAGAAGATAAATAGTATGCAAAAAACAACAACAGATGGCACTCGTGTAGCAAGAGTGTTTTGTTTCCCATAAAACAGTAGAATATTTCCTATATTAGGTTTCTTTTTAGGTGAGAAATTGTTCGAATTTGGAAGAAATAGTATAAAAAGTTCACCTTACACATCAGCAACTGTTATTTAGTATATATATTTTTTAATTCCACTGCACCCTTTGCTAAGTTATCAACTTTCGCCATGTTGTTTACATAGATTACGTAATCTACGTGTATAAAATAGTCTACGTGTAGAATGTAGACTATCGTTGTTTACGCGTAGACGCACATCACTGAGAAGACTGCACAAATACACTTTGCTGGTCGTAGGCAGTGAATTCCATTACAGCTCTGCTAGGCAAGAGAAGGACCGATATTAGTAACCGAGCCTTCGGTTACTAAATCCTGTTAGCAATATCCGGTTAGTAATTGAGCGGCCATATTGGCAGCGACACTAGCGCTTCGGTGGCGGATTCCGTCGTAAACAAATTCTAACTCGTTTGATTCCCTCTCCGCATTGGCGTCTACCGTGTCCACAAGGTCACAGCTCACCGGGATGAAAAATTTATGCACCACTTTCGTATGGAAAGCGCATTGGAAGCCATCTTCACAGCCACACCAAAGCCTGATACGATTTGCGTTCCTCGGCAATCCATTTGATGCCAATCCCCTTTCTTACGCTTTGCAAATATCTTGAATATTTGCCTCCGAAATCCTGCAACCTATACCCACCTCATACATTTGGGAATTCAAAACGCTTCTGGGAGTAGTAAGGAAGGCGATTGTTGGAATTGCGGCAGTGTTGCCATCTCGTTAATCGTGTTTTCCCTTTAAATTTAACCTTCGCTTCTCAACTATGGGGCGCAACCCAATGCTGGGTCCCGAGGGTGCATTTGGTGAGTCGCAAAGTCGGAATTGAAAATGTCCTTGATTCAGACTTCACAAATTTATGGATATCTTTAAGATGCGAGTACGCTGAACTTTCAGATGAGTTGCTCATCCCGTTCTACACCCAGGGTGCCAAATCATTGAAAACTGGTGAGGGGAGAAAGTTCTTCATCTTGAAACCCCCTCCCACAAACATATGATATACATAGTTGTAATGTTATTAAAAGTAAGAATAAATTACTCAATTAAAATATATTATTATTATTAATAATAATACTATTATTATTAATTACATAAAGGAAATTAATTTGTTACTTTTATACATATCGGATATTACAAAGAAGCTAATTTCCTTACTAACTGGTTAAAGATATTAAATAAATAATGAAATAGTTGAAGTGGTTTTATTATGTGTAAGTTTTTCTTTAGTTTGTGCTTTATGTTAATATAAATCAATTAGATTTCATAGTTATTATTCTTTTGCATTCTTGTTTTACTTTTATTGTGCGTATTGATGTAGATTTGTTAATGAGCTTTTGAGAGAGAATGCATTCAATACTCACAAGTACACTAATTTGTGTGTATTTTCGATATTATTCTTAGTAAAGCAAAGCATCTCCAACTGGTCCTCTTCACAGCATCCCAGCTCTCCTTCCTCGAGTGCCTCAGCGTGAACAGATCTTCGCCACGTCTGTAAGAACTTCCTCCTTTCCTTCTTCTTGTATATAATACTTAGATTTCAAAACGTTCATTGATAACATGACTCCAAATATTATATTCTGTGCACTTTTCTCAAATGGGGACAGTTTTAGACGATCTGCGTTGGGGAGTGGTCAGCCTAGCGTGCTACAGACGTCGCAGATTCGAACCCAGGTCAAGCGTTCATGTATTGCTGTGCTTGTCGCATCACCCATTTCGTCAATCCATCCTCATCGGCGCGATTAACTAAAGTTGTAGAAAAAATACCCAAAATGAATAGACAAAATAATTATTTAATTACTCCATTCTCAATTTCTCCAATTATCTTGTTAGGACAGAAAACATTTCTTTGTACTAACAGCAGTTTACATTTAAGAATTACAATTAAGCATTTTAAAGGAACACCTCAATCCAAAGGGTACCTTTTAGAGTTAAATTGTAAGTTGTACATTTTAACCGGTTCTACAGAGTTTTTAAGTTTTCGTTCACTTTATACACAGATAGGCCAATCGGTACTGGACCTGCAGTTTAAAGTAGGATTCTATCCTCCGTGTGTCTCCACAGGGTATCCAACTTTTATCTTAAAAAATGTGGAAACCGACATCTTGTACCCTTACGAAAAGGAGATGATGAATACATTATTTAACACGATATTCACTTCCAATATTTAAACTTCAGTTGTT
This sequence comes from Lepisma saccharinum, assembly GCF_977018435.1. Taxonomy (NCBI): domain Eukaryota; kingdom Metazoa; phylum Arthropoda; class Insecta; order Zygentoma; family Lepismatidae; genus Lepisma; species Lepisma saccharinum. The sequence goes on along the minus strand of NC_139250.1, from coordinate 18,130,499 downwards.
TCTTTTTAACTTTTGTTTTAACATTTCTTCCGACAACTTAAGGATAATACAAATTTATTATTATTATTATTGTTATGATTATCGGCCATGTTGGAGGTGATGTGATCAGCACCACACTCCAGCCGCCTTCACTCCTCACGTACGCATTGATTTGAGGCTGGTTGAGCCCCGGAACCGCTTTATTTCCGGCCAAGGCCGGGAAAATTCCGACCTTAGATTACTCACCCTGGGAATCGAACCATGGTCTCCGGCGTGGCAGTCAGACGCTCTACCGACTAGACCTTTCGACATTTCACCGTGCATATAATAATTCGATTTCAAGAGCTTCGGTGATAACGGCTCGCAATATAATTTTCTGTTCATATTACCGAAATTGGACAATTTTTAGATCAACTGCGTTGAGGAGTCGTCAGCTGAAGTCACAGATTAGAACTATGGTCATGCGTCTATGTATCGCTGTTTCTGAATGAGTGAATTATTTAGCACAATATTCACTTAGAATATTGTTACGTACCCAATAGGATCAAGTAATGTGAATAGTTTGCCAAAGACGAATAGAGATGGCAGCACGAGGCGTGTAAGGTTAAGAATTGGCATAATATATGTGAATAATTTTATAAATAAGAACAAAGCAAATTGGAAAGATGAAAAACAATAGAATATATTATAAGAAGACAAAGAATAAGTATGAAAGAAGTAAATTAATATATATATTTTATAAATCAAATCAATGATCACATGTAAGTTAATATGAAAACTAAGGAAGTCAAAGCACTGATACAAGTTTGTGTCTTTGAACAGATATTGCATCTGTATGATTGATTTACCATTCCTATAGGGGAAATTTTGTTTACATCAGTGGCGAGCGCGTTCTGATCGACGCCCCACAGCACTTTTTGGTTGCGCGGTTTAACCGTAGCACCTACTTGGATGCGCGTGTAAATAGTTTGCACCAAGTATACACACTGTTGTACCTAGTTAGTGGTGGCGCGTTCCAATTGCAGCCCCAAGGAAGGATATTAGTATTAGTAGTACAGGTGGCCCGGTTCTAAATCCTCATTTGGGGCTCGAATCATCATGTGGGGCTCGCAGTGGTGCCAACTCACCCCCCGAAAATTTCACCAACTGATATTTTGAAGCCTTTCACGGTGTATGTTAACCTCACAAGCAGTGTTGCTAACTCGGCGTAGCCTTTTATGGTGTATGTTAACCTCACCAGCAGTATTTCCAACTCGGCGTAGCCTTTCACGGTGTATAATTTTTTTAGCTTTTTTTTTGTGTGTGAGTGTACATGTGTTTGGGCGAGGCGTAGCCTTTTATGGTGTATGTTAACCTCACCAGCAGTATTTCCAACTCGGCGTAGCCTTTTATGGTGTATGTTAACCTCACAAGCAGTGTTGCCAACTCGGCGTAGCCTTTTATGGTGTATGTTAACCTCACAAGCAGTGTTTCCAACTCGGCGTAGCCTTTTATGGTGTATGTTAACCTCACCAGCAGTGTTGCCAACTCGGCGTAGCCTTTCACGGTGTATGTTAACCTCACCAGCAGTATTTCCAACTCGGCGTAGCCTTCTTTGAGGCTTGGGTTTTTTTGCCAATTTATTTAAAGAAAATTCTACTATATAATTTTTTACTGGCTAAGCTAACCTACAAATAGGAATTGGCAGCACTGACGAGGCTCGAATTATTATTTGACGCTTGAAACAAATCGCTAAATATAAAATAAAATAACAATGCCTATGAACCTGTTTGGCTTCAGGAAGCAGGCTATGGAGGCATTCGCCCAAAGTGCACCGTCGCCACCTGCGAGCTTGGACCTGTTACCCTCCCTATTATCTAAACTCAACGGTTTGTTGATTATACACTTGAATAGCATCCTGACCCAGTACGACGAGGATGTGGGCAAAACTTTCTACATATTCAACAACAACTTGAATTATTACCAATTCCCCATCTCCGGCAAACTGCAGTTTGACATGAATCCCGAGAATAAAGGAGAGGCCAAAATTTCCTCCGGCAAGAACATCTATCGCATCAAACACGATAGGATGAACAGTACCACCACGTACGATGTATCTGCTGGCGATCGCCTGTACATAGAGCTCTTGGACGACTACGACAAACTCATCCCTTTTTTCATAGAAATGAAAATTAGCTATCCTATAATAAATAACAATAATGCCTAACGATATTTTTGGCCATACGAAACGCGACGACCATGGCGACGAGCTTCTCATGCTCGACGTCAGGGTCAAGAAGTTGCGAAGCGATCTGCAGGCCCTCCAGTCCACGCTCAACTCCAGCCTTCAGTCCGAGATAGCTAGCTTGCAGTCTCAGTGCTTGGACCCTGTACTCAAGATTGATGCAGAGCTAAAATCGCTGCTGCAAAAATACACCGACCTTGCGTCGATAGACAATCTCGACAAGCTGGCACTGAGTGTGGGCAATCTGCAGAACGAACTTCTGAAGCTGCAACAAACGCAAACCTCAGACGTTGAACAGCTGAAACAACGCTTGCAGGACCAAACAAGCAACATCCAGACCGAACTGCAAACTATCATCCAGAGCATTAAAACACAAGACGACTACGATCGCGTGAACGCTAGTATTGCTAAATTGCGCGAACAGTTTCAATCTTTCAAAATCCCTACGTTGGAAAGCATCAAGGCTGAGCTACAAACGGACGCTTTGCATGCGGCCATCAACGAAGTAAAAACTAAACTCCAAACACTGGAGGATTTTATCAACAATCTACCGTCGTCTAGCGAACTGAACGCCATTGCCCGTAGCGTGGCCAACATCAAAGTCCAACTTGAGACCTACGAGGATTTCGGGAAGCTGCAAGGCACCATAACCCATATTGAGGATGCACTTGCTGTCATTAGAAATGATCTGGCGAACGTTCACGATGAGCTGGAAACCAAACTGCCGGGCATCAGGGATACACTGGCCAACGTTCAACAGCAAATCGCCAAACTGGAAAATCTGAATGCAGAATCCGAGTTGTCTCATTTCCATCACTTGATCGACGACATACAGACTAAGTTGGAAACCCTGCAACAATCTACTCCCACCCAGGATGACATAACACAACTGCAAGAAGGCATACGTGCTGCTGCCGATGCCTCCGAGTTGGACGCGGTGAAAAAAGCTTTGGAATCGCTCCAAAACACGGTGGCCACCCTGCCTACCTCTCAGGAATTGAAAAGCGTGAAGAGAACTCTCAACCGAATACTCAAATCCGACGACATCAAAAACATCCAATCCGAAATTGAATCGATACGGGGGTCTGTCGCGACTTTACCTACCAACCAGAACATCACCGAGCTGCATGAATTGTTTGCGGAAATTAGAACCCAGGTCCACGACCTTGTAATACAGAGCTCCAAGTTGACGCTTGTAGAAAGCCTGCAGCAGATTATTGCCAGCGTGAAAGAGCAAATTGGGAGTATCGAGGCAAGTCAGGAATCGACTATAGCTAATTTCAGCACCCAACTACATGACTTAAATGAAAAATTCAAGAGCCTTATTGTCGATGTAAAGATCAAACCAAACTACGACACTGTTGTTCACGCTATCGAGGAACACCTGGAATCGGTGAATGGCAGATTGGAGGATATAGAGACCGAGGTTCGAACCAACGTAAACACTTTAAATGCCAGCATCGACAATCTCAAGTCTACGATTGTCATCGAACTGTACAGCATACCAAACAGAGAGTTCTCCTCCCCTTTCAATCCAGGTTACAAACTCTACATGTTGACTCCTGCAAAAGCTTATCATCAATTTTTCCTCGCTGGCACACTTCAGTTCGTCAAGGTTTCCTACTGGTCTTTGCCTCACGCAACCCACTACCCAATCATGACCGTGACGAACATTGGCGATGAGCCTAAAATAAGAGGAGTTGAGCTGGTCGATTTCACACACCCCGAAAGTCGCGAGACTGCCTATGCCGAAGATGCCACTCAAATTATCGACATAGAAATAGGTGACAAGCTGTATATAGAAAACCCAGCATTGTCTGCAGCCAGAAATCCCATCCAGGCTATATTCTTATTTTCGCGCCATGTCTAGGCAGGGTATCGTGAACGAGCTGCATAAACCTGCACGACGAAACTACAAACGACTGGCGGTGGTGACCAAAGGCGTGGATGACCTTTGGCAGGCTGACCTTGTGGAAATGAGTAGCGGCAACCTGAAAAATTTACATAAAATCAACAAAGGATACAAGTATCTTCTTACTGTTATAGATACATTTTCAAAATTTGCGTGGGCTTTGCCCCTCAAGGCTAAAACAGGTGTGTGCGTAATGGAAGCATTCAAAACTATTTTCAATGAAAGTGGCAGGCGACCTCGATTTCTTCAAACGGATAACGGAAAGGAATTTTACAACTCGATATTTCAACAGTTTGTTCAGAAACAAAATATTCAACATTACTCGACTTTCAGTCACATCAAAGCCAGCGTAGTGGAACGTTTTAACCGTACTCTCAAAACACGCATGTGGAAACGATTCACGCTTCAAGGTAACCACAAGTGGGTCAATGTGCTTCCGGAACTCGTAAACGACTATAATCACAGTTTGCATAGCACGATACGCATGAAGCCTGCCGATGTCAGCAAGTCTGATGAGGCACGACTGATCTCTACTGTTTATTGCCCCAAGTACCGGCCCACTAACAAAAAACCGAAATTCAAAATTGGAGACCAAGTAAGAATTAGTAAATTTAAGCGCATGTTTGAAAAAGGCTTTACCAAAAACTGGAGTACGGAACTTTTCACTGTTGCTCGATTGTTACCCGGTAACCGTCACACGTATATAATAAAAGATAATCGCGACGAAATTTTGAAAGGGCGATTCTACGAGGAGGAACTCTCTAAAACAAAATACCCCAATACGTATCTTATCGAAAAAGTATTACGTAGAAAAGGTGACAAACTGTTGGTGAAATGGCTGGGACTCGAGGAAAAAAGTTGGATCGATGCAAACGAGGTGATTGTGTAACGGGTGCTTGGGATGTGGTGAGGCGACTACCAGATTTTCCCCCGGAGCGTCAGGCTAGGAAAAACGGCGAACTGTTGCCGGACAACATTCGCTGCCTTATTGTCGGACCTTCAGGGTGTGGGAAAACAACTTTACTTATTGATAATTTTCTTCTTGCTCCCGACTGGTTAGATTGGAAGAACAGGCACTTGTATGTTTTTTCCAAAAGTTTGGAGCAAGCAAAATATCAACAGCTGACAAAACTGTACGAAGGGCTGAGCATAGCTACTTTTGCCTCCGAAGTAATGCCACTAGACTGCTGCCATGAAAATTCGGTGGTGGTCTTCGACGATGTCATCCTGGAGAACCATAACGAAATTCGCAATTTTTTTACACAGGGGCGGCACAGAGGCATGGACTGCTTCTACCTTGCTCAGACTTTTTCTAAAATTCCCAAGCAGCTTCTCCGAGACAACGCTAATTTTATTTGCTTGTTTCGTCAAGACCACACCAATTTAAAACATGCTTACGATGATTATGTAGGCGGGGACATGAACTACAATCAGTTTTCCAAATTTTGCTCTTCATGCTGGAATCAAGATGATTTCGGATTCGCCACGATAGACATGACGAGGAAACCCAATGACGGAAAATACAGAAACAAAATAAACAACTTTCTAAACGTTGCGACGTTACAAGAAACGTCTTGACGTATTATAAATAACAAATGATGAAACGCAAACTCGCAGACGACAACTTGAAGCTGCGCGACTACCTGGCCAAACGCTTCAGGGGTTGGAAATCAGAGAATCGCGGAATTTACGAAGAGAAAAAGCGACAGGACCAACCTATTATTGATGCTATAAGTGGACTAGGTAAAGACATCAAAGATGTTACCGAGCAAAATAAAGATTTAATCAACGAGCTCGTGCCACTTGCTGCTCGAAATTATGCTGTGCCTACACCGATATCCAGTATTCACACTACCCCGTTCGAACTTGGAGCTGCACCTCTGAGACGTCAGGTTCTAGGCAGTACCTCTTCGGACAAGGTAGTTGAATTAGGTCCGTTGGCGAGAGATTACCTGAGCACTGGGAAATTTGAAAAGGACGAGGTGTTTGGATTGTACCCCTCTGTGGAACTTAACGAGGGTGTGGTTTGGAAAATTGGAAAGTCAAAAGTTACGTTCGAAGGTGACGACGTGAAAATTAATTTGGGCGAGAAGAACAGCTGGACTAGGTATCCTGGCACTGTGGGCCTGTGGGAACTTATCACCAAAAAGCAACCTAAAGATTACACAGACGAGGATTACCAAAGTTACACAGAAATTTTAATCATGACGGATGCCCTGTACCAAAACAACGATGCAACACAGAATCGCGTAAAATCAAGCAGTGGAGAAAAATACAGGAACCTCATCAAGCCAATATGGAACCAGCTCAAGACTGGCAGCGGTGTCAAACTCTACAATACCCTACCTAAAGAGTTTGTTTGGGTAGACGACGTAAGGAAGCTTGTAGATCGATTGCTGGTTATCGCAGGCGAGGAAAATGCAGGCAATCGCAACTTCCACAACGAGAAAGTGGGCATCATGGACATGATTAGCACCAAGCTTAGCAACTTTATTGTCAACGACAACAAAGGTATAGGTTACCTTATCAAAATCATCAACACCCTGCCTCCCAAATTCTGGAATGTGGCCGAGGGTCGAGGTCTCGTGAACGACATCATCAACAAGCTACCCTTCGAGATGCACCTACCAGGTTACCAATACTGCGGACCGGGTACTAAACTGGAACGGCGACTGGAGAGAGGTGACAAGGGGGTAAATCTGCTGGATGCTGCATGCAAGGATCACGACATTGCTTACAACACATATACGAATTTAGATGCGCGTCACGATGCTGATAAAAAATTGGAGCATGCCGCGTTCGGGAGACTCGTCAGCAGAGACGCCTCGCTGGGTGAACGGGTTGCAGCATTGGGCACGACCATTGCCATGAATACAAAACGAAAATTGGGGTGGGGGCTGTAATTAAATAACATACAGTAAAAAATGTCTACGCATATAACAGACTTACCAACAGAAGTGTTATACAAAATATTTACATTTACTTTCGACGATAGTCACGAGGATGTTAAAAAGCTTATTGATTTAGTTAAAATAACACCACAATTTCGCTTGCCCTGTGAAATGCTACTTCTGGATCATCTGAGAAAAATAAGCGATGTAAAATCTTCTTCTTCTCCCTATGCTCTTTTTCGGGCTGCTGATGAAAAATTGGCTGATAAGATGGACGAACTTCACGAGTGGAGACAGGGGAGGACATGATATACAGACGACTGGTATGCTTCAAATGCTGAAACCAGTAGGATCATCGATCACCTCATCGCATTAGGCAATGCCAAAACTTTTTTCTATAAATAACACACTGTAAAAAATCTACGAGACCAAAAAAATATTTCTTCGATATGGGTGAAAAAATTAGTGACGTCCAGGCATTAAAACAAATGCTAAATTTGTCAGTCGAGTATGTAAAAATTCAGGAATTGGAAGTGGACAAACCTTACGCAATAACTTCCGGTTCAATTGTTGCAACCCAGTATGGTCCCAAAGTACGTCTGTTGCTCAACGGACAATACAGTCTATTTTTACCAGATCGATACGCTAGCATGTTATCCGACGAGAAGCTATCTATTTTAATCGAGAGTACAACTCGAATCGTGTACAAGGGGACAAAAGAACTTCTTGGTAAGAAAACAAAGCACATAATAGAATTTGTTTAATAGCTGCAAAGTATATATAAATAACATACCGTAAAAAAAATTACACGGGAGGGAAAACAAAAAATCTCTGAACATATATAAAATAACATACCGTAAAAAAAAAATTACATCATGAAGCCCAAGGGCGTCGTGTACCAGATACCATATTCGAATCTGAAAACGCTGGGTGCCCTCGATGGGTTACTCACCAAGAAACAACGCGAGAAGAAACGTTCATGCTTGTCTAAAGGACACGGAATGAAATTGCTGCTCAGCACTCCACAATTGAAAAAGTTGCAACATTCGCGGAAGCAGCAGAAGATTGGAGGTTTCATATTCAGCATTCCGGCCATCTTGGCAGCTTTGGGTGCAGTGTTCAGCTTGGCAGGAGGCAGTGCTGCCATTGCCAAAACCGTCATCGATGCAAAAAAGAACAAGGCCGAGCTGGAAGAACAGAAACGTCACAACCTGGCTATGGAAAAGAAGGGGAAAGGTGTGACCAAAAAGCGAAAAAGCAACCTCGATGCTTTGAAGAAATATAAAAAAAAGAAGAAGCCCTGTCCAACTTCGATATTGAATCTCTGATCGAACTGTTGGGAATAAGGAACTTCAGGGGTGTTTTCATGTCCGATTCTCTACCCACTGCTGTGAAGAAAAAGGAGTATGGCGTGGTCAACCTGGACAGTTACAAAAATCCTGGTACACATTGGATATGCTACCTCAAAATTGACGATAACAATGCATTTGTTTTCGATTCGTTCGGTGGCACACCGCCTGCCAGGTTGGTGAAGTATCTCAGTGTTGCCAACCTCTACTACAATGACAAACGCATCCAGGGTTTCACCGATGTTAACTGCGGCCACCTATGCCTTTCCGTTCTCGGATACATGTCTAAAATAAATAACCCCTCAGTGGAGCATTTTCAGAAAGCATTGTGGTACCTAAAACACCATGGGAGTGTTCCATCTCACCAGCGAGACTTCGGTCTTGAAACTCGCGTTGCATGACGACATCATTTATCCTAAATCTATTGCTCTTCGTGCATTCTACAGCATGTACCTGATACCCAATGTCACGGAGCACAATAACAAAATTACTGTTGGAAATGAAAAAATAGTTATCACGCCAGGACAGTACAATCTGTCTACCTTGCAAGCCCAATTGCCAAGAAATATACTGCTATCTCAAAATTCTGTAACTCACAGAGTTGAAATTGTGTCTGCTACGGAAACAGTAGACCTAGGCACTGTTGGAGAGCTTCTGGGATTCGAGAACAACACAAAGCTCGAACCTGGCATCAAGCACATCGGTGCCAACATTCCTAAATTTCTAGCCATCGAAACTCTGAACATACATTGCAACGTGGCAGAAGGCATGATCACCAAATCCTCGGATGGCATCCCAGGCAGCCACAAGCAGACAGGTATCATCGCTACGTTCAAACCAAACTCTGAATTCATGGAACCGATTATATACACACCCTCACCACCGATATACTTCCCTATATCTCGTAATCGCATAGACAACATAGAATTGGCAGTGACAAACGAAAAAGATGAGGTGGTGAATTTTGCCGGAGCTACTACCACCGCCGTCGTGGAGATTAACGTATAATAAATAACAATCATGGAGCAAATCGAAAGTTACGAGTTGCAATCTTTCCCACCCAATCGTCGCACGTTCGCCAATTTGAACGAACCGAACAGGGAGATCGAATACGATGTGGACGTCGGGGATGGGTTCATTCACCCTCACAGAGCTGATTTGTATATCAAGTTTGATGTGGTGAAGAGAGACAACGGGGAAGCATTTAACGCCAATGCAAATTTAAAACTTGTGGACAATTTTGTGCCGCATCTGTTCTCGCAAGTGGAAGTTAGAAAGCATGGCACCGTCATCGATAGGGTTGACTACCCCGGGATTACTTCTACAGCTGTGGGAACACTGAAACTCTCCAAGAGCGATGCGGCATATTACCAGGCAGGGGGATTCGAAGCAGATACAAAAATCAAAACTCGAAGCCACACAGTACTGTTTCCCATGCGCTTGCTTCCAGGCTTCTTCTCCGACTACACGGAGATTATGTGGAAGGGTGGCTTGCGCGTCACTTTTCGCAGAAGCGCCAACGACAACGATGTGCTGATGCGTTACAGCACCTTGGGTGCAGACGGTGCAGCACTTGCCAACACACTACCCGACGCAGCCAAGTGCGTCATCCAGTTCATGGAGCTGCGCATGCCTGTGGTAGAATACGAATCTAACTACGGTCTCAAGTACAAAGCCGATATTTTGAAGAACCCCCAAGTACCCATCCAATTTTACGGCTACCAGTGCGTGCAGAAACCTGCTTCTGGCAGCCATTTTGAATTTGATGTTACTACGCAGTTCAACAGCATCCGGTACGATATGCCAGAGTTTACCGTCGTGCTCTTCCAGACGGGGAAAGATAATAACCAAGAGAAAGATTCTAGCCAGTTCGATAATTGCAAAATTAAGAATGTTTACCTCAAAAATGGAAGGAATGAAGTTTTTCCACGCGAGAATTATAACTTAAACATTACAAACGATGATTACCTGAAACTTTACGAGGCGTACACAGCTTACAAGAGAGTGACCTCCGGCAATGTGGACGTGTACTACAACCCCGACGAGTTCATAGCTCGCAGACCCATGTTTGTCATCAACACATCTAAAAGAAAACAGGTGGTTGTTAACGATCGTACCAACATCAAGATTGTATGCGAGTTCCACGACGCCTTGCCTGCAGATACTCTGTGCAGTGTCATTCTTATTGCAGAGAAAACATTTGTGTATGACGTCAAGAATGAAAGAGTAACTGAACAGTTTTAGATACAAAAAAAAAAATTAAAAAAATAGCACACAATAAGAAATGTGGAATTTTATATACACAAGTACAAACTACAATAAGCAGTTTCCCAGAAGTTTAATTTTGCTGTGCCATGCATGTAATCGAGGAAGTTGAAGTAAATTAAAATTGATTTTTTTTTCATTTTGCATTGCCTATTACTTTTTGTTGCACTCTGGGCAGGCCTTACTAGTTTGCAGGCGATAGTGGCCCCACGGAAGTGTATGGACCCCACATTCAAGAATACACCTCTTGTCGTCGTGTGCATCCAGAGCAACTTTCCTGACAATATTAGTTGTAAGCACATGATCGACGCTTTGGATACGATGCTCTTTTTGTAGAATGGGCGATTTTGTTCTGAGGCACTCGAGGTAATCCTCAAACTTGAGGTGCTCCCGAACCACTTGCCTGCTTACACCCTTTGCCTTTTTTGTTACAGAACCCTCAGCCCGGATCGCATAGGCTTTGGCACGAAGTCCAGCAAAGTCCACAATCACATCCCCGTCTTTCTCGTCCTTGAGTTTGCCGGGTATTTTTTTGTTTCGGGGCAGAATTCCATACCGGTTTGGCTGGGGATAGCCCGATGTGTCGAAGAGCTTGACAAGAGCTGGAACTTTGGCTATATCACCATACGCATCGGCCGTGCGAACATGGTACACCAAGCTGTCTGTGTCTGTGTAGAGGAGTGAGATATTGTGGTTGTAGTGTGCACGTAGTATGTCGTAATATGTCTCGAACATGCACAACTTGCTCAGATCCAAAACTGCAGCTCCCACATAGATGGGCTTGTTGAGTAGCACCTCGCCCCGGTTCATGTGAATCAGAGACATCTGTTCGTTGTAAATTGTTCGAGATCTGAACAGCGAGCTTGCAACAAGTCGACGACACTGTGTTTTCTTCGTCACCAACCTCACATCAACGCGATTTCGCACATTCTCCATGGTCTTCCCAAATACCGCATTGTTCATTAATTTGAAAAAATCGCGATCAAGTTCCGAAGTGGCAGCAGTGCGATGTTCGGTGTTCAGTTCGATGTACGGCTTCAACCATGGAGACTGCCTGAACAAGAGCACGCGGTGAACTGCTTTGACCGAGACCCCTTGCTGCATTAACCACTGGAGGTTCCGGTAGTGTAGCACATAACGCTTTTTGGGCTCCAAGTCCATGACGAGCTTTGGTTGATCTGAGCCAGGTGGACACTTGAATTCCGGAGCAGGCGAAAGGTCACAGAATGTATCCTGCAGCTTCTCGGGGAAGTCAAGGTCCACCTCGGCAAAAAACCCAAACTCGTCGCACTCTTTTTCGATGTCGTGGTATAAAGGATCAACCCACTCAAACTGTCCTGTTGGGAGTGGCTGCATCATGGAGTGCCCGTAAAGATTATTCACATCAGTGTACATGATGTAGCTTGATGGTTGGGAGCGGTCGTAACCAGTGGCCATGTGCTGATTGTTGGCGTGTGCGAAGCGTTGCGACACTTGGACCATGCCGCCCCGGATAGCTCTCTCGATGAAAAGCATGATATCAATATCGGAGATAAGGGAAAGTTTAACTTTAGTCAGCAGGAGCATGGCCGACCATGCCAGTCCAGGAAGGCTGTAAAAATATACAGGGTCCAGGTTGTAAATGTTTATCGCAGTCGCCCGGAACGCCTGGAACACATCGCCAAGAAGCGTCACATCAAGCTTCAGGTATGCATCGTGGTAATCACCAAAAGTTCGGCAACCCAACTTGACCCACATAGACTGAGCATGCTTGTACTCCTCGTCGGTAATACCTGAACCTCTCAGCTGGCTGTAGAATTTATCCTGGGGAGGCAGCAACTCTTCTTCGAACTTGGAAGGGTCGGTGACGTATTCGTAGGGGTAGACCCCTTTACGTCTGATGAGTGCGACATCTAAGTTCGGGAAACTTGATGTGGTAATGGCTAGTTGGTCGTCTCTGAGCTTCCAAGCAAGAGCATCCAGGCTTGCCTGGAGGAACCTCAGAGAGTCGAGGAACCGAAGCTCGATGCTCCTGTTTTTTGAGTCGCCGGGGATCGGCACCCACTTGCTGACGCTAATATAACGCTCCTCGTTTTGTGCCAGGACATTGATTCTTGCATTGTCGTACCCTAGATGTGTGACCAAGTGATGGAAATCATATCCCGAGCCATTGTGAAAAAAGACCGGTATGAAGCGCGGGTCCCTGGCTCTCAAGTTACACCTGCTGCACCACGGGCCAATGTAGCTTCCGGTCCCATAATGGTCATGGTGGTGGACCTTTTTGTTATCGTCAGTGAAGACCGAGTTGCAAACAGGACAATTTAGAGCTATTTCGTGCTGATGCTTGTCTTTGGGAGACAGAGGCAGCATGGGCTTGGGGGCCAACAGCACCTTCCCTATCTTGATGGCTTCCTGTTGCATTCTCTCCAGGAAGTGTTTGACCGGGTCGGGACCGCGATACACATAGGGCTCGGAGGCAATATGTTGGTCTCGCCACACCACAACATAGGAGTAACTCGAGGCCTCGTGGATTTGGAAAGGAATGGTAGAGGATGTTTCGGGGTTGGGCTCGCAGTTAGACAGAGGTTGAAGAAAGGCCTCGAAGTCTGCTACAATATAGGCAGGATGCTTCACCATAGCACTGTGCCTGCGAAAGCACTCTACTGCACCAGGTTCGGGCAGGATAGTTCGTGCAGGCTTGTTGGTACCACAGTAGAGCATGTGGCGAGCTAGCTTCTCAGCAGCAATGTTGGGACCTCTGATGCGCCGGTAATCCTGCTGTTCTCGATTGCGAAATGTAGACAAGCACCTGCGACACACCTCGACGTGGTGACTATCACTGCTCCGTTGGCTCGAAACAAGCCGAGAGAGCGAGCGAATGAGGGTGTAATGGTGATGGGTTTCGTCCTTGATGAGCAGGAGGTTGATTTCTCGTGCCTCGTTGTTGTTGCTCACGTTGCTCACGCAAATGGGGTAGACCTCATGTTTGTTCTCGAGACCGTAAACATTGATGGCTAATTGCAGGCCCAACAAGTCACGAGCACGAACCTCAAACTTGCGAATATGCGAGACTTCTACAGGGTAGGCAATCCCCGCCATTGCATCCTCCAGTTCCAACTCATACTGCTTGTAGTGTGCAACACGGCGTGGACTCTTTTCCCAAGGTATAGGGTGCAATGCTGCCAGCACCGACCAGAGGAAGCATTTGGTGTCTTTGTTCTGAATATTGAGAATAGCTTTTTTTGCTTTAACCTCGGGTGGCAGGGCAATATAGCTAGACCCTGCCAGTGGCAGGAATTTGTTAAGTTTCAAACAAAGTTTGTGGGGGTCGCCACACAGCGAACCGCCCGAGCCTTCAGCCTGATGCTCCTCGTGCTTTGCCACAAGCTCCTCGACAAACTTGTCGTAGATGCTGTCGAGGTCAGTGACATCTGCCTGATGCAGTGTTTTTGCTTTTGTGGCATGGAAGAATTTATATATTTTATCAGACGGTTTCTTATACTTGCAGCATAGCACAGCATAGAATTTAGTGGAGTGTGTGGCCAATGCATCGTTGAGGATGGATATTATCTTAGCTCGCTCGCTCCCCAGAAAACTACGCACATCGCAGAAGCTGTCTGATGTTATGTCAAAGTCTTCTAATAAATGCTCAAACGCAAACCGGTCTGCTTTCTTCGCCAGCTTGACGCGTTTGGCAGGTGGAGATGCATCGAGAGAGGTTACTTCTACCTTTCGCTTGGAAGGTTGCGGTAGAGATGTTCCAGTGCTCTTGCAAGTAAGCTGGTGTCGCTTGAAGTTGGGAATAGAAATATTTTTTCCACACTTAGAGCACAGTTTGGTCGCACATATTTGTTTTCCCGGCACACAAGTACGACAGTGCCTTTGAAAATGTTTACTTGACACAGCAGTTTGGCACGTAGGGCAATTTTTTACAGAACGCATAATGCAGAGATTTTTTGGGGGTATGTTATTTAATATCCAATGCTGTGCAATGCAAAATATAATTGTTAACTTTTTTTTTAAAAAAAAATCTTTTTTTGAAATATTCTCTATGACCTTACTTAGGTTTTTTCGCCAAATTATATGCTTCTAGTCTCCTATACTTTGGTAGAGCCCGTTCAGGTTCTATCCCCCGCCATGTGGGTTCCTCTGCCAATCCAGCAAAGGTGAGAAATCAGCGCTGTGCTCCGGCTTTAGACAGCCAATAGAAATTTTGCTTACTTAAACCAATCAGAAAACACCACGTATAAATTATTAGCCAATCAAAATCTCTGTTATTTTAGCTATCATATAAAAAAAATGCAAAATATCCCAGTTTCAATTCGATCCATTTATCTGAATCGAAGAAACCGACAATTCACATATCCCCATATCATTGTATGCTTGCCCTATTAGCACCTCTTTTGCTGTTGTGCTCAATTAGTTTTCACTAATTGGCGATTTTCTTGAAGAGGTCTAATAGAACAAGATACGGCGGTATGAGAAATATGCAAATTTAAAGATATTTTAGCGAATTACGCCGGCATAAGCTAAGTTCGTATTGCTAGAAGGCCTTCGTCGTTGCAAGTCACCTAACACATTCACTGGCAAAAAAAATTAAAAATGTTGACGTACTGAAAAAAAATAACTTGTCCCACTCAAGCATTCATCGAGTTCCAACATTTGTACAGAGATGGCTCTGTTGTTGTCGCTTATCAAATATATATATAATTTTGGAATATCTCTTAAACGGTACGAGATAGCCAAAATCTGTTTGCAGATTTGTAATGTACACTCGAAGATAAGTAAAAGTGTGAATACAACCTATGCTCGGAAATCCAAAATGGCGACCGGAAGTAGGTTCATCTCTTAAACGGTACGAGATAGCCAAAATCTGTTTGCAGATTTGTAATGTACACTCGAAGATAAGTAAAAGTGTGAATACAACCTATGCTCGGAAATCCAAAATGGCGACCGGAAGTAGGTTCATCTCTTAAACGGTACGAGATAGCCAAAATCTGTTTGCAGATTTGTAATGTACACTCGAAGATAAGTAAAAGTGTGAATACAACCTATGCTCGGAAATCCAAAATGGCGACCGGAAGTAGGTTTATCTCTTAAACGGTACGAGATAGCCAAAATCTGTTTGCAGATTTGTAATATACACTTGAAAATAAGTAAAAGTGTGAATACAACCTATGCTCGGAAATCCAAAATGGCGACCGGAAGTAGGTTCATCTCTTAAACGGTACGAGATAGCCAAAATCTGTTTGCAGATTTGTAATGTACACTTGAAAATAAGTAAAAGTGTGAATACAACCTATGCTCGGAAATCCAAAATGGCGACCGGAAGTAGGTTTATCTCTTAAACGGTACGAGATAGCCAAAATCTGTTTGCAGATTTGTAATGTACACTCGAAGATAAGTAAAAGTGTGAATACAACCTATGCTCGGAAATCCAAAATGGCGACCGGAAGTAGGTTTATCTCTTAAACGGTACGAGATAGCCAAAATCTGTTTGCAGATTTGTAATGTACACTCGAAAATAAGTAAAAGTATGAATACAACCTATGCTCGGAAATCCAAAATGGCAACCGGAAGTAGGTTCATCTCTTAAACGGTACGAGTTAGCCACAATCTGTTTGCAGATTTGTAATGTACACTCGAAGATATGTAAAAGTGTGAATACAACATATGTTCGGAAATTTACAGAGTTCATAGGAATTGTTATTTTATAGAACATTGTCAGCCATAAGGTTAATTCACCCTCTTCTCCTCAAATCGCATTACATACATGTGGAAGACAGAGGTAAAAAAAAATTAGGTTAAATTAACCTCTCTCCGAGAACTGACCCCGAGCGCCCATTTTTAGCGAGCGCTATTTCAGCGAGCGCTATTTCAGCGAGTGTTTTTGTAAAGCGAGTTGGCAACACTGCTTGTGAGGTTAACATACACCGTGAAAAGCTACGCCTCGCCCGAACACATGTACACTCACACACAAAAAAAAGCTAAAAAAATTATACACCGTGAAAGGCTACGCCGAGTTGGAAACACTGCTTGTGAGGTTAACATACACCATAAAAGGCTACGCCGAGTTGGCAACACTGCTTGTGAGGTTAACATACACCATAAAAGGCTACGCCGAGTTGGAAATACTGCTGGTGAGGTTAACATACACCATAAAAGGCTACGCCTCGCCCAAACACATGTACACTCACACACAAAAAAAAAGCTAAAAAAATTATACACCGTGAAAGGCTACGCCGAGTTGGAAATACTGCTGGTGAGGTTAACATACACCATAAAAGGCTACGCCGAGTTAGCAACACTGCTTGTGAGGTTAACATACACCGTGAAAGGCTTCAAAATATCAGTTGGTGAAATTTTCGGGGGGTGAGTTGGCACCACTGCGAGCCCCACATGATGATTCGAGCCCCAAATGAGGATTTAGAACCGGGCCACCTGTACTACTAGTATTATTCCCAAAGCTTAGAGGAAAAGGATAAAGGAATTCATTAAATAGTCAAAACCGAAATAAAATGAAATCCAGAGGGAAGTCCAGATCCTACATATTGAGAAGGAAGTCCAGATCCAGGCCGTCCATCAAGAAGGAAGTCCCGAACCAGAACGTCCATTAAGAGGGAAGTCCAGATCCTCCATATCGAGAAGGAAGTCCAGATCCAGGCCGTCCATTAAGAAGGAAGTCCCGCTCCAGATCTGCCCATTACGAAGGAAGAATATTGAGATGAAAATTGACTGTAAACGAGAAAATTATAGAAGAATGTAGCTTATCATGTAAAATTCTTACTCCATGTATCCTGTGTTTAAATAATATATTCGTTTAAACGTCTCCATTGGAAGGCATCCTGTTTGGTTTCGTTGTCTACAAAGAACCCTACCCTGTAGATAAGCTAGCTGAGTTTTGAGATTAAGGTTTATGTACCTTTGCACCAAATGAAGGTAGCAATATTTAAAATTAGGTTCAGAATTTTCATTTGTTTTAATATTGCTTTCGAAAAAGAAATATAAAATATATAAAAATTGCTGAAGTAATTTGTTATTTGACAATAGAAGAATGAATTCAAGGATTTCCTTACTACATACTCGGGTGGCACCACTCGAAATGATTAGCCTATCTCCGTGGCATGGTGGTTAGCGCAGCGCAATACGAAGTCAGGGATCTCGAATTCCAAGCTTGGTCTGAGACTGGAATTATCCTGAGCGTCTCTTCATCAATTTCATCATATCATCACTCATCGATTAGCCAAGAGTGGCAGAAAAGCGAAGTATAATCGATGAATCGGACAACAACGAAGCAACAACTTTAGCCACTACGCTAGTGAGGAAGACCTGCAATTTTTTTCACTAATGATACGACAAAGTTAGTTAGATTTTTTATTTGTGTTTTAAGTAGGCTTTATGTACAGATAGGCTAATCGGGACTTGACCTCCAGTTTAAAGTGGGATCGAGTCCACTATATGCCTCCACTGGGTATCGAATTCCGGGACCGCTTGATTGCAAGGCTACGAAGTTACCGCTGCGCCACTGGTGTTTGATCCATTGCTTATATTTGTTTCAGTTCATCATCAACAGATGGCAGGAAGAGTAAGATTTTATCATAGGTATAAATTACTTTTCTGGAACGAAGCAGTGCCAATTCAAAAGTCCATCTTTCTGGAAAGAATTACAAAATTATATAAATATATAACTTTGAAATATACTTTCAGGTGTTGACACATTTCAGAAAACATTATAAACAGTTCTCAAAAACTTTACACCGTAACTTTTTTAATTCAAGAACTAAATTATTTATAATTTTAGACCTGTCCAAGATAAAATAGTTGATATTTATTGCAAGGTACATGTAAAGCTAAGATTTATCTGTACCTTTCATAAAGAAAACAAACTTAAATCATTTGCGCATGCGCATTTATTTACGATATTCATTTATTGCACATTGTTTATTCCACGTCTAATTTTTACCTCTCTGATAATAGTGGTGGTGGTGATGAATAAGAACCAGTAGAGGACTCGAACATACAACCTACGACTTCGCAGCCCGATACGTTAAATAATTAACACTCTAGCCCAAAGGTTGTACCCGACAATGATCTTGTTAATACAGAAAACATTTCTTTGTACTTATCCAGTTCCAGCCAGCAGTTTACATTTAAGAATTAGAATTATGAATTTTAAAGAAAAAACAACCCAAGCATTATATTAAGTTAAAATGTAAATTTGAGGATTTCATCGATTTTGTAGTTAAATACACTAGAATTTTTGTTTTTAAGTTCACATTATGCACATGTAGGCCAATCGGGACGGGACCAACAGTTTAAAATCGGATCCTAAGTTGTGTGTGCCTGCACCGGGTACCGAACCAGTACCCTCGAAAATGTGGGATCAGACACCTTGAACCATTATGACAAGGAAATACTGAATTAATTATTTAACCCAATATTCACTTCGGTTCTGAATTTTTAATATTCGTTTTAATATTTTTTCCGAAATGTTTACTGATAGATTATTATGTTGCATTGAAAATTCCCGAAGAAACTTTTTCATCTGATAGTTGAGGAATGTAATCAAGAATTTGTCTGCACTTTCTCTTAGCAACAATACCTAGCCGTATGTGATGGTTGCACAATGGGTAAGTGCATTTCTTGAGGAAGTTGGGATGTGTCAGTGAGAACAACCTCTACATGAGGAAAATTGCATCATGCTTGGTTACCGGTATTGTGACCATTGTGTAAGCTGCTTCATGCAAGTATTGATGACAAGACTGTGGTAATATGATATTTTCCTTTTGGTAGTAATATTATCCTGTAGTTGGCAACACTGGGATAGGTGATTCGATTTTCACCTAACATGCCTCTCACATATTCATCGGATTCCAAGTGTTATGGAGGGATCGGAAGCCATTCCGGGAGGGCAATGACGCTTGGTGGCATTTCACGGAAGGTTTCTCCCATCAGGTACGATCCGGGCAGATTCCCCGGACGATGGCGTTCCGATCGAATTCACATCTCATTGTGTTCCTTTTTACTCGGGGGGATTTCCCTCTTTCCCGAAACGGAATAAGGCGCGAAAATTTACCGCTCCTTCTGTGATCAATTCGCGCCCAAAAGGAGATTTCGGATTCTTTTGCAGATGATACAGCATTTTTACTTTCTTTGTAGTCATGGCAATTCTAAAGAGCGAATTGGATTTTTCTCTTCGGACAAGGTCAAAAGCTTTTGTATCTTATTCGTTTGAATTATATTATTTCCTGTTCAAGACTGGAAATTTCTAGGATATAAGCATCTTCAGCACTCATAAAGGGCAGAAGAGATGAGCATACGCAAACAGTGGTACCTTTGCAACTGAATAAATGATCCTACAAAATTGAAAACCGTTTTATGGTGGTTGCACTAGGTAAGATACACTTCAGAGGCGTCTCCTGAACGCATGCGGTGCATACTGATCGTGCGTCAATTGTGGGAAAAAGGACAGCTTGCTCTGCGACGACATTAATGAGCATTTCTACATTCTAATTTCTTCATATAGGAAAAGTATTTATTTTACACGAGAGCGCTCAACTAAGCTTATATTACATTTCTTGGATCTGAAGTGACGCATGCGTCAATTGTGGGGATAGAATTATTACTTTCTTTCACTTCAGATCCAAGGAATGTAATATAAGCTTAGTTGAGCGCTCTCGTGTAAAATAAATACTTTTCCTATATGAAGAAATTAGAATGTAGAAATGCTCATGAATGTCGTCGCAGAGCAAGCTGTCCTTTTTCCCACAATTGACGCATGCGCAGCATGCACCGCATGCGTTCACGAGACGCCTCTGACTACAGTCCCGTTTAACCGAATCCCGATTAACCGAATCCAGATTAATCGAATCCCGATTAATCGAATCGCTAAAAAAAAGTCGTTACTCGTGCGCGACCGTGTTTAACTCGGGAGCACCGACGAAGCACTTTGTCTGTTTTGGTCTCAGTTAGTTATCAACGGCTTTTTGTACCAGAGCCTTAATGTTACTGTAATTCATGTTCTTGAGTTAAATGACTCCGTATTATTGTAAGCTTTTTGTTTATGCCTACATGCTGAAATACATACCGGGTGGTCCAAAAGTCCCGGAACGGTCACATATCGTGAGAAATACACATCGAATCGGAAAACGAAAAAATACGTGTTTAATAAGTGAAAGAAAGCTATTCAATGATATCACACTTGATTCCCCACCCCCACCCCCTGGGGGTGGGGCGGGGGCAACTGTGACATTTTAAATGGAAACCCCCATTTTGTATTGTAAAATCGGAAGGAGGACTTCAATCCGAATCCAACGAGTTATCAACAATCCTCCTAGTTTAATTAGGAACGGAGACATAGGGATTTTAAATTTTTGGCAAAAAAAAAAAAAAAAAAAAAAAAAAGTGAAAATTTTATGCAACCCAAAATATTTCAAAGGGACGCTCTGCCCCTAATTGACCTAGAATGAAAGCGATTGCAGATTCGGAATCTGCACGTCAAGACCTTTCAATAGAGTAATTGAAAATTGTTTGTGTTTTATGAAATTTTCACTTTTTTTGCAAAAATTTAAAATCGCTATGTCTTTGTTCCTAATTTAGCTAAGATGATGTTTGATAGCTCGTTGGATTCGGAATGAAGTCCTCTTTCCGATTCTACAATACAAAATGGGGGTTTTTATTTAAAATTTCACACTTGCCCCCGCCCCACCCCCAGGGGGCGGGGGTGGGGAATCAAGTGTGATATCGTTGAATAGCTTTCTTTCACTTATTAAACACGTATTTTTTCGTTTTCTTATTCGATGTTTATTTCTCACGATATGTGACCGTTCCGGGACGTTTGGACCACCCGGTATGTACTGTATATCAAAATACTGTACGTAATAAAATGTACGTACTGTATATCAAAAAACCTTTATTCCGGTTTAACCGAATTTTCGTTCAACCGAAGCACCATCAGTCCCATCAAATTCAGTTAAACAGGACTGCAGTGTAGAGGGAGATTATTTCCATAACATCTTTGGCAGTTATGCATTTGAAGCTTCGGAACGAGTCACAACTCTCGAAGCAGCCAATTAACCAAACGAGCTGCTGACGTAATCTCAACCCAGAACCTATCGCTAAGCCCCTTACTCAGGTTCTACACGCCCACTAGGCTCGCTAGACAGACTCGCGCAGTCCGCTGGAGATGTTCCGAAAGCAATTCAACTCTACCACGATACATAATTTTGTAAATAAAAATCTACCTAGAACTTAATGATTAGAATGACACTGTTGTTATTCAAGAAATATCGAATAGATAAAGGGCTCGGTGTAAAGCATACTAAGTGACATTTTGGTCATTTTTGAGTTCATTAAGAAAAATAGGTTATTAGAAACTATACTGTAGATAAATTGTTTTCGTGTTGTGTTTACCAATTTCAGAAGGCTTCACTGAGTCCAATGCAAATTGTATGACATGGCAGTTTCACTCGAAAATTGAAGCATGCCACATTTTACTTTGTAAATAAAAAATGACCAAATTGTCATAGCTTGTTTTACACCCTAGCCTTTCAAATGAAATAATAATAATAATAATATGGTTATATCTTACATGCAGAGTATGAATACTAAAGAAATACTGAGATAGCCTTATGCTGTTTTCGATACTTTAGACAGCACAGTTTCAGCATGCCTACCATCTTCCAAATATTTATTGTATGTTTTGCGCAGAAATACTTGTCTGACACTGGACAATCAAATAGAAACACCCTAATTAATAAAAAAACTTTAATTTCAACGTCAATTATGGTTCATATTATTTTTTATTATTTACGCGTGAAGAAACTACGTGAGTTACCCTGTATAATAAAAATATAGATATGTCAATGTACTTTTGAACTGCTGAGATCAGAGGCGTCTCCTGAACGCATGCGGTGTATGCTGCGCATGCGTCAATTGTGGGAGAAAGGACAGCTTGCTCTGCGACGACATTAATGAGCATTTCTACATTCTAATTTCTTCATATAGGAGAAGTATTTATTTTACACGAGAGCGCTCAACTACGCTGTTATTACATTTATTGGATCTGAAGTGAAAGAAAGTAATAATTATTTTCCCACAATTGACGCATGCGTCATTTCAGATCCAAGAAATGTAATATAATCTTAGTTGAGTGCTCTTGTGTAAAATAAATACTTCTCTTATATGAAGAAATTAGAATGTAGAAATGCTCATTAATGGATTCGCAGAGCAAGCTGTCCTTTTTCCCACAATTGACGCATGCGTTCAGCAGACGCCTCTGGCTGAGATATGTATATATATTTTAGCCCAGACACCTTGTATTTGTTCATCTTCCCTATTGATATATTTGAATTTTCCTTTCTTGTCAACAGGTGGCAGCAGATGCGGTTTTCATAACGTGCGCTAACGGTACAGGCCTCTACTATCGACACATGACCGAGACAGCTCACCAGAGGACCTTTGAAGGAACCAGGACGTGCATAGAGTCCAGGGTGAAGCTGGAATGCGAGAAAGAGCAACAAGAACAGCTGCTGCTCAGTGTAATCCCGGCGTATATTGCCGCTGAGGTGAGTAACTAACGCCATCTCTTGAGCTTTTTTACGTCAGCCCATTTTAAGACTATATCACGTGGTTATGGTATTTGTTGATTTGACCCAGTCCCCAGAAGCGTAGTGTTCGCTCCAGATGACGTACTTAACGTCATTTATTTATGCCGTTATGGTATCTGCGACGAGAATGATGCAGTGAAAGAAAAATAACAAGTAAAGGAAATAGTCCAAGTCCAGGACGTGGCTATGGTTCTGCAGTGTAGCTTGACTGGTACATTTTCCCGCTATGACGTCATCAAAGATGGCGACCACTGCTCATATATCTGTTAATACTTGACCGATTTTGATGAAAATTGATTCAGTATGCTATAATTTCTATAGCTAAAAGTCCAATGAAAATGAATTGTAAACCATTTTGTCTTTTGTTTATTGTTTTTATTGTTTTCTTTTCAATAACAATATCCATAGATACTTTCACTTAATATAAATTGCAATAAATTCAGTAATACTGTTAAGTTTATTTACAAGTTCACTTTATGCCCAGAAAGGCTAATTGGGACTAGACCTACAGTTTTAAGTGGTATCCGAACCACTATACGGCTCCACTGGGTAAAGAACTCGGACCCCTTAATTAAAAGACAACGATTGTGTGATTTGGTTTATTTTTCTTCGCTTTTCTGCCACTTTTGGCTAATCATGAAGATGAGAATGACTGACAAATTGATGAAGGGAACGTACTAAGCATTGGTTAAAAAAAGTGTCTATACTCAAACTTTTTTCGATCAACATTCTGCTGTAGTGACGGGTTAAGTTGGCTAACATCCTTCAGCTTATGCAACCTGTTATGCAACAAAGTTAAGCAGGTTGCAGTACTAATAGGATAAGGGATAAACAGGAAAATTCATTTAACACCTCTAATGCAAGCAAACGAACATATCAGTGGCGTAGTACGGATTTTTGTGTCACCCCCTCCCCCTCCCCGCGGTATACGTATGAGGGATCTCTACTGAAAACAATGACTGAAATATACAAGATATATTTTTATTCGCCTTTCTACTACTTTCGGTTAATCGTAACGATGAGGATCAATGATAACTGGATGGAGTTGAGGAAGGGATACTTAACCCATGGCCACACCAGGACTCGAACCCAGGTCTTTCAGCCGTTAGATCGTGAGACCACAATTCAACTCAAAACTACGTTCGACCACCGAGGCGCTCAGAACACTAGTGTACACTCTGTCTCGACAATCTCTGTAGCAATTTCGCACATAACGGTAGAGAAGTGGAGAAAGTGACTGGGTGGAAGAGCTGCTGCAAACGGCTGGTCGAGGAAGCCGCATTTTTCCTTCACGCGTTCATTGGTCGAGCATTCTCGAGTCACACTTGCGCAGAGACCTGTTTTCCTTCGCTTTCTCCATGAATCTTCCTTTCGCTTGATGTACTGAGCATCCAATGGTGAACGTGTACATAGTTCACTTCAACCAAGGATAGCGTACCATAGCATGTTGTTCTTCGTTGGTGCAGTTCGGCAATGTTCCTGTCGTTGCGACTGTCACGTGACTCCGTCTGAGTGCTACGCGGTGCACAATTCGGCTGCTTACAGGTCATTTGCAGACGCATCATCTTCTCTGCATTCTGGTGCATTACTTTTTGATGCACCCTCGTTCATGGAGATATGCAACCCAGCCGTCTCTAGTTTACTGTGAATTGCATGGTCCAGTACGTAACTATACAGGTAAAGGTGTAGCTATCCCCTGTGCAGTGTACAGTGACATGAAAGCAAATAAGGGCGATGTGTGCCTCCGCGCATTCTCGACCTTCACCATAGTGGCGATACTGGGTGAGTCCCAGAGCCGCTCTATTCCGTGACATTGCTAACTAGGGTTAACTCCCCAGACGTATCTACCAAAAAGCAGTACTTCTAATAAAGCACGAAAAATTAACTCTAATTGTCCATTTCCTAAATTGAAATGTTTGAATCTCAGACCTCTTCCTTTCTTACCTACAAATATAGAAATGATATAGCTGTGGAAAGCTTGTTACTTTTATCTGGCGTGTATACCATTTGGTGAAATTTTATCACTAACAAACACCACTAACTAGCCGGTAAATTCATATAAGTAGCTCACGATAAATTGGTAATATACCTTTTCGAGCACGAATATATTCAACATCACATTATTTATAAAGTTTAATGCAACAATACACGTAAGAAAGTAGTTTAATATATAATTATTAAAACATAATTTCTCCATCAGTTAGTAATTAAATTATTCTTAAATAAAATATATTTTGCGTGCATAAATTAAAGAAAATGGTGTTATTTGTGATATAAATATTCCGATCTTTGACGAGAATAGTTTCTTATATCAAGTGCTGCCACCTATTAAATTACGAGACAGTTAATTCCTATTACTCCTACATATAGTGTAGTAAATGCATCCATAAAAGGTAACCATATACGTAATCAAATTTCAATACTGATGTTTTATCAGAACTTCTTTTATGATACATTGATTTGCTTTATTTTACTTCGCTTGTCTGCCACTTTTGGTTAATCGTGAAGATGTGAATGAATGATGAAAGGATGAAATAGATGAAAGGACAATCACAAACACATATGCAGACAACAGAAGTCCCACAAAGAATCAAACTGATCTTGGGTCTAGACGCCAGAGCCTCGAAGTTGTTACGTACCCAATAGGACCAAGTAATGTAAATAGTTTGCTAAAGAGGAATAGAGATGGCAGCACCAGGCGTGCAAGATTAAGAATTAGCACAAAATATGTGAATAACTTTATAAATAAGAACAAAGTAAATTGGAAAGATGAAAAACAATAGAATATATTATAAGAAAACAAAGAATAAATAAAAAAGAAATAAATTAATATATATACTTGATAAATCAAACTAGTGATCATATGTAAATTGATCAGAAAACTAAAGAAGTCAAAGCACTGCTACAAATTTGTGTCTGAACAGATATTGCAGCTGTCTGATTCATTTACCATTCCCATAGCGGAAATTTTGTTTACATCAGTGGCGGCGCGTTCCAGTCGACGCCCCACAGCACTTTTGGTTGCGCGTGTCAGTCGTTTGGCACCAAGTATACACTCTGTTGTACCCAGTTAATGTTGGCGCATTCCAATCGCAGCCGCAAGGGAGGATATTAGTATAATTCCAAAAGCTTAAAGGAAGAAGCTAAATAAAGGAATTCATTAAATCGTCAAAAACATAAATAAATGGAAATTCAGAGGGAAGTTCACAAAGAAGACAAGAAGGAAGTCCAGATCCAGAACATCCATTAAGAAGGAAATCCAGATCCTCCATATTGAGAAGGAAGTCCAGATCCAGGCCGTCCATGAAGAAGAAAGTCAATTAAGAAGGGAGTCGAGATCCAGATCGTACCTTACGAAGGAAGTCAAGAGAGAAGAATATACAAATCAACAAAAGAAATAACAAAAAAAAAGCATATTGAAATAAAAATTGACTGTAAATAAGAATTGTAGAAGAACGTAACTTATCATGTAATATCCTGATTCCATGTATCCTGTGTTTAAATAATATATTCGTTTAAATGTCTCCATTGGAAGGCATCCTGTCTGGTTTCGTTTTCTACAAAGAACCCTACCCGGAAGATATTCTAGCTGAGATTTAAGATTAATATTTATATACCTTGCTCCAAGTGGAGGTAGCAAAGTGTGCAAAATGCGGTCCAGGGTGTACTACGTGGAAGTGAGGTGTCTTATGGAACGGGTCGCCTTACACCTCGCCAGACAGATGGGCTGATTTTGTCCGTTCATGCTGTATTGCGCTATTATTTACCGTGTACATCAGTCGACCAAAGCTTGTTTTTATAGCTTTTGTAGTTGTGAGGTGCCAACTCCGTCACTTAGATCGCAAGATTAGCACATTTTCATAGAAGAATGCATGGGCAGTTTGCGCGCAGTTACTTTTGCTTCTGGATGTACATTTCATCGCAAGAAGTAAATAAAGAGATCGAAATTCAGAAAGAAAAAAAGCTGCTTTTCTACGAATACACTTGAGATAACTGGAGATTAACTGAAAAACATATGTGTATGTTCTCGAAGCTCTTTTTCTTCACCCTTAACGAACTTGCTGATCTAATAGCGGACTGGTTGTTCCATACAATAGGCCTGAACTGGTTGGAAATGTGGAACTTGTTTCACGGTCCCTGGAGTTCGAATACAGATTACGTGACTCGACCGAAGGCAACTTCTCTCTCTCGTTGCCGTGTTTCATGGTCCTTTCTCCACTGGCATTATGATCTGCTTTTTATCCGTTGGATGGAACTTGTAACAGGACGAATGAAGCATTTGAAAATAGTCCAAGCATCACGTTTCCGATAATTCAATTTGATCTTTATTTCGGACAATTTTCCTTTTTTTTATTTCAGTCAAATTTGTCCACGTTTCTCACTTTTTTTATCCAAGAGGTCTTGTTGTTTGTGAGAGCTAAAATTAGGGAGTAACCTGTATACAGGGTGATTGGAAATTCGACCTATTCCTGGAAAGGGGTAATGCTAGAGCATATTTGCAAGAAATTTGACCCTATGCACCGGGGGTTGGAAATCAATGGGTTTCGAGTTATTGCAGTTTGTACATTTTCGTGACATTCCGACTTGCGACCAAAAAAACTAATAATTGTGAAAAAACTACTACACCCTGGGCACTTAATCGACACATTGCTAACAGCTGACGAATGAGTGACTACTGGAAAAAAATCATGCACAAAATTCTCATACCCACAGGAAAAAACAGTCATTGGAGCACACGTCATGAAGAAATTTGGAAATTATCCTTTAAATCGAAGAGGATTACTCAAAAAAATGGTAACACACTTAGCGTAAAAATTACGGAAAAAACTTCCTCGTTTCATCTCGTTTACTCGAGATGCACTTCAATGCATCAGTTGATGCGCTTTGATGCACCAGAATGCATCATTTTTGATGATGCACTTAAACGTTTTGTCTGAGCTACATAAACTCTGTAGCTCAGACCAAACGTTTAAGTGCATCATCCAAAAGGATACAGGAAGATGCATCAAGGAACATCAACTGATGCATTGAAGTGCATCTCGACTGAAATAAATCCTCACTTGAATCAGATGATTCACTTTGTTGTTTCTTTCACGACATACAAAAATACACCCAAATACATCAAATGTAACTCTGATTCTTTGAAGAAGCCATAACACATTGATGCATTTAGTTTTCTGTGTGTACGTTTGATTGGTTAGCACGCTTCACGTGACCGTACACCGCTCCAGAACGTAGTGTAAGCACCATGACACCAAATCGACAAAGTAGACGGCTCGGTATTGCACTTTAAAACCAACTAGATACACAAGTGCAGAGAGAGTAAAAAAAGTGCAGAGAACTAGACGAGACTAGTGTAGCTACCAGGATGGAAACACTTCAGGTCGCAAGCGAAGACGCGTACAAGTGTACGCTGGAAAGTGGACAGGCTGGCTGACTAAAGCACAAAACTCATCATGAACGGCCAGCGGGGTACCGAATCAGTATTAAGTTGCAATGAGAGTTCGTGGTTGTAGCTTGTTACGGAGCAGAAGGAGCGGCAACAAGAACAGACACAGATACTGGGTATATGGTGTATCTGTTAAGATGAGAGAATATGTAAGACTTCTATCGAAGTCGTCATGGATGAATGAGTACTTGTAGAGAAAGTTCCTCTTTACTTTCCCTTTCAATTTTCTTTCACTCGGTAACACCAGACTGTATTCAGTGAACAAAAAGTGTGAACCAGAGTAAGTGGTTCAGAACGAGGCAGTTTTAATTCTCGGGTAGGGTCTCCCAGTCCCGATTAACCTGTCCGTGCACAAAGGAAGCGTACAAAAAAGAACTTTCATTTCTTTGATATTGCCTCTTGCAGATTGAACAAAATACATATTTGGTAGAAAAAGCATATATTGTTCCCTGATCTGTCCTTGCTTACAGAGAAATGTATTTGACGCATGTCTATTTTTGTTTACCTGTTCCATAATATGAAAAACTCAATATGCTGACCAAGGCAGTAATTTATTTTATTAAAAACTTAAACTAAACTTAACGTTTCAACCTTCGAGCAAGGTATACTTCAGACTTTGTATCAAGTACAAAAGTAACAAGATACAAAAACAGGGCATTATATATACACAAACATTACTCCCTCCAGACTATTAGAAAGTTGTTCTGGAACTTTCTAGCAGGTGGCTTTCCCTTGTCAACTGTACTTTCACCTAAAAGGCTGAACATATTTACTTCCATATAGAATGTGGTTGGACTCTTAATCTCACGCTCTTTTTCCTTCATTTTTCATCCTTCTCCTCTCCTCGTTCTCTCTTGTCCTTTCCACTCTTTCTAACACCACCTTCCATTCTTTGTTTAACTTCAGCATTGTGTCTTCTTCACCTTTCTTCTCAATTTGCTTGGCCTCCTTCCATTTTCTCACTAGCATCCTCTTCTTCCTTTCTATCTGCTTAGCCTCATCTCACTCTATGTTATGTCCTGTTTCTCTCGTGTGTTTAAATATCGCATTTTTCTCTCTCTCTCTTAAGTCGTACATCATCCCTATGTTGTTTCAACCTGTCTTTCAGCCTCTTTTTCGTTTCTCCTATGTACACACTCTGACATTCTTTACATTTTACTTCCTAGATAATCCCTTCCTCTTCCTCTTCTCTGTTTTCCTCTTTCTTGTTTGCATTCTTCGTTATTCTTAAGATGTTTCTTCCTCCCTTCCTGTAAGTTTTAATGCCCGCTTTCCTAATCACTTTGCATATCTTTTCTGTGGTCTTCCCCATACTTCTTATTCCAAACCTCCTCTCTTTTTCTTTCTCTTCCTCTTTCTCTTCCAATTCTCCCCTGCCCCTTTTTCTTCCTTCTTCTGTTTATGTCCAGTCTATCCTCCTTCTCATAGCCATTCTTTTCCAGCTGTTTCCATTGGCTCTTTATTTTGCTGTTGCTTAATTATAATTCTTGTTCCTGCAGGTAAAGAGAAGCATAATGTTAAAGATGGCCGACGCTTGCCAGGAGAAGTCCAACAAACAAACCAGGTTTCACGAGATGTATGTACAACGTCACAACAACGTCAGGTAAGTCAGTGGAGCCTGAATTTTTCTGCTTGGTGTTAACCGTTATTATTAGAGAACGGATTTTAAGGTGCAGCTGTTTTCACACCGATCGTTTAAGACATGAAATCAAGTAAACCGAACACACTTTGTTGCAAGCTTTTGTGACATTAGCACATTTATCGCCATTTTATCCCCTCTTTGATGCTTCTTCCTTTTCCTTCATGTTTTGTTAAAAAATTGGACTGAAAGATAAATTATTTTCACTCTTCTTGAACAGCTACATAAAATCCTATAGTATAATTCTGTACAGCAGAACCAGAGCTATAAAATTGTGTAATATAATCATTGCAGGCCCAATAGTTCTCAAGATAATGTAGCAAACCCAAGCTTCAACAAAACCTATTCGGCAGAATAGTTCTCTATGCGGTCCGCGCGCATTATATACAGAAGGCGCAGAAAACGAGAGCATTGAATATAGGCATTCTATCAGCACCTTTTTGAAAGAAAAAAACCACTTCCAGAACATTTTTTTCCTTTCCCGACCATACTTTTGCACTTTAAAATCCTTTCCTCCTGAGATTTCGGCCTATGTATGGGGCCGGTGCGGCCACCCGCCATTGTGAGGAAATTGGGGAGCTACGAACGAGTAGCGTAACTCGGTTATGGAAACCTACAATGCCGTTTCTGGGTTCGACGTGCTGACCACACGTCACCCTGTAACTGGTTGAGGATGATCTTCCACATCGGGGAGTGAGTAGGATCAGATGAGATTGAGGCCGGCAATCGGCCCTCAATGCTCTCTTGTGCCACGGGTTAGAATATTTAGTTACTTCTTGTTGCTGTTGCGCAGTAAATTAACATAAGCGCACTAAGCAAACGACTCATAGAGTTTGAAGTCTGTTTCTGAGATTTAGGAATGAAGAGTTTCAAACTTTTCTTGAGAAATTCGCATAATTTCCGCCGACTAAACTCAGTTATTATTACTAACACTTTATACAGTACCTGAGAAAAGAATGGCAGGAGTTCTTACTAATTTATGCTATATTTAGGAAACTTTTGCACCTAAATTGTAATTAAATTTGATTGAATTTACTAAATAAAACTCTGCCATCTATTGGTGATGGTAAATACTATCTTTGTGATATGGAAGAATGAAGCATTGGGTTGTCTCAGCGACAGCTTAGAAAAAAATGGGCGGGGGAAGATTGACATTAACACATGTGTGTGTGTCCTTTTGGAGGAATTTGGAAAGGGGCTAGAATGTTGCAAACTATCATATATTTTTCCTCTGTCCGTGAAAGGAAGTTCTTTAACTCTACAGGAACTTGTAACAACTTGTCAAGGGGAAGAATGAACTTCTTCAAGAGCTATTTGTTTGGCGAAACTTTCAAAAACAACAACCAGAAGGAAAGTTATATTTTTCTTTTTTATGTAACCTGTATGTCGCCTTTTGGGCGCTCTAGATGCAAGGTCATGTTAATACAAATTGTATCAATTGCTTAAATTTAGATACACGTCCAATGCCGTGCTTACACGTTCAGCAAGGCATGGGAATTTGTGATTATGCCTTTCAATTAATCATCTTCAATATCCATCAAATCGACATGGTTAATATGAAACACAAGGATTGCCACCTAAATGTAAAAATAGCATTAAAAAGAGCTAATGAGATAGAATTAATTCCATTGTATGTATGTGAGGGTGTACTTAATTGTAAACGAGTGGACTTCAAGCCAATTGTAGAAAGCAACTCAAGACACTTGCAGATTGCAACTTCAAGGCAATTATACAGAGAAATTTCAGTTAATTTGAGCAGCGACTACGACTACATACGACCAATAAGGTATTATTTACCTACTTTAATCATACCAAAGAACAATAAACAAATATGTTAACTTACATCTTTACATCATCTATAATTGCAAATTCAATAGTTCCTATGGCGAAAACAATCTCTTCCAAAAATTGCATCTTCTTCTTAATGACCACTGTTAACTTGTAGGGATTAACTTCAGATCACTTCTAGACAGTAGCGGCTAT
This sequence comes from Lepisma saccharinum, assembly GCF_977018435.1. Lineage (NCBI taxonomy): Eukaryota > Metazoa > Arthropoda > Insecta > Zygentoma > Lepismatidae > Lepisma > Lepisma saccharinum. The sequence continues at coordinate 18,098,221 of NC_139250.1, read as the reverse complement.
TGTGTGCCAAAACGTGGGGGAGGGGGGCAAGGACAGTTTACTTTTCTTGGTAGACAAGATGCCATACTACAGAGGAACTGCCCCCCGTCACCCTAATCGCCGCCACTGCTTCTAGAAAATAACCTCGGGTCACTTGCACAAAGTAATCCTGGTTCACATGTAGAAAAATAATCCCAGGTCGTCCCTTGTAGAAACTAACTCCAAGTAACTTGTAGAAACTAACTCCAAGTAACTTGTAGAAACTAAGTCCAAGTCACTTGTAGAAACTAAGTCCAAGTCACTTGTAGAAACTAAGTCCAAGTCACTTGTAGAAGAAACTCTCCTCAGGTCACCTGTAGAAGCGATCCTCAGGTAAACTGTAGAACGTAACATCAGGATACTTGTAAGAAATAACCTCAGATCATGTGTAGAAAGTAAATATATCAGGTCACTTGTAAGAAATAACCTCAGGTCATTTGTAGAAAGTAAGGCCAGGCCACTTGTAAGAAATAACCTCAGCTCACTTGTAGAAAGTAAAATCAGGTCATTCGTAACAAATAACCTCAGGTTAGTTGTAGAAAGTAACATCAGGCCACTTGTAAGAAATAACCTCAGGTCATTTGTAGAAAGTGACATCAGGTCAATTGTAATAACCTCAGGTCATTTGTAGAAAGTAACACCAGATCACTTGTTATAAATAACCTCAGGTCACTCAATGTTACTTGTAGAAAGCAGTGGCGGCGATAGGGGGGCAGGACCCCCCACTTTTTTTTGCCACTTTTGGCCCCGCACTAAGCTAAACCTTATCTATCAAGGGAAAGTAAACTATCCTTGCCCCCCAGTTTTGGAACCTTGCTCCCATAGTTTTGGAACCCAATCGCCGCCACTGGAAAGTAACGATCCACAAACAGGCCTTCCGAATCTAGATTATACTGGAAACAGAACACAAGGTACTTTTTCTCTTCTTAAAACAGTCTGTCTTGTTTCATCTCGTTCAACTGTGTTTCATTCCATTTTTCTGTTCCTTATCTCACCACACGTCTTCATGCCTAAGGGACATATCAAATGTCACATTGTGTTGTGCTCCTGAATACGAAATATGATGAATGCGATCTACAAACAAGAAAATAGCATTACTTCTTTAGGAGATGCGAATAGTGGGTGGGGAATGTAGTAGGAAGGAAGAATATTTGTGTGTTACATATTTGGAATAATCAATCCTAAAGGAGAAAAGTATATGTATTGGCGTCAGATAAGGGGGGGTAGAGGGGGTCAGGTAGTTTGAGTATTTGTCTGTATTTGGCAACACTTTTAAAGCTTTGTTCTACCACCAGTTCGGAACTGGTTAGGCCTAATCTAACCTGAAGATCAATTAGTTCCTTTTCTTTTCTTCCCGTTTCTTTGTACTCAACTACTTCATTCTTTCTGTTTCTTCTCATCCTTCTTTCTTGCTTCATCACTTCTCTTGTTTCTCTCTTTCACCATCTCTCTCTCTCTCTCTCTCTTTCTCTCTCTCTCTCTCTCTCTCTCTCTCTCTCTCTATCTCTCTCTCTCTCTCTCTCTAATATCTCTATTTCCATCTCCTTCGTTCCCCTATCTTCTATTGGTGTCAAGTTTACTTCTCTATTTCTCAGCCCCACATCCTTTTGGAGGTAGCTTTGTCTCATCAAGGTGTACCTCTTCTGTTTATTTTCTTTACAAAATCCTGCAGCTAACGAAGGTTCAGTTTAACGAATCGGTGAGAACGAACGCAGCGGTTAGGTCATGAATTTAATGCTCTCTCAACACACGAATTTTCGGAGCTCGAGGCCTTTGTTTTCATAACTTTCCAGACTGAATCTTGGCTGTGTCCCGGATGTGTTAAACAGTTTCCAGCCACTGAGGCTTGAATCAAGTTACTCGCTATGAAATCCAACATTTATCACGAAAGTGTGTGTCGGTTTTTGAAGCATGATGAAGTGTAACAAAAAAAATGCCCAGTCAAGCATTGCATTTAACCTGTTAAGTGAGAAAACTACTTGAATTTTCCTTTCCATCTATTATCCATTTTTTATACATTGTCCAAATCTTTTCTACATCTCTTTATCATGTTTCTACTTTTAGTAAATGTGCTGCCATCTATGATTCTTTCGTTAAACTACTTTATTTCCATCTCTTGTTTGAAACAACTCCTCATGAAACAAATAGCTACACTTATATAATAAAAATCAAGGTTTTGGCGCTACTCAAGAAGAACATTCCGGTTTGGCGCCCCGGGCAGTCGACCTTAAGCAATCCCTGGTAAAATGGTCATAAGGGATAAACTTGGCTGTGTCCCGGATGTATTAAACAGTTTCCAGCCACTGAGGCTTGAATCAAATTACTCGTCATGAAAACAGCAAGGTTTATCACGAAAGTGTTGGTTTTTGAAGCATGATATAGTATAACAAAAAAAATGCACAGTCAAGCATTACTGTTTTACTGTTGAAGGGATCAGCAAGGATTAGCAGAAGGTGTACGGGGGAAGTGGGTAAAATAGTTACTAATTATGATAATAGATGGCGCCAAGAAAGCAAAAATGAAAAGATCAAAATTGTTGACGCTTGAGGTCAAAAAGCAACTCGAAAGGCTTAAATAAAATGAAAAAAAACATTAGAGTAACAAAATTCTGAGTAGAATGGGCGAACATGTTTGGTTGTCGATTCATAATCATGCCACTGGATGTTCTCCTGGAGATGAAGCATTGCTCGAAAAGGTTTATAATCCAAAAATTCTGTGCTATTGCTGTCGTGTTGCGTTGTAAAACTTGTGTTCTTTCATGTAAAATGTTTTGCCTTGATTTTTTTTATTTCTTTGATTATAATAGTTACCATTTGAGATAGATTAGAATATAAAAGATTTAGATATAAATTGAGTGAATGATTTCATTTTTTTCAAGTCGCGTTATTCTCCAACAATTTATTTATATTATTTCGTCTTGTGCTGCCATCTAGGATTCTTTTTTTAAAGTACTTTATTTCCATCTCTTGTTTGAAACAACTCCTCATGAAACTAATAGCTACACTTTTGACTATTTGCGAAGATTACCATGAATGGTGATGAACAGGGCCCGGATTTTGGTGAGCTAAAAATATTTGAAAAATGATCTATATAATGACCTACAAATATCAATAGAATGATTTTATAAAAATTGTCATTATTTCAAGGTATGACAGTTAGAACGGCATGGTTCTCACTTCTGTAACGTTATAATTGAAATTACGATACAAGGTGTATGTGGGAATTGTACATATAAAAATCTGTAAAGATCTTACCTTATTCAGGATTATTGCAGTAGGTAATGTGGAGCGGCATGTTGCTTTGTTCCTATATTCGCGTGGCGATAGAATTCCTGCTTTCATGGTTACCGACATCAAAGTGATGAGTTCCTGGCTAAACATGAGTACGTGAAGTGTAATGCAATTACATTTTGCTTTTCTCAATTACGAAAAGACCAGAAAAAGCCGTAAAATTGCGAAAATTGGACAAAAAATGACAAAGCTTAAAATATAGAAAATATGACGAAAAATGCACCATCAAATTGACATTTTTATAATATTTTCGTTTGGTTTGATTTGGTATTTTAAGTCCACTTTATGCACAGTAAGGCTAATGGGGACTGGACCTACAGTTTAAAGTGGGATCCGAACCACTATCGAGCCCGGGACCCCTTGATTACAAGGTGATGACGCTACCACTGCGCCATCGGGGAGGCCCTCCAGATGTTCGTATTCAGGATTGTAATACTTAAGAGTGGCCTGGAGGTTGAAAAAGAGTTTTCCTGTCCCGGCGCGATACAGAGACACCTAGCGACATATCAGGGAACTAGGAATTCTTCTCGGTTGTGTCCTAAACCAGAGGACAGAGCACAGGCTGTGGGGCCCCCATGGTGGAAAGACTTGCCGCCATGCCTACCCCCTGCCTTCACCACCCCCTCCCCTTCGTGACCGCTGCGAAAGGGCACCACCTGTTTCATTTCATTCTGGTTCCGGCTTCTTTCAAGATTTCCCCACTGGCAAAATATTCACTGCATGGAAAGTGGCTACGGCAAACAGTCAGGACCTTCACAAATGAGATTTGGATTGAATAAATTTTGTTGATTACAGTGGCTGCTATAATTATGTGGAAGACATGTCATCAAAATCAGGGCTCTAGTGATGGAACATGAAGGAACAACCATAAACTTATGGACAGAGCACTACACAAGTTCCATAGAGGATTATACTTGCCGTGAGTCAAGACACCAGAGCCTCGTTAGTCTGCAAAAAGCAGTCCAGAGTGTGGAAGTGAGGTTCCCAATTGGGTATGTTGAGAAAGGGTCACCTCTTATATCCACATATATGATTGATTGATTGATTGATTTCGTTTATTTTACTTCGCGTTTTGTGCCTCTTGGCTAATTTGCGAAGATGGGGATGAGTGATGAAATGATGAAATTGATGAATGGACATTCACAAACAACCAAGCCCGACCGGGATTCGAACCCGGGACCCTTGGCGTCGCAGCGCGATGTGCTAACCACTCGGCCACAGGGTCGGGCTTATATCCACATATAAACACACGAAAAATCACTTAAGCAATTAAACGCAGCGTAAAAATACAAAGATAAAAAATGCACGTAAAGCATACACACATAATTGATCACTACACAGAAAAGACAATGAGTGTTCTTTCTTCAAATTAGCATCTAAATAAGCTTTTATTTTTTCTATTTTCCTGTTTAAGGTACTGGTAAGTTAACTACAAAAAATTATTTCTTATTTTTCATTTAAAGTTGCCGATAGACAAAGTGTTTCTTATGTTTTATTATCCTAAAAGAGGAATTGTAGCTTTCCTGGTGACGTGTTTCGAACAAGTGTTCTCGGGTCACCAGCGAGGTTAAATCGGCGTTAGCTTCTAACGTTTTGAGCGCATACATTGCTCTCATCATGAGGGAATATAATGGGGACTAGTGTAGGGTTAACTGTATGACTATGATGGGGCGGAGCTTGGACGCTGTCTTCCAATTGGCTCGCTCTGGATCCTGGTGTTCTTATTGAACATTACATTGACATGACTCTAGCGAATAAGAACACCAGTATCCAGAGCGAGCCAATAGGAAGAGAGCGTCCCATCATATTCACATATTTAACCCTGGACTGGTCTTCATTCTCTGATGATGATGAGCAATGTATGTCCTCGAAACGTTGAAAGCTAACGCCGATTTAACCTGGTTGGTAACACGATTTGATTTGATTGATATTCTTTATTTTACTTCGCTTTTCCTGCCACTTTTTGGTTAATTTGCGAAGATGGGGATGAGTGATCATGATGAAATTTATGAATGGACACTCCCATAGATCCATTACAATGGCGTCGGGCTGGTAACCCGAGAACACTTGTTCGAGTCTTACTATTCGGTTCCCTGAATTCAATTGACTGCTTTAGTTTCCCTTTGCAATTACAATATAAATCTTAGTACCACTGTTCAAAGACAGATACCGTCATTACATCCTTGCAAAACCCTTGCTTTCCCGAGGCAAGAAGCTCTCAGTTCCACGGAGTCAAACCAGGATGCATATACCGTATTTTCATTATCAGCCGTTGCCCCTTTGAGGGTAGCCAACCCGGATAGCATATCCGTATTGCGGTGCACGCTGGGAGATACAGTCAGGCGCCGCATCGTGTTTCGTAAATAGCTCGTTAGGAACTCTTCCCCGGAGAAAAACACTCTGCATCTCCCGCCTTTCTCTCCTCGTACTTCTTGTTTTTCAATTACATGAGCGGAATGAGGTTTCGTTATAGGTGATACTGCATGTTTAATGTTTGTTTCGGGAGTTGAACGTCAAACTTTCAGGAACGCCTTTTTTTTCAACAATAAAAAATGTAATGGTTCTCCATAACTGCAATAGCCCTGCGGCTAGCTAATAACTTCGTTACGTAGTAATTTGGGCTCGAGATTTGAGATTTTACTTGCAATCACGCTTTAGCAAATTACTTTCCGTTTTTGGAAATCGGTTGCTTAAAAACGAGTACATTAAATTGAATTTCTCAGTTCGATTATTATTGTTAATATCGATAAGTTTATTACCGTCATTATTATTTCTAATACTAACAGTAATAAAAATGCAGTGTGTACTAAAAATGTAATTGTCTAACATTAATGCAAATGTTGTGTGTGTGTCATCTGTACTACTGTAAATAATCTTTTTGGTCAGATGGCCAGAATTGTTACTATGTATATTACAGCACCTCTAACGACATTAACTAAATATCAGCATGTTTAGCTATGTTCACTTTCATTATAACGCCAGGGGTTCCGGGTTCGAATCCTGGCCTGGACATGAATGTTTGTGAGGTCTCGGGTTCGATACCCGGTGGAGTGGTACGGATCTCACTTTAAACTGTAGTTCCTGTCCCGATTAACCTTACTGTGCACAAAGGGGACTTAAAATACCAACTGAATCAATCAATTTTGTGAGTGTCCATTCATCAACTTCCATCATATCATCACTCATCCCCATCTTCGCAAATTAGCCAAAAGTGGCAGAAAAGGCGAAGTAATATAAAGCAAATCAATCAACTTTCAGTATATGGAATTCATATGATCCTTGACAACTCATTACATTGGTAAAACTTCGATAGCTTCCCAACACCTCTCACTAGTTTATTTCGTCACTTTTAACATTCGTACTTACCTAGTCTGCATTGCGAAAGATTCTTGAAGGTGCTATTTTGCTTTTTTCACGAAAACATAAGAGTAATTATTAAACCATTGACGTTAGTCCCACAAACCATTGACGTTAGCCCCAAAAACCATCCACGGGTAGCCCCACAAACCATTGACGTTAGCCCCAAAAACCATCCACGGGTAGCCCCACAAACCATTGACGTTAGCCCCAGAAACCATCCACGGGTAGCCCCACAAACCATTGACGTTAGCCCCACAAACCATTGACGTTAGCCCCAGAAACCATCCACGGGTAGCCCCACAAACCATTGAGGTTAGCCCCAAAAACCATGCACGGGTAGCCCCCCAAACCATTCACGGGGACGAGGTATGCCTACGAGGTTAGGTTAGGCCTGCTAGGTTAGGTTCCATTAGCACTCCTTTCGTTCAATTTAGCATATACGGACAACATCGGTTTTTCTCGATGAAAGAAAATATCAATAAGAACTTCTAAATGCTACAGAAACTCATTTCGGTAAGTAGTTTCTTGTGTAAACATCAAGAAATCCGTTGGGACGCTATCGAAGTTTTACCATTACATTTAATCATTTTTTTAAAAAAATATTGTACTAGCTACCTATCGTCTGCTGTCCCAGTGGCGGAGTGGTTAGCACAGCGTGCTCCGACGGCAGGGGTCCAATCCCGGCCTGGATGTTCTTTGTGAGTGTCGCTTCATCAATTCCACCATATCATCACTCATCCCCATCTTCACGATTAGCCAAAAGTGGCAGAATAGAGAAGTAAAATAAACCAAAAAAAAAATATTTCAAAAAATGAAAATTCTCAAAATGACTTCGGACCTCATGTGAAATCTGCCATAGTAAGATGTCTATCACTTTCTAGCCTTGTATCTTAAGTTGTTTTGTTTCGAACACGGAATTGTTTCTGCATGAACGTATCTGGCAACAGTGTATTACTGCTGATAAGCGAGTTCATTTCGTATTGTTAGTTGACACAGGAAGGGTGACTTGCAGCTGTAGTGTGTGTGTGATAAATTGCTGTGTTTTCGTGTGGTGCATTTTGTGTTGGATATTTTCCTACTGTATTGTGTTGGATATTTGTCAACTGTACAGGTGTATTTGTGATATCCCGGGAAAGTACTGTAGTAGTGTGAAAAAAGCCAGCATTATTGCATGGCGATGTGAAAACGTCCCGATAAAGACGATATGTAAACAAACAGGTCGGGCAAAATCAATCATAATGAAGGTACAGCTCACCGCTCAGGAGATGATCCCCAACGGAAGTGCAGTGACGTAGCGATTCCACTATTACGGTTAGGGGAGTGCACCCTGAGTGAGGAACATATGTGGGCTCGCTGTAAACGGTGTAGTCCTCTTTTTCGGGTCCTAAAAATGGTCCGGGCATATTTTTAGGAAAATTTGGAAATGTTATCTTTTCTGGAATAAAGACAACTGCTTAACTTCAAGATTAGTAACAAAATGTTATTTAATAATAATTGTTAATATTATTTCTGTCTTCAATTTCAAAGTAAAGAAATACGACACACTCAGTTGCAAGCGCAAAGCCAAGGAATTTTTCTTCCAACAAAGAAAAATTGTTGAACTTTTCCGTCTCTTCTGTTGTCGCCGGTCGTCGCGTAAGGTTTTGATTTCAAAACCGCGGCTCATGGTCATCAGCAAATTTTTAACAATAGGTAAGAATATGCGATATGCCGCGGCTTCTTTGATTTGAGTTTCACATCAGAATTGAGAAATATACAATAGTTTATAACTGCTGTACTCTTAGTTGTTACATGGCAGTGGAGAAGTGAAGTTCTGCGGATCAACGATCTGAACCATGCAGAAACGCAAATGTGATTTTCGTAACAACTTACTTTACAAGAACGGTTTCCTGACTTTAGACCTGGAAGAAACAACTCCAAAGCAGAATGTCTTGCAGAATGTCAATTTATGTTATTATTTTAAAGTAAGAGACAGAGTTTCACAACCGTATAATATTACGGGCCCAGTGAATAAATATTAGAATACACAGACATATGCCTATAATGAAGCCTATTATTACTTATACGGAAACGGTGTGAAATTGTTTTACAAGGGTATGTAATCTATAAGCTCACCAAAGCACCAGTAAGTACAAAACGTGTGTTCGAAGTGTTGCATCTTCGTTGAAAGTTGTTAACTTTTTGTTAAAGTTTGTCATCTGGTACCTAAAGTCCTTGCCGTATATTCTTTTTAAAATTCTTTGAAATACAGTCTAAATAATGCACAGAATAAGCAATACAAAAGTATTCTGGCCACTGAAAGAAAAGCAGCAAACTGTTGATCCGGACACACGCTCTGCGTGATTGACGCAAATGATCTCACACGCATTTCGAAATGGATACTAGCCCGCAGCGGAAGGATTTCTGCTACCCCTAAAATCTGCAAATGAACCGGTCCTTTCCTTCACCCCGCTCCCCGTCTACCTCGTTTGGGGTTCTTCTCGTGAGCGGTGAGCTGTACTGGCAGCCACCACAGTACTGCCTCCGACTGTCATTCCAAAGCACAAATTCGATGGTGGGAAGCAAAGAAAAACAACCAAATCTACAGACGCTCTCGTAATGAGAGAACCCTCGACTGACAGCGTCAGAACTTAAAGAAGGCAACATGACTCCTTACTAATGTAAGCATTTTTTGCTGCATCTAATAGCTTAATAATAGCTTTTCACATGAATTTTCTGTGCTTTTGTTACGAAGTCCGAGGTCATTTTGTGGCGGGCTTAACTCTGCTATAGTTGATGTAGTGGCCATGATGAAATTTCTAAGTTGTCCATATTTTTACATATTTCGGTTATATATAAAAGTGGAACTAGTTGACATCACCAGCTTACTCGATCCTCAAGGATTCTCTCGTTGTTTCGGAAAGTACAGTTTATGGAAAACGTTTTCTATGCCATTGCAACATCAGGGTTTTATCAAGCAGCGTTCGAGAACAGCGTAAGGAAGTCAAATATTAACACTCCGTACTGCGACGCCATCTAGTTTCCTTCCTCGCTACTTGACGCTGTCTCAACTTTTCCGTCGACGCTGTTTCAGCCTATTGGCAGATTGTGTAGGCAGACACGTGCACAACAAATAAACTCTTTGGGTCGGTTTTAGCTCTAAATCATCACTTGCTAATCGTAGTTGCCACACATCTAGTTAGCATCTGAGGTCTTGATGAAATATTCTCTAATGATTATGAAACTAGAGCCTGTAATGTTAGTCCAGTGTCTGCCATGTTTATGAAACCACAAACCAAATATTCAGTGTACATTTTTCCAGTAATGTCTGTAAATGTACTTGTACCGATGTTCCAATGAACTGCTACGTGTAACGCTGTTAAGTTATTGATTGATTGATCAAATTGGCTTAATTTACTTCGCATTACTGCCACTTTTCTGCGAAGATGAGTATGAGTGATGATACGATGAAATTGATGAAGGGACATTCACAAATACCCATTCCTAGGCCGGGATTCGAATCCGGGCCTCTTGAGGTTGCAGCGCGCTGCTCTAACCACTCTGCCGCAGAGGGCGCTAACGTTAAGTTATAAGTAAGTTCGAAGTAACTGTTATTTGTGACGACGTTAAAAGTACCCTTGATTTGCAAGGACTTTTAAGGTAACTGTTGGGATCCCGGGTTCGATACCCGGTGGAGGCACATAGTGGCTGGGATCCCACTTTAAACTGTAGGTCCAGTGCCGATTAGCCTTTCTGTGCATAAAGTGTACTTAAAGCAACAAAGAAATCAATTAAGGTAACTGTTGGTTGTAACGACGTTAGAAGCAACCGTCAGTTGTAACGGCGTTGAAAGTAACTGTCAGTTGCAACGGCGTTGAAAGTAACTGTCAGTTCCAACGGCGTTGAAAGTAACTGTCAGTTGCAACGGCGTTGAATGTAACTGTCAGTTGCAACGGCGTTGAATGTAACTGTCAGTTGCAACGGCGTTGAAAGTAACTGTCAGTTCCAACGGCGTTGAAAGTAACTGTCAGTTGCAACGGCGTTGAAAGTAACTGTCAGTTGCAACGGCGTTGAAAGTAACTGTCAGTTGCAAGGGCGTTGAATGTAACTGTCAGTTGCAACGGCGTTGAAAGTAACTGTCAGTTGCAACGGCGTTGAAAGTAACTGTCAGTTGCAACGGCGTTGAATGTAACTGTCAGTTGCAACGGCGTTGAAAGTAACTGTCAGTTGCAACGGCGTTGATACTTTCAATGGTAACGGCGTTGAATGGAACTCTTTCTTGTATGATCGTTAGGAAATTTCCTGAAATAATTTTTTGTGGAACTTCTTGAACACCTCTCATCCCACCCTTAAGAACTACCTGTACAGACATGTGTGGCCCATCATACCTTACCGTACATGTTAAAATTGCTTACCAATGTGACGCAATTCGAACTTATGCCTATGCTTGTCTCATTGCAGCATCTTGTATGCAGACATCGTGAACTTCACCCCCCTCTCCGAACAACTGAGTGCCTCTGATCTCGTGAAGACCCTCAACGAACTCTTCGGCAGATTCGACCAGTTAGCTCAGGTAAGACATCCATATTATTTCTTCAAGTGCATCATGGGTACACAAAGCCGTCACATCAGTGTTGCACATAAATGGAAAATTTCCCTCGTCGCATCCCTCATTAAGGCAAATTTCAGGTGAAAAAGGAAAGCGAAATTTAATGAAAATATAAAAGTTGGAGGAAAATTTGAAGACATAGAGTCTACATATTGCATTCAGTCTCTTCGAAAACTTTCGTTCTGCAAATTATTAAATCATTGTAAATTGGATTGGGAATAATTAATATTTCCCCATTATTAAATTTAAATATTATTGTAATAACTAGTATAAATCTATCGAGTAATCGTTCTCATAAAAATTCAATATTTTGATTATTTTTTAGTGTGAAATTTTATAACAATAATCTTAATTTAATAATATTTCTTCACGTTGATACTTCCTACACTTTGCAATAATAATAATCATATGTGGAAATTGTGTTGTATCGTCCATTTGTGTATGTGACTCTTGCTTCATCCATATCACCATTTATCCCTATCGTCGCGATTAGCCCAAAATGGCAGAAGAGCGACGTAAAATAGCCTGATTCATTCCTTCAAATGGAATCATTAATACAAGAAGTTTCGTTAAATAAGTAAGAGAGGTTAAAATACGAGTATCCTTGCATGATACGAAACATGCAAGATCACCGTGTAATTCGGGTTGCCTACCGATCTGTGACCCACTTATGCTCGTGACTGTATAAAGCCTCACTCTAGTGGCATTCCCAAATATTGATTCCTTGCACTTCCCTGCTTCTCCTGCGGATTTAACTCCCCTAAATGCCCTGTAGATTCCTAAGAGATTACTCTTGCTGACCACATGTTGCCCAGCAAGATTTCAAGCTAACTTCTCGAAACAATGTGAATTCCATAACAATGGCAGGGAGGTGGTTCTCCTCCACGGAAGCATGCCTATAAATTGTTCACAAATTGTTTAATCGAGTGTATTAAGGCCGGAAACAACATACATTCTCTTCTTCTAATCAGGGGCGTACGTACTTTGCTCCCAGAACGAATGGGTACTTGGGTACTGTTGCAAATAATTTTTATGAATGCGCTGAAACTAATTTTAACATATACCTATATGAGTCATTCCATACCAAATCAACACAGCCTCTGACCTGACCATCTCCGATTTTCATGAAATTTGGGTAGTTGAAACTATGCATGGAACTTAGTAACTATGAAAATTTTTAGTCTCGTGCGTCTTGTAATTGTTAAATTATTCAAGGTCAAAATTAGCGGAAATTGCCCTTTTTGAACCCGCTTAGCTATACTAAATGTGCTGTAACTCCGCCACTATTTCGCCTAGAAAGCTCAAATAAAGCTTATTGTACAGGGAATTGAACAAGCTTTCCGGTGATATATAACAAGCTCACCTTTCAATAAAAATATAATTTTGTCACGTGACCTTGACTTTTGACCTTGAATATCTCAAAACATGTCATCACCGAAAATCGTGAAAAAAATATATTTGGTCCCTCATTCCATACTCTAAAACATATCAAAAATTCATTCTGGGACTGCCATGGGATCAGAAGATACAAAATAATATGTGTAACTATGTGACTGATAAAAGCCTCATTACATGAACTATGACGAGTCAAAAGTCCTTTAACACCCCCTACAAAATGTAAAGGAGTTATCCTGGTCATGAAAGAAATAGGTTAGGCACAGGGAGATCTCTAGCTGTGTGTGTCAAGCACAGGTCCGGCATATTGTTGACCGCCATATTGAATTCAACGCAAACATTTCAAAGGAAAGTGGGTGATGTGAAATATCAAATCAGGCTAGAATTTCACGAGAAATGAAGCAGCGAAGGTTTTGCCAAAGTATATTTAACCAGCAAAAAATTATTACTGCATGCTTGTAATCATTTTCTCCTTTTCGAGGTGTTAAAAACAAAGTATTAAGAATGCTCCTAACGTGTCAGGAACTCGGCGAGATCTCGTTGACATCTTGGGACAGAAAGAAGTATACGCACCATTGCATATGATTTTAATCAGCAACATTCACCAAATACTTGAATAGTGGAGAATATTGGGAAAAGTATCTCAAACAATTACGTGACACTTCCTTTGGAATGAAAAATTCTTCAGTGACGATGCTAATTTTTATGTTCCTGGTAAAGTTAATAAAAAGTATACGCAATACCTGTGATTTGATAATCTACAGTAGACAGATCCCAGCCGAATGGATATTGCTGGTAAGCTAATGATGTGGTATAGTGTATGGAGAACTGGAATGGTTGGTCTATATTCAACAACGGAACCTTAAATGGTGAGGGCTTCTTGGATGTGTTATGTTAAGTGAACAGGTTTTTCATCCTTGCTTACGGGGTATGGCACTTTTCCAGAGTTTTGAAACAGGACAGTGTGTGACCACACTATGTAAACATTCTTCATGGTAAATTTCTAGGTAGATTGATGGGCATATGGGGATCTATTAAAAGGCCTGCACATTCCCCAGATCTAACATCTTAGGAGGACTTTTACCTTCAGAAACATTTGAAGAGAATGGTGCATGCACTAATAGTCCCTGATATTGACCATCTGAGAGAAGGCATAGTTGCTACTTGCGATGATGTTGCACTTGCTACATTGCCAAATGTTCTATGTGAGTGTGACAGACGTCAACGAGTGTGCTCACAGGAATATTGACAACACTCTAATGTGCATATATCATAAGTGAAAGATATGCGTATAACGTTTTGCTGCCAAAAAATAAGTTGGGAAAACCTTCGCTGCTTCATTTCTCGTGAAATTCTAGCCTGATTTGATATTTCACATCACCCACTTTCCTTTGAAATGTTTGCGTTGAATTCAATATGGCGGTCAACAATATGCCGGACCTGCGCTTGACACACACAGCTAGAGATCTCCCTGTGCCTAACATATTTCTTTCATGACCAGGATAACTCCTTTACATTTTGTAGGGGGTGTTAAAGGACTTTTGACTCGTCATAGTTCATGTAATGAGGCTTTTATCAGTCACATAGTTACACATATTATTTTGTATCTTCTGATCCCATGGCAGTCCCAGAATGAATTTTTGATATGTTTTAGAGTATGGAATGAGGGACCAAATATATTTTTTTCACGATTTTCGGTGATGACATGTTTTGAGATATTCAAGGTCAAAAGTCAAGGTCACGTGACAAAATTATATTTTTATTGAAAGGTGAGCTTGTTATATATCACTGGAAAACTTGTTCAATTCCCTGTACAATAAGCTTTATTTGAGCTTTCTAGGCGAAATAGTGGCCAAGTTACAGCACATTTAGTATAGCTAAGCGGGCTCAAAAAGGGCAATTTCTGCTAACTTTGACCTTGAATAATTTAACAATTACAAGACGCACGAGACTAAAAATTTTCATAGTTACTAAGTTCCATGCATAGTTTCAACTACCCAAATTTCATGAAAATCGGAGATGGTCAGGTTGGAAATTGCACATATCTGTGTTGATTTGGCATGGAATGACTCATATATAACATATACTCTCATATATACCCAAACGAACGAAATAAAAAATAAGGATTGTGGACGCTGATTTTAAGTAGAGTTTTACCAAAGTATATATTAGCATAAAGATGAAGCATTATACATTCAATTTCTCGGGCCACAAAACATTGAAGTGTATTCTTTTCAATATCCTGAGCAAAAGTCACACAAATATGTTTTAATTTTCTTTCTCAAGAACTTATAGGCAATGTTCTTAGATTTGTATTTGTGCACTAGCTGATTGCCCGGCGTTGTCCGGGTATTTATTTATCCCAATCTTCTATTAGACAGGAAAATAATGAATTCTAACTATAGTGTAAAATGAACTTGGAGTTGAACGGCATTGGGAGTGCCACTATTCATCTTAGCGACCCCGAAAACTATGGATTCCACACTAATATCGGACGTTTTACATGTCACCCTCTTCCCCCCCACCCTTGGAGTGCCAGAGGTGTCTTGGAGTTGAATGGCATTCGGAGTGTCACTATTCATCTTAGCGACCCCGAAAACCATGGATTCCACACTAATATCGGTCGTTTTCGATTATTCTTGCATGTCACCCCTTCCCACCCCACCCCTAGGGGGTGTCAGGGGTGTCTTACCCCTACATTATTTCTTTCCGGATTGTAAGTGATATGTGTACCAAGTTTGGTTGAAATTGATCCAGGCGTACGAGAGTTATGCCGGAACAAACATACATACATCTATTTTATATACTATATACGTAGATTATATATTACCACAATTCTTTATATCTTCCAAATTTTTCACACACCTCTGCGGAAGGATTCACCTGTTCGCCATTAACTCTCTCTGCGCCTTGTTATTTTAGTTATCAGCACACGTGCTGTATATAATATAGGAGCATCCCAGTGTGTTTTAAAATAGCCTAAATAAATGTACAATCTACAAGAGTAAACGACATAAAAAATAATATATCATTCTCCATCGATCAGAAGCAAATACAGCACATAAATTAGGAACAACGTTGAAGAAAGCTCTCTTTGCCCTCTGGCTTAGATGTCTAACAGAATAATGACGTCACTAGGAGTGTTAAGCATTGTCCGTGGCAAACGCTAGATGGCGGCACCAATTGGATCATTCTTGTCTAGGGAGAAAAGCAGAAAACCTGGTGTTCGCCATTACCTTAGTGTACGGGATTACCCCGTTTTCCCATACGTAAAACATAAACGAACACAAAACGAATATTCAGTATATAGAAGAGTCGTTGGGTATTTATTTCGAAACTTTCTTGGCAAGATCATTCTTTCTAACAGAACAATTAAAGATTTTGTTATGCTAAAATGAAATTTTTCATTGCAGGAAAGTTTCCTTAAAACTATTTTGTAGTGTATTAATACTCCACTATTATTTTAAATGTGCAAATTTAATGCACTTAAAATCATTTACTAATCTAGGTTTTCTTGCTTGCCCGGGGATACATTCTGCTGCGCTGTCCCTCCTTTGGCACCGTCACTGGTTTCCTCATGTAGTGCTTTCCATAGGAAACCATGTCATTTTAAGCCACAAGCGAACTGCTTGATTTAAAATATGGCGGCCACCAGCTCTCCTTCATCAGTTTCCAATCATCATTCTTCCTTTTCTTTCAATTAGCCTAAAAAGGTAGGAAGGCGACATAAAAGGAGAGTAGTAAAATTTATCGAATAGATTTGGCAACAGTGCAACCAACTATTGACTCATGCACCACCAGCCAATGAGATTAAGTTACGTTTTAGTTGTGGCCGAGCTACCTCGTGAATGGCTATTATTGGGCAAATAAATCTTGCTGAAGATGTGAGGACATTTCGTAAACTGCACTGCACCATAAAATGTAGAGGGTGTCCAAGGTAAAACTATATGGATTTCTCGTGTCCCCTGCTTTCACACTCCCAATGAAACCATATTTACTGTTTAAATAAAAAAATATTATTTTTCGATACTTTAAGTATTACTGTTAAAGAATACGTTTATTGTAGATATTCATTTCCTCAGGGCCCCGGATTTTGATGACATTTCATCTTTTAACTGGTGCAACGTAGACATTGCTAACTAGTACAGAAATCCTGAACACCCTCCTCAGGTTGAAGAAATGTAATTTTTTGGGTCATTTCTTACCATTTTTTATTTTTCGGTCATTTTTTAAAATTTTGCGTCATTTTTAGGTCATTTAAAGAAACATTTGTGTCAGTGCATGCTGAAACATAAGACGTTCAACAATTTCTGTTTCGTCTGAATGTCATCTTGCGGTACTTACTCTGTGTTTAACTACCAGCGCAACAAAGCCTGTCTGAAAATCGCGAAATACAACATTGTCGAGTTTCTTATTCACAGTCCGTACAGCACACCAAGGTGAAGAAGCAATTGTTTGTCTTGCAGTTGGAATATATATACTATTTTCAATAAGAAAATTGAGTTTTGTATGAATTTTTACGTCATCAAAATACGGCTCGCACATAACGATATTAAAACATCAATCTCTTCTCGAAGTTTGTACTTAGTCGAGTACTTCTTTATATGTGCCTTAAAATTTACCACACGCTTTAATCGGTTAAGTGAGAAAACTACTTCAATTTTCTTTTTCATCTACTATCTATTTCTTTGTACATTGTTCCCATCTTATCTACATCTCTTTATCATATTTATACTTTCACTAAATCGATAATTATTCTGCAATAATTCATTTATATTAGTTTATCTTATGCTGCCATCTATGCTTCTTTTTTAAACTACTTTCCTTCCATCTTCCTTCGTCCTTAAGACTGTATATCATGGAAAGGCCTTTTCCGAATTCGCCTTCCTTTTGCCGATAGAGCGCGCACAGCGTTTACACCACCAGATGTTTTGTCCAGGCCCGCTTCGCGAGGCTCCTCAAGAACACGCCTCCTCCGGTACACGGACAGTTAGTGATTGACAGGTCGTAAAACCCTTGTCATTTCTTTCCTCAGACATGTCCTAGGTTTTGCTGTTCGGGTCTTCACTGCCAAAAGCTGATCTTACCATTTCGTGTCAAAATTCCAGACGATAATATAGAGTCCTGCAGCAACAATATGTGGCTTGTAACATACATAATTGTGAAAGCGTCTTCTCTTCAACGAATAAGGAGTCCCAGTAGTCTATTATTGACCTCCGGGGCGAGGTAGTTAGCGCAGCGCGCTTCGACAGCAGGGGTCCCGGGTTCGAATCCCGAGTAAGACATGGATGTTTATGTTCTGAATGTGAATGTGAAAAAATGTGGAACTGAGTAAAAACTGATATATGAGAAAAGCAGAGAAAATATGACATCGGACTGCCACGTAGTAAACCCAGGTTCGATTCTGAGTGTGAATGATTTCAAGCGGAAAATTTTCCAACATTATCCTTGCATAAAACCAACACTGTGAGTGTATTTGATCTATTTTTATAAAACTTTCACTGATACGCAATATATGCACTAATTTAATCAAACTTGCATATTTTAATTAATATTAGGTCTAAAGCAAAATATGGTTATTTAATACCATGTTTTCCAAAAAGATAATAATTAACAAAATGGTCAACTTTTTCTATTTATATATATTTTTGTTGTTGTAACCCCTATGCAAGGGTAGTATTTTCCTAAACTTGATTTCGTTTAAAAACTGCAGCCATGTTTGACTTATGATTTGCGGCATTTTTAGCCTTTGTAGACAGTTGCGGTAATTATGATAACTCATCTAGCTTGGGTAAAGAAACATTGTTTTCAGTTCATTTCAAGCTACATTGTATGTTTTTTGATTTTTTTTAACATATTGATTTTGACCAAAATTCAAAGTTTAGGATCTTTTTTTTAGGGAAGTTATGTAATATCAGAGTATTTCGGCTGAATTACTGTTATAGCTCTTTGATCGTTTCTTGATTCTCTTTTTCAAAATTTTGAGCCCAGATGTCTCCGATGGGGGAGCTAAAAAAATTATATTTACAGCGTAAGGATTACTCTATGACAGGTACCTGTGAAACAAAATTTCCAGATTGATATTTCATGGATAACAAACCTACAACAGGGGAGGGATTGTTCAAAAACAGGCATTTTACATTATTATTTACAAAGAAATGTTTGCTTTTTAATAATCATGTAATTAGAATTATTGTATTTATTAATTACATCATGCGAATGGCGTAATAAGTCCGTTAGTAGTGTTACGAATTAAATTTTCCTTTTTCTTTATCCCATTAGTTATGAAGAACTTCATTCCGGCTCGACAAATGTCACAAGGTCTTTCAAACTAAAAAATAGACTGCTTTATGCCAAATTTAAGTCAGATTACGTGCCAGTAAGCAGTTTTTACCTGTTTAGACCACTACTTCAACTGCGACATTTTTCCGAACGGGAAGTTCACCGATTCTGGCCTACGTTAACTTATTCTTTATAGAATTACAACAAAATTGGTTGCTTTGTTATTTTATTGTAATTTTGAAAAATCCAATTATGTATAAAAATATGTTTTGTTACTATAATTAGCTACTTGTATTTGAAAGAAATTGGTAAAGCCACCTACCTGAATTATGCAATGTGTTTCGAAGGCATATTGGTGGGTGGGTGGTGGTTGCTCTTTACATATTCATAGTCTCGGTTATTTATAGAGGCGATGCAGATCGTCTCTATGCTCCCACGTAGTTGTATAGTAGAGTCCCTTGTACGTAGATGCACCTCATGCAGTGGGAGAGCCCACTTTCCTCACCCTCTCCTCCGGGAATCGAACGGCAGTCAAGCTCTCCTATCGACTGTCTTTATTCTCCCAAAAATAATTTCCGAAATAAATTATGACCGATTTTGAATCAGGTGCAGCACAAACAACATTGGAGATATTGAATCGGTAGAGAAAACCCGATTTGCAGGTTGTAAACTTATATTGGCTCCCGAGCGTTCGTGTATATAAATACAACCTCCCCCCGATTTTTTATAATTCTCTAGGCATTGAATTAATAATGAAGGTTAGTATATTGAATCTTTCACCCGAAATTCATTATAAAATTTTAAAATTAATTCTTAATGATTTATTGATTTGGTGTTTTAAGTCCACTTTATGCACAGTAAGGCTAATCGGGACTGAGCCAGGCATGGAACCCGGGATCCCTTGATTACAAGGCGACGACGCTACCACTTCGCCATCGAGGATGCTCAGTTTTTAATGGGGATGTAATTTAAATTACTAATATTACAAAAGCCTCCCAGCTATTTATTCCATCCCGTTTAATGATTACGAAAGATTGTTGTTTCAATTTAGCATGTAGAAGGATTCGAACAGGTGTACCAGCCAGATTATATCGGCGTTATCTTCCAACGTTTCGAGCACATACATAGCAACAACATCTCATCCCTGAAGATGAGAGCAATGTATACGATGGAAGCTAACGCTGATTTGACCTCCCCTGTTCAATTGACGTCGCCAGGTAAGCTACAACTCCTATGTAGAAGGGTGGAAATGCAAACGAGTTGGATGAGATAATTGAGGAAATTAATGAATGATAGCCTAAGTCTGATGAGATGGAGGCCAAAAAAAATGTACATATGAAGATAAAGTGCCTACTGGCAAGAGCTAAATAGAATAAGATATTAGATGGAAAATACAAAAATTGATTTAGTAATAATTAGAGGTTATTGTAAGCGTAAAAAATTGATGAATGAAAAAATATGTTTTGATATGTTTAATAAATTTTGATTAGGGTGCGGATTTGTAGGCAATTTTTTCTATCTCTCTCTCTCTCTCTCTATATATATATATATATATATATATATATATATATATATATATCTATATCATTACATATGTTTTGTCACTGCTGTTTGTCTACTAACTACTCATACTGTGCTTCAAAAGCTGCTTACTTTTAGGGATACTTCATATCGAAGCAACACGTGTCTCTTGGTAACTGGCTCTCAGTAATAAACGCAATCAAGCATTCAGCTTGTGTTGTCTGTTGCTTGTGTGTCCCTCGGACTGAGTTCTTTTTCATACGGTGCATCGTGTCGCCCTGGCCTGTTGTTCGCGCATGCACAGTGAATATTTTGCTTTAGACGGTGTGAAATATCCGTATCGCTTGATTGAACGCAGGTTTGTGTGACATGTTATCCTACAACTGTGTGAAACGTGACAGGAACTGTTAATTTAAAGGAATGACATTTCTCTTTGTACATTGCATGAAATGAAACTGTGTATTTTCAGAATATCTGCATGTAATATTTCAGATTCTTGAAATTACTAAAGGACAGGGGTTCGAGGCTGAGAGCTTGAGTATAAATTCCTCGTAAGTTGGGGTAGTTGAAGTGTTTGTTTAATAGGGTTGGCATGGATCTCAGGATACCAATAATATAATTTTGAGAATAGCCCGCACTGCCCTAAGTCCTTACCTTAGTGATATTAGACGAACGGTGATTGGATTGTTCTCTAGACGAACGAGTATATTTTATCTTCGTATAATAAAAACAACTATATTCAAGGTCTGGTGCTCAAATTTGCTGCAGATCGGAAGTATTCTGGTGGGAAATAAATATTTACAGTCTAACTTATAAACAGTGGGTGGATTTTCTTTACACCTACCATGAGATGGGTTGATGCCGCGACTACTGGAGAGGGATAGAGTAGTTTCTAGGAACGCAAACACTTTACGAAAATAAAATGGTCGCTACGCTGCGCCGCTGTTATTGTTGTTACTTTTATGACAGTTTTGCCATTCGCCGGCTTTACTGATCTTCAAATTTAACAAGTATTATTTATATATTTTATTCAATTTCTGTTATTTAGCGTAATTTTTTAGCCAACATCGGCTAATCGCGATGATGATGAAGGGACGCCACCAAGGTCTAGTATATTATTGTTGTTGTTGTTTCATTTACTGAGTTTTAATTGTTTCATCATTTCACAATTTGTAATATGTAAATATCAAAAACCATTGCATAAGAAGAAAGTATAAAATGTCGGTGCTTAGTAGTGCGGGGAAAGGGAGGCACCAAACGACAATCCTGCCCAGGGACTGATCTATGAGGCTGGCGTCTTGTTTCCACTCTTAGAACCTTGGAAAACTGAATTCGCCTGAATATGTGAAATGACGGCGCACAGGTTCACAGTTGACACATACGATTTATCTTTATGATTGTAATTTCGATTATGATAATCTGTAAATAATGAAGTTGATAAATAACGTTCAGGTATGTTTGAAGTAGTCGAGACCGAGAGTATGAAATACTAATAAAAAAATGAAAGCTGCAGAAATGAGGTAACGGCGAGGAAGAAGAAAGATCATCCGTGTTAGATGTAGTGAAACAGCAGTATTTGTTGGTGTTTACCATAAATGTGGAAGTACTGCGCAATTAACATAAAATTTCTTGCCCGATCATTTAGCCGTACCATAGAAGTGTTCCATTAAAATTCCTTTGAATTATTATTACTTTTCAAACAATGTATCTATATTTATTTATTTATTTATTTCGTCTTCTTTTACATGGCGAAGTTAAGACTGTGGAGCCTTTTCTTCCACTTGACCATGTTTACAAAAAAATATGAATGTGAAATAATTAAAATATTGAAAAATAAAAATATATATTAAAATTACAGAGAAATAAGAAATACAAAGAAAAAATACATATAAGAATGGTAATCTAACCTATAGATACGGGCACACACACTCACACTCACACATACAGTGCTGTGCAAATTAATGCGGACAAAGAGAGAAAAATCACCCTTCCACAGTTCTCCACGCTTTATGGGAGATAATCGAATAAATACGTAACATAAACGTATACTAGTAGTATCAGCTAACTGTTTGATGCGTACTTGATACTGTTTACAACAATTGCAAGGTTTGAAGCATTTCTGTTGTTTCATTATTGTCGTTGTGGTGCAATGCCAATTATTAACCAACAGACTTCTGTGAGTGTTTGGCTGTAGTAAACACGCTTTTGTTGTGCTCCGTGTTCCTACGTGTTTTCAGTATGGATATAACACCCAGAAAACGTTCTAGAATTATTACATTGAGTGAGAACACATCCATGACTGTGCGGCAAATCGCTGAAGTGGCTGGTGTTGGGAAATCAGCGGTGTCAAAAATTATTAGAAACTACAGGGCAACTGGTAGTTTTTCTCCAAAACGAAAAGGAAAGTGTGGTAGAAAACGTATTTCACAACTGTATACATAGCTACAGCTCGTCGGCTCACACATGAGAAGGAATAAATATCCTACCTCCAATTCTGGTTTGGCTCTATTTTAGAGACGGAGTCTCATACTCGATCTCGTGTCCCTAGGCCACGCAGGATCTGATCTCGTTCTTCAATGTAAATTAATATCTTTCTGATAAACTATGGTAGGTGTGGTGAATGGAATCATATACACTGAAAAAAATAAAGGTGTGGAAACTCACCTTTTGGGGTGAGTTTGGCTTGTCACAAATAGACGTCCCCAAAAGGTGAGTTTCCACACCCCATATTGGGGTGAGTTTTTCTCACCCTAGTATAGAGTGTGTTTTTCCTCCCATAAGGGTGAGTTTTCTCACCCTAGTATAGAGTGTGTTTTTCCTCCCATAGGGTGAGTTTTCTCACCCTAGTATAGAGTGTGTTTTTCCTCCCATAGGGTGAGTTTTCTCACCCTAGTATAGAGTGTGTTTTTCCTCCAATAGGGTGAGTTTTCTCACCCTAGTATAGAGTGTGTTTTTCCTCCCATAAGGGTGAGTTTTCTCACCCTAGTATAGAGTGTGTTTTTCCTTCCATAAGGGTGAGTATTCTCACCCTAGTATAGAGTGTGTTTTTTCTCCCACAAGGGTGAGTTTTCTCACCCTAGTATAGAGTGTGTTTTTCCTCCCATAAGGGTGAGTTTTCTCACCCTAGTATAGAGTGTGTTTTTCCTCTCATAGGGTGAGTTTTCTCACCCTAGTATAGAGTGTGTTTTTTCTCCCATAAGGGTGAGTTTTCTCACCCTAGTATAGAGTGTGTTTTTCCTCCCATAAGGGTGAGTTTTCTCACCCTAGTATAGAGTGTGTTTTTCCTCTCATAGGGTGAGTTTTCTCACCCTAGTATAGAGTGTGTTTTTCCTCCCATATGGTGAGTTTTTCTTACCCTAGTATAGAGTGTGTTTTTCCTCCCATACGGTTTTTCTCACCCTAGTATAGAGTGTGTTTTTCCTCCCATAGGGTGAGTTTGAGGTAAATGATCTTCGTTTAGTATAATAATGCTTACCTTTAACCTTGAAGAATCTGTCAGATCTTTTCTATCTTATCCAACATGAATTCAGAATAAGATAGAGCAATCATAACTTCATTGTAATTTCTTCTCAGATGGCAAATGTATCAAAGTAGAGAAATGCAATGTTAACTCTTGCATTGTATAATATACGACATCACAGGGAAAACAGTGTTTCTTCATTTAATGCGTTCAGATTTTAATGTGATTAATTGTCTCTTTATAAAAAGAATACCATTCAATTCAGCATTAAATTTTGACAAAGCTTAAAAATCTTAGAGGAAACTAGATGCGGCACGCTCACCAAGGTATTCATGTAGAAGAACAAGCCATCCATAAATTACATGAAGCTTGCAAGGAATATTATGTATCGATTTCTAAATCATACAAAAAAGCCGCAACTTTTAATGTACATTCATAGTTTCCAAAGTCTTTTTTGAGACTTCCACTTGATGCTTAGAAGCCAATTGGGACTGGATATATGTACAGTCACATACACTGCTGGGTTGTAATGATTTAATTGAAAGTCAATGGTGCTGTTACAACCCAGAAGTGTCCTTCAGTGTACAATATAACATGAAGGGGATTGATCTTCAGAAGTCACACCCGTTAATTAAAAAATAACAACTTTTTTGTGTACTGTTTGGAAAGCAACACTCATGCTCACATACATTGCTAGGATAAATAAATGACATACTTAACACAACAAAAGACTGTATACTTGTATATCCTTAGATAAATTTTATGTATACGTTGGATGCAAGTATATACATACATGGTAAGGGAATAATCTCTGAAAAATACTACCTTGCCACTAAATGCATACACATTAAGCAATAATTCAACCTTACCTTTCCTTTGCTGTTGGTTCTGCACACTCAGTTCAATGCCACAATCATTACAATGTGAGTGATTTTTGGTGCTTTTAGAACCTATTTCAGTACTTTAATAAATTAATTAGAAACGAAAATGTACATTCTTAAGAAGGCAGAGCAAATTTAGTAGAAGTTATAAATGTTCATATACATAATTTTTAACCACTCTATTTCAAATACACAGCTTAATTTTTTCGCCCCAAAGATTAGGTTGAAGAAATAAAGTTACCAGTTAGCAAAAAATTCAACTTTATTTACAATATTCGTACATTTCATCTTGCAATAATTCAACATAGTTCTCACAATTTTATCCAAAAAAAAAGAGGAATGATTTTTCAGTTTCAATTTTACTTCATTGCTAAAAATATGCATGCTGTATTCCTTTAAAATGTCTGTATGGAAAGGCGTCCATGATCTGAAAGGAGAAAAAATGTAAGAGTAAATAAGAATATAACCAAGAATGCATTTAGGTCAGAATGTGATAATTTAGAATGTACTTATAACATTTATGAGTCTTAATACTTCCCTGAAAAGTATACTAGTGATGTGTGCATACAAAGTGATTCAAGCTTGAGTAGCCAGCCTTCGTGGATACGAAAGCATGCTAAAACGCCTGGGGTGTCGAGTTCGAATCCCAGCCTGAGCACAGGTGTTCTTTGTGAGTGTCCATTCATCCATTCCATCATATCATCACTCATCCTCATCTTCGCAATTAGCCCAAAAGTGGCAGAAATGCGAAGATAAATAAACAAAATCAATCAGTCAAGCTGCTCAATTGATAGATTGAGTTGGTGTTTTAAGTCCACTTTATGCACAATATGGCTAATCGAGACTGGACCTGCGGTTCAAAGTGGGATCCGAACCACTATGTGCCTCCACAGGGTATCGAACCCGGGACCCCTTGATTACAAGGCAACGACCTACCACTGCACCATCGGGGAGGCCCTCAAGCTGATCAGTTTCTACATTGAATGCAGTAGCGCTAAATTGGCAATTTATTTTACACAGCATTTCCCATAATATTTAAAGCTCAGGAGGGGGGTTAAACCCAGTAACCCCCCTTGCGTACGCCACTGATTGAATGAACAGGTGGAGGGACTAAGATTATGTCACCCTATTATGCAAAGGTAATATAAACATGCATGCTTTTATTTCATAAGCAAGGGCCTATACAAGGAGGGTGATGATGGGGCTATAAGCAGGCAGGAAAAAATAGCGAAATGAGGGCTGACTACTGGGCACGTCACAGCATATAACTGGAAATGGCACACTATCTTCAAAATTAAGAAATGACTTTAGGATAATATTTTGTGCTGAAACATCGGTGTCGGGAAATGGAATTGCCATCGCCCATTTCAAGTCACAAAAAGCAGAAGTTGTTATAACATAAATAATGTTTAGAAAGCTTTTATTGAAAAGTTAAAACTTAAAGATAAAACAGAATAACTGTGCATTTCAATACACTAACTGTGTAAAATGTAAAAAAATAAAAAAATATAATAATAAGGAAAAGTTGTACTTGATATTCATTCATCTAGTAGTCCTCCCAAAGGATTTAATAATAGTAATAATAATAATATAATTTTATTTTTTGTTATAATAGTTATTACTGTAAAATTATTATCATAACCATGATTCTTATTGTTAATATTTGTTCTACTATTAAGTTAAGTCAATGGGTTGCCCCCCAATACACACACACAAACACCTTTCTGGTGTCGCCTAAGAGCTCAAACACTACCATTCAATGTTGGTGTGAAAAACAATTTTTTACTAATTTTTGAGTGTTTAGCTTTAGCTTTCTTATGTTTCTGTTAGTTCTGCAGGGTGCGAAATCCTGGGGGGACAGGGGGTTTCCCACCACCAACAATCTTGGCCTCAAAAATCCCCCCACCAAAAATTTCCGGGAGGAAAAGCAATTACTTTTAATTTCAAATATACTGTACTAAGAATAATATCGAAAACACACACAAATTAGTGTAGTTGTGAGTATTGAATGCTTTCTCTCTCAAGAGATCATTAACAAATCTACACCAATAAGCAAAGTAAAACAAGAATGCAAGAAAATTATAACTATGAAATCTAATTGATTTATATTAACATAAAGCACAAACAAAACAAAAACTTACACATAATGAAAGCACTTCAACTATTTCATAATTTATAACATCTTTAACCAAGTTACTAAAGGAATTATTTGGCTGCTTTACAATATCTGATATGTATAAAAGTAGCAAATTAATTTACTTTTAATAATACACATATGTGGCGGAGGGGGGAATGTAGATTAAGAACTTTCTTCCCCCACCAGTTTTCAATGATTTCGCACCCTGTAGTTCTGTCCTGTCAAAGTGTATGTGTAAACATCATGTAGCGAAAAGGCAAAAAGATTTTATTTATTCTGTACATTATACTAGCATTTAACAGGCACAGTGCCAGAAGGAGAAGTGAGTGGATGCCTCATTCCATCCCTTCACCCAGCAGACAAGAGACACATACCCTTGACAATTTTAAATATTTTCTATAGAAACAAGACATAGCTATATGAAAGTTCAACTCTCCAAAAATAAAAGCATGGATATGATTCTGTTTTCAAGTAGCAGAAATAAAGTTCTATTGAAAGTTTAGTAGGCTACGAAAGAAATACATAAAGATTATAATTTGTATATTTATGCTAAGGTGCATTTTGGAAATGCATATGCAAAGATTATTAATTACAAAATGAAAGGTGTGTATGTATGGTTCGCACACGCAGCATTATATTGTACGTTCCTAGTTCTATTTATGTGATTCTGACATTTTCAGATTACATACAGGTTAATTGATTTATTTACTTACATTTCCATTTACAAAATCAGGATCATCTTCAAACATCAGAGGTGGTTATTTTAGTTAAACAGCATTCAATGTCTGAAACAAGGAATAAATTTAAATTAGATTAATCTTGAAAGTAGCAAAAATTTAACTTCTTCAATACAACAGTTTATTGTACAACTATATTTGTTAATAGAAAGAAAACTATTTGAAGCGTTCCAGTGGATTTAACATATAAAAGTTAATTATCATGCAAAGTTAGTATCATTTGGATCCCCCCAGCAATTTAAATTCTCCTAAGGAATGTCTATACATACAGTGGAAGATTGAATGAAAGACACCCAGAATGATGAAATTTTAGATACTTTTCAAATGAGATTAATTTCTTTATCTGTGTGTTTTCTTCTACATAACATCTCAAAATGAATTTAATTTCCAAAGACAAAATTTGTATGTAGGCTTTTACAGGGTAACTGATAGCCAATAAATGTAGCATCACAGACCCTCACTTTGCAAGTTGAAAAGAGGAAACAAATAAAATGTAGGAATCACTTACTTCATCCCACATCCACAAGAACACTAAATTGTACACAAGCAGCAATCGATTCTCAGAACTTAAAGATGCTGACACAGAAGTATATTTGCTGTTTGGTCTAGTCAACCATATTTTTTTTTTTCACTAATCCTTCCATGAAATTAATTGTGTAACAAAGATATTAGGAAAGGTATGTAAAGAGTGAGATGCATAAATATTTCCAGGAAAAGTTCAATGATGTTCAATTCCTTAAATACACATGGGACGTCAAAAAATATTGAAAATTATGAACAACTTGCCTGGTAATATTTTAACATCTCGCTGTACACATTGTGTAATTAGTATGCCATATCAATTTCAAAATACTTCTTAAGACAGCCACAACAAAGTTTTACACTCCAGCCTACACTGTGTAACTATTAGTACTGTCCCTCCCAGTGGCGAACACTCCCTTTGAAACAGAAATAACCGAAGCTATGAGACACCCACCCACCCTTTCCTATTTCCAGATTTGTTGTTTGAATTTGTTTTTAAGACCAATTTAATCACAGACTAATAAGGACTGGACCTAAAGTTCAAAGTGAGATCTGAACCATTATGAACCACTACCGAGTATCGAACCTCGGACTCCTTGATACATGTATTTAAGTATGCATGTACTTTTGACACTTTAATTTTCTTTTCACACTCACTATGTTGACTATATGTTCAATACTAGCTGACCACCTCTAGCGTGTGCTACACCTGGTTACATATAGTGGTCGCCACTGGTCCTCCCATCTCAGCATATAAGCTTACTTCCTAAGAGACCTCTGTCATTTCAAGTTCCTACAGCTTAAAACTTATGAAAATAATGAATAATAAATTCCCTTGAAAAAAGAACAAAATTAGATTTGAACTGCTCTACTTACAGTGCATATCTGTGTAAACCCAACCCATGCAGGATCCTTGAAAAACTGCTCTCAGCAAAGAGTAATGTTCAGTGTAGGTTGGAACTAAGACAAGTGTGTTTGTGGGCATTATCCGTATCCACTGCTCTACGCATGGCACATTCCTGAAAAGGAGTTGAAAATTAAAATGATGCTTAAAATTTTATGTTACACAACCATATTTATGTGTAAAAGAAATCTAAGACAACACTCTAAAAGAAATTCTAGCTGCTGCTTGAAATTGTAAGTTTCCTTAACTTAAATTGTTAATGTTTAGAATCCCCCAAGGACCGAAAATTTGAAGATACTATGGACGCACACTACAGAAAACCTCACGAATATCAGCGTCTGAGTGTGGGAAGGCGATCATTGCTCCCGAAAATTAATGTCATTGTATATTTAACTTTCACGCCCTTCCTTACAATGTGTCTTTTTCTCCTTTAAAAAATTGTGATATTAGCGCAATCGACTACAACGAATGAATGAAGTGAGTTTAAGCAACACCTTACAAATCTTATAAACTCTTACAGAAGCCTGTTTTGTAAATAATATTTTCCATGGAAATTAACTTTACGTCCCACAGTATCCCACTGCATTATTTTGGCCTCTTTACTTAAAAATCAATTACAAATCCCTCTGGGGTACGTTCCGACAGCCAATAACGAAAGATTATGAATTGTGTGCAATAAGTTACTTTACAACTTTAGGAACATCACACACCAAACGAAGGTGTCAGTCGCAGTCAGAATAGTCGACACCAAAGGGGGCTCTAGCCCACCACGAAATATTTTTGGCCCATCTCCTCCTAACACAAATAGCCAACAGTTAAAAATTAGGATTGCTTACAGCATAGCGAGAATCACACAAGGTCAGAAGAACACAAAGAGAGAGGGTGAAAGAGACCGAAAGATACATTGACAGCGAATGACAGAGAACAGAAATAGAAGAAGGAAATGGGAAAGAGAGAAGGAAGCGTAGAAAGATAAAGGGAAAAGGTGAAGAAGAATAACGGAAATGGAAACAGAGGAACCAAGAGAGCAAAGAAAAATTGAAACGTATGAAAAACGGAGAAAGAAATAAAGATGATAGAGAATCCTAGTAGCAGTGATAATTGTAGTACGGTCAACCTTTGTGACGTTGTCCCCCCAAACATACACATATTATTCTGTTTAAAGTATGTCATAAGATTATCCTTTGTTTGTACCGGATTGTATCGCATTTACTTTCGTTTGCAACATTACAGCGTTCGAGTATTCACAAATTGAACTTGGGGTGGGGGCTTCGGGAAGCCCGTACAGTTTTATCCCAGCGCATTTTTTCGATTGTAACGTAACGGTTTGAGAGTAAATTAAATCAAAATTTGAAGTTCCCTCGCCCCCAACTTTAAAATGAAGGACAAAATCATTACGTTTGTGCCATTGAAATAACTAAACTAAACAACTAAATGCTCCCCATCATGGAGGAAGAAAAAATCAAGCAACTTCTTGGATAGAATTTCGTTTGTGCACTTGAAATTTTATTTTTTATCCTTATAGTTTTCCAGTTATTTTTCTCCAAAAATGGGAGTGGGAACAACGGAAACGAACTTAAACCATGATTTCTCAGTCTCCGTAACCATAAGCGTAAATTGGCGGGGACAAGGACCCCCAAAATTTTCACATTTGTTAAAATCTTCAAGTTAGGCGACCTGAGGAGCAAAGTAATAAAGAGTAATATTTGTGATTTCGCTAGTTTTATAGGAAATAATCCCTGGACGCTATTTTTATGAGCTGGAAAATTTTTCGTGACTCTTCCCCTAATCTCCCAAAGTTAAGCCTCAGGTTTCATTCTTCCCCCTCAAAGTAGGCTCCAGGTTACGAGGCTCAAAGATAGGGACACCATGACGAATCTTAGCACGTCGAGCTGCAACGTCAGGGGTCCCGGGTTCGAATCCCGCTTGGGCATGGTTGTTTGCAAATGTCCATTCATCAATTTCATCACTCATCCCCATCTTCTCAAAATTAGCCAAGAGGCACAAACCGCGAAGTAAAATAAAACAAATCAATGAAATCAAATCAAACCATGACGAATGTCAATCCTCGGACGAGGAATATTGAAAGGGCTCACACTGCATGCTAAACAATGTCCTCTCACCGTGTACTGTCATTATTTCGAAATGTGAAACAAATTTTGGTCTAATCATTGCGGATACGACAATCTGAGCATATATGTATAAAGAAAACTTACAGTGTAAAAATATTGAAAACGTTATTGAACTTACTTACCTTTGAATGTTGCTTTCTTATCTTCACTTTCAAATACCCACTCAGCAGACAAACTATTCTGGCCAGTGGCCACCGCACAGACGACCTCACACAATGGCAAAGGCAAGCCTATTCTGGGATGACTTCCTGCTGGTCCCAGACGTCTTTCGATTGGTCCTCACGAAAAGCGCGGGGTATACGACGCGTGACTCGTAACAAAAGACACAGAAAAGTGAATGTCCTTCAAACAAAGCAACGATCTTTGGGGGTGGGGGTGGTTTAGATAACTTTTACACTCTGTTGTTTGTGGGAGGCGCATCCACCGGGAGGGCCATGGGAGCGATCTCCTTTCCCAACTGCCAGTTCTTGGATATGATATTATATCTGATATTTTTGAGACTCAGATTTTGATTTTTTTTTTATTTGATTTAGTTTATTTAACTTCGCGTTTTGTGCCTCTTGGCTAATTTGCGAAGATGGGGATGAGTGATGAAATGATGAAATTGATGAATGGACATTCACAAACAACCAAGCCCGAGCGGGATTCGAACCCGGGACCCTTGGCGTCCCAGCGCGATGTGCTAACCACTCGGCCACAGGGTCGGGCTTGAGACTCAGATGTTCCGCCTTTTATCCCCAAATTTAAAAGGCTCGAGAATATTTATAAAATAAGTCAACTTTATGATCAAGATAAGCTAATCGGAAAAGACACTACAGTTTAAATTTGTATTGAATCACTGTGCAATATGCTTCAAAATGAAATCGAACTGAGACCCCTTGAGGGAATAGACTTTTGTGTTCTCTGCGTATTCACTATATTTCTCATATATCCTCATTCAGTTTACATTGTGGCAATAGGAGGTCAAGAGGAATTATGATACAATAATAACCACCTATTCCACTCCTCGACCTCTATTCTTGCAAAGGAATTCTCTGTCTTCTAGAACACAAAAAACAGCTTCGTTCCTGTTTACAGTATAATATGTTGTTTATATATAGCAGTGCAAGGGTGTGTTAGAATTGAGGTTCGGTGAGGTGAGGCATTCGAATGAAATTCGCCCCTCCCAACTGTAACTTCTGGATCCGCCACTGGTTTGTGACAATTAAACGCTCTGTGGATACCAAAGTCCTAAGAAAATAAAGGACAGAATTTCTTTCCTCCACAAATTGATTGAGCTGGTTTATTTTATTTCGCTTTTGTGTCACTTTTGACTAATCGCGAAGATGAGGATCAATTGATGATATGATTAAATTCATGAAGGGACACTCACAAAGAAAACACATCCCCAGGCCTGGATTCGCTGCGCTACCCACTCCGCCATGGAAATTGACTTTCCTTCATAAGGTTAAGTACTTCATAATAATATTAAAGTAGAATATAATATTGTAATTCTCATCCAGAAACAGCCCTATAGAAGGAGGGGGGAGGATAAGGACAGTTGATTCAACTTCAAACTTCCCCAGTACTTATTAGTTAATAGTTGACAGTGATACTTTCGAATACACATGATTAGTTGACCAAAAATCTAGATTTTTACCACCTAAAAAACTAATGTGAACATGAGAATGTTATTTTTGTCGCTTTTATATAAAGAAAGGTTCAAACTGCGTTTATTGTGTAATGCTGGCTATTATCAGTTCGTTACAATAATCTGTAATGAAAATTTGTATAATAATAAATGAGTATTTAATGTCTTATTGTTGAAAATATTGTCTTTGCATTTACTGTAGTGTCCTAATATACTGATTGGAACAAAGAACTCCAGAAAATATAACTTATATAGTGGTCGTTACCAAAGAAAATGTACTCTTCCTGCGGGATTTGGAAGCAATAAAAAAAAAAAAGTTCTTCTCAATAAGGGGACCCCCATGGACAGGGTGCAGAGCTGTGGTGAAACGCTCTCGCCACTTGGGGTCCAGGTTCGAGCCTGGGTGAGTGACTGTTGAAATTGCCATTTCCATAAGATAAATTATTTTCCTGTATTTGTACATATTTCCAATGGACATGAGAACTTACGAAAAATAACATTTTTTTAAAAAAATCCAGGTAGTTAATAACAAGCGTTAATGTGAAGATATGAAGGACGTATCACCCAAAATAAAGGTAAAGGTAAAGTGCTCCCCTGTGCATAGCACCACGCCATGAAGGCGTATAGGGGTGTGGGGGTAACGCCCCACACTTTCTTGATCCGGTCGTGAGTGGGGGTGATGTGATCAGCACCACGCCCCTGACCGCCTTTACCCCCCAGGGTTTCCCCCGGGTACCCATGTTATTCGACGCCGGGGCCGCTTCCAACGTTAGAAAAGTTCCCGGTTTGAACCGGCCGGGGATCGAACCCGGGACCTTTAGCATGGTAGTCAGACGCGTTACCGACTGAGCCACCGCGGCCTAAATATCATCCAAAATAGAATAAGTAACTTCAATTTTTTTTAACTAGTCGTTGAATGCAGGGACTTGCACTATTAATGAAACTGTATTTCAGATAGTGGTAAGCAGGTATAATGCTGTTTTTTTCTTTCTCACTGGCAGGCAGACACGTCATTCGAGGTATTACATATATCGATTGTCTTCGACTGTTGACTAGAACAATAGAATTAAAGCATGGGCGTCGCCAGAAATTTTTAAAGGAAGATCAGCCGTTGGTATAACATTTATTATTATTATGATTATTTTGATTGATTGATTTGATTTATTCTACTTCACTTTTGTGCCACTTTGACTGAAACCGAGCACAATTTAAAATGAAGACAAGACCGAGAGTGACAGCCGTCTGTATAATCGAGACTTATACTGTCCGAAAGCCTTGTATTGTTCAAGGGTTTGGTAAATCGTAGTGTAAATTATTTTTAGAATTCGTTATAATCAAAATTTCTTTAATATGCAAATTGATTTACTTTTTATTTAAAGATGTTTAATTTTCTAAAACTTTCGTTTTTAAGTCCTATTACTAAATGTCTTTAAACATTTTTTTATATATTTATCATTGAGATAATCTAAACGAGACCGAGGCTTTTCCTTCGGGAAAGAAAGAGCAACGAGAACGAGTCTGCTTACCGCGACGTCTTGCGAAGAACGAAAGAGTCCAGACAGGTTCCTTCATTCACGACTCTCCCGACTCTCCTCTCAGCTTGTAACCTAAATTAATGTTCCACTTTTATTAATTTTTGTAAAAGTAATCCTATGTTCAATTGCATTGATTCACTTCAGTTCACCATATTTTGAGAAATCTTTCGTGCCAGTGTAATGCAAACTGTCTGTAATAAGTAAGCCGAGACAGAGCACGTTGAATAGTAGACTCCAGGATTTTTCTACAGAATGCTTGACGATCAATTAGTTGGCTTATGAACAGGTCCACACATATATACAAACCAATAATAATAATAATAATAATATCTTGATTTAGTAGGCGACGTGCGCGTGGATTACAAGGAAGAGGAATTCTTTATAGGGGTTGTCAGGCCAACAATAAAATTTAAACAGTAATATTAATAACAATAATAATTATCATGCTTATGATTATTATTGTTATAAACTAATTGAAATAAACCAACTTTATTCCAAAAGTATTATCATTACTATTATTATTATTATTATTATATCCTGCTTGGGGAGAATTTTCTTCTCGATCCACTTGATAAATGAATTTCCAGCGCAACAGTAACTTGACTGAAATGCATATAGTAATTAAATGTTGTTATTAACTTCTATAAAAATAATACCCATGGCTCTACAGCCCTCGAAGGGTCTTGACCTATCTCCCGGCTGCCAGGCTCCATCCCACAATCCTACCTAGTGGTGTGGAGATCTTCAACCAGTAATGGGGTGACGTGGGGTCAGCACGTCGAACCCCCAGCCGTTATAGGAGATATCCGTGACCGGGTTACACTACTCACTCGTAGCTCGCCAATTCCCTCACGATGGTGGGTTGCCACCGGTCCTATGCACAGGCCGAGAACCCAGAGACTGGACCCAGGCGGACTAGAACCCATGCCGTCGGAGCCCAAAGCACAGCGCCTCAGACCGCACTGCCACGGACGAGGACAATTAACTTTTGTACAATTTTGTTCAAGAAAAATCTTTCAAAGCTAGTTAGAAATTTTAATCACAGCGTTTATCAGCGGAATATAATCATGTACCCGAAATAAAACACTGCTTCGACTTGTAATGTCATTTCCAGGGAAGACTTCAGGTTTGGTGCTTTGACGCGTGACGCGCACAGCAAGGGGTTGCTCGTTACAAAGGAGAGAAAGTCCAGAAACGGAACTTTGGAGGATATTCACGTGTGGTATTCAACACGCCGTTGCAAAATTTATTTGTTGCCACATCTATTTGAAGACAGTGGCTCAGAAAGGGAACCAACTTGCCTCATTCAATGTAGCGTATATTTGGAAGTGAAACAAGAATAACAAATTGGAACTACGTTTATGGTATTATGTGCTCATTGAAATTGATTAGCCTAACCAAAATTTCTTTTGAATACTTAGAAAAGCGGACTAATTTAGAAGCTTTTATGATTTTTGTTTGTGCTGCTCTAAAGATTTCAAAGATATGGATAAGCATTTTAGGTTGTACATTGACTGTGATGTAGGGGGTGGGGGGAAAATAATGAAAGTTGAATGTCTTCTGGAGTTGCGGTCCCTTGCAAGGATAAAACGCAAAGTGGGATGAAACATTTTATACTAGACTATTTTTTGTTGGCGTTACGGCACTTAGGCATACCTTTTGAATAAATGCAAAAGATAGTCGTTGGTGTAGTAAACTACGAAGCAGAGGGTTCTAAGTTCAAATTTTGGGTAAAGGTTAAATATGTCCTTTTCTTTGTCTCATCAGTGTTATCCTCATTGTTACAATTAAACCATTCGTCAAATTGAAAATTGAAGTATTCGTCACATGTCATATTGGTGGCGTACATAAGTTGTTTGGCAGAGAACTTTAAAAAAAAAGAATTTCAAATGCAGGAGGCATGGGAATTCTAGGAACATGACTATAACACAGGCCCGTAGCCAGGATTTTATTTCGGGGGGGGCTCATCTCTTATCAGCACAGGCGTCGCCAGGAATATTTGCAGAAAGGGGACAGGTCATTGATAAAACTTGATTGGTAGAAATAATAATGACAACAATAATTATTACCAGTTTACTACGATTATAATTATCATTTTACAATAACAAGTATTATAAGTTATTGAAAATAAATTAATTTTAATCCAAATTATTTGTTATTATTATTATTATTATTGTGTAAATGGAGAGAGACTGCTACTCGATCCACTGTGTATATCCAACACATTGTCCATTTTTTCTTACATTTTGTACAGTTAGTGTACTGAAATTCATAGTTATTGTATTTTGTTATTAACCGTTACACATTCCGTTAGAAAAAGGCTTTAAAAGTTTTGCAAAATTTTACTCGTAAAGTTTATATTGTATGGCTTGTCACAAAGAAAACTACAATTTTTGAGAACTGGTGGATCAATTTATTCTTTGGAGAAAATGATAGAATATAAAAATATAAACTGGTTCCTCTATTATACACTAAACCTTTTTTTTCGATCTAATGTTTAATCCTGCTAAGTAAAATTAATTACCTCTATGCACTATTTAAATTAGATATTTGTAGGATTTCGGGTGGCTTCAGCCTCCTTAGCCCTCCCTCCCCCTGGCTACGTGCCTCATAACAAGAAGGCATAACCATTCTCTTATTGTCATAATCCTTTACGATAATACCAGTGAGTTCGGAAATATTAAATTGTTAATTGTGGTGGGGTCACATTTGAAACATTAAGTTTATTTTACATCTCGGCACAGAGAATTATATTAATATAAACATATATTTCCTTTGTTTAAGTGCAGTAAGAAATGTAGCAGCAAATCTAAATCTCAATATGAAATGTGAGAGGAAAAATCATATTTTTCTTTAGGCTCAAATTTTGTTAATTACTGACGTAAAGCAGTGAAATGGTACTTGAAAATATGAAATGACTATTCAAATAGATTATTCCTGAAATTTACATGTAACATACAGGTATTTATTTCGTACATTTTCTAATTATAAAAACATCACAGGGATCTCAAAACTGATAGGTTTATTCCAAGGCCGTCGACCGCTAGTATCTCCCGCAGGAACAACGTCGACGGACCTTGGGTTTTCGGCCTATTTTGAAAGTATTTCATGAGTTGGTCACTCGAACCAGCGCCACTTGCAGTACAGCGCCTCTGTTGAATATTTAGAGAACTGTTACAGGGTGGTAATTTGTTGGGAAAAGGGTTCAGCAGGTAGACAAATTGCTCGGAGAGCCTGGCAGGGGGTCCAGGACAACAAACGTTGTCATGTCGGCAAAATTTTTTCGCTATGACAAGGCCTGTGAGTGGATTTTCAGTGGGAAAGTTTGTACATGTGGCATCACGGTGCAGCCGAAACTCACCCAAAGAGGTGTATAGGGAAGGTTTTCACGACAGATCTGCACTCACCCTAGGGTAGGGAGGAGAAACTCACTCAAAAGGGTGAGGATTCCGAGTATTCTGACCTTCGAAGCCTCCAAAGAGCGAAACTCACCCCAAACACACCCTTTTTTTTTGCAGTGTAGGGACATTAGAAAATCATGCACTTATTCATACCTGTATGCTACACTGGTTGTTCTCTGAATTAATTCATGTTAAAATGACATTTGAAAATGATTAACTAATAGTTATTGTCAGCTTAAGAGCATATGTGCTAAAAATGTTACAGAAGTGGCTGCAAGGGTAGGGACCCTCTTAGTATCGATCACGTAAAATTTGAATATCAAAATATATATTTATGTGAAGATGTGGTCCACCCAAATCTTTGACAGGTATCCAGTAGTTCTCCCACGTAAGAAAGTCTGGCGCTGTCACTGCTGTTTACCTATTAACTATTCAAAAGCTGCTTATTTTTAGGGATACTTCATATCGAATCAACACGCGACAAGCGACACGTGTCTCTTGGTAACTGGCTCTCAGTAATAAATGCTACCAAACATTCAGCTTGTGTTGTCTGTTGCTTGTTTGTCCCTCGGACTGAGTTCTTTTTCATACCGTGCATCGTGTCGCCCTGGCCTGTTGTTCGCTCATGCACAGTGAATATTTTGCTTTAGACGGCATGATATATCCGTGTCGCTTGAGGATTTCACCAATTGAACGCAGGCTTGTATGACATGTTATTCTACAGCTGTGTAAAACGTTGCTGTTGATTGGATTGTTCTCTAGAGGTATGTGTCGCTTGTCACTTCGGTCTGCAGCTACATTGAGAAACCTTGCTGTTGACTGGCTCGTTCCCAAGCATATTCACATAATATCCAAAGTAAAATATCAATGAAACTAGAATTAAAAAATTTGCAAGATGTGGGTTCCATTATTATAACATAACATTACATATAGTATAATTGAATGTGCAGTGAATTATTTTTAAAATTTAGATATATACCTTCAGCATAGTTGTCTTACCTCTTTATGAAATAGATCGGTGTTCTTTAAATGTGAATGTATTGCCCAAGCGTGTTCTTTGTATAGACACAAATCGTATTTTTACAATGCGTTGAAGTTAATGTGACTATAATTGAAATTATATTCAGAGATCGAGACGAAAACGAGAGAGCGTTTACATAACTCGGGACAAGAACAAGATTTAGAGTTTGAAAGAGTACCCGACTGTCTCACTTCCTTTCGCTGTGATTTCTGTAGGGCCTCCCAAGGCACGTATCTAGAAATACACCGAACCAATTGTGTCAGGAATAATAATAATAATAATATGATGTTTAAGTTAAAATTATATTATTACCACATAAATAGGTAAAAAGATCGGATAACAGCACGTATTCATTATCTAGTTTACCTGTAGTTAAGATCTGCATAATTTGCATAAAAAACAAGTGCCCTGACAAAGAAATTAATTTCAAATTGATGAAGAATTGAATATTTATTGAATAAAAGAGAATGTTAGATCCGGTTAGCGAAAAGTAAAGTTCCTGATTAATATTTTATGTATATTGTTATAAATAGTAGCGTGCAATCATAAATCTTTGGTAATTGGTACTGTCCTTCTAAGCCCCCTAATTCCAAACTTTCTTCCAATAAGTTCAAAGAGTGGGCCTCCTCGATGGCGCAGCGGTATCGTCGTTGCCTTGTAATCAAGGGATCCCGGGTTGGATACCCGGTGGATGCAAGTAGTGGTTCGAATCTCACTTTAAACTGTAAGTCCAGTCCCGATTAGCCTTTCTGTGCAAAAAGTGGACTTAGAAACTACAAATCAATCAATAAGTTCAAAGGAAATTATAACCATCGATTATGTAATAAATGAATGCTACGCAAATATATTTTCATTATTTATTTTTTGCACTTGGAAAGTCTTTCTTGGGTTTCCTCGATGAAATTAGTAGTAATTATCTCGACTTTATTCAAGGGGTCTGACGTTCGATCCCCGGTAGAACTACACAGTGGTCTGGATCCCACTTTATCCTGTAGCCCCAGTCCCGATTACCCTATTTAAGCATGTAATTGACTTAAAACTAACTTTAATTTTGCTGTCAATTGGGACAGTCTCTGTATTAATGTATTTATCCTTTTGGAAAATAGAAATAAGACAAATGGAACACAATGAAAAAACAGCCGGGTGAAGGAAATCAACTTTGGATTTTCCGAAATGGTCGGAGCACGGTCAAAAGCCGCCCCCAAGGGAAAAGACAATACCAAGGGTAGAAGAAGAAGTAAGCGAAGCCACGCCCACTATTGTAAAACCTGGTCAGAGTCATCTATCGGCAGACGGCTGAACTTGTAGGACTTGAACATAACCCCGCCAGCCGATGGCCAGCCCCGCTATGGCTCGAATAAAGCCATTCTCAAAGCTGTTTGAAAATGCATATCAATGTTTGCAAATGGCGTATTGTCACAATGGGCCTCTCAATTTGAAAAAACAAAAAATCAGTTTACTCAGGAAGGATGCAAGAAAGCCTTGCAAGGTTTAATTTTTACAGTAACTTAGAATCGGGCTCTATACGCCGATCCAAAAAGTGAGATATTTGAAAGCTAATATCTTTTAAAATATGGAAGTGATAAAAAAATTTCAATATTCACTGTTAAGATTCATCCTTTCTAATCAATTCACCACAAAGCTCATTCAAATGTCTCAAATAGTTTTTGAGTAAAAGTGTTCTGAATGAAGGTCTGTTTTTCCGCTGCCCATGATATGGCCTCTTAAGCCACTGCTGGTAAAATGGTAATGATGAATAAAATTTTGATGAGTGCCATCTTTGTTTCATTTTCTCAAACTTTTCTCCACCTCTGGCGTTTTGGGGCAAATAAAGCGAGTGTTTTAGAAACACTTCCTTCTGCCTTGCACGTCGTGACCTTGAAAAAACAGACCTGAACTGATTCAACTAGACGTGAAGTGTGTAATTGCAACCCCAATAACCCTTATAGAAGAGCTGTGTCGAGAAAGGTAATCGGATAGCGGAACAAAAGACAAACGAAATTAAAACAGGAGCCTGGAAAACTCTTTAAGTGCTACTTCACGGGGACGAGCTGAAGTGTTTCTTTTGTTTTCTCGCGTCAACATTGAACTTGGGAAGTTGCGAGAGGGTTTTCACCGCATCAGACACTGATGAGTCAAGTGGAAATCACTCTTGGAGTCTGAGTTCCCGCAGGTGAAGTTGTTGAATAGACACTGGTTAATTATGCGGTTATTACTTTTCGATACGTCACGCTACGTCACTGGATCAAACAACTATATAAATAGAGTTGAATCCACCAAATACAAAGATAGGCTAATCGGACCTGGGATCCGTTGATTGCAATATATGTTCGCGAACCTGCCACCGTGGCAGCACTGTACGAACATTTCGGTAAGGTTTCATAACCTTGGTAAAAACAGTATCTCACACCTGTGTTCGTGGTGACGTGACGTGTGGTGGTGTCTTGCCGAGTGGCGTTCATTATTGTTGCATGTTTTTTGTGCCGTCTCGAGAATGTCAGAGCTTAAATTATGACAATGAATATACATTACTAAATGTATTGTTAAACTTGGTAAGAGTGGAAGTGAAATAAGGAACATGTTAGTCCAAGTCTATGGGGATAATGTCATGAAGAAACAGCAGTGTTCAAATGGAATAAATGTTTCTTCTGAGGGAAGAGATAGTGTCACTGATGAAGAATGGCCAAGGAGGGCAGTAACAAGCAGAACTGGCGAAAACATTGCAATAATTCGTCGAATTGTGCGTGAAAATCGTCGGCTGACAGAGATGC
Source organism: Lepisma saccharinum (assembly GCF_977018435.1). Classification (NCBI taxonomy): domain Eukaryota; kingdom Metazoa; phylum Arthropoda; class Insecta; order Zygentoma; family Lepismatidae; genus Lepisma; species Lepisma saccharinum. The sequence goes on along the minus strand of NC_139250.1, from coordinate 18,056,636 downwards.
AAAGAAGACCAAGTAATATGATCGATAGAAAAGCACTTCGGAAAATCTTGGCTTAACAAAGATGTGGGGAAAATCGTCCCGAAGGAGCTCATTGATGAAGAAAACTAAAGGAGTGTCGAACTTTACAAATACCTTTTGGAGAGGCAATGTGATGCTTTGGGTTGTGTTTTCACTACGAGTAGAATCTGTAGCATACCAAAAGAAGGTAATTGCATTCCTTAAAACCTGGAGGTGAATTGAATGATACGTTGGCGCCAAGATTGATTGATTTAAATAAATAATTTATAGAATAATGTACATAAGGTTTTTGTACACATCAGAATCACTTTTCTTGAAAGTTCATTAATCTTGTAATCATGTAATGGTGTTTATTAGGCTGTAAGAAAGGAAAAGAAAGGAAACAAAATATATGTACTTATGGTATGAAGCTAATATGAAAGGAAATGGAATATGTCAACTGTAAATACACTTTACTTTCTCTTGATTTAAAATTCAATAATTTCTGTGGGCAAAAATAGCAAACATTTTCTGTAGAATAATATACAAAATTCTAGTCGTGTTAAACCGTAAATAATGTCATTATATATATATATACTCTAAATCAATATGGCAGCTTATATTTTTTTAAACCTGTCACAAAAAAAATAACAAAATTCAGCTACAAAGACTACAAAGTAATATTTTAAGTTACAATTATATAGTACATCCAGAATGTTTTTTCACTGAAATTTATTATAGTTTTATTAACACTCTCAATACAGTGCCTTGAATAATGTAGTGTGGAAAACTGACGGTTTTGGCCTCTCTGGCAGGTTCCACTCAGAAAGGATACCGCTAGAGGCGCTGGTGTTGATCCCGGTGCTTGGTATGCATCTGCTTATAATGGAAGTAAATGGAGTTTTCGCTGCAACGTCTGATTCTTTTACATGAAGCATTTCTATGAATGTGTTTTTTCCTATGATATTTGGTACAGTGGACGCAAAGATATTAACGAACATTCTAGACAGTCGACTACGTTCTGTTATCGTCATACTTTCGTTAATAATACGGGAGAAAAAATACGCGTGGAATGCTCTTGGTAACTAAATGTTTGTGTATGAATTAGGTTCATCATCATCATCATTTCTTTTAAATATATACACACTGAAGCATTTGTATTTTTGATATTTACTGTCTCTTTTCTTCCGCTTTAAACTAATCGCGGCGATGATGATAATGATGATTGCATGAAACGACAAGGGGAGCCCCACAAAACTTCCTTAGTGCCATCGACATGAGTGTAAGGAAACTTTCAAACCTATGGGACAAGCGACACCGGGATGTTCACACTGTCACACTAGTGACACAGACACTTCCAGACTGTAAAATAGCATTCATTGCACATGAGGGTCCAAACAGCAAACGATACGTTCATATGGCGTATTCGCGTGCTACTTGTTACTTCGGTCGGAAAGCTCCTTAAAGGAAGGGTGCTCAGACCGAAGCGACGCGCTACAGGGAGTTCCCAACTAAGTGACAAGCGACATGGTGCCTTCAGTGTATTAGCAAACGTTCGCTGCTAATTGTGCGAACAACAGATAGGCGACACGATAAACCGCACATTACAACAACAGATCTAAGCGACACGATAAGCCACACGAGTCGCTTTGTCGCTTGTGCGTCGCTCAAACTGGGCCATTTCCTCAATAGCTTGCAACATGTTGCCGTGGTTTGTTGTTCGCGCATGCGCGATGCAATGAGTGTCTTGCTTTAGGGAGATTGCGCACCAAAGCGACAAGCGGCAGGCGACACTTATCGCTTGAGGATTTCACCAACCGAACGCTTGCCTGTGCTTCCCGTCATGCCGCTACGATGTGAAATGTTGCTCTTGATTGGCTCCTTTCCAAGCAACATGTGTCGCTTCGGTATGATAGTTGCCTTGAACCGAAGGACCGTGTCGCTTTGGTATGAAATCCTCGTATCGTTTGTCGCGTGTCGCTTTGGTGTAAAATCTCCTTGAGGAAACGGTGCAGTCAGAGCTTGTGTCCCTACGGTTCGAAAGGCTGCATTGATTACGGACTGCTCGCTTCCAAGCGACACTTGTGGTTTGTCGCCTCGGTATGAAATATCTCTCAGGATACTATTTATATTCTAATAACATAGAAAAATAAAACTCTAGTACACAATCCAACACCTGACGTCCGGAATCACTTTGCGATTTTTCTTCTTGTGTTACGCATGCTATTTATTTATTAATTTTATTTTACTTTTCTTTCCAAATTAATGCCATTTCGTGACTGCAAATCACTCCACAAATATAACTGTTTCCATCAATTCACGTACCGCATTTCCAGACAAACAAATCTACACAATATATTCCAAAAACTAACTAAGCCACATTACTTTCATAAGAAAATCAGCATTCGTACTGATCGCACTGCCATCTATGTTTGTCATCCGTCTGGGGAACTAGTTTCTTGGGTCGTTTTCCACACTACGTTATTCAAGGCGCTGTAACTCTCAACAAACATGTCCATAGTATGTTCATATTACAGTATCAGAGACAGAAAAAAATTACATTTACATGTAATTTTTAATAGTTTTAATCAAACTGTTCAATTGTTTTACAGGGCCGTTTATTAGAAAAATACTTTCTATTAAAAAACATTTATTTATTTATTTGCCCCTAACAGAGCATACATAGCTCCAATTACAAGAAACTTATACCAATTGTTACGTTATTTTATGTACAAATATAAGAGAAAAAAGATAAAAACATAATGCAATACAATATAGAAAATACAAGATTTAAGATTTAAAATACTGATTGCGAACACTGACCATTAGATTTATAAGATATTGACACACGTGAAGATAACATACAAATACTCTATTGTGTGTATTTATTCGTACACATTGCTATATTAATATACATACATAAAGGACACCTATGCATACATACATACATACATAAATCCACATATATAGGCTACCACATCCCATTACAAAATATAAAAATCAGTCGTAATAATTTAATTTCTATAGTTATGAATTTCTTTTGATTTTTTACTACAGTAAAATTACAGCCAAATTTCATAAACATCGTATCATTTACTTTGGTCCTTACATATCCTTTCAAGAAGTCTCAAAAATTCCTTCTGTTTTAAGGAAAAATCTATTTCAGGGTTAATTTGAACTACATAGTTAAAACTAAAACTCATTCTTTGCAGAGGTGAACTCTTATAAGCCATAGTTCTTGGAGTCTTATAAGAAAAAAATATTTCTGTTTCTTAAATTAACTTTTCTAGCGTTAAAGTTATTTTTTTTGTAAGAAATCACTATTATCTAGTAAAACAATTTATTATTTTATAAAGAACTACATGCTGTGCGATTTCACGTCTAGCCTACTTGATAATGTTAAGTATTTAAATTCTTGCAATAGGTCCTTATAAGATATTGTATTTCTATAGCCTATATAAATTTATTATATTTTTTAAAATATAATAAAATCTTTTCTTGACACACTATTTGATTTTTATAAGATTTTAATATAGGTGACCAGATTATACTCGCATATTCTAACTTACTTCTTATTAGAGTATTGTAGAGAAGGTCCATAGTAGAGGTGTCTTTAGAATTCTTTGTATTTCTTATTATGAAGCCCAATCTTCTGTAAGAATAATTTATCATGTTTAATAACTGTGCTTTAAAAGACAAGTTTCTTGATAATATAATGCCCAGATCTTTACATGTTTAAACTATTTTCAGGCCCTTTCCTTCCACCATATATCCTCCGTCAAACAATACATTTTTCTTCATAGTAAATGTCATAAAATTACATTTATTTTAATTGAAACTCAGTTTATTTTCAATACTCCACTTATATATTTTATCAAGGTCATTTTGAAGTTTAAAAGTATCCTCCACATTAATTATCTCTCTATATAACTTCACATCATTAGCGCAAATTAGACAATTAGAGGAATCTATAATAGATGGTAAGTCATTTATAAAGAGTAGAAACAACAAAGGAAAGGGGTGGCAACCTAAATTAAACTTGATAAAAGATAAAGACGGTGATTTTCTGGTGTCGGGAAAAATGCGCCCGGGAAAATTGCGCTCTCGCAATAAAAGTGGGAAAAATGCGCCCTCCAAAGAGTAACCACAGTGAAAAGTGGGAAAAATGCGCCCAGCACACCCGACCTTCACCAATATGATAATAGGTTGATTAAAACAACCTTGACGTAGCTTCCCCTCACATTTAACACAGGTTTGGGACTGTCAGGAAAGATATTTTTTTAAAAAAAAAAAGTACAGTAAAAATATTCTCTTTTCTGGCGTGTTTAGAAGCTGGAGATGATGTCCTTTGTCATATTTTTTTTTACTTTTGTAATTTTTATTTAATATGTTGTAATTTTTATTTGATTTGATTAAAGTTTTTATTTACATTTGTATTTCCATTTCTTGTGACCTCCGTTGACGATCTTTTACTCCATTTTTTGGATGTACGCCAGACTTCTGAGGCACTTGGTAAGGTCCTTGGGTGTGCTTGTTTTGTAAGTATGTAAAATTTTGCTAATCTGTTCATCCAGTTTTATGTACGTTCGTTTCCTCTTCGTTCCTTCCAAGCCGATGCTAGCCCTGTCATATTTGTATCCGCTGTATTCCGCTTCCTGATTCAGCGTCTTCAGAAGGGTGTAGAATTTGGGATGAAGTCGAACTTTCTCCTGCAACTTATTGTTCAACCCTTCGACAGCATTGTTCGTTCGGTGCTTTGCATCTCCACAGTGCCACACATCAACTGGCGTACTATGGATTAGGAGCCACCCATCTTCAACGTCCTCGCGGGGGATCATTGCCATGAAGAACTGATTGTGATTCTGCAGTATTTCCCTGCCTTTGGAGCTACAAAAAACTAGGATTCTCTGCTCGTCTCCTTGATCTAGCAAAAGGAAACTTGAACTGTCGCCCATTTTCAGGTCTTCTTCAGATAAAACGATGTTCTCTCTGGAATTTGGTCTCGACGATCTCCTTTTGCCTGCCTCCTCACATAGTTCATGCTGCGTTTGAAGCTGGAGTACACAGGAACTTCCGCCACGAGGTCGAATCCTTGATTAAACAAGGGACCCGTTTCTTTCTGGTAGAGCTTAGACATAGATTCGTCACCTTCTCTTGCTCGCTTCTTAGCTACCACTCGCTAAATTGTGTGCTGGGCGCATTTTTCCCACTTTCTAATGTGGTTACTCTTTGGAGGGCGCATTTTTCCCACTTTTATTGCGAGAGCGCATTTTTCCCGGGCGCATTTTTCCCTGATTCGATTTTCTAGCTGACCCAAGCGATATTTCCAATGGATGGAAGAACAACTTTAATGACCTTTTAAATGTTCATGTAGGAGATAAATCAGAAGTAAATGAAGTACACACAGCAGAACCTTTAGTTCCAGAACTAAAGTTAACTGAAGTTAAAGATGCTGTTAAAAGGCTAAAGAATAAAAAAGCACTTGGCATTGATTTAATACCAGGTGAAAATTCGTTAATATGTCAAATTCATAAATTAATTAGTTTAATATGGAATAAAGAAGAAATCCCTCAACAGTGGAAATAATCCATAATTGTTCCTGTGTTTATAAAAGGTGATAAAATGAACTGCAATAATTACCGTGGAATTTCTCTACTCTCAACAACATATAAAATATTATCTAACATTCTTTTAACAAGACTAACCCCATGTGCTAATGAAATTATAGGTGATTATCAATGTGGATTTAAACGTAAGAGATCAAATTTTTCACATCAGACAGACACTTGAAGAAAGTGGGAATATAATCAAAATGTCCATCAGCTATTCATTGATTTCAAAAGAGCATATGATTCGGTCAAAAGAGATAAATTATATAATATATTAGTAGAGTTTGGAACACCTAAGAAGTTTGTTAGTATGATAAAAATATGCACCAGTGAAACAGAAAGTAAAATTCGTGTGGGTATTAATGTGTCTGACAAATTTACAATTCATGATGGTTAAAACAAGGAGATGCATTATCTCCATTTGCCTTAGAATATACTGTTAGGAAGGTAAAAGAAACTAAAGAAGGACTCAAATTAAATGGTGTGACTCAGTTGTTAGCATATGCAGATGATGTAGACTTACTGGGGGATGATGTGAATACAATTAAGAATAATGCTAAAATATTTTTCAAAACTGCTAAAGAGATAGGTTTGGAAGTTAACAAAGAGAAAACTAAATATATGCTTACAGGCCGAAACCAAGTGTTAGGTAATAATCAAAATCTAATTACTGATAACAACTTGTTTGAACCAGTTTCCAAATTCAAATAATTAGGAGTAATATTAACAAATGAAAATTATATTAAAGAGGAAATGAAAAGTAGGCTTAATTCAGGAAATGCATGTTACTTCTCTCTTCATAAACTTTTGCCTTCTCGTTTAATATCTAAGAAACTAAAAGTTAAAATATACAAAACAGTAATTTTGCCTGTAGTATTATAAGATGTGAAACTTGGTCCCTTACATTGAAAGAGGAACATAAATTGAGAGTATTTAAAAATAAGATCCTTAGGAAAATCTTTGGACCTAAAAGGGATGAGGAGACAGGTTGGTGGAGAAGGTTACATAATTTAGAACTACATAATTTGTATTCATGTCCAGGTATCATTAGAATAATTAAATCAATAAGATTTAGGTGGGCAGGCCATGTGGCACGAATGAGAGAGGAAAGAGGAGTTTACAGGATTCTTATTGGGAAACCTGATGGTAAGAAACCTGTAGGAATGACAAGACGAAGATGGAGGGACAACGTTGAGATGGACCTAAAGGAAATCGGTAGGGATGGAAAAGAGTATGATCTTGCTCAAGATAGGGACAGTTGGAAGGCCTGTATTGCTGCAGCCATGAACTTTCGGGTTTAAGAAGGCTAGAGAGTTAGTTAGTTAAAAACAACAAAGGACCCAGGTTTATCCCTGTTGTACACCTGAATTTACATTGAAAAGAAAAGATTTTGCATTTTTGTACATAACAAATTGTTCTCTATTACTAAGACAAGATATAAATAATTTAATTAGTTGGCTTGTCAACCCATAACTTGAGAGTTTGTTTAGCAGAATATCGTGATCGATCGAATCAAACGCTTTTTTAAAATCTACATATACTACATCTACATCTCTAAAATTATGTAATGAGTCATAAATATATTGTACAAAATTAATCATGTTAGTAGTTGTTGATCTACCAGGGAAAAACCCATGTTGATTTGCACATATATAACTTTTTACATGATTGAATATATGTGTATACACAATTTGTTCTAATATATTCGCTGGTGCACAAATTATAGCAATTGGTCTAGAATTATCTATTTTATTTTCATCACAACTTTTAAATAACGGCGTAACTTTAGTCATTTTCCATATTTTAGGGAATGTTTGTGTTTTAAGGACTAGATTATATAACAAGCATAAAGGTTTCTGTAGTACTTCAGAGCATGCTTGTATTAGGGGTGGGATATCATCTGGACCGCAAGATTTTTTTTGGTTTTAGCTTTTTTATTGCATTTTTATAATCACTTTCATTAATATTTATTAAAAATAATGGATTACTTACTTTAAATCGGATGGTTCTTGGCATTTATACAAGACTTGAGTATTTTTGTATACTGATTGAAAGTAATGTGCAAAACCATCTGTAATGTCCTTATTTGTAGCTAATGTAGTGTTATTAAAAGTCATAACTAAGTTTGAACTATGTTTTGATTTTTTATTTTTTATCATGTATCTTTATGTATGGTACCCAAAACCATACAAGGAATTTTAAGCTTGTTTTTTTTTAAGAAAAACATGATTAAATCAAGAAGACTTAGGTGGGCAGGCCATGTGGCACGAATGGGAAAGGAAAGAGGAGTGTACAGGATTCTTGTTGGGAAACCTGATGGTAAGAGACCTGTAGGAAGGCCGAGACGAAGATGGAGGGACAACGTTGAGATGGACCTAAAGGAAATCGGTAGGGATGGAAAAGAGTATATAGATCTTGCTCAAGATAGGGACAGATGGAGGGCCTGTGTTGCTGCAGCCATGAACCTTCGGGTTTAAGAAGGCTAGAGAGTTAGTTGGTTAGTTAGTTTTTTTAAAAAAAATCGATTTAAATTAAAAAAATCCAAAAATTATTTTTTAATAAAAATCGTGATTTTTTTTCTATCCTGTTTGGCTCAATGAAATGTCCATTCCTCCAAAGAGGATGAGTAATGACCTTAAGGAATTCCTAGCCACACCACAGCATAGAGAGGATAAAGGGGAATATTAAGACGAAGCGAGCCTGTATCGCAATCCCACCACTGCCTCTAAAACCATGTTTCTTTGCCAAGAACGGAGCAAATTCTTTCCTTGCCTGTAGGCATCGAGGGGCCATCTTCAAACGTGGAGAGTTTTCACACTTACCTGGAGTCTTCTGCTTAGTTCCAGCCTTCGTAGACTTGCTGGAACTCCAGAATGCTTCTGGATCATTAAAGCTTCTTCATGGCTGGCTGCGGGATACTTCAAAAAGATAACCGCCATTTTAAAGACTTAACGGGGAGGGAGAGGAAATTTGGTACGTTCCTTTCTGCTTCTTCTGCCGGGAGAGAGATGACTAGGGCTAGACGGTTGATGAAAAATTGTTTTCTTTTCTGAGCGTTGAGGATAATGCCGATTGGAGTCCGTTTCGCTTAAGTTAGAACAAGAAAACATTTTTTTAACATTTTCCTTTTCTTTACATTTTCTAGCCTTTTTTGGCTTTTAGTTCATTTTTCAGTTTTTCTTGCCATTTTGTTTCATTTTTTATCATTTCTTAGGTCTCTTTGTGCTCGTTTCCTGTTGCCTGCTGGCACAACTTACACATTTAAATTTCCTAGCAGCTAATGAAATTATAGGCGATTATCAATGTGGATTTAAACGTAAGAGATCAAATTTTTCACATCAGACAGACACTTGAAAAAAAGTGGGAATATAATCAAAATGTCCATCAGCTATTCATTGATTTCAAAAAAGCATATGATTCGGTCAAAAGAGAGAAATTATATAATATATTAATAGAGTTTGGAATACCTAAGAAGCTTGTTAGTATGATAAAAATATGCACCAGTGAAACAGAAAGTAAAATTCGTGTGGGTATTAATATGTCTGACAAATTTACAATTCATGATGGGTTAAAACAAGGAGATGCATTATCTCCATTGCTCTTTAATTTTGCCTTAGAATATGCTGTAAGGAAGGTAAAAGAAACTAAAGAAGGACTAAAATTAAATGGTGTGACTCAGTTGTTAGCATATGCAGATGATGTAGACTTACTAGGGGATGATATAAATACAATTAAGAATAATGCTAAAATATTTTTAAAAACTGCTAAAGAGATAGGTTTGGAAGTTAACAAAGAGAGAACTAAATATATGCTTACAGGCCGAAACCAAGTGTTAGGTAATAATCAAAATCTAATTATTGATAACAACTCGTTTGAACCAGTTTACAAATTCAAATACTTAGGAGTAATATTAACAAATGAAAATTATATTAAAGAGGAAATAAAAGTAGGCTTAATTCAGGAAATGCATGTTACTTCTCTCTTCATAAACTTTTGTCGTCTCGTTTAATATCTAAGAAACTAAAAGTTAAAATATACAAAACAGTAATTTTGCCTGTAGTATTATATGGATGTGAAACTTGGTCCCTTACATTGAAAGAGGAACATAAATTGAGAGAATTTGAAAATAAGATCCTTAGGAAAATCTTTGGACCTAAAAGGGATGAGGAGACAGGTGAGTGGAGAATGTTACATAATTTAGAACTACATAATTTGTATTCATGTCCAGATATTATTAGAATAATTAAATCAAGAAGACTTAGGTGGGCAGGCCATGTGGCACGAATGGGAGAGGAAAGAGGAGTTTACAGGATTCTTGTTGGGAAACCTGATGGTAAGAGACCTGTAGGAAGGCCAAGACGAAGATGGAGGGACAACGTTGAGATGGACCTAAGGGAAATCGGTAGGGATGGAAAAGAGTATATAGAACTTGCTCAAGATAGGGAAAGATGGAAGGCCTGTGTTGCTGCAGCCATGAATCTTTGGGTTTAAGAAGGATAGAGAGTTAGTTAGTTAGGTATTTTTAGCAAGTACTCCATTAATCTAAATTATGTTGAATACAAAACCACAATATTATTTTCAACTGCAATCTTTGGCAATGGATTAAATAATTAATTGTGGTAAATTTATTTTTCCTCCAGCAAACTTAAAACACACTGGTTGAAGGTTAATTTGAAATTCCTTTTCTGGTCACTATTTACTTTTTAATGTTTATTTTAATTTTATAATAATTTTTGCAAATATTTGCATATTATCCACGTGTTATTTTCGACAAAATGTGTGTAGCCATTTTCTCCTTTTTTTAAAGAAAGTGATCAAGAAACAAAACGCAAGAATACTATTCACAAGCAATGCTTTTAATTACACTTTTTTTACACAATCTATTGTATTAATTATCGTAATTGAATTCAAAACAAAATATTTCTCGACAGGATTATGGCAAATTGTAGTGATGTATGTAATTTTCCCCTGTACTTTGTAGTATCAAAAAAAAATGTGGTGATAAACTCCAGTCCATGACTGGAAACTTTTTCAGAATTTTCTGAGGAAAATATTTTCGATTTTACTAATTTTGGATTTTCTTTCTCCCTGTTTCAGGAGAACCAGTGCATGAGAATCAAGATTCTTGGGGACTGCTACTACTGTGTCTCAGGGCTGCCAATCTCAAGACCTAACCACGCCTACAACTGCGTCAACATGGGTTTGGAGATGATCGAAGCTATTAGGTAAGTCATGACGTCATTCCTGCTTTGTATAATTCTATTAATGCACCTCTTGTAGATTGAAACCAGCGAGTCCATAAGTTTTAGAACCGCGGAAAGGTTGAAGTCGATAGTCTTTTGTTTAGGCAGTTTGAATACTACATCTTGCCTTAAGGCAGCGTCGTCCAATAGGAAACGTGGTTTCTTCCCCGCCAATAACCGTGCCCCTTCACGACCAATAGTAAGTCACAAATCCCCATTGAGTTTTCTTCAGGTTCGAAACGGGTTCTGTTATATGGGTTATCTGATAGATTCTCTCCGTGGTTTTTTACATCTTTTTCTAGTTCTCTATCTATTTCTGTGTTTCTCCACCTCCTTCTCTATCTCACTCTTTCTCCCTCTGTTTCTCTACCAATTTCTTTCTTTCTCACCCCATTTCTCTCTTTCGCCTGTTTCTCTACCTATTTCTCTCAATCTCCCTCTGTTTCTCTACCTACTTATTTAATTATCTTTTTCTCTATTTATGTTCTTCTCCTTTTGTTTCTCTATATCTTTCTCTATTTCTCCCTCTGTTTCTCTACTTATCATTTTCACCCTCTGTTTATATATTTCTCTGTTTCTCGACTTATCTCTTTCACCCTCTGCTTTTTCACCTGTTTCTCTACCTTTTTCTCTCAATCTCCCTCTGTTTCTCTACCTTTTTCTCTCAATCTCCCTCTGTTTCTCTACCTATTTCTCTCAATCTCCCTCTGTTTCTCTACCTATTTCTCTCAATCTCCCTCTGTTTCTCTACCTATTTCTCTCAATCTCCCTCTGTTTCTCTACCTATTTCTCTAAATCTCCCTCTGTTTCTCTACCTATTTCTCTCAATCTCCCTCTGTTTCTCTACCTATTTCTCTCAATCTCCCTCTGTTTCTCTACCTATTTCTCTCAATCTCCCTCTGTTTCTCTATCTATTTCTCTCAATCTCCCTCTGTTTCTCTACCTATTTCTCTCAATCTCCCTCTGTTTCTCTACCTATTTCTCTCAATCTCCCTCTGTTTCTCCACCTGCTTATTTCATTCCCTTCTTCTCTATTTATCCTCTTCTCCTTTTGTTTTTCTATATCTTTCTCTATTTCTCCTTCTGTTTCTCTACTTATCCTTTTCTCCCTCTGTTTATATATTTCTCTGTTTCTCGACTTATCTTTTTCACCCTCTGCCTTTTCACCTGTTTCTCAACCTTTTTCTCCTAATCTCCCTCCGTTTGTCTATTTATCCTTTTCCCCCTCTGTTTCTCTACATCTTTCTTCCCTATTTCTCTATATGTTTCTCTGTTTTCCCATAAATCTCAAAACTTCTATTCTCTTTAATTTTACCCATAGTGTAAATGCTGTCCCCATTTCTTACGTCATAGATGAAAGGGCAACAATAATTCTATAGTTGAATTTCCACTATGTTTATCTTGTCTACAGTTTCCTTGTACTCCGTGGCCCCATTTAGCCTGGGAACAAGGAAGCCTGAAGCGATATATCAATGCTTCAGCTCTCGTCGTAAATATCGAGGACAATGGGATTTCCTTGAAATTGAAACTGATTCAATGGAAATGGGACATCGTTGGTTTCCATTTAGGACAATCGGATATGGCAAAGATTAATTATAAAGGGAAATGTGGCGAATGCAGTATTCTGATGAGTTTGGTGTATGCCATTACAAACTGGAGCTGGATTTTCCACGTGACCGCGTTATGTTCCATGGGTACTGACCTCGTTTTCGAGACGAGACACGAGACGGGACGAGACGACTCGTAAAAAGTCTCGTCTCGTCTCGAAAGTCTCGAAAAAAGTAAACAAAATAACTAATCAATTGCAAATATTTATTTATTCGGAATAAAGCATTTTTTTTGGAAACCCAAATCAGCTTCTATTACACGAAAAAAGATCTGTAAGATTTCCACTCGAAAAATCCTAATTCGTCACACGTTTTTCGTAACGAATTTGTCCAAGCTATCTTAACTTGCAAAATCCCTGTATCTTCCTACTGAAATTTCCTCAGAATACCTTGAATCTGGCAACCATCTGTTATCCCAAGAGCTCTCTTTCATTCATCCTTGCGCAAAACGATCCAGAGGTAGTCACTGCCATTGTTTACTACGGCCCTGTTCCAGCCATACTGGCGACAATCGTCATAAAATTTCTCGCCCTAACAGACCCTTCTTTCATTTGCGACCCTCTTCTCAAAATCCACAGCAGCCTCTAGTGCTGGTTGCAAACTCCAAAGATTTCGGACTAAAAACCTAGATAAAGGTAAAGTTCCAAGTGCATATAACACAGTGCCACGAAGGCACATTTACGGGATGTGGGGCAAAGGTCACTTTGGAGGCGAAGTGATCATCATCACACTCCGGCCGCTTTTGCACTGCAGGATTGTCCCCATGCACCCATTCATATGAGGCTGTTGAGCCCCGAAGCTGCTTTATGCGCGGACAATGCGGAAAAATTCCGACCTTTATTCGCCCACTCCCGGAATCGAACCCGGGTGTTCCGCCTAGCAGTCAGACGCCGTAACGACTACACCACCGCGGCTGTAAAAACCTAGTAAAAAGCTAATGCAATTAGATACTCTGCTTTGACGTAACGAACATAAAATTTCCTGAAGTCATAAGAGTAATAAGCGACATGCGACAGCAACAAGTGTCGCTTGGAAATGAACCCTCAGTAATAAATGCAACCTTCCGAACGGAAGCGACTAGACCGACAAGCGGCACGTGTTGCTTTGTCGCTTGCGTGTCGTTCGGACTGGGCCGTTTTCTAATAGCGTGCACAGTGTCGCCTCTGTCTGTTGGTAGTGAATCGAACGCGCGTTTGTGCGGCCTGCCATGCTCCTACGCTGTGAAACGTTGCTGTTGATTGGCTCGTTCCAAAGCAACATGTGTCGCGTGTCACTTGTCGCTCCGGTCTGAAATCTCCCTAAAGGAGCGTGTCGCTTGTTGCTTTGGTGCGAAAACCCTGTGTCGCATGTCGCCTGTCGCTTCAACCTGAAAACTATCTTGTGGAAATTTAACACCGAAGCGACAAGCGACATGTATAATTCGTACTCAAGCGACAAGCGACACAATCCCCTTCAGTCTGAAGAAAAACATTCACCCCGCATCCGTGAACAACGGACCGAGGCGACAAGAGACACAAGCAACTTTTCTTGTGTCTTCTGTTCATAAGCTTGCATTCACTACTGAAAGTTCGATGCCAAGCGACTAGTGTCGCGGAACGGGATTCTGTCGCTTGTCACTTCAGTGTTAACCCCCGTGTGGCTTGTCGCCTGTCGCGTGTTTCTTCTCTCTGAAAGCTCCCTGCGTGTATGATGGATAAAGACTGGATGGGAGCTAGAAAAGTAAGGCAGATTCTATACACTATCTAGCTATTGATAATCAATAAACTTTATCTGATATACTCATGTTCTTATGATTAAGGAATCATATTTATTCTCTCTATAGCTACAGTGAGGAAAGTGATTACAGGTTTAATCCACTTTCGAGAATAATATTTTGTGATGTCTCCCAGTTTTAACTTTTGTTGGCATAATATCTTGCAATACTTTTACGAGACGAGACGAGATAAAACGAGACTAGACGAGACGGAACCCTTCGAGACGAGACACGAGACGGGACAAACTAATATTTTCGAGACGAGACACGAGACGGGACAGCATTTCCAAGAGACGAGACGAGACAGACCAAAGTCTCGTCTCGTCTCGTGGGCAACACTAATCTTTAGGTACACCCAATTATTTGCTTGTAGCTTCGTCCAGTTCTGAGATATGAATGTTAAATATATATCGATTGTTCGACTGGCATAAACAGTCAGACTATACGATGAAGATCTTTTATATCCGACACGCTACGACACCAGGCGTCCCGAGTTCGAATCGCGGCCCCAGCATGGATGTTGTTTCCGAGTGTCCCTTCATCAATTCCATCATATCATCACTCATCTTCATCGCCGCGATAGCCAAAAGTGGAATAAATGCGACGCTGAATAACAAATATCAAAATGAAATCGGAAGATCCTTTATTTAACTTTAGGTTAATTAGTACTGGGTAGGTGTTTCTGTATACTGAATTTTATGTTTCTATGTTTAATAGTTTCTGAGAACAGACAAATGTACAGGCCAATGGAGGATGTGGTATTGCATCAAGTAAGAAATCCACAGTTCTTTCAACTCACTAAATTCCGTATTACTAAAGTGTAAATCACCAACCCTGAGACCTTCTGTAAACAAACCGTCTCACCGATTCGATGTATCACTCCTTCCCGCACGCATAGAACTCGCCATGTTGAAAGTGGCACTACTTCCTTGCTTTTCACATGATTATTTTTAGAAAATAACCAATGTTATGAAATATCATTATGTACACAAATCTCTAAGCTCATTTAAAGTTACAATGCATATTCCTACAAAATGTTCACACTTATCTTGCCTTGCCATGTCACCAAGTTATTTTACGAAGTGCACTATATTTGGCGGAACAAGAATCGTTATTAGGATGCTTGTCAAAGTTTCCAACCGCAATAAATTTACGAACTTTCTTTGTCTTGTTTTGATCATTATCATCAGTATATTTATTGGACTTACAGCATTCCATATGGATGCTTATGCCCATTATATATTTTATTTACATAAGATACAATTTACATAAAATCTACAAACAAATTTCAAATACACTCCTATCTATATCAAACCTTAGAAATATAGGTAAATTTCTCGTATCGGACAAACGGCTGAAATTTGCTAGTTCATTTAATTTGAATATTCGTACTTACGTATTCTGCATTGAGAAACATTGCTGAAGGTGGCATTTCGCTTATTTCACGGAAATAAGCTCTATTTGCGACATATCGAGTAAGTTTTCTTAGTTTATTTTTGCCTTCGATAACACGCAAAATAGCGGTCACAGTTTCACTATCGTACTCGGCATGCAGTGTTTCCACCCCACTGCACTCAAAAATACCTACGTAGCCTCACAAACCATTGACGCATAGCCCCACGAACCATTTCCGGTAAGGTTAGGTTAGGTAGGGTCACGTATAGGTTACAATAGTTAAAAATTGGTTTCGAAAAAAATATGCGTAGCCCCACACACCATTCTTGCATAGCCCCACGAACCATTGGCACATAGCCCCACGAACCATTGACACATAGCCCCACAAACCATTTGCGGAAACGTACCTTCTTCAGTTACAAAAACACGTTTTTGGAAACACTGACCGGGATTACGTCATCACACGCAGGCTACATCCACCTGCAAGTAAATGGATGCAAGAGCTTTCGTGCATCGGTCACATATTTATATCGAAAAATATATGATTTACCGGCAAAATTCAATGAACGATGCGAGAAAACATTTCCCCGAACGTCCATAAGTCTAAAGAAACTGCATTCGGCAAGAAATTTCTCCTGTAAATTTGAAGAAATCCGTTTGTCCGATACGAGAAATTTACCGAAATATACATTAACATGTTATATCATTTTGTGTAAAAAAAATGCAAGTAAAATATATTCAATTCGCCAAATTTATGGGAAATGATTACTGGTGCAAAGAGTGAACCATAAAGGTGAAGCAATAAGTACAAAAGAAAGAGCATTGGGTTTAAAGTGAGACGTCATTTGCGGCAGCGTATCCCATACTACAAATTGGCCGTTGTTTTACCTTACGTAATGAATCCTGTAACAACGCTGGATTTTCGTGTGGATTATTTTACTTCTATGAGTTTGCAATGCTTTCTGCATGCACGTGGTTTTCTTTACAGAAGGTCTCAGGGTTGGTGATTTGAACTTTAGTTAGAATTGTTTCGGAGATAACGAAGCATTAGAAATCTGTCGGCTGTTGTTTTTCAGTAATTTGACTCCCATATACAGACAGATGAACAAATCAAAATAATTTTTGTCGCGTTACACTACAGCTTAACCAAGATAAGAATGCCCTCGGACAACTAAAGTACACTGTCATTTGTTTTATTCCCTCTCTCCACCTTTTCTCGTGCCTTTTGACAGTGCTGCACAATTTATCAACGCAGGAACACGAGAACAATGGAAGCAGCTGATTGCATCGCTCAAGCTCCCTCCACTCGCGGTTGAAACTTTTACAGGTGTAATCTTGTCTTGGTCAAGTCGTAGCACTTACTACAAAGTTAGATCTTCACATTTGCTACTTTCCGAGCTATCGGCAGGTCACTGTAGATGATTTTTGTCTCTCCTGACCAGAGAGATGGTCTTGGCGAGTTTGTTTTTATTGCGTTTAGTTAGTTATTTTGTAGATATATTTATTCATCTAGTTTTATTTTTATAGCCCTTGTAGTTTCTGAGATAATGATACTTGAAACGGGTAGAAGGACACGACCGTTCCATAAGGGTACTTGGTCAGTTTTGATGGTCACCTACAAGATAAGCAAGTTTAAAACTACTAACTCTCTAGAATTCTTAAGCCCGAAGGTTTATTGCTGCAGCAACACATGCCTTCCATCTGCCCCTCTCCTGGGCAAGATCAATCCAATCTTTTACATCCTTACTCATGGACGTCCGCAGGAATTTTTCCAGGGAGGGGCAAGGAAGGTATTTTTTTCCAGGGGGGCAAGCAAGGCACATTTACCCCAAAAATAGTGTTGTTCCCTAAAAAACATTGCTTAAATTTGAATTTATGGTGTTCATGCAATAATTAACACATATTATTGTGGCTAAAATGAAATTATATGTGTGAAATACATAATGTTTGGTTAACTTTAATTTTCCAGCGGGGCACGTCCCCCCCCCCCTTGCCTCTACTTCCGTACTGATTTCCTTTAGGTGCATCACCACGTTATCCCTCCATCTTTGTCTTGGCTGGAAACTCTTCTTTCCTCTCCCATTCGTGCCACATGGCCTGGCCACCTAAATAGTCTTGATTCAATTATTCTAATAATATAAGCACGTTGAGTATAACTGATATCTACTTAGAACTCAGATTACCTCTCTCCTATGCTCCGTCTCGGAGATCTGTGGAGGAAAGTCACTCATAACTAGACCTTGGATTCTAAGGTTCTAAAAAGTGTGGTTTTAGGTTCCTAAAATAGGCTCTAAAAATCCTAAAATAGGTCCTAAAATTCTTAAGTTAGGCTTGAAAAATCTTTAAGTAGGTTCAAAAAAACTTAAAATAGTTCAAAATTCCTGAAAAATGCTGATTAGGTATAGTCACCGGCAATAGAAATGGGACACCTATATCCTGAAATACGCACTATCTTGCATAACGTTATGTGGGTTGCCTAACCCTACGGCGATGGCAGAACTTACCATTGGAAATTTGCTATTAAAATCCACTCTTCGCCGTCTAATTAGGCAACATTGTTTTTTCATGTTATCCACAGTCAAACTCCAGAATTTTATCTGTGAGGATCATCTTATATGCTGAAAATAATCTTTCAACAAAATCATAGTCAGTGGTGCACACTTGAATGCTGAAATGTTAGTTTGCAAGTCGTGAATGCCACAAAGCACCGAAGTGACGCGAAAGTGACCACACAGATCAGACCACTTTGGACTGTGTACAGGTAACAGTGGCACCAGACATTTTGCTTTGCTTAGAGCTTTGAAAAATCACCATGGACTTGGAGGAAGGGAAATCGACAGAGAGTACGTTTCAAACACGTCGTCATTGACTTTTTTCGTGACCAAACAAAGCAAATGCATCTGTGTGATATAAAAATCCTGTAAAACGTCTAAAACTATATAAAAACCTTAAAAAAGGCTTGATTTATGCGCATAAACATAAAATAGGTTCCAACAAGCATAATAGATTTTTTAGGCACTATAATGCTTCATCAGTTGTTGCGTTCTTTTACGAAACGCTGACATAATTTAGTACTTCTTACATACCTGTAAGGGTAAAAATAGGTTAAAAAACTAAAATCCGAAGTCCACTCATAACTGTAGAGAAGGGGAGAAAGCGAGTGGGGGTGAGCAAAGCAGTGCGCGCTTCAGCAAACAGCTGGGAGCTGCAGCCACGCTTTCCCCTCCATACACTTACTTCCCGTCTCGCGCTTTCATTGGTCGAGCCGTATCCAGTCACTGCTTGCACAGAGACTTGATTTCGTTCACCTGCTTGCGGGACCCTGTGGCCGAGTGGTTAGGACATCGCGCGGCGACGCCAAGGGTCTCGGGTTCGAATCTCGCTCGGGCTTGGTTGTTTGTGAATGTCCATTCCTCAATTTCATCATTTCATCACTCATCCCAATCTTCGCAAATTAGTCAAGAGGCACAAATCGCGAAGTAAAATAAACTAAATCAATCAATCGTTCACCTGCTCCACAAATTCCTGAAACGGAGTATAGTTTTTCTTTCAAGCAGGGACGTCGAAAATTTCTGTGCGAGAGATGGCTCTGTCTCAAAGTGGAATAGTTTTAGCCAATTTAACATGTTCACTTGCAAAAAAATATACAGGGCTCCCGAATATTTTCTTAAAATTTTTATTGTCCCTTGTTAAATTTTGGAGAGACTCTTACCTTGATGGTATATTTAAGGGAAGTGTTTAAAGGGTTCTAAATTCCTCCAATTGACGTAGTGAACATTTTACATTAGTTTTAAGTTACATAAATCGTGAAGTTGGGGTGTGCATAGTTAGAGATCGGTTAGTTCATCGAACTATCCAGCCTAACTATTGCCTATTTTTGGGTGGCAGGAGAAGGTTTATAGTATCCTTGCCTTGACTCACCAAACAGGTCGCTAGGTGCCGGAGCTTGCCCCGAGTTGATAGCTTCCTGGAGATGAGGTCTGCTCGAAAAGGTTTATAGTATCGTGAAGTTGGGCTTGTGCATGAAAGGCTTCTGTAGATCGTAGAGTAACTTAGAAATAATATGTATATATCACTCATTAACAGTAATAGGAATCTTTGTAAGTCAGGAAGCATCAACATTACATTCTATATAGGGCGTTCGGAAATGAATTGGACAAGCGTTATATAATCCACATTTGTTATATTTTACCTGCAATACAACGATTTACATTACCAGTAATCTCCCCCTGACTGAATGCACCGCTCCCATTTATCGGGAAGTTTCCTGATGGCTGCAGAGAACCACTCTCTTGGAGTAGAGTTGCACCACTCGCGGACAGCGGTCTGGAGTGTTTCATTAGATTGAAAGTGTCGACCACGTAATGCGTCCTTCATTTTGTCGAACAGTGCATAATCCGAGGGGGCTAAATCCGGTGAATACGCAGGATGTGAGAGCACCGTAAATCCCATTGTTGCCAATGCCTCCTGTGTCTGGCGGCTCGTATGCGGCTTCGCATGGTCATGCTGAGGAATCAACCCGAGAGCCCATTTTCCTTGCCGCCTCTGCTGAATTTTGCGTCGCAGCTTTCGTAGAGTTTAACAGCAGCTGTCGCTGTTTACAGTTTGGATAGTGGGAAGCCAGTCCACCAGCAAAATTCCATCTTCATCCCAGAAAACTGTACCCATTTGCTTCTTGGGAGTGAGAGTCGGTCGAGGTTTTTTGGAGTGTGGACTTCCAGTGTGTTTCCATTCCATGGATTGCCTTTTTTCTCTGGAGTTTCGAAGAGGAACCAAGATTCGTCGACAGTTACCAGTCTTTCGAAAAAATGTTCTCTGTCTTGGTTGTAACGGCGCAAAAATTCTGCACATGTCCACTCACTGTTGTTTCTGCTGATCCATCAAATCGCGAGGCACCCACTGAGCACAAATTTTCCTCATTTGCAGATCCTCATGAATGATTGCATACAGAGTTGCTCGCCCAAAACCAGTTTCACGTTGCAGTTGTTACACGTCGATCTCCCATAATCAAGTTGGAAACACTTTGGATTGCTGCTGGGGTACGCGTTGACCTTGAGCGACCACTGCTGACACCTTTGTCCACACTTTCGTTTCCCCTTTTGAAATTTTGAACCCACTGAAACACTGTACTCCGTGAAGGCGCTGACCCACCACAAAGTGCCACAAGTCGGCTATTAATTTCGGATGCCGAAACACCCTCTTTAAACAGGAACCACGTAGTCCACCTCTGAACACGAGAATCACCTTCCATTTCGTAGCTTGTCCACGTATTCACTCACACCGGTTCACGTTATGAGTCAGCAATTCTCTGGTAGTGGCGCTAGCAGACCCATCTTGTGGTGGAATGTAGAACTATGTTCGACCGTTAAGCAAAACAAAGTTCGCTTGACAGACAATGCAGTGTTGCCAGTCTAATTCATTTCCGAACGACCCAAGTAGTAGCAAGAGATATTAGTGTTGAGCGAGCATTAAAGTAACACAGATACGCGGAAATTGCTAAAGGCTTGATTAACTTTGGAATGTGAGGAGTGAATGACTTTGAGTCAGGAAATGTCAGGGGATTGAATAAATAGGAAATCGAAAGTAAATGAGGGGCCTTTTGTGATTGGAATGACCAGGAGGAGGAAGATAAATTGGTGCTCCTAAAGGGACCGGAGTTGGAATTGAATACGGAGCAGATTATTTGGTCTACAACAAAGACAGGTATTTGCCTTTTACCTTATCACGCCAAGTCAGTCTTGAAGAGTGTAAAATCCATGTTTAGTGTTGCCATTCCATTATTTTGTGTACCTCTCGTAATGGTCCAGCTGCGCCCTCAATAGCCAAGCGAGCAGTATTAAGCTACATCACCCAGAATTCGATCCCGTTCCTAGGGAGCATTACGAGATATACATATGATTTCAGCGTTAGGCATAATTTCTTCAATGTCTTTATATTATTTATATAAACTTGAACTAATAATTTGAATATTTTTTATTCTCATTACTAAACTTACTGCTTTTCGGGAAATAATACATAAACACTAATGTTTAAATAATTGGTAGCCCTGCATTTAAAAATAAAACACTAAAATCTGCATAATATTACATCTTCATGAAAATAGAATTCATGTACGTGAATCGAATACTTACATTGAAAACATTTAGGTAAATATTTATTGTTTATCCGTAATCCTCTTAATAGTAATAAAATCATAACTATTAGAATACTAATACGTAGAGCTGGTGAAAATTGAACTCTTCTTATTCTTAATCTCTATATATATATATGGGCATGACTATAAGCTCATTGGTTCATTACTGTTAATATACCAAGAACTTTTTCGCAAAAATTAGTTCTTCGAACACTTTATGCACACGTAGGTGGCCTCCCCGATTGCGCAATGGTAGCGTCGTCGTCTTGTAATCAAGGGGTCCCAGGTTCGATACCCGGTGGAGGTACATAGTGGTTCGGATCCCACTTTAGACTGTAGGTCCAGTCCCAATTACCAAATCAATCAATCAATCAATCGAGCACTGGACTTGGAGTTTGGAGTGGGATCCGAACCACTGTGTGCTAACGGCAGGTATAAAACCAGGGACCTCTTGATTTCAAGGCGATGACGTGACGTTACCACTACGCCATCGGGGAAGGTTCCTTTTTGCTTTATGAAGAGAATATTACTTCCTGAGCTATCAAGACGAGAATTACATCACATCCTCTACGTGAACGTTACACATCTCCCCCCTTTTTAAGTACAAGGAATGGTCTCTCTAGAACACTTCGAGGTTGATGAAAAATTGATTTTTAAGTCAGGGCCGCCTGGAATTCGCAACTGTGTGATCCTCACGGCACCGTTATGAAGACAGATGACATTATTAAAATTGCAATTTCCGGGCTGGGTGCTGAAATATGATGACTTCTTTTCTCGTTCCGCCTGTTGGAGTGTCCATTAAGAAATGCATTCCTATGATGGATATGCATTAATTATGAGCGGAGGGTACGATGCTGCGTGTGACGTCACCAGGGCCCCATTTCTCAAGAGAAAGATTGGAAGAGCTCGCTTTTATCATGGATGTAATAGTCTTGACACGTGTAGGGGTAGTTGAAAGAGAATATGGATATATGGCTCTAGGAAATATCGTTAACGATAAGATTATGGTTGGTGAAAAATGCCCGCATAATTACTTTTAACTACAAAGAACCTCGTCTACCTCCCCCCCACCACTCCACCTTTTGCAATGGACTATATTTGTGGTGACGTCACGGCAAACGACAGAACACGATTTGAGTCCAAACAAAGTTGTCACGTGGTTTTGTCGTATACTTTAGCATTGGAATTTCCATCGCAATGGGGTAACTTTAAGGATTGTGACAGCAGCAGTGATGCGCGTCTACGCGTAAACAACTATAGTCTACATTCTACACGTAGACTATTTTATACATGTATTTTACGTAATCTATGTAAACAACATGGCGAAAGGTGATAACTTTTCAAAGGACGCCGTGGAATTAAAAGAAAATTATACTGCATATCAGTTGCTGATGTGTGAAGAGAACTTTTCATACTCTTTCTTTCAAATTCGAACAATTTCTCACCTAGAAAGAAACCTAAGATAGGAAATATTTTACTGGTTTATGGGAAGATGACCACTCTTGCCTCACGACTGCCATCTGTTGTTGTTTTTTGCATACTATTTATCTTCTTCCATAGTTGATAAATAGAAGAGAAGAGAAATTTTGTTGTAAATAGGATTCTTTTCATTTCGTTAGGAACGAATATAGTTGAATATGTCACTTTCCTTTCATGAAACCCTTGAAAATTAATTTTAATGCACTTTAAATTGTCTACGTAGTCTATGTAAACTACAACCCATTGTAATCTACACGTAGATTACGTGTAGACAACGCATGTAGACGTAAACTTATAATCTACTGCACATCACTGGACAGCAGTTATGAAAACAAAATTGTGATGTGTATGGTACAGTGGGATCCATGAGTATTACCGTTCAAATTGTCCATGACTATTTTCATTAATTTTTCTCTTACATCCTGTGTGTTTTTAAGCGATGGATTTTTATGTATGCTTGTGAAGAAGTAGTCAACAGCTTGTTTGAGTTTTCTTTTAATTCCTGAAGCTGTTATTGGGTCAAATAAAGTGCACGAACATGGTGATGGACAATTTGCAAGGTAATACTCATGGATCCCACTGTACATCCACGTAAAGATGTGCTTTCGGAGGGTACGTCGATGTATTGTACATACCTAACAGAGCATAAGTTAAAGCATGACTGGAGTAAGGAAATCGTGCATAATCCAGCTGTTCCTTTCCGAACAAGTCCGGACGCAGCCGAAGCTCGACCTAGCTGTTTCAGTGACGCAGCCGATATGAATTCTGGGAGTTCATCACTCTCACTTGACTGCAGCTGCGCCGCCTATTGGCTGCCGTTTCGGATCGGAGTTAAAAATGTGTGGCGGTTAATGTTTCGGGTTTATGCTCAGTTTTCGATTAAAATGCGTTCTTTGTTCAAATTGTGGTTTTGTCTTTGTCTTCTAATAATATCCTGGAAATCCATGTCCCATTCGGGAACCTAGAATCTCTTATATCAATGATTCTCAAAGCGCGCGCCGTGGCACTCTGGAGCGTCGTTGCTGGCTTACAGGGTCGCCGCGAAATGGTTTCAGAATCGGGCCATCGCATCAATCCACATGTGTGTCCATTTAGTAATTTTTACATGTAGAATGTTTCTGAATATGTGTTTATTTTTTAACTTACGGCAAGTAACTTAAGCACACTAACTGAGCTTTGCAAGTGTTAGATAGGCCTATATTCTGACTTGGGCGCCGCGGATGAATCTTGAAACAACAAGGGCGTCGTGAAACAAAGAAGTTTGGGAACCCCTTCCTTATATATTTAACTTGCCGTTTTGAAGGCTTTCATAGAAATGGAAAAATCACGAGGAGTAGAAAATTGATCACTTGAATGTATAAATGCAATACAATATTAGTATCAATAACACAAAATCAGTTTTGTGTGCGCTTGTCTCTTGCTTAGAGTATTAAACATTTTTACATAAAATGCAACATTTGTGTCGTTTCTCAAATTTTTATTGAATAATGCAGGAATTTCTGTGTGGAAAACATTTTAAATATGATTTGTTTAGACAAATTCTGTATACTTTTATCCGGTTGCTACAGACCCGCCACCTGCTGGCCTATTTCTCCAATAATTCTTGTTGATTCTTGGAGTATCCGCTAGAGGTCAGCAGTTCAGGTTGTGGCTCTGACGGAATTTTCCAGAAATGTGCTGGAACCTATAAAAGAGCACAGAACTGCAGGAAATTATAAAAGACAGCGAAAAATATTATAACACGTGGCCGCATATGCAGTAATAGTTCAACGAGTTCAATCCGGCGCATTGCTTTAGAAGCTATAAATAGTTTACATTAATTACGTAATCAAATTAATAATGACAATAATAATATATAATAATTTAATCATCTACTATGAAAGGATTTTGAAAAAGTATGCATGGTTTATTTATAGTGGGTGATAGCATATTATTCAATTACAATGTTATTTCTTCATAACCTAAGCATGTTTCAGAATTTATGGAAAATATACTGTGGCAATAATTAATTGTATGTAGTCTCAGGAATTTGATAGATTTATCAAAAGTTTGAAAGAGAAATATGAATGCACAGTTAGTAGCTTAAACGTAATGAAGAATAATTAGGTCGTTATTATGTCGCATAGATACATACAATGGGATAGATTGTAAGGAAATATGCCGGACCCCGTGCCTGAGTGGTTAGCACATCGCGCTGCGACGCCAGGGGTGCCGGGGTCGAATCCCACTCTGGCATGGTTGTTTGTAAATGTCCATTCATCAATTTCATCACTCATCCCTAGGCAGCGGAAGTTGATGAAATGTCGTCTTTTTTCTGACATCTCGGACACGATGCCCATTAAATATACACAATATTACACTTCGTCTAGAACCCAAAAAAGGTAATTTTAAAGTGCAATTTTTTTTGCCAATTTTCAGGTTTTAGGTTATTTTCCCCGATTTTCTGCATTTTTCCGTCATTTTTCGCAATATTCGGTGTATTATTTCGTCATATTTTGTCACTTCTTTCATTTTGGTAATATTCTTGAGTCTTTTCACCAAGGTGAACATAGACCACCTATATATATCTCGCAGGATTGCAATTTACGAGTAAAAGAAATGCTAAACTGGTGACAGTTTTTTTAAAGCAAGATTGCATTTTGTTCAATTTTTTTTATTTTCAATTTTCAACCCTTTTTTTTTTTTGCATTTTTGACGAAATTTTTCCCCATTTTTTAGGACATTCTATAGGTCATATACCTATATATTTTTAGGTCATCAACTACCGCTCCCTACCATCCCCATCTTCGCAAATTAGCGAAGAGGCACAAACCGCGAAGTGAAATAAAACAAAACCAATCAATCAATATATTATTGAATAATTGTAAACTGTTTAATAATAATAATAATAATAATAATAATAATAATACAGTAAAAAACTTGTAACACTTATGCAAATAAAATCATTAACATCAGGCAATTGTTGTTATTATTAGGTGTCTATAAAAAGTAAAGTAAAGTGTTCCCCTGTGCATAGCACCACGCCATGAAGGCGTATAGGGGGTGTGGGGGCAACGCCCCACACTTTCTTGATCCGGTCGTGAGTGGGGGTGATGTGATCAGCATCACGCCCCTGACCGCCTTTACCCCCCAGGGTTTCCCCCAGGTACCCATGTTATTCGACGCTGGGTAGGCGCCGGGGCCATCACAATTTTACTGCCCTGGGACGCTGACAGTTAAGTGATTTATTGGTATATTGATTTGATTCATATTTCTTCGCTTTTCTGCCCCTTTTGCCAATCGCGAAGATGAGGATGAATGGTGATAAGATGAAATGGATGAAAGGACAATCACAAACATATATGGACGGCAAAGCACGAGCCCCACATAGGATTACACTGGCTGTGAGTGCAGACGTCATTGCCTTGCTGGTCTGCCAAATGTAGTCCAGGGTGTGCTACGCTTTGGCTCGGGGATGTGTGGAAGGGAAGAAAGTGAGTGGACGGATCAAAGCAGTGCAGAAAACAGCTGGTAGCTGGAGCCGCGTTTTCCCCTCCATGCGCTCACTTTTTCTCAGGCGTCCATTGGTCGAATACTCTCGAGTCTTTAATTGCGTAGAGACTGTTTTTCATTTTCTTGTTTCAGAGACTCCCCGGAGAGAGTGTACCTGGAGGGGTGCTTTTGGAAAGGGTCACCCTTACACCCCTGCAAGTTATACCCCCTCCCTTATTTCTTTGATTTATTTTAATTTCCAAACTCAGGAACTATGGAAATTCCAATGAACACAGTATTTACCAGTTAGATACTTATTTATTTATTTATTTGAAGAGTCCTGAATACAGAAAAATCCATTTTACATCAGGATATCAACCGGAAAAGAAATAAACAAAATAATAAGATGGACACATACATATATAACAAGAATAATAACAACTAGGGCAAAAATAATAATATTTACACTTCAGCTGCTTTATGCACGCCGTTCTGTAAGTCTGCTTTGATAAATGGAAGTCCGGAGCGTCTCTTAGTGAGTTGTAAATGGTTTGTAGCCTGTAGAGAAGTGATCTTTGTTCTAAAGATAGCCTTGAAGATTTAATGTAAAAGAAGTTGTTGCATTTACTGTTGGGACGTGGGATTCTGATATTAAGAAGTGGCAAGAGTTCGCTGGTGAAAAGTTGTCCATTAATGATTCTGAAGAGTAGTGTTAAATCTGAGAGTTGACGGCGAAGAGAAAGGTCATGAATTTGTAGAGTGGATAGAATTTCTTGTTTGGAGAAGTTTGCAAGGGTTGGGCATCTGTGTTTGACTATTCTGACGAAGAAACTTACTACTTTGTTTGTTTTCTTTATATTGCTTTCACATGCCATTGACCAAATACAGGAGCCATATTCAAGAATAGGAACAACACACATTTGTAAAGTAGGTTTTGAGGGCAGAAACGTGTGTTATGTCTGTAAATTAGTCCAAGTGTTTTCATAGCTTTCGAAGTTATGTAGTCTATGTGACGGTTGAAAGTCAGTTTGCTATCAAAAATGACACCAAGATCCTTGTGATGTCATAGGAACTGAATAACCTGGTTGCATAACTTGTAGGATGGTGCTGTGCTATTGGATTGTAGGGTAAACCTCATGACAACAGATTTTTCCGGATTTAATTTCAGATTCCAGTCTAGACACCAGCGTTCAATGTGTTTGAGATTGTCTTGGATATAGCATGTGTCCTGAAATGAGGTAATGTTTCGAAATAATTTGCAGTCATCAACATACAATAATACTGAACATTCGGAAGAAATATATTCGTGAATGTCATCCATGAAGAGAGAGAAACACAGGGGCCCCAGAGAACTTCCTTGGAACATACTCGGATCCTCTTCTACCCAAAGGTGTCGATGTTTTGCAGAGAGCTCTCCATTGGTTACGATCCTCTGCTATTTTCCTTGCTTCATCCCATTTAATGCCTCTTCTGTGCAGGGTCTGCTCAATGTTCTTGTTCCAGGTTTGCCGTGGTCTTATCTTTGGGCCTCTTTTTTCCTATTCCTCTTGATCTTGCTTCCCATATTTCCTTTGGTATTCTTCCATCCTTCATTCTATTAACATGGCCAAACCATCTCAGTTGTACCACGATGACATTTTGTTCCACTGGTTTTGAATTTAGCGTTATCCTGATCATTTGATTCCTAATTCTATCTCTTCTTCTTTTTCCAACCACTCTTCTTAAATATTTCATTTCCGCTGTCTGTATCTGCTGTATCTGCCTACTTGTCAATACCTACGATTCGCTCCCATAGTTGGCAAATACATTGCCATTTTTGTTTTCTGGCTGATTTCTATCTTTCCTAGAAACCCCTGATTGATAGTACGTCGTATAATATTGTTTGTTTGTGTTTTGTATTCTTGTATGTAATTCTCCATCTATTCTTCCATTGCTGTTGATGGTGATTCCGAGGAATTTAAAACTCTTAACTTGTTCCAGTACTTCGTTTTCAAACTCTATTATGCATGGTTTCTCTTCTCTGGCTATTCTCACAATTTTTGTCTTATCTTTTATTTATTTATTTTCTTTATTTGTTTTTATTTCAGTCAAATGTTTTTCCAGCTCAGGAAGTCCTACTATTTGCCTTGAGGCATAGGCGCCGACTCCATGGGGCTTGGAGGGGCTCGAGCTCCCCCAATGTTAACGATGTGGGGGCAGAGCCCCCCAAATAATATTGCTTAAGGGGATATATTGTATTATTTTGCTTCTCTTGTAAAGTTTACTTTGAATTGTGCCACATGAACTTAACTTTAAATACACATATGAATGTTCTAGACCATCAACTTTGGGGGGGGGGGGACTATGGCCAGAGACAGCAAAACACATGACTTATTACTATATAGTAAGTATGTAATTATGAGTATTGTTAAAATTTTTACTAAAAAGAGTTTCAAAAAACAATGTGCATGAACTAGGGTAGTGGATGGGACGTTCGGGCTACAAATGGCTCTTAACATGACATTCAGAACGAGATCATTGATATATTAAGGAGATCTGTTTTGCGCTCCGTGGTAGCAGATATTAAAAGTGGGGAATATTTTGCTATTATGGTTGACGAAACTTGTGACATATCCATCCGTGGACAATTAATATTCTGCATTAGAACTGTGAATAAAAGTTTTGATATTTTTGATGAATTCATGGGCTTCTATTTACGTGCAGTAAATCTAAGAACTTCTAAAAAAAACCGGTCCTTACCCCTCCCCCTTCCCACCCGAGGCAACGGTTCCTGAGTTGGAAACATTCCAATTAAAACATTCCACTTGAAAGTTCTAGTTCCTGAATTGGGAACTTTCGTCATAGTTCCAGAGTTGAAACATCACAATTTCCCTACATATGGTCACGTTATGACATATTTTAAAATGTTTACATATTTCAGTTGTTTATTCACATGGCTAAGCTATATAAAAAATCTGGACCTTAATTAGTATGTTTCATCTAAAGTTCACATACCGGTGTTACATGAAAATGACGGAGCGATTGTTCAACCAATGAACATCCTCAGAGTATATTACCTTGATCTATCACGGGACCAATCAGTATGGGGGAATTCCTGAGCTAATATATTCTCAGAGCTATCGAATCGAACTTGGAACAGAGATCCGGGGCGTAGGAATGCAATTTAGGGCCCCGTCCGCCCCAGGATCCAATTCCAACAGTCAATAAGGCGACAGAGCACATCGCGCCATGACCGGAAGCTATCTCTACCCGGACCGATGCGGTCTGCCTGGATAAACGCTGGCAGGCTATCATAGTCTGCCCTCAAATTTGCGGGTCTCCTTTAACGCACAGCGCGAGACCAACTTCGTGATGTGACGTCATACGTGGAATGAGGCCTGTTACGTTTGGTCCCCTTAGCATAAATCCTATGTGCAGTAGTGCTTTCCACACCAAAAGCGCCGACTCGTTGTCATCAAAGCCGACGCTGTATTTTCTTTGTAATTGATACACAACAGTATATTTGTAAACGATAAGAAAATCGATTGTTGAGTCAAAGGTGGACTGACTGAAAAGTGTTGAGTTATAAAAAAAATCTTTATGCGATAGTTAGAATCTAGCCATTGCTTTTTTGTACCTTCGAGAATATGATCTGCAAAAAAGTGTTCGGACCGAACCAGTGATGTGCGTCTACGCGTAAACAACGATAGTCTACATTCTACACGTAGACTATTTGATACACGTAGATTACGTAATCTATGTAAACAACATGGCGAAAGGTTATATCTTAGCAAAGGGCGCCGTGGAATTAAAAGAAAATTAAACTGCGTATCAGTTGCTGATGTGTGAGAAGAACTTTTCATACTCTTTCTTTCAAATTCGAACAATTTCTCACCTAGGAAGAAACCTAATATAGGAAATATTCTAGTATTTTATGGGGAAAAGACTAATGTTGCCTCACGAGTGCCATCTGTTGTCTTTTTTGCATACTATTTATCTTCTTCCATAGTTGATAATAGAAGAGAAGATACATTTTGTTGTAAATAGGGTTCTTTTCATTTCCTTAGGAACCAATGTAGTTGAAAATGTCACTTTCATTTCATGAAACCTTTGAAAATTAATTTTAATGCACTTTAGATTGTCTACGTAGTCTATGTAAACTACAACCCAATGTAATCTACGCGTAGATTACGTGTAGACCACGCATGTAGACGTAAACTTAAAGTCTACTTCACATCACTGGACCGAACTGAAGAATATCGGATCTGAAGCGCACCTGGTTGCTGATGAAGATCAGTGATGTGCCGTAGACTATACGTTTACGTCTACATGCGTTGTCTACACGTAATCTACGCGTAGATTACGTTGGGTTGTAGTTTACATAGATTACGTAAACAATCTAAAGTGCATTGAAAGTAATTTTGAAGGGTTTCATGAAAGAAAAGTGACATTTTCAACTATATTGGTTCCTAACGACATGAAAATAATCCTATTTACAACAAAATGTATCTTCTCCTATTATCAACTGTGGAAGAAGATAAATAGTATGCAAAAATAACAACAGATGGCAGTCGTGAGGAAAGAGTTATCTTTCCCAAATAAAACACTAGAATATATCATATATTAGGTTTCTTTCTAGGTGAGAAATTGTTCGAATTTGAAAGAAAGAGTATGAAAAGTTCTCCTTCAAACATTAGCAACTGATACGCAATATAATTTTCTTTTACTTCCACGGCGCCCTTTGCTAAGTTATCACCTTTCGCCATGTTGTTTACATAGATTATGTAATCTACGTGTATAAAATAGTCTACGTGTAGAATGTAGATTATCGTTGTTTACGCGTAGACGCACATCACTGATGAAGATGCTGGGAAAACTTTCTGTGGGATGAAGGAATACGCGGAAAGTGTATTGAAGAAATGGAAAACAGGTTTAACGATTGATACCATGAGATTCGCAACTCAATTTGAAACCTTTCAGTCAGTGGTAGACTTGCAAGAGACCGAAGTCGAAAGGTTTTGTGCTAATTTTCCCATGCTTAAGGTGGAAGCCGTTCTTGCTGACCTCAAGTCCTACACATTTTTTGTCAAGTCGATGCTTGATAATGGAATATATACAGAAGCTGACAATCTATTGTTGAAAATCTTAGAAGCTGACGTGGGATATTGCGAGTAGAAAAGACTCTGTGAAGTCCTTCTAACCATTCCCGTAACGACAGCCGGCATAGAAAGGTCTTTCAGTGCTATGAATAAGATACTAACTAGGACAAGAAGTAGAATACTACCAGGAACTTTAATGCATTGCATGATAATAAGCATCGAGGGACCTAAGATTCCAACTGATAATTTTCTGGAGAAAGCAGTAGATTTATATGCCACGAAGAAAGCTCGCAAGATAAGATTGCTGTAAATTCTTCATGCCATCTTAAGCTTTGCATGTTCTATTGAGTTTAATAATTGTAATATTTTTCCTGGTTCACCATTGTGGAATTTGTTCTGGATGATAAAAATATAAAAGTAGGTGATGTTTTGTAATTTACTATTTACTATAGTAATGCTAATTGCACAAGATAATATTTGTAAATGTTTGACAACAGACTAATAAAAAAACACAGACAAATGAATAGAAAAATCTGTCTTTCCACATTGAATTACTAAATATACTTAGGTCACCGCATCCTACTTTTATTTTTGTTACTGTACGTCATTTCCCACCTGTAACACTCAGCGTCAAGTTCATTGACGAACCACGAACGACCACAGGTAATTCTCAATGTTAAACGCACATATGTTGTATTTCGCAGATGAGATTCAAAAGCCCCCCGGTTATCTGCAATGCCTCCCCGGAGCAAATTTTTCTGAAAGAAAAACTGGTCTCAGGTTCGAATCCAGTCCTGGGCATGATTGTCCTTTGCGACTGTCTCTTCATCATATCATGACTCATTCCCATCGTCGCGATTAGCCATAAGTGGTAGAAAAGCGACGCAAAATAACAAAAATCAAATCAAGATAGGAAATGTATCAGTGTTTGAAAGGCAACAGATCCTGTTGCGGTAGCACTGGCAGACAATTCCACACAGGTAAAACAGACAGAGCGAAACATCAGGACTGGCTCGGTAGCTCAGTCGGTAGAGCAATGGCACGATATGCCAGAGACTCGAGTTCGAGCGAGTACTGGTCGAGCCTGCAATTTTCGCTCTGCGTTACCATATCATACGATAATGGTTTTGATTGTTTTCTCCCCCTTTCTCTACTTCTCTTTCTCTCTTTATTCTCTCTTTCTTTCCCTACTTCTCTATCTCTCTTTATTCTTTCTCTCTTTCTCCCTACTTCTCTCTTTCTCTCTCTACCTTTCTTCTCTATCTCTTTCGCTCACTCTCTCTTTTTCTTCTCAGTCTCTCTCTCTCTCTCATTGTATGTATCTATCTCTTCTCATTCCCTCTTTCTATCCC
Source organism: Lepisma saccharinum (assembly GCF_977018435.1). Lineage (NCBI taxonomy): Eukaryota > Metazoa > Arthropoda > Insecta > Zygentoma > Lepismatidae > Lepisma > Lepisma saccharinum. Next base: position 18,023,519 of record NC_139250.1, on the reverse strand, counting down.
TCTTCTCTGTCTCTCTCTGTTTATCTCTTACTTCTCATTCTCTCTATCTCCCTCTTCTGTCTCTCTATTTATCTCTCTTCTCATTCTCTCTTTCATTCCCTATTCTCTGTGTCTCTATATCTATTTATCTCTCTTCTCATTATCTTTTTCTTTCCCTCTTCTGTTTCTCTCTCTATTTCTTTATCTCTCTTTCTTTCTCTCTTCTGTCTCTATCTATTTATCTCTTCTCATTCTCTCTTTCTTTCCCTCTTACTGTCTCTCTCTATTTATTTATCTCTCTTCTCATTCTCTCTTTCTATGTGTCTTCTCTTTCTTTATTTACCTCTCTCTCTCTTTCTCTCTCTCTCTCTCTCTCTCTCTCTCTCTCACTATGTATCTCTTTCTCCCTCCATCTAACTCTCATTCTATCTCAGAAGCTTTGATAAAGCTTCGTCTTACAGGTCTCGAAGCCTTGAAACAAATTAAGATGCATCGCGGGACACAGCAGGGTGATTTAAAATTTCATATTCCTTTCACGGCGTGATGTTGATGAGAGCTGGAGTTACTCTCATTACTCTGTTAGCATCGGCCGTATGATTGATGGGGCCCTCATGCAGAGAGCCACGGATTAGGGTGATCTCGTCATCCGGGATAAAACTAAATCTTTCATCCCTTCACAGGAAGGGTTTGGCATTAGCTGATAGATTTTGTATAAGTTATCTCTTCATATGGAACACCAGGTGTTGACATTGATCTTTCTCTTGCTCCAACTCGCTATCTATGAACTTGTAACTCTCTCTCACTCACTCACTCACTCATTCACACACACAGTCGGTTACACGGTGAATCACCGACTCGTCTACTACGTTGATTTCGTGTCATGTGGTGTACTTGCTGTTTGCACTGGAGCGGTGTAATGTGTGGTGTATGGTCACGTGGTGCGTGCGAACTAATCAACGTTTGGTAAAAATCTGATATTCCACGGACACCTATAACTTCTTCGTTTTGTCAATTTTTGACATTTATACTTACCTATCTGCTTCGCGGAACATTCTTTAACGTGTATTCACGTTTTTTTGATCAAAGTAATTGCAATTTTTCACATTACGAGTACTTATTTCTCGTAGTCTTTTCGCTTGCCTGAGACACAATATGGCGCGTACACCTTCCTACATAAGTAATGGAGAATGTAGTTTCTTTATAGTTGTGGAAGTTCGGAGAAGTGTTTTCTCGCATCGTTCATTGAATTTTGCCGGTAAATCATCTACTTTTCGATATAAATGTGTGACCGATGCACGAAAGCTCTTGCATCCATTTACTTCCAGGTGGATGTAGCCTGTGTGTGATGACGTAATCCCGGTCAGTGATTCTAAACACGCGTTTTTGTAACTGAAGAAGGTACGTTTCCGCAAATGGTTCGTGGGGCTATGTGTCAATGGTTCGTGGGGCTATGTGTCAATGGTTCGTGGGGCTATGCAAGAATGGTGTGTGGGGCTACGCATATTTTTTTCTAAACCTATTTTTAACTATTGTAACCTAAACGTGACCCTATCTAACCTAACTTTACCGGAAATGGTTCGTGGGGCTATGCGTCAATGGTTTGTGGGGCTACGCAGGTATTTTTGGGTGCGGTGGGGTGGAAACCTGCATGCCGAGTACGGTAGTGAAACTGTGACCGCCATTTTGCGTGTTACCAAAGGCAAAAAGAAACGAAAAAACTTACTCGATATGTCGCAAATAGAGCTTATTGTTACGAAGGTGTACGCACCAAACGCTAATTTCCGTTATGAAACATTCCCACATCACACAAAACACCTTCCAGATGTTAGACAATGTTACAGGAACTTATTACCGTAAGTAGTAGAAATACCAGATTAGTACCCAACGTTTATAGCAGCAGACAGGCATTTGTTGAATCTTCTGAACTTGAACACCGCTATTCGTCTCCTTGGTTGAACGTAATTTCCTTACACCTGCACTACACCATATAAACTCCGCCGACCTTCAAAAGATGAGTAATCAGCAGGCACGGGAGTTTAACAGGAAATAGTAGGAAATAAAACAAAAGTTAGCATTTACTCGGAGAACGGTTGGGTGCAGGATAGAACATGCACAGCTGGCTAACGTTCGGAAATTTGAATCTCGCTTAAATAGATCGCGTGAAAAGATATCTAAGTCATAGTATGATTATCGATTGATAGAGGAAAAGGTCTAAATATAGGCTCCCCTTTTTATTTTGTCATTTTTGGAGGAAAAAAATTAATATATCAAGCACCTGCCTTTAAAATACATATCTATGAAATATGTACTTAAATGTAATAGCATGCTAAAGTATAGAAAGTCTCCATTTTTTAAGAAAAAAGCAATTTCGAAAAAATTGTAAAATGATGTATTTCAAAATTGTGGTCTAAATATGGGCTACTAGTGGTAATATCACAAAAAGCAATTAAAATTTTTAAAAAACAGTCATTTATCGCTAAATCATTATAAAATTCATATTTATGAATAATCTGTTGTTTTGAAAATCAAGCGGAATGGGAAAAATCGAAATTAAGAAAAACATCCAAATATTTGTTGGAAATGTGATCTCAACATTAGACCTCATGTCATAGCCCATATTCAGACCATCACGCTATTTTTCTTCTTCAATTTATTTTCGCTCTCTGTGGTACATATTTCACAAACAAATCATGGCATTATAAAAGCCCACATTTGTTTTATGTACCGCTAATATCATAACCTATACAAAGCAGATGAGAATTCAGAAAACGCCGAGTTAAAACATACCTGCAAAAAGTTTTCGGAGGTCGCAATTCTATAACAGCGTCCAAGGCCGAAACTAACTACCACTTTCTCTTGCGAATTGGCGCCGCAACCTTTGTCCTTGACAGATAACCAGTTCCAATAGCCTCTGCCAGGCTGCAGCACCCTGGAGCGCTGATAACTCCAAACCCATATTTAAACCTTCGCCCATATTTAGACCTTCTCCTCTACGCAAAAGAGTTGCCGCGAGAAGTGGGGCGCCAACAGAGCTTAATTTCGGGGACCGTGCCTGCATTGGAGAACAGGCGGAGACGATCTTCACGTCTAGAATCAGAGGTAATGAATATCCTTTTCTCTTACATCATGCCCCTGCCAGTCCGGTCAAAGGAAGTGTTTTCAGCCTAAATGTTGCACGAGTTACCTTCATTTCTCAAGGGTGTTACCCCATGCATATAAAAGTACCTCTCACATGAGCGAGTAGCTTTAGGTTGGCATAGCCTAGATCAATATCTCTAAAAAAACCTGTAGGGGTTTTGTGCGACACCTGGTGTCAAGAACTGCAGCGAACTAAACAGGGGTATTCACTCACACACTCTAGGATTTAATATCTCCGTCTCACAATAAGATATGCCAGTGTACCAGTGATAGTGGTAATTTTTCTTGTCACTTATGATTTCATCTTTTTTGTAAGAACATTTTGTGATTCTTGAAGTGTTTGTGCAAGGATGTGTTATTCTACATTTTCTTAACATTAGTGTTGTGCAGCAAGACTTCACTGTGTAAACGTTTAGTATTGTAGAACTTAGAATGCAGTACTTGTGAAATGTGCCACTACAAGACTTGGAAGATATGAATATTTCCAAGTGTGTAGTGTACTCATTTTAAGTATACATGAATAATTGAAAAGCATTCTTCATTTTTATTGATAAATAAAGTACAACTATTTGTCTCTCATTCCATCAGAATATACTTGGATGGCAACAACTGTACGCTCGATAGCTTTCTGATCATGACTGGGGTTGAGAAATGTTCTCTTGAACTATTTAAGGGGGGGATCCGATCGTTAAAACCGTTGGCAAGTCCGCGTCCTACCGTTAACGGTGCTTTTTGCATAAAGCTGAGTTTACTTATTTTCGTATGGTTCTCGGCTGATTCCCGTGTCAGCGGAGTTTTCAGATCCGCTGAAGGTCGCCGGTGTTCTATGCTTGTAAGAAGCTACTTCCAGCTCTTCAGCCGGACACCTTGGCGAAGAGAAGTCTATCGAGTTTGCTACCTTCATTTGGTGCAAAGGTACATAAACCTTAATCTTAAAACTCAGCTAGCTTATCTACAGGGTAGGGTTCTTTGTAGACAACGAAACCAGACAGGATGCCTTCCAATGGAGACGTTTAAACGAATATATTATTTAAACACATGATACATGGAGTAAGAATATTTACATGATAAGCTACTTTCTTCTATGCTTTGTATTATTTTATTTTCTCTATTTGTATATTCTTCTATATGGACTTCCTTCTCAATGGACAAATCTGGATCTGGACTTCCTTCTTAATGGACAGATCTGGATCGGGACTTCCTTCTCAAATTCCTTTATCCTTTTCCAACTTTTTCTTTAAGCTTTGGGAATAATACTAATATCCTCCCTTGGGGCTGCAATTGGAACGCGCCACCACTAACTAGGTACAACAGAGTGTATACTTGGTGCAGCCGATTGACATGCGCATCCAAGTAGGTGCTACGGTTTAACCGCGCAACCAAAGAGTGCTGTGGGGCGTCGATCAGAACGCGCTCGCCACTGATGTAAACAAAATTTCCCCTATAGGAATGGTAAATCAATCATACAGATGCAATATCTGTTCAAAGACACAAACTTGTATCAGTGCTTTGACTTCCTTAATTTTCATATTAACTTACATGTGATAACTGACTTGATTTATAAAATATATATATTAATTTACTTCTTTCATATTTATTCTTTGTCTTCTTATAATATATTCTATTGTTTTTCATCTTTCCAATTTGCTTTGTTCTTATTTGTAAAATTATTCACATATATTATGCCAATTCTTAACCATGCACGCCTGGTGCTGCCATCTCTATTCTTCTTTGGCAAACTATTCACATTACTTGGTCCTATTGGGTACGTAACAAGTTATCATGCCAGGGGTCCCGGGTTCGAGTCACGCAGGGGTTATACGCTCTATACTTAACACCTGATTATCCATGCTGCTCTCACTCTCTCCTTGTATCACTATATTCTCTCTCTCTCTCTCTCTCTCTCTCTCTCTCTCTCTCTCTCTCTCTCTCTCTCTCTCTATCTTTTTTGTGTTTTTAGCTTATCTTTATTTCTCTTTCTTACTGTTATTTCTCTTTCTCTTCACTCCATGATTGTGTTGGGTAATCAACAGGTCCTGGATTCGAACCCCGTATAGGCACATTGCACAATTATTTTAAATTCACTTTAAAATATACGTCCAGTCCCGATTAGCCTATCTGAGCATAAAGAGGACTTAGAACGAGCTTTGTAAGCTTCCTCTCTCTCACTGTGTACTCTCTCTTTTTCTACCTCATTTTATCTTTGTGGCCGCGGTGGCTCAGTCGGTAACGCGTCTGACTACCATGCTAAAGGTCCCGGGTTTGATCCCCGGCCGGTTCAAATCCGGGAACTTTTCTAACGATGGAAGCGGCCCCGACGCACACCCAGCGTCGAATAACATGGGTACCTGGGGGAAACCCTGGGGGGTAAAGGCGGTCAGGGGCGTGATGCTGATCACATAACCCCCACCCACGACCGGATCAAGAAAGTGTGGGGCGTTACCCCCACGCCCCCTATACGCCTTCATGGCGTAGTGCTATGCACAGGGGAGCACTTTACCTTTTATTTCTTTCTCAAATTTCTCTTTAATTTTCGCGATTTTTTCTATGTTTCTCTGTATTTTCTAACGTTTATCAGTCTTTTTAATCCTGCCTGCCTCTTTCTGTATGTGTGTGCTTTTAAAACGGCTTTTGCACAACGAAATGGACTTTGTTTTGAATATTTACCACGCATTTTTATATTTATTAATGAAAAGCAATTCCGTTGAAGACGACACTCCAACACAACATCTTCTTGCCAATCTACAACTGCAGGTTCAATGTGCTTTTGGTTCCTTGTACTAGATAACTTGTGCATTAGAAACCGTGTTCTCATGCGCCTGCGCAGAACGAATTGAAGCGTTTGGGAGGGGCTTCCTCGGCTACGTGACGAGGAAGATGCGCAGAGAATGGCGCTGTAGCGTACTGCACATGCGCAATGAATGAATGGGAATTTGTTACGTGATTCGCAATGTAGGTGTCCATTACGTCATCAATGAGGCACAACCATGCGAGAAAATCATCTTTGTTTAGTTTCCAACAAGAAAACATGTTTATCGCCAACAGTAGTCGGATACACAGTGACGTGATGATGTGTTTGTAAACATGAATGTGATCTTAGCTAACTAAAGCATAAAGAAGTTACCTTTGTAAAAACTTATTTATAAGTAATTAATGATTAAGTAAAATCTAATTTTGATGGATATGTCAGCAATCTTATAAATTAATATGGCTACATTGTAACACAATATAAAATAGTTACTAATGATGATAGATGGCGCCAAGGGAAGGAAAAAGAAAAGTAACAAAAATTCTTCACGTTTGAGGTGAACGAGATACGTACCTGCTTGAATAATATAAAATATAACTCTATGAGAAGCTACAAACTCCAAAGCAACAAATAATGGTGAGAATCGAAGATAATAAAGAAATTGAATCCATCTTCTAAGTAGGATTAATCAGAAATGCCAAGAACCCCAATAATTTCTGTTGTGTCCAGTTTTGTAGTTTGTTTTCCATGTCTGTTCCTACGAGACAATAACCTGTAACTGTTAGTTGTATCTCTTCTCGTGGAAGTAGTGTCCTGTGTTGTTGGCCTATAATTTTTCTTTCTCTTCCTTTGATTAGAACTTGTCGAGTAGTCACAGGGGTAGAGGTGTAATGTTCCTAGACATATTACGGAAGAAATATTTGGTGGCAGTATTTTTACACAAAACAAACTCATAACTCTTTTGGGCGAAATATCAACCAGACGATATTTCATCACGATATTTTGACGATATATATCGTGGAGACGATATATCGCAGATATCACGATACGGAAAAATATCGTATCTTATCAATTGAATTGAATTGTTGTTTTAAGTCCACTATATGCACAGAAAGGCTAATCGGGACTGGACCTACAGTTTAACCACTGTGCCATGTGCCTCCACCGGGTATCGAACCCGGACCCCTTGATTACAAGGCAACAACGCTACCACTGGGGAGGCCCTTGTATCGTATCGTCTGTGACGATATAAAGTATTATTGATATAACATTTCCGATATCGTCCATCCCTGCTCATAACCAATTGTGCCTAAGGTTCTTAATTCGCTGATTGCCGTCGGCCACAAAGGGTGAATGTTAGGATATTGTAAGAGACCGCGGAAATCGTTTTGAACCTTTCTAAGTGATTTATAGCTTAAAATGCCTGTGTGTCCTCTCTATTAATTAAATCGTATTGAAGTTCCTTTAGAAAAGAAAAAGAAAAGGTGATTACTCAACAATATGTCCACTGATTATCACTGGTAGCAACAATGAATCGTGGATTCAAATAATGGCTTTATTCTCGTCTTAACTCCAGAGATTGGCGTGTGGCGGCAGCACTGCTCTGATAGTAGCCATATTGAGTAGGGCGTTCTAAACCAATATTTTCACGTAAGAAACCTATTGCGTTCATCAAAATGCAAGTTACACCTGAAAGAAATGCTGTAAAGTGTCAGAGAACTTGTGCAAGCTTGCGGTGATGAGGCACTTCAATATTCGTCAGAGGTTACGTGGTTCACCATACTGATTCCTCAACAAGCGAATGTTCCAACAAGCACCCAGCAATATTAAAGTGATGCTTCGTGTTGACTACGACTACGAAGTATTTTCCTTTTCCACACAGTACCGAAGAGAGTTACCATGAACAGTGAGTATTAGTATTACAGTAACTTTCTGTAGAATGGCTTTCGTTTAACTATTCGTTGGAAACCACCAACACTTCTGACGAACAACTCCGACCACAACTCAAGGTGCCATGTTTCAAATTCAGCGGGGCAACTGCTTGAGCGGTGAGATTGGCAGTGATGTGCCTCTACGCGTAAACAACGACAGTCTACATTCTACACGTAAGACTATTTTATCCACGTAGATGACGTAATCTATGTAAACAACATGGCAAAAGGTGATAACTTAGCAAAGGGCGCCGTGAAAGTAAAACAAAATTATACTGCGTATCAGTGCTGATGTGTGAGGAGAACTTTTCATACTCTTTCTTCCAAATTCGAACAATTTCTCACCTAGGAAGAAACCTAATATAGGAAATATTCTAGTGTTTTATGGAGAAAAGACTAATGTTGCTTCATGACCGCCATCTGTTGGTTTTCTTTGCACACTATTTATCTTCTTCCATAGTTGATAATAGAAGAGAAGAGAAATTTGTTGTAAATAGGATTCTTTTCATTTCGTTAGGAGCCAATATAGTTGAAAATGTCACTTTCCTTTCATGAAAGCCTTGAAAATTAATTTTAGTGCACTTTAGATTGTCTACGTAGTCTATGTAAACTACAACCCAATATAATCTAAGAGTAGATTACGTGTAGACAACGCACATAGACGTAAACTTATAGTGTACGGCGCATCACTGGATTGGGGAGTGGCACGGGCGCCAAAGCCTTGTTAGCCTGTGATCGAGTTTGCTTTCGGTGTGTGACTCGCTCCGTCAGTGAAAAAGAAACATGGAACTGCTCATCAAAGTCCTAGACTGGAAACAGATGCAGCGTTACACGAAGCATTCGCTGCTTTGCGACAGAGGCGTTGAAATTGAGGAAATTAAATAATGGAAAGCAGGAACAACGTTTACATGGAGCGTGCCTGTGTCCTGGGGCTTCCTGATTGTTCCCATCTCGTTTCACAGGACGAGAGGGAAATGTTCCTACGCTGGCAACCACGTTTATAATGTAGGCCTCAGGGTAGCAAAACGGAATTAACAGACGCGGAGTAACCAACCATTTGTCCTCCTGAAGATAAAGGATTGCGGTCTCCTCTGTGCCGATTGGCTGGTTCGTTTTGACGCTTGGGGTCCGACGGAGCGTGTCTGATGGAAGCATCCATCATGGTGTCAGTCCGGATTGTTAGAGCTGAATTCGGGTGACATCTGTGGGCAAAGAATGGAGACATATTGCATTTAATTATCTTAACTCTTTGCTATCTGGTATTGGTTTTGGAAAGTAACTGATTACAGTTAGTTACTTTGCTGAAAATGTAACTCAATTATAGTTACATCCCTTTGGGGGAATATGTAATTCGGAGTTGCTTTTTCGTTTATTTGATTCTACAGAGCATTCCCTGACATTCGCTACGAGACTCGGCGGCAATCTGCCCGGCATCAGCGCTTGTCTTTCCCGGTGAACGGGTCAGCGACAGTCGCTAGAGTTGGCTATTAAAATTACAGTTTTCACATTGTGTACTAACATTGACTATAGAAGGTGTTGAAAATGATGTCCCTCTGCTGGAACACATTCCTGGCATCTCCGAAGGAAATTGACATTTACACGTCCAAGTTCGTCTACTGTAATTCTCCAGATTTTTCGTACAATACTCTCTTTTAACTCACGGATGGTGTGCGGATTGTCTTTGTATACTTTATTTCCCCATTTTTCTTTCCACTTTTATTCAGAACTGACCCTGTTACTCTAAACTTTTTAACGAGGTTTAATATAAGCGACTGTCGCGGACCCGTTCACCGGGAAAGACATGCGCTGATGCCGGGCCGCTTGCCGCCGAGTCTCGTAGCAAATGTCAGGGAATGCTCAGATTATCTACAACTAGAAAGTGTTATATGTATGAACTACAAGTGGGCTGTCCTTTTCCTTCCTGGTGACCGTTTATTGATTGATTTCGTTTATTTTACTTCGCTTTTCTGCCACTTGTTCGCGAATTGCAAAGGTGAGGATGAGTGATGATATGATGAAATTGATGAAGGGACATTTCATGACCTTCTGCATAACTTTGAGCGCAAGTTTGAAAAAAATGAAGTGTTCAGACCCTTTGAGAGTCGTAAGCACGTTCGGTGGGATGCCTACATTCTAGCGTGTGTGTTATCCTTATGGCAAAACTAAAAACATATGTGACACGGCGAAGAAATGTTACTCGGATTCCAAACTTCGTGTTCAGTGTTTTTTGGTCCATTGGCACCCAACTGTGGGAAATTCTCACCTTTTGGGAATTTTGGACCATGCTAAGGGGCAGAACATCCATGCCCAGGCCGGGATTCGAACCCGGGACCCCTGGCATCGTAGAGCACTGTACTAATCACTTCGTCACGGAGGTCTACTGGTGTATATAAAATGGCGTCATGTTTTCCGTCAGAAGATTGAAATGTCTTGAGAAAGGGAGCGAGGTAATGTGAAAGGAAGATAAAGAGAAGAGATAGAGATATAAAGAGGATAGGAAAGAATGAGCGAGGAATGGAAAAGGTAAAGAAGCGAGTGAGGAAGGAAGGAAGGAAGGAAGAGTAATTGCGGAGTGAAACAGAGTGTGAGATGAGAAAAAGCAATTACTCGAAATAAAATCGCGACTGAAAAAGAGAGTAAACAAGAAATACATACGAAAAGGTAGAAGTGTATAAGGGAGATACAATAAAAAATAACAGAAAGGAAAGTAGATACAGTTAAAAGAGGCAATGACATTACAATTAGGCAATTTTTCGTAATTCCAAGGGTAGACACCAAGGTGACCTATCTGCAACTTATAGATATCCGTACATATCCGGCACATACTATGTGCCAATAATTACGTACAGAGCAGACTCAAACAATGACAGAGAGAGACAAAACAAAGATGCAGGCAGTGGAGATGAAATTTTTAAGGAGTGTATTGGGGAAGACTAGAAGGGATAGAATAAGGAATGAGGAGATCCGACAGACAGTGGGTGTGGTGAAGCTTCAGGACAGGATAGATCAGGCACAGTTGAGATGGTTCAGATACATGAAGAGGATGGATGCAGAAAGACTACCAGTAAGAGCTTACAATGCGCAAGGAGTGGGAACAAGGCCAAAGGGGAGACAAAGATGTCTGTGGAAAGAGCAGATAGCGGAGAGTGTTAGGATAAGAAGACAAGATTGGAACACCGTGGAAAGAGAGGAGTGGTGGAAGACAAGAAGAGAATTGAGAGGCTTGACTTAAATGCAGACGCAGCCAGAGGCAGGGAACTGTGAAGGATGATGATTATTGGGTCTATGTCTGAATAAAAGTTGCGTAGAAAAGTAGCTTTGGCTTTTATAACTTTTCAAGTATCATACGTTCTGGCGTATGAAGTCTCGAACTACGTGAAGAGTCTCAAGATCGTCTCGCTTTGGAACAGCAATCTGTAGGTCATGACGTCATTAATAGGATGGGATACGGTTGTGCGACCAGACGAACCATCATTGAAATAGTCGCAACCCTCTAAGAGGAAGTAGAAGACCTAAGGAAAAACTCGGCAGGTGGAAAAGCCGCTAATGCATATTAACGACCTCCTCTCTTTTACCAAGTTCCGGAAGTCAAACACGAGTCTCATGTTTCTGGTAGAAACCGCTCCGGGGAAACTACGCGTCTCACCTCCAGAATCGTTCCGGAAGCGATCGTATCTCTTAAGTCAATTTGTTCTCCGGTCCAAATGCCTTTTACCGTTTCTCTATTCAAACCCGGAGAAATAGAGCTGCAGGCTCGTGCAAGCGTCTTTTGAAGACAGTTTCGTAAGCAGTGAAGTCGACAGAAAAGATGTTGTCTGGGTGCAAAATATGCTTCTTTGGACTAAAATATACTTTACTTGCCTGTTTTTTCTTACATGTGTGTGTGTGAGGAAGGAGGGGCGCCGACCTTCGTGGAAGAGTTGTTAGCACAGCGTGCTACAAAGCAACGGGTCCGGGTTCGGACCCCGGCCTGGGCTTGGGTGTAAATTTCATCATATCATCATCATCTTCGCGATTAGCCAAAAGTGACAGAAAACTGATGTAAAACCAAATCTATCAAGCTATCATTTTTTTTTTGTTGGAGACTGATTGCTGAGCAATGAGGGAAGGAAGTGTCTGTTCCCCCTGTTCACCTTCAGCCTCCACCGCTGTTCCAAAGTGTCTCTTCTATACATTCTGTCTCGGAGAATATCTGGAGCAAACGAACGAAGGCACGACCAGTCAACGCGCGTGCCACGTCGTCCCCGGCTAGGAGTACGAAAATTCCTTTACACTCAGGGTATTGCTGGGTTTAAGTAACAGTCTTAATACCAGATAATTAACGTTTTATTAACAGTAATAGCTTTAACTAGCAATTCGTTAACAACACACGTGACTCAACACGTTTAAAAGACACTTCCACTGAGTTACTTACTTTCCACAAGCCTTACAGAGGCCAATCTTTTAAGTTAATTCCAGCTCTGTTATTTCCAACAGATTATAAGCAGTAAAATATTCACAATATGGCTCCGGTATCCCTTTCTACACCCTCGATTTCAGGCACATTTCGTGAAAATATTTAGTTCCTCATAACAAACAGTGTTTGCAAATAGCGCGGAGTTAATTTTCTAGATCTACGTGCTACGAAACTTACGTTGTTTTTAATTAAAATTCCTTGCGTAACGTAAAAAATGTTTTTCAGAACTTCCATGATGACGGATCATCGATTCATGTCATAGGCGCAAGTCAGAAGATTTCGGATCATGGATTCATGTCACAGGCGCACGTCTGATTTTTTATTTTCTTATGATTGACTTGTGCAATGGGAACATTTTCGATTGCGATATGTTATTTGTGTGATATATTGGCGGATTGGACATTTCAGACATTGGATTTCATTTATGCGACTTCAGAAATTGGAATTAATTATTTCTTTTTAGCAACTGCAGGCCGTAAAGGGGAGGGTTGTATTTTCTAAATGACTTGTGGGATGGTTTAATTTGCGACTTCTTATTTTTATGATGGGAAGGGAGTGGAGGGTGGTATTCTGTGGAAAAGGACAACAAGGACTTTCAACGTAGGATTTACTTCATTTTTGGACTTACAAATTTCACTTCGACCCGCAATTCAGTGCCTGGCCTTGGTAAAAAAGAGGTAAGTTACCTTCTTAGGTTTAATGTTCATTTTTGGTATCTTCATGTGTCATTGGGAAAAACAGTGAGAAAAAGTGTTTGGGCAGGTGACTCCGGCCAATTTCTAACATGCCTTTAAAAGGGACTCTATAGATAAAGGCGGGGCCGCGGTAGCGGTAGGGGCGGTAAGTCAATTACCCCAGGGGCGGAGCTCGGAATCGGTGGGAAATTTGGACTCGACAATTTCAAACGACAAAATCTCAACTTTAAACGGCTGTACAGTCGTTAATACTTCTTTCGGCGCTCCAATTTTTTTTATTCACAATTAGGATCACATAATCTTCATAAAGAAAAAAATGAAAATTATCACAAAAGGACTTGCAATAACACAAACTTAGACTTACATCAAAGTCATCTCTCATTTTTCTTTCATAAGCCAAACCGCAAGAAAACAATCTCAACCTTTTTTCATAGTTACCAACTCGCTTATTTTTCGGAGTTGCCAACATGTGTGATAACACTAGATATCTTCAATGACCATACAGGCCCACCTATACGTGTGATACACTTACAGAATAACATTGATTCAAACAAACATGTACATAAATTAAATTAAACAAATAAACAATAAATCTTTTGCTACGACGTAACTTGGGTCGTTGCACGCGAGAGGGCAAATCGCTGCAACAGTTACCAGCCATTTGCAGCAGCGCGCACTGCTTTATTTCATCACGTCTGATTCTCCCCTTCTCTGCTATTATACCCGGTCTGGCTCCACAGATTCCCTGAACAGAATGTAGGCCGTGTCTGAATCGGTAGCTGCTATTGTCCAAGTCATATTGGAATCCGATTTAGTCGAACATTTACGCTGGCGTATACGGCCAGAAATCTGTCATTGTGTGAACAACATGATGTTCGTCTACATTCACCTGCCATAGTAAGCCCGAAAGCATTCATAGAAGGACGAGGCTTGTGTTCCATGTTGGTGTGAGTAGGGAAACCCGTGGAATAATCCTCGACACTCATCTTTTTAGCATTCCCCAAGGCTTCTTGAAGGGTTCTGGCCGATTTGAATACTAAAGTGGCTTCATCACAAGGCATATATGCTTCAAGTAAGCGAAGGGAACCTCGTCTGCTCCACGGTCGAAGGTATAATTTAATATCGTTTTGGAATCGAATGCAAATCCCTGAGTTGAATATTTATGCGTCTATTCCCCTCCCGTCCCATTGAGGCTATTCACTGTAACGATTTTTCGAAAACATTCAAATTAGGGATAGAATCGATTCTAGATCGAGAATAAACTCTGAGCCTTTTCCATGAAATCAAGACAAGATCTATTGCTGTAGTTTTCGCCTGGTTCGAGACTATAGTAAATACTGTTCCGCCACTGAGGACGAGACTAATTCGAGAGGAAGAAAGTACACGCAATGGGGGAAGTTGATAGAAAGATACACGAAAAAACACTGTAGTTTTCAGATTGTTTTTTCGTTTGTATGCGTTATTGTTCTGTTTATTATCGCTTCGTTGAGTGTATATGGCTGTTACAACTCGTAAGATCCCCTCTTAGCGTATCTTGACAGCGACATTATTATGTATTAAACTTTAATGTTGACTCAGCAACGATTTTCACGGAACCGGTTTGCCTTATCCGTTCCACCCCTATTTTGCCAGTGGACTCATCCAGTCAGCGCATGCGCTCTTGCGTCAATGGTCAAGACTAACGTAGACGCACCTTAACACTAAAATACATATGACGATTGAGAAAAGCTATAGCCACGGTTGCAGCGGGATTGAATAGAAAACAAAGGAATGTGAATTTAAGCAACTGATTCAAATACTAAAAACTGATTGATATAGGAGAAGCAACTTAGTATTAAACACTAAACATTCCAGCTTCATATAATGTTAATAATATATTTGATAAATTACAGACATGTGGAACTGTAAGTATTAATGTAGACTGAACACTACGAGAGTGAAAAAGGGGAAAGATGCAGCCAAGGTGAAATTTTGACCTTGAGTCGTCGATTTTCACATGAAAAGGAATGGATAAGTAGAAACATGCACGCAATTATGCTGTAGGTTTCAAACTATAGTGTAAATCACCAACCCTGAGACCTTCTGTAAACAAACCGCCTCACCGATTCGATGTATCACTGAACACTGAGACCTTCCCGCACGCATAGAATTCGCCATGTTGAAAGTGACACTACTACCTTGCTGTTCACATGATTATTTTTAGGAAATAACCAATGTTCTAAAATATAATTATGTACACAAATCTCTAAGCTCATTGAAAGTTACAATGCATATTCCTACAAAATGCTCACACTTATCTTGCCTTGCCATGTCACCAAGTTATTTTACGAAGTGCACTATATTTGGCGGAACAAAATCGTTATTAGGATGCTTGTCAAAGTTTCCAACCGCAATAAATTTACGAACTTTCTTTGTCTTGTTTTGATCATCATCATCATCAATATATTTATTGGACTTACAGCATTCCATATGGCTGTTTATGCCCATTATATATTTTATTTACAAAAGATACAATTTACATAAAATCTACAAACAAATTTCAAATACACTCCTATCTATATCAATCCTTAGAAATATGCATTACCATGTTATATCATTTTGTCTAAAAAAATACAAGTAAAATGTATTCAATTCGCATGCAAGAAAGAAGCCAAATTTATGGGAAATGATTACTGGTGCAAAGAGTTAACCATAAAGGTGAAGCAATAAGTACAAAAAAGAAATAACATTGGGTTTAAAGTGAGACGTCATTTGCGGCAGCGTATCCCATACTACAAATTGGCCGTTGTTTTACCTTACGTAATGAATCCTGTAAGAACGCTGGATTTTCGCGTCGATTATTTTACTTCTATGAGTTTGCAATGCTTTCTGCATGCACGTGGTTTTGTTTACAGAAGGTCTCAGGGTTGGTGATTTGAACTTTAGGTGTTTCGTTTATATGCTTTCGCTTGTTTTATTTATTATCGCTAGATTTGTCACGTTGGCGATGGTTGATATAACTCGTAACGTATTTTGGCGACGATGTTACTATATGAGAAACTTCAATGTTGTTTCTGCAGAATACGGTTCCCGTATACGTTCCACTTGCAACCGTCACACCCATTTTTCCTGCTGGACTCGTCCAGTTCGCGCATGCGCACTGGCGTCGATGGTCGTAACCAGCGCAGAACCTACTTCCAATCTGCGATCACCCTTGCAGCCGTCACCCCTATTTTCCCGCTAGGCTCGTCCAGATAGCGCATGCGCACTTGCGTTGATGGTCGCAACTGACGCAATCGGACTGTATAGATGCCTTACTGGCAATAGTAGAAGCAGAGAGAAATAAGGAAAGCAGAAACTTGACCATGAACCGTCGATTAGGGTGTAATGAGGGAAAGTAGTACACAAGCGATCTCATTGATTGAGAAGTCCACATGGGGAAGGGGGAAGTTTAACTTGCTGAAGAACACTATTTAGCACTGCTGTCCGGGTTCAGTCGGAAGGGGCACATTTCTTAGGATTAAAACTGAGGCCCCGAACACGAGAAAAGAATATAGAAATTGCACATCACACAACAGAAGCCGTAAACAGTTGTAGGCACATAAAATTTGGCGACTGGGCGAGAAAATTGTAGCCTGATCTGCTCGATTGCGTGAACTTAGCCGATCAAATGCAGATATCCGATGTCGAGCTCTTGGGAAGCAATTAAAAATTTAATGCCACTCAATTTGCATCGGATCACGAAAGCAATTTTCGACTGCGCTGATGCTCAGGGCTGAGCATCTATAATTCAGTTTTCTGATAATCCCAATGGAAAATACTAGACGTTGGACGAATTGTGTCAGAGGAGTCGTGGGATGTAATCTTTGTAAGAGTATATGTTTCCCTTAGGATTCAACCGATGTTCGTGATCAATTTGCAACTTTTGCGTCGATTTTCTTCAACTTGTAGTTAATCCCGACGAGAGGATGAGTGATGATGAGCTGACATGTGAATGGACACTCACAAGGAACACTCGGTACCAGGCGGGGATTCGAGCCCGGGATCTTCGGTGGCGAGATTGAAAGTCAACAACTTAAAAGGGCTCGGTTACAGAAACTGCATGTGGTCAGTCAGTAAGGGTTCAAATGCGGCTCAAGTAAGGTACCCTACTCTTGTTTTTACCTTAATTTACCGATAACACAGCCAAAAATATACACATAGATATTATCATCGATGACGTTGTTTAACTCCTGAAATCATGTTGGCATGCCCTCCCTATGAGCACCTTGTCGTAGTCCTCGATATGGAGTCCATTAGTGGTGACGTCACAAGCAGACGATGAGCTGGAACTGAGTCTAAACAACAGGCAAACGTGTTTTCTTCCTATTCAAATCAATGGGATTTTCCATCGGAAGGGGTAGTTATAATTATTGTGACAGCAGTTATGAAACAAAATTATGGTACGTTTGGTACAGCGATGAGATTTCGGAATGCGACTATATATCTTACAGAGAATAAGGTAAAGAATAACCGGAGTAAGAAAATCATGCATTTTCATAACATTCCACTTCCGCTCACAGCCGAAGCCGGGCCGAAGCTCACCCGATCTCAAGTCGGTCACGCTTCCGCTATGGATGATGGGAGACCAGCAGCCTCAGGCGATTAAACCGGCGGCGCCCATTGGCTGCGATTCCGGATCGGACTCCTTTCTGACATTCGCCTTACTCAGTTTCCAACTCAATTTATTCTTTACATTCTCATCTATAAGGTATATGTTATATATAGACGTATTCTCCGAAATCTCATCTTTACATTGATGTAAAATGCAGATCACATTCTGTCTCGTAACCCTTTGCAATGGAAAACTCAATGTATTTGAATAGGAAAAAGAGAACGGTTTTATTTGTTTAGACTCAGTCCCAGCTTGTCGTCTGCTGTGACGTCACACTAACAGAGTCCATTGTTGTTATAATAGCCCCGTCCAGTTCACTGTACTTTTTGACTCTCTCTGCACTTGCGCGTCAAGTTGGTTACACGGTGCAGCACAGACTCGTCTACTTAGTTGATTTGGTGTCTGCACCGTTTTAGCTAGTGTAATGTGTCGTGCATGATCACGTGGTGCGTGCGAACGTGTGAGCTTCGGCCCGGCTTCGGCTGTTCTCGGAAGTGGAATGTTATGAAAATGCATGATTTTCTTACTCCTGTTCAGTGGCGGCTCGTGGTGATCCAAAGTGGAGGGGCGATAGTACACAAATTTGCTTTATTTTACTTCGCCTTTTGTGTCACATTTGGCTAATTTGCGAAGATGGGGTGAGTGATATGATGAAATTGATGAATGGACACTCACAAAATCCATGCCAAGGCCGGGATTCGAACACGGGACCCCTGGCGTCGTAGCGCGATGTGCTAACCACTCCGCCACGGGGGCCGGCACAAATTTGCTCTACTAGTAATGTGAGTTTAAATGATGAATTTCGTATAACAGCCAACATGATAAAAAATTGATACGTTCGTGTTTACCGAATATCATGTTTTACAATTTTTAAATTAATAATTATTTAACAGTAATGCGAAGAAGATGGAAGAAGAAATAGAATTCTAATAGATGTAGTCGTTTAACAGAGGGGAAAATTCAGAAGAAGGTATATTAATTTTTACACAATTTGATAAGCACAATGACGAATATTTACGTGCATTGATCGTGAAAATTTCTAGTACAAAGTTACACAGAAAATGTCTCCTGTCCAACATGACTAATTGATATGTGAAATAGGGCACCAAAATATATATCTCACTGGAAAGGTGATATCTGCGTTACCAGAAGCTCTAGTAAAAACTTCAAACTTACCAGAATTCTTCAGACATGCTTGTAACTGAAATTCATCCTTCTGTCCTTCAACGCGAAATTTGCGAGTGAACTCACAACCTCCCTTCTTTGACACTTGTTCAATATTCAAATTCGGACTAGATTTTTTATGTTTATTTTTTCATCCAGACTTCTGGTAGAAAAACTTCGCACCAACAATTTCTCCACACTGTTCATCGCGACAAATGCACATCTACCGCACACAACTACCGAAAAGGCTTCACTTCCATGGAAAACGAAGAAACAACAAGTGTCAATACTATCGTCTTCCCATCCGGTCGTTTTATTGCTTCGGGGTTTCCAGACAATTTTGCCAAATTTTAAGAAATTTGTAGTTCACTGGTTCCTGTAGCGGCTCTTGGTGAGTTTAGATGACGAGTTTCTAATTTATTTAACATCCGCCTTGAAAATAAATTGGAGAACTTTGTCACATTATCAGGAATTTTTTCAAACGTGCTAATCAAAACATGTATTTAAATCTACATGATATACTCCACATCATTGTAATCCAAATGTACTTTTCACTAAACTCAGAAAAAATACAACGCATATATACGATCATTTTGCGTGTAACAAGAATCTATAGCCGACTTCCATGGCTAGCATACCGTATTACAAAGCCAGGGCTCCTGGGTTCGAATCCCGGCATGTGTATGTGTGTTCTTTGCGAGTGTCCCTCCATCAATATCATTATATCATCACTCATCCTCATCGGCGTGATTACCGAAAAGTAGCAGAAAGCGACGGTAAATAACAAAAATCATGCAAGAGTCTGTACTTTTCCAGTTATCGCCATTTTCTTTCCTCGTTGGAAATTGCGTTCTTTATTGCTCTACTCGTATGTCATAAATGAATAAGATTATGGAATACAGAATATTTTTTTCCAGCGGTTGGTAATTTTCTTTCTTATGTTAACTTCATTGCTTCTGGCAACTCTTCATTGTTTACCGTTCTCCGGAGAGAGGGCCAATTTCGCCTAGGGGGTGGGTTTCTGACGACAAACCCTCCGTCCTCCCAGCCAGAGATCCCGCGCGTGTTATTCCCACAGTTCCCTCGCCTCTTACCCCTCGCGGCCGCGCCTGAGAATGCTCTACGTCTCGTAAAGTGGGAGGACGGCGCCCCGCCAGATTTCTCTCGAAGTTCCGTATTCCCCCGCACGGTGGCGTGCAAACTTCACAATTATCGCGGAAGATAACCAACGATCTGAAAGCAGTGGAATATTTGCAATTCAGACAATGTAAAAGCTAATATATAAATATTAATGTAATGTTTGTTCACTTGTGGTTGCACATGGCAGTGGGGCGTCCGTATCGTCCTTACGACCGGCCGCCCCTGCTCCTGTTATTCTTTACCTTATTTTCTGTAATATATATGGTCGTATTCTCCGAAATCTCATACTCAATACATTGTGATATGTTCCTCGTGAATAGGGGGAAGAGTTTTGTTTAGTCTTTTGTGTTAAATATTTGCGAAGGACCTATTTATATACGTAAATAGGAGGAAGATTCATTTTCAGGTGGGATGTTATCGGATTTTGTCTGATAGATTCCTTCAGTACGCATGTCCAAAATAGCCGTCTGTAATGGCGATAGGGGCAAACGCTGAAGAAGAAGAAGCTCATTGAAGCAAATGCCTTTTGTCAGTAAAGCTCTTTTCCTTGACGCCTCGTTTCGTTGCTATGAAGTCTCGTAAAACGGTGTTTTATCCTGCTACACATTTTAGAATTGGCACTAGTGAACTGACTGACCTTACATTTACTGTAAACAAAATATTTCACTTATCTGTACACGGTGTTTTTTAAAGAAAAGTTGCGGTACTCTTCAAATTGGTTTGTTCTTGTTTTCATCCTAAGAACTACTCAATACATTGTGGTATGTTCACAAATGATCACCTACCGGTACGGCGTACCGTTGCGTACCACTAGAAAAGAATCACTGTATGTAAGGTAGACATACGCTTGGTATATATGAAGAAGTCTCATGGCAAAGTCAATTTGGATCAAGATTTTTTTTTCACAAAAGTTTCGAACAAGACCGAGAGTGTCGATTTTACAGAAGTTCGTCTCATTCTTGAACTCGTTTCGACAAGATTCTGTCACGACAGACCCTTGTCTTTCCTCGGCCCAATCTTAGCCTCTGACCATCATACATGGATGTCCTTGAATCCTAACTAACAACAATGGCTTACTTTGTTTTTTGCTTTCAGGCCAATCAGACGTTAGGAAAAACCTTGTTTTTTCCATTGTCTATCATGGTGCTATCTAACCTCCAGGCCAGTGTGGCAATACAGCCTATTGGGGAGAGAGAAGCAGGATCGCCTGTCAGCAAACCTAAAACCACGATACTGTACAGATTAACATTCCTCCGTGGATAGGCTGTCTGGTGAATGCAACAACTGCTTGCAGACGTCCTCTACTGTTTCTGAACCACTTAATCCTCCCTTAATGCTTTACTAGAAACTGCAAGTCGGTTCATTGTTCAGCTGTAAGCAGTGAATCGATTTTTTGGTGTTGGAGATGTTCTGTCCAAATCCCTTGCATTGTATTATGGAGAGTGTCTCGTAAACCGTCTCTGAAGCGTAGAGTAACGAAGACATCGCAACGAATTACAGTTCTGTATTTCAGAGGTACACTGTGCGCATTACAATTATTTCAAAGATACACTATACACATTTCATACTTTCAGAAGTACACTATTACTTTTTTTTCAGCTCGAAGTTCATCTCGACTAATGCGATTAATCAAATTTTTTCCATTGATTCATCAGTTTTCCCATCATTTTATAATCTCATGTTCTCTCGCTTTTTATTTGTATTACATTTAAGTAATGCTCTATTCTCCTGTCCTATTTTCTTATCATTTTTTAAGCAATGTCTCTTAACGTTTCAAAATTTGCGCAACTGTTTTTTTATTTGTCCGTATTCTTGCAATATGTTTTAAATTTTAGTTTTTATCTGACATTACCTTTGTTTTCTACTTACTTTAATAGTAGTCTCCATATTCCTTCATTTTTTCCCATTCTCTTTTCCATTTTCACTTTATGCCTTTGTATATTTTTATTGTAATCTTTATATTGTTTCATTTTACCGTATTTTTAAAGTTTTTTCCTAGACTTCCTATCCGCGTATTCTGTTATTGGCGTTGTTACATTTTATCCCAGTTTTTATCTATCCATTTGATTCCAGTCATTTTTCCTTCATTTTATCCCACGATTTTTACCATTTCAATGCATCCAGTTCTATGGTTTCATTTTCATTTTAGCCCAGGTTCTTACCCATTCATTTTATCTGTTTCTATCTTTGGTATTAATTTTTCGCTTTTTCACTTTCTTGTTTTCCACCATTTCAACAATTGTAGCTTAATTTTTTTATCTTAACTCATCTTTATTTTCTTATTGTTTTCAGTTCGTTCCGAGTCTTACTGTTATCTTAAGTGCAGTATACTAATGGCTGTGCTGAAAAATGGTATCTTTGTATGTGTGCATTCTCACTTGTAGCAGTGTTTCCATCTGATAAAATCTTCATCATTTCAGATTTGTCCGTGAGGCTACCGGCTTCAACGTTGACATGAGGATAGGGATCCATACAGGCAACGTCCTCTGTGGAGTCTTGGGGCTGAGGAAGTGGCAGTTCGACGTATGGAGCGATGACGTCACTCTGGCTAATCATATGGAGTCGGGCGGTGTGCCAGGGTGAGTATTTCCACTTCGTTCCCAATCTCTATATATATGAAAATGGATGCATGTGTGTGTTTGTTCAGCAATAACTCTTGAACGCCTGGAGCGATTTCCACCAAACTTCGTACGCGTATCACTTGTAACCTGGAAATAAATACTGTGGGGGTAAGAAACCCATGGCACCCCTAGGGGTGGTGGGAAGGGGTGACATGTAAAAATAATTGAGAACCACCGATATTAAATTCCGCGCAAGCAGACATCCGTGATTCTATGCAATCCGCACAACGATAGTGTTTCTCGGGTTGTCTAACATTCAGGCTGTGTTGCGAATGGATCCATAGGTTTTCGTGACTCCCAATGCGGTTCAACTCCAAGTTCATCACCTATCGGCATGGGGGGTGAAAATAAAATGCCACCCACACATGACCTAGATTAGTGTCGAATCCATAGTTTTCGGAGTCGCTAAGCTAATTGGTGACATTTACAATCACATTTAAAATGAGTTACATTTTACACTATAGTTAGAATTCATTATTTTCCTGTCTAATACAAGATTGGGATAAATAAATACCCGGACAACGCCGGGTAATCAGCTAGCCATTTATACAAGGCGGTCATAATTTTCTTCTTCTTCTTCCTCTAGTCCCCTTCTGCCATCATAGCGTAGGGTTGGTTGCCTCGATCCATCTCCTCCATTCCTGTCTGTTTCTCATCATTCTCTTCATCATATTTATTGTCTTATTCCTTTCTCTTCCAATCTTTTCCATTCTGTCTTCAAACATTATCCTTGGTCTTCCTTTACCTCTCCTACCTTGCACCTTTACTTCTAGAATTTGCTTTACCTTTTTGTCTTCATTCATTCTGAATACATGTCCCCACCACATTAGCTGTCTCTTTTCAATTATTTTCTCTAGCGACTCCTGTTCCACTTCTCTTCTTATTCTTTCATTCCTCACTTTATCTCTCCTAGTCTTATTAACAGCTCTTCTAAGGTATTTCATTTCACTAGCCTGAATTTTACTCAGATGTTTATCTTGAAGTGGTAAACTTTCCATTCCATATGTTAATGTAGGGACCAATACTGATTTGTATAGCTGCATTTTTGTCTTTACTGCCACTTCTTTCTTTCCCATTATTGTTTTACTGAACTGATAATATACTGTATTTGCTTTTCTTTTCCTATTTAGGATTTCTTCATCACACCTACCATCACTTGTTATGATGGTTCCTAAATATTCATATTCATCTACTTCTTCCAAGTTCTCGTTTCCATATCTAATTGCTATTTCATGATCCTTTTCTTCTTTTGCCACCTGCATTACTTTACTTTTCTTAATATTAATCTTCATCCCTTTTCTCGCAAGTTCTTCTTCCCATTCTATTACGCACTTCTGTAGATTCTCTTCACTGCTAGCAATTAAGACTATATCATCAGCATATAGCAGTACTTGCATTTGTACTACTCTCATATTCCAATATCCTATTTGTACTCTTGGCGTTCTTCTTTTCCAAATTTTAGTTATTTCATCCATTACATTAATGAAAAGTAAAGGACTGAGACTATCTCCCTGTTTAATTCCTTTTTCTATTTGAAATTCCTTAGACTCGTTTCCTTCTATTCTTACTATTCCTTTTACATCCTTATATACACTTCTTATTGCTTTAATAAGTTCCTTAGGTACTTCCTTACTTTCTAATGCCTCCCATAGATATTTTCTAGATACCGAGTCAAATGCCGCTTTCAAGTCTAGAAATGCTAAGTATATTCTTTTATTTTTGTCCAGCATTTTCCCCATCATTGTTCTTAATATAAAAATGTGATCTTGAGTCTGTCTCCCAGGTCTAAATCCAGCTTGTTCCTCTTCAAGTTTTCCCCCTATGATTTTTCTCAGCCTCCTTTCCAATATATTCGTATACATCTTATATACCACTGATGATAGACATATTGCTCTATAATTATCACATACCTTATTACTCCCTTTCTTGTGTACTGGCACAATTATGTTCCTTTTCCACTCTTCTGGTATAGTCTTAGTTCTCCATACTCCCCTTAATATATTCAGTAGTATTTCAGCCATTCTTGGGCCTCCATATTTTATAAGTTCTGGTGCTATTCCATCCCATCCTGATGCTTTCCCAATTCGTATCCGTTTAATTACTTCTCTCACTTCATTCTCTGTTATCATCATATCTTCTTCTGCATGCTCCTCCTCTTCTCTGTTTCTTATTCTCTCATCCTCCTCCTGTTCCTGTTCCTCATCTTGTTCTTGCTCATTTGTCCTATCCTTGAACTTTTCTTCATAGTATTTTCTCCATTCCTCCATCACATTCTCCCTTCCCATGACTAGTACATTTTCCTTATTTCTTATAGCTCTTGCTGCTTTTCCCCATTTTCCTTTCAGACTTTTGACCATATTCCAGAACTGCTTTCTATGTTCTACAAAACTTTGTTCAATATCATTTCCAAACTTCTCCCATGATTTTCGCTTTGCCTCCTCTACAGCCAATTTACTCTCATTTCTTTTTTGCACATATATTAACCTATGTTCCTCTGATCATAATTCTAGGTAATTCTTCCATGCTTTCTTTTTCTCTTTCACTTTCCTCTTTACTTCATCCGTCCACCAATTAGTTCTTTTCCTTTTTTGTATTCACCCTAACTTTGCCACATACTTCAATTGCTGCATACAGTATCACTTCCTTAAATTTTTCCCACATACTGTCAATTTCCATTCCTCTTATTTCCAATTCATTCAATTTTTCTTCTACTAGTTCCTTATACTGTTTTCTCTTCTCTTCCTTTGCCAGCTGCTTTACTTGTATCTTTTCAAACTTCCTATCTCTTTCTCTATTATTCCTCTTAAATCTTGTTATAGCTATTTGTAGTCTGTGGTCAGTACTCAATTCAGCACCTCGAATTACCTTCACATCCATAAAGGCATATCGAAGTGCTCTTGCGTAAATTATGTAGTCTATTATACTCTTTGCCTCCCTTCCCTCAGCTTCATAAGTGATTTTATGAATTTTATTATGCTGGAAAAAGGAGTATCCCTGTAGCAATTGGTTCTCTACACAGAATTCTATTAATCTTTGTCCATTTTCATTTATCACATTTTCCCCTCCATATGGTCCCATACAACCATGTGACCTCATCTTATTGTTTCCAATTCTACCATTAAGATCTCCCATCAATATTACCTTCCTGTTCTCTTCATTCTCTTTATTCACTACTCTTTGTAATTGAGTATAGAAAACTTCTTTCTCCAATATGTCCTGATCATTTGTCGGGGCATAAACTTGTATTATTGTTATTCTTTCTTCCATTTCCAGTCTAACTACTATTATCCTTGAATTCACTGGTTCCCATGATTCCACCCTTTCTTCCATTTGCTCATTAACTATTATTCCAACTCCCTCCTTAGCTCTTCTTCCTCTACCTACTCCAACATATCTCAGCACATATCCTCTTTCAAGGCTCATTATACCACTGCCTTTCTTCCTTACTTCACTTAGTCCTAGTACTGCTAGTTTATACTTTTCCATTTCTCCTACAATCTCCACTTCTTTTCCATTAATTGTTTTAATATTCCAAGTTCCAATTCGGATATTCCATTTCCTTGCTTGTCGTCTTTTACTAAAATCCATCCTTTCCGAGGCTACCTTTATTTCTCTGAATCCGCTAGTTTTAGTCTGGTGTGGGGGATTAGCCCAACGACCAGGCTGATTTTTATTTTCAGGGTTTTCTCCCATATTCTTTGGTGCTCCCACACCCATGCAAGGCAGCAGTTGGTTTTGGATATTTGACGGAGATATCCAATCCGCTTCTTAGTGGCTCATATTGGCCACTAAGGTCGTAACTCTTCCGCTTCCATTGCCGTTGGGATTTTCTCTATGATCCTCTTCCGCCTCTGGAACCGTTGGTCTTCGCCCTCCGGGCCGGCTCTCTATATTTTAACCCCTAGAGAGAGGGTGGCCCAGTATTAAGCCCCCAGGCACTGGGCTCCCTGTTGGTCCACGGGTCCTTATTATATATTCGGACCACCCCACCATATCTGGTGGAATCCCTCATCCGCCACCCGAGGGACGCGCCTGGTAGAGGTCAGGGTCCCCATGGATGGATGCATGTGTGTATATGTGTGTGTGTGTTCAACAATAACTCTTGAACGCCTGGAGCGATTTCAACCAAACTTCGTACGCGTATCACTTGTAACCTGGAAATAAATACTGTGGGGGGTAAGAAACCCATGGCACCCCTAGGGGTGGTGGGAAGGGGTGACATGTAAAAATAATTGAGAACCACCGATATTAAATTCCGCGCAAGCAGACATCCGTGATTCTATGCAATCCGCACAACGATAGTGTTTCTCGGGTTGTCTAACATTCAGGCTGCGTTGCGAATGGAATCCATAGTTTTCGTGACACTCCCAATTCGGTTCAACTCCAAGTTCATTACCTATCGGCATGGGGGGTGAAAATAAAATGCCACCCACACATGACCTAGATTAGTGTCGAATCCATAGTTTTCGGAGTCGCTAAGCTAATTGGTGACATTTACAATCACATTTAAAATGAGTTACACTTTACACTATAGTTAGAATTCATTATTTTCCTGTCTAATACAAGATTGGGATAAATAAATACGCGGGCAACGCCGGGTAATCAGCTAGCTATTTATACAAGGCGGTCATAATTTTGTGGATGGAAAATGAAGATCTGCCCCACACAAAAACCTACCTTCCAAAATAAAATCAACAATACGTCACTAAGAGGGCACCCCCCCCCCCAAAGCAAAAAGCTTAATTCGCACAGTGGCTGCAGCGTTGCGAGAGGGGCTGAATGGAGGGAGCATTGAACTGTATATAATTGGAACGCTCGCTGCAACGCTGATCGGCGACGAAAAGTGAAGTGATTAGTTCCTCCAGCGAACGTGGGAAGAAAACGTGGTAATCCCATAAGCTAATGCGTATTTACTCTCTTTTTTGCTTTCGAATAGGGTAAAAATAAACATAATTTAACCATGCATTCAGTGCTATAAGTGAATGTCTTATTAAGTGCTTCCTCGCTATTAATAGTTGGCATGTGTTTTTTCGAACAATTTATCCAGTCTTAAGTGTGGTTGAGCATGGTACGGTTGTGTTGGGCATTTGGATGTACAAATCGTGTAGATAATTGCCTGGGGGTATAATTTTTTTCCGGTTTCATTCTTAAAATATGTGTAAAGGGGTGACCTTGCACGTAGTACACCCAATTGTCAAGCTCACTTCCACGTAGTACACCCAATTGTCAAGCTCACTTCCACGTAGTACACCCAATTGTCAACCTCACTTCCATGTAGTACACCCAATTGTCAAGCTCACTTCCACGTACTACACCCAATTGTCAACCTCACTTCCACGTAGTACACCCAATTGTCAAGCTCACTTCCACGTAGTACACCCAATTGTCAAGCTCACTTCCACGTAGTACACCCAATTGTCAAGCTCACTTCCACGTAGTACACCCAATTGTCAAGCTCACTTCCACGTAGTACACCCAATTGTCAAGCTCACTTCCACGTAGTACACCCAATTGTCAAGCTCACTTCCACGTAGTACACCCAATTGTCAAGCTCACTTCCACGTAGTACACCCAAATGTCAAGCTCGCTTCCACGTAGTACACCCAATTGTCAAGCTCACTTCCACGTAGTACACCCAATTGTCAAGCTCACTTCCACGTAGTACACCCAATTGTCAAGCTCACTTCCACGTAGTACACCCAATTGTCAACCTCACTTCCACGCAGCACTCTGGACTGCATTTTGCAGACAAACGTGGCTCTGGCGACTGGCCCTATGGCCAGTATAATTCTGTGTGTTGTCCTGTCCTTATGTGTGCTGAGTGATCCTTTTACAGCCTCAGCTTTTAACGAAAGTCAGAATATTTTTAATCTGTTATTAACACTACATTACAATTATGTTATTTTATTTATGGTAAGAGGCTGGACCCCGTATAACGTGACGGGTGCAAAATAGCCTAAGGGCTGACACACCCAAAATTTTATATTCAAATTAAAAAAAACATATGTGTATACTACGCCTAGATATAGTTATTAAAAGTTGATGACTGTAATTAAATGTTATAGCGAAAGCTTTCGAATGTGTTTGCAGCCACGTGATTCATACACTGTCGCAAGTGATTAAACTTTGTATAATAACCAATTGGATTTCTTTTATAAATATATGTTCAAACCTAATAATATTACTTTAATCAATGCTGGTGTTATTATTGCATGCTATCATAAATTATAGTTCGGATTGACGATGCAATTTTACTTGTGGTTAAGATTTATCCAAGCGCATCCTTAAGTGCTAGCCGAAAAAGGCGCGTGCCTGTCTAGATTTCGTTTTTGCGTTTTGTTAGATGTAGCTTCCTTGCCATGTCCTTCACCTTTTCTCATTTTATGAAATTTAACCAACATATGTGTTAAATTTATATAATTGTCTATCTCGGTCGAACAGTAAAAGGAAGAATTAAGGTGTCCAAAATATATGCATTTATAACGAAACCAAAATTTAGTCTCACTCAACACAGAGTAAGATCGAAGTTTCTGTGCATACACGTGTACCTTTCAATCTATTCCATACGTTTTAATTATTAATATCTTTTCGTGCATTTGCACAGTTCTCAATAGTTTAATGCCCTCAGCTGGAACACAGAATGAGCGGACATTTCCATGTAGTGTCGCACTTATAAGTAAATATGGATGCGTGTATTAAAGCTGCATATTTCTTTTCTTCCTAATATTTCTTTGTTGTTTTCAACCCAGTCGTGCTCAGAGGGTTGCTCTGATATCAACAATAATATTGTGCCAAGTTGTAACACGATGTGGACAACAGCTGCGGAATTCTCAATATTAATCTACTTTTACCAGGAAGTTTTTTAAAGAGACATTGATATTGTTATATTAATCTTAAATCCCGTGGTGTGTGACTACAGTGACGTACTCAGTGTAAGTTTTTGTCATATATTATGGCTTATTTCGTACATAATCAGTCGTAAAAATGCATTAGCCGCCATAGAAAAATTCGGCTGCTTAAGCGTTTCTTCCACACTTCCTTGGCGTAACTAAGCGAGAGAATGCCTTCACTTTTGCGCCGTAAAGCAGTCCTTCCAGTTATATAGAGTTCAATGGGAGGCAGTGAGCCAGGCAGGGGGCTTCGTCGGTCGCGTTTGTGAAGTGAGAAGCCTGTGTGGGGCGCTTTCTTCCCACAGCATTTTTTACTTCTTAACGCACCATTAGGGCCTCCCCGATGGCGCAGTGATAGCGTCGTCGCCTTATAATCAAGGAGTCCTGGGTTCGATACCCGGTGGAGACACAGTGGTTCGTATCCCACTTTAAACTGTAGGTCCAGCCCCGATTAGCCTTCTTGTGCATATACTGAACTTAAAGACAACAAATCAATCAATTAACGCACCATTACACCTGCTGGAGGAAACTCCCATCACCCCTGAAGTGCAATAGACCTCACCTAACGTTGCAAACACGGGTACTATGAAGTTGCGCTTTTCTCCTCACGAAAAAAAAAGAAAAAATCCTGTACTTCGAATTTCATTTTCATGGAAATCCGGGAAAAGAGAGAGAAGAAGAAAGATATCCTGTTCCTCGCATGCATTTGCAATTTTATGAGAAAACCCGCTTATCTCGATTATGGAAATACGGTTTTCTCCATGGAAAGGCCTGATTCACTTCCCACTTTAATAAGATGTCTTCTTTTACCATTTTCGTTAAAAGCCAGGAATTCTTCTTCTTACCACTCACCCTCCCATTGAAATCAGGTTGTTCTCATTCTGTTTCCCCAGAGTCTCAATCTCTGAATTCTTTCTCCTAGAATTCCATTAATTCTGTAATCCAATCATTTATTTAAAAGCATATCCTTGTGACTTCTGCCCTCCAAGACTAATTCAATAAGCATTATTTTGATATAACTCGGTTGATGTACTACGTTCCTCATAAGAAACTGGGATGTTTTTCCCTCATTTCATTTGGGTTGGAACATCTTCCTAGTAGAAATTCATAAAAAGAAAAAAATAGGTCGTGACTCAGAATTTGCTTTCGTAAACATATCGTTTTATGCTAGAGAATATGTTCAGCGTCATAGAATTGTTCTTTGCAGTTGTGGATGAGTCTGTGCTCTCGAAATCTGTTGAGGTTTCACTAGCAATACGTATTATTATTATTATTATTATTATTATCATTATTATTATTATTATTAGAGCCCGGAAGTTTGGCAAGATGCCTCTTTTTATCTACTGCATATATTGATAAAATGTTTCCGGACATAAGTTTTTTATGTTGTTTCGAATGTTTTAGAAGCCTTTTCATTTTGCCTATTTTGCCTATTTGGGACCCGACTGCCTATTTTTAATTATAATGCCTTTTTGCCTTTTTTCAATGAAATTTGACAATTTCTTTAAAAAAATGTGTATATAAATTAGTTTTCTCCCAAAAAAACGTTGTTGGCATTTATTTTTCTTTCGTTTATTATGTGAATAATTTTCGCCTTATTTAAGTAATATTGAACTGAGGTATGTTTCAACATTGCTGAAGGATAAAAGTGTGAGAAAAAGTATTTCATGCTGATTTAGGATATTGCCTTTCGGTTAACATTTCCTTGTGCATGATTGACTGCTGAAAACCTGTTGCAGAACACCTGCACAATTACGTCATCATGTCCAGCGTCCATGTCAGGAGGTTATTGGCAAGGAACAACACTAATGCCCAAGGGCCTTTGCATGGACCCCAAAATCAAGTTCTCTATATTTAGTTTAGTTCTGCACTTTGGAGGGAAAGGATCGTGTAGTTGTCATCATTGCTTATATTTAGTGTGCGTGGTTACGTGCGTGAATTTGGTGAAAGCACATTTTCGACAGACGGTACTATTCTTCTCTGCAAGATATGTGAAAAAACAATCAACCATGAGAAAAAATACTTTATATCTCAGCATGTGTCAACAGCAAAAAATAAATCTGCAGAATTATGATCGGACTGAAGAAGATATCCCTAATTTGAACAGTGGGCACTTCATCCAACAGGCAATCTCAGTTTTCTCTTGAACTGTGCAAAGCTTTCATGGAAGCAGGAATACCTTTCTGGAAAGTGGAAAACAAGTCACTGAGGAAAAGTCCTGGAGAAATACACTAAAGAAACCGTGCCGTCGGAATCTACGCTGCGGAAAACATATTTAAGCGTCTGCTACGAAGAAGCTCTGCAAAGAATTCGTGCTGAAGTTGGTGGAAAGAAGATCTGGATTTCAATAGATGAAACTACTGACGCTATGGGACGCTACATGGCCAACGTCATCATAGGAAATATGAAACCAACATGCGTAGAATCCTCGTCATTTCTTCTCACGTCAGAACAACTAGAGAGAGCCAATGGTTCGTCAATAGCTCAGTTACTCTCAAATTCCCTACTTCTGCTCTGGCCATATGGTGTACATCATGATGACATGTTACTTTTTATCAGTGATGCAGCTCCCTATATGAAGATGGCTGCCATAGATTGAAATTTCTCTTTCCGAACATGCTTCATATCACATGTGTAGCCCACGCAATGCACAGAATCGCCGAAGATGTTAGAGTGTTGCACCCAGAAGTGGACAGGTTGATTTCGAATACAAAGAAGATATTTCTGAAATCTCCCTCTCGAACCCGAAAATTTCAGGAAGTTGCGCCCGAGCTTAGTTTACCTCCGCAACCAGTCTTGACAAGATGGGGAACCTGGATATCAGCAGCTATATACTATGCTAACAACCTTGAAAAAATCAGTGAGGTGATCGATGCTCTTCCAGAAAATTAAGCAGCTTCAATTCGTTGAGTGAAAAAAACTCCTGTGCTATTCAGAACTGAAGAATGAACTGTCGTTTATTTTTGCACATTATGGTGCATTGCCAGAGACAATTACAAAGCTAGAAGAAAGAGGTGAGACTCTTGTAGCATCCATGAAAATCTTCGAGGAATCTATGCAGCAGATGATGGAAGTGCCAGGAGAAAAGGGGTCAGCTGTTGCGGAAAAGTGCAAACGGGTAGTGAGTGCAAATGAGGACCTGAAACAATTGAAAACAATTTGTGATATTCTAAAAGGTGAAAATGCTGTTTCCGAAATGAGTCCAGCTACATTAGCTTGTTTTATGTATTCTCCAGTAACTTCTGTCGAAGTGGAAAGATCATTTTCTATTATGAAAAACATTCTCTCTGACAGACGACTATCAATGAATGTTGAGAACTTAAAAAAACACCTTGTAGTTATGTGCAATCAAGACGGAGAAAATTGAAATGCTCTTCCCAATGTAGATTTTAACATTTTGCCTGAAATTATAAATAAAAATAAGCGACTTCCAAATGTGCCTTTTTTCGGTTTATTTTGCCTTTTTTCATTTTTAGTGCCTATTTTCCACATTATAAATTCCTTTTTGCCTGCCTATTTTAACGAAAATAAATGCCTGAACTTCCGGGCTCTAATTATTATTGAAGACTCGGGCCTACCTATCGACAGCTGAGGTGGGTGATCATTCAACCAGTTACGGGGTGACGTGTGGTCAGCACGACGAACCCCCAGTCATTGTTGTAGGTTTCCGTGACCGTGATAAGTAACTCATTCGTAGCTCCCCAATCTCCTCACGATGGTGTGTGGTCCCATACACAGGCCGAAATCTCAGGAGAAAAGTTGTTACGCTTCCCCTAGGAGACTCGAACCTGAACTCGTCCCGTAGTCGTATCCCAAAGCATAACACCTTATATCGCACGGCCACGGTGCGGGGTTTTCACTAGCAATAGTTTGGAGAAATCTGCTGACCTCAGTGGCAGAGTGGTTAGCGCAACGTGCTACGACGTCAGAGGTCCCGGTTCGAATCCCGGCGTGGGCGTAGGTGTTCTTTGTGAGTATCCCTTCATCTATTTCATCGCATCCTCATCTTCGCGATTAATCAAAGGTGGCAGAAAAGCGAAGGAAAATAAACCAGGTCAGTCAGTCAGTCAATCAATTCGCGTAATGTTTTAATTTCACACTTATGTCCAGGTATATACTGCACTGAATTAATATGCGTACACCTGAATTCCAAACCCGCATCTTCTTGTTTACAAGAGGGCAATGGGTCTTCCCCGATTGAGTGGTGTTAAAGGTTGTCGCCTCGTAATCAAGAGACCCCGAGTTCGAATCCCGATGGAGATGTATTGTACAGTCGCTCGGATCCCATTTTAAACTGTATGTCCACATCCGGTTAGTCTTTCTTGTGTCTCTTAATTAATGTCCTCAAATCATCACTCATCTTCATCGCCGCGGTTAACCACAAAGTGGCTGAAAAGCGTCGTAGAACAAAATACTGTAACGTAGGAAGGCATTTTTGTCTAGCAAGCACAACACTTATAACCCTGTCTCAGTTATCGCTGGAGAAAGGTCGCGCATAGCGGAAGAGAAGGGGGGAATCAAGTGCGCAGAGCGAAGCAGTACACGCTGCTGCGAAGGCTTTTAACTGCAATTGCTTTCCCCCTCTACGCAATCCCGATCGTCTCGCGTGTTCATTGGTGGAGCTGTCTCGCGTCACTACTTGCGCAGAGACTTGTTCTCCTTCGTCTACTCCAGAGATAGTTGGAACAGTGTGTACATTTAAATGTTTGCCAACATCACAGCATTTGCATACATACAAGGCATACTTGATAAAGTGTATGCACAGGAAAGCATTTAAAGGACGCGACAAGTTAACGCTTCATCACTCTGTAGCTCTGCGCAGCCATATTGGAATTTTTCTTTGTAGAAGCAACGTTTATTGAATAGATGATGTAAAATTCGTTGCTACTTGAGCATTATATCGATAACACTGTATTTGGTAATATTGTAACAATATATCATTTCAATTTAAGTAGCAAATAGGTGGAAAACATGATGCTTGGTTTGTTCCTGCCTTCTGATTTCGTATTGCGCGCCTGCGGCCCAGACCGCTATGGGTGACGTTCGAGCTGACACTTGGCGGGAAGAGTGGCAACTATAATTCTCGGGAGCTTCTCGTTTCGGACGACTTTGCAGCGAGTTCTTCATCCAAATCTTGTACCAGGGAAGACAGAACATTACTCCGAAAGTACAAAAGTCGCCATTACTGAAACGTTTAGCTCGATTCCAATTTGACTAACATGGACAAAAACATGTTCCCGAGGCAGTGTGGCCACTGCCAGCCCAACTCAATGGGACAATGATGTTAATTTCTCAATTAACCATGGCAAGGGCCTCCCAACACTGTTGTTCGAACAGATTTTCGGGCTTGCCTTCGGCAAAGCAGATTACATGGCTTGCTTTACCGGATTTGCTTGATCCACGAAGCAAAGTAGACATTGTTTGTGTTCGTGTACAGAGAATCCCGCGTGTACGAGGCTAAACTGACCACACACGAGGAGAAAATGGACAATGCATGCATTCGGTTATTATCCAAAGTAATAGGATTGCAAGCACTATGTGATGAGTGGCATATGCTTTGCCCGTGCCATCCAGTCTTATAGTATACATTATATATTATACGAGGGTCATTCGAAAAGTAACCGCCGTCTGACTGTAAATAAAAAAAGCAGCATAGATACAACAAATTTTTACTTTACATCTAAAAGGTACAGCTGTCCTCTATGTTTCAACATAGTCGCCATATAAATTCAAGCACTTTTCATAGCGTTTAACCAACTTACCAATTCCTTCTGTATAAAACTCGGCCTCCTGGGAATTAAACCAACCTGTCACAGCATTTTGAAGATCCTCATCGTCAGCAAAGTTCCGTGCCCCTAGCCACTTATTCATGTGAGTGAACAGATGAAAATCAGAAGGAGCCAAGTCCGGGCTGTACGGCGGATGATCAAAAACTTAATATCAGTCTGTCGAGAGTTACTGAATTTTGAAAATTCACTCGCTTACGTTAACCGTTGCTTAATATATTAGGGTTACTCCATGTAAAAAAGTGCCCCTGAATCTCATAAGTTTAAAATTAAATTAAATGCTGAAACTTCATCCTACCTTGTGAATAAACAATCTAAAATTGTCATTTGCATAAAAATTCAAGTATTATACATAATTAAGTTACAAGGTAGAAGGTATTTTACATATTGCTCAGTTATTTTAACTTTTTGATTTGCTTTTGTTTTCTATTGTGTTCCACCCGTGACACCAAAAAACAATAAATTTCTCCTTTAACGGTTAAATTTCCCCCGGAACTTCACTAGAATATTCAAAGGCCAATTACCTTCTTTCTTTGTCCTAGAATAATCTATTTTTCGTCATTTGACAATTGACGGAAATTAAAATAAATGTCTTATTAAGTGACGAGGAAGTGTTTCATCTCTCCCACCCGTGACACAAAATTGTTCACTAATAGCTATAAATGTGGGAAAGCATTTTCAGGGTAGTTATGTTTAATCAACAGTGTGAATTTTCATATTTCATTGCACAGAAACTGTAAGAAAATTGTTGCTTAACTATCAGTAGAATAGGTACCTTTAATATAACATGACCTGGAATTTTGTGCTCGAGAATATACGAGGCACGTTCAGAAAGTAGTATTGATAAAGTAACAAAATAGGTTAGTTGGACAAAACCTTTTTACTCTTAAAGTAAATACCTTGAGCTATATTTTCAACATATTCACTGAAGTACTTATCGTACAGGTAGGCAAGTTTTGGGGTCATTCTAAATCTAGGCTCTCAACCTTACATTTTTTTTATTCATTTGAAACTTGGCATAGTGGAAGAACCACCTGAAGTAGGAATCTATGCAAAGTTTCAGACACATATCTCTTGTATTTCCGAAATTACAAGCTTGCAAAATGTGCGATTTTGACCAATTATTTCACAATCTTGTTAACTTTACCTTGCAATATTTCCTCAATCAGATCAGCTATGGAAGTGATTCAGACGTCGTTGAATAGGTCTTGAAGAGATCTTTCACACAATATCACATGCCAGTGTCAGGGAATGAATTTTGTAATGGTGGTGTAAACACAATATTCTTGTAATTGTAGAGTTATTATTTGCATTCGTAATTCTTAGAAATATATTGCCACTTAACTACAGTCTGATTAATAATAATAATAAGTAAAATTGTAATATTTTTGAGCAACTGAAAGTTTAACCTCTACTGTACTATGCCTATGCGCTCATGTGACTACTATGGTCATGTTACAGCTACATGTTACAGTTGTAATTAAAGTTTATTAGTAGCAGAAATATTAATACATATTTGAGCAAGTGTCACATGTTCGTGTAAATCCTTCTTGCTCTCAAAAAAGCTATGTTTATATCAAGATTTCCTTTTTTTAAAAATATATATATATATATATATATAATTTTATTAATAATTGTTGAAATGTAATGGGGAAGGATATTCGAGTATACAGAATTCGTATTGGAAAATCTGACGGTAGGACATAAGTAGGAAGATCAATACGAGGTGGAATACCAGTGTTAAGATGGGACCTGAATGAAATTGCTAGGGACGGTCATAAGTAGATTGATCTTGCCCAGGATACTGACAGATGGAAGACTTATGTTGTTGCAGCAATAACATTGAGGTTAAGGATTGCCAGAGATCTAGTTTGTTTGAAATGTACAGAAAAGTAACTATATTATCTTCTCTCATAACCTGGAGAAGCAACTGAGTTTTTCATTTCAAAATGCAACTGAATTGCAGTTTCTCATTTCAAAAAGCAACCGAATTCCAGTTTCTCATTTCAAAAAGCAACTGAATTACAGTTTCTCATTTTAGAAAGCAAATGAATTACAGTTTCTCATTTGAGAAAGCAACTGAATTACAGTTTCTCATTTGAGAAAGCAACTGAATTACAGTTTCTCATTTCAGAAAGCAACTGAATTACAGTTTCTCATTTCAGAAAGCAACTGAATTACAGTTTCTAATTTCAGAAAGCAAATGAATTACAGTTTCTCATTTCAGAAAGCAAATGAATTACAGTTTCTCATTTCAGAAAGCAACTGAATTACAGTTTCTAATTTCAGAAAGCAAATGAATTACAGTTTCTCATTTCAGAAAGCAAATGAATTACAGTTTCTCATTTCAGAAAACAACTGAATTACAGTTTCTCATTTCAGAAAGCAACTGAATTACAGTTTCTCATTTCAGAAAACAACTGAATTACAGTTTCTCATTTCAGAAAACAACTGAATTACAGTTTCTAATTTCAAGAGACAACTGTGTTACAGTTTCTCATTTCAATAAGCAATTTTGCTACAGTTTTTTTTTTAGTTCAAGAAGCAACTGAGTTACATACACTTTCTCATTGCAAGAAGGAACTGTGTTACAGCTTCTTATTTCAAGAAGCAACTGGGTTACTGATGCACATTTCAAGGAGCAACTGGGTTACTGATGCACATTTCAAGGAGCAACTGAGTTAGTTTTTCATTTCAAGAAGCAACTGAGTTAGTTTTTAATTTCAAGAAGCAACTGAGTTAGTTTTTCATTTCAAGAAGCAACTGACGTGAGCTACATCTTATTATTTCAAGAAGCAACTGAGATACAGCTTCTTATTTCAAGAAGCAACTGTGTTACAGTTTCTTATTTCAAGAAACAACTTAGTTACAGCTTCTTATTTCAAGAAACAACTATGTTATAGTTTCTCATTTCAAGAAGAAGCTGAGTTATCGTTCCACATTACAAGGAGTAACTAACTGTGTTACAGTTTCTTATTTCAAAAATCAATTGAGTAACAGTTTCCGTTACTCGTAACGCTATTACTACAGAGCACAAACATAAATTATCCATTATGTCCAACTGCAATTGTGAACTTGTAGCCCTGTGGGAATTTTTGTGTTGATATTTTAAATGTTCCCCATAGCAGGTAACTCCCTTGTCTTTCCCAGAATTGAGGTTAACTGGGTATAATTAACAAGCTACAATGCCGTGCGTCTACTACACACCGACAGGATTTAATTAGATTGGGCGCCGCGCTTGTTTAGGCTTCCAAGTATTAATTAGTGGAAAGGAAACTGCAAAATGTACACGAGCAAGCAGCTGGAGAATTGCGTTTTGGTTCCCGTACTTTACTTTAAAAGGCTGGCTTCGAAGCTAACCAAGTTAATATTGGAACAAGGGGAGCAATATCAAGGCCACAGTAATGGTGAAGTTATAAGCTGTTGGCTTTCCGAAGTACTCACTCGCTCTAGATCTGTATTGATACGAGTCCACCTTTCTGTGTGGGGTTAAAAGATTACATGGAAAGCAAAATTGCTGATGGAATTTGTTCACAGTAAAGAGTACACCAAGCGCTGTGCTAAGACTTGCTGTGACTGAAAGCTAAGTTTGTTGTTACTGATTCCATTGTTAATGTCAATTCATTCATCTTTGACAGGGTAAACGTAATTGATTGTATTTTGTGTTATTGCTAAGCAACGAGTTGGTGTCAACAATTGAATGGAGACGTAACGGTTAAAGAGATGTAACAAGAAGTTTTGTGTAATTCGATACACGTTATACAGAAGTGAAAGTTAATGCATATCTTTGATGATTGCTAATACAACAGCAAAACAGTGTTTTGTGATTTATGACATAAGTACACTGCTTATGTTAACTATAAGTGGTAAATCCAGGTCCATAGCTAGAATTGATCTGCAGGGGGGCTCACGAGTTATCAGGGGGGCCTTGTAAACCAAGTTCATTTTTCAAAAGTTTAACAGTGTTAAATGGAGATAAATTATGTGAGTGGGGGGATCATTAAGTTACATAAAATTTAGATATATACAAAAACCACATATATCTATATATTTTAAAACATTTCTTGCAGTGTTAATTGACTTCTACTGACATCATCCCTTACTACACACTCCACACTACTTTTTAAGATACAGATATTTAAATCGCACAAGAAAAAAAACGTTTGACGTTACATAAGGAATGGAAATATTGAAAAACGTACGTTTCCTAGCACGTAGATCTAAAAAAAATACTTTTCGCGCTATTAAGAAACATCGTTTCTTATTAAGAACTAATTTTTGTAACGAAAACATTCGAAGAGTGCGAAAAATCGAGGTGTAGAAAAGGTTACCTGAGCCACAACTTCGACCTTCAATGCCTGTCCTTGAAGAAAAGAGGTAAGTTACCTTCTTAGCTTTACTTTTAGCCTTAAATTTTTGTTTCTTCATGTGTCAATGCGGAAAACAGTGAGAAATAGTGTTGGGGGCAGGTGACTTCAGCCAATTTCGAACATGCCTTTAAAAAGGGACTTTATAGATAAAGGCGGGGCCGCGGTAGCGGTAGG
This sequence comes from Lepisma saccharinum, assembly GCF_977018435.1. Taxonomy (NCBI): domain Eukaryota; kingdom Metazoa; phylum Arthropoda; class Insecta; order Zygentoma; family Lepismatidae; genus Lepisma; species Lepisma saccharinum. The sequence goes on along the minus strand of NC_139250.1, from coordinate 17,983,793 downwards.
GGGCGGTAAGTCAATTACCCCAGCGGCGGAGCCCGGAATCGGTGGGAAATTGTTGTTGACCTTTGACGACAATGAAATCGAAGTCACAGATTTTTGTCTAAACGGGAGGTCGCAACAGGGGCAGCGAACGTACAGATAAAGAATGTAATAGCTGCTGCTGTGTGAATTTATCCTTCACCGAAGCTGTGAGCAAAATAATATCTGCTGTCTACATTTTCACTCTTGACTGCAAACAAATTATACAAAATAGTTTTACCTAATGTCAAGGGGGCTGACGGCAGTGCCAGGTGGGGAGGGGGGGCTGAAGGCTGCCTGGCTACGGGCCTGCTGTTAACTGAGGTTACATGTAGAATGCCCAAGACTTGTTGTTCAGTAATATCTGTGTTACGTGGGATGTCAATCGAAAAATGCAGTCTTGACGAGGACTCAAAGTCAGGTCTCTGATATACCGCGCCATTTCTCTGCCAACTGAGCTACCGAGCAAGCCGGATTTCTCCTGATTTTTCGATTCCGTTGTTTTACCTGCGTGGAATGGTATCTTGTCAGTGATACTATTGGCCTTGAAACACTGATGACGTCGACGATGCAGGCTACCGAGGCACACCTTGCAGGCTACCAAGACTTTGATATTTAGAGCTACAGGAGGCCTATCCTCTCTGCGCCAATATTTTGCTTTGCTATTCAGCCTCAAATTGTATTGATGACCTGGAGATTTTTGGTGTCGGATAATTCTAATCTGTTTAGTCGATTAAAGGAATGCATTTCTTTAATGCTTCAACCTGGATACTTTCTCCTGATTGACGACCCCTGCCGCATACGCTGTCGGTGTATGACTGGTCTCCTCACAACGTAATGGATGCAAATAGCTCGAGTACTAGTGCTCCAAGAACCATAATTTCCATCAACCATCCACATTTTGGCAATTAATCTTGTAGAAATACCAAAAAAGGCCTAACAACTTGATAATGATGATGTAAATGTGTCGTTTCTACAGTTACATGGCAATAGTTTTATATTTTTAATTGTTATATTGTTGTTTATTCATTTTTTATATGCCATGGATACTGAAAATGATAGATCTGTATCAATTAACAATTTATTTTTTCAACGCCACTTACGGCAACAATATCATGATACTATATACGTACAGTGGGATCCATGAGTATTGCCGTGCAAATTGTCCATGACTATTTTCATTAATTTTTCTCTTATATCCTATGTATTTTAAGCGATGGGTTTTTATGTATGTTGTTGCAGAAGTTGTCAACAGCTTGTTTCGGGTTTTCTTTTAATTCTTGAAGCTCATATTGGGTCAAATAAAGTGCAAGAACATGGTGATGGATAATTTGCACGATAATACTCATGGGTCCCACTGTACAAGAATTTACGACGCACCAAAATCCTATTTCCGATATCCATATTAACCTTATTTCTGAACCTACAACTTTGATGTGGATTTTGTATAAGTTTGTCCCCGGAAACATAACTTCACAATATAAATATGTTCATAACCTCCAGAATAAACGATACCAATATAAGTCACAAAATCTCACTACATCATAAGAACAGAAAAGTGTATAATTCTAAGAAAGTGACAACGGAGAATATATTTTCTTGAAAGAAAGTGAGCCGTTAGACTCGACTCTCCCCCACGGTGTCACCTTCTCTACACGCTTGCAATTCTGCCTCTTAGTGGTCATTGCACAGTTTTCTTGCTACTCTCTTTACTACACTGGCACGGGCGCATCCGACCACTGTCGCTGTATGGGTTATTGCCGCACATGATGCTCGGACACCCACAATCATGCCCTTTTGGAACGACGTCAAATCCTGACCACCACCAATTTTAGTCTATACATTCACCACGATACTTCCAGTCGGGGTGGTCATGTGATCAGAGCAGCTGCTGAGACGTTTCTTGCTGTACGGAGTGGTGGTCGCAATTCAGTGAGCACTCGGTGTGTTCATATATGTAAAAGATATATAAAATGTATATTGTCAATGGATTTGAACTGGATATTGTGAATATCTACTGGGCATCCGTTGATTTGTGATGAATGGGTAAATGCAGAAATACCTTGCATTTTGCTTCAGGATTTATATTCATTCATCTATGGATGGAATTTACCAAACAGAAGACTACTGGAAAAGGCACCTTAACGTCAAAGTTTCATTGTTTTAAAGACAAAATATGAAACGAGCCTAACCCTATCAAATAATTTACTATGTTTACTTTATATGTATCTTGCTTTTCTATTGATAGACTGTGTTGTAATGAGAAACAGAATTATGAGCTGAAACTGCCAATTGATCAGTATGTACATTTTCTTCTTCTTTTACTCCTTAATAATTCTTGTTGATTTTAACATATGAAGTTCTATATGTGTAACATTGAATTATCTGTAATGTGTAACCAAAGCTAAAAAAATGTTTTGCAGTTTCTAGAAGAATTATTTTATTTAACTAGATTGTAATACTGAACTAAGTGTTGGTTATAGGGCTGAATCTTCTGATCAGTTATATATTTGAATACTAATCCTAGTATTCTGCGTTAGCAGTGGAAAAGTTTGTGTTACTGAGATAGACATTGCTACCTTAGAAATCTTAATTAGAACTCACCTTGATGAGATATTAATGTTAATTATGTCTCAAATACTAGATTGGTTAGTGAAACTGCTCTTGTGGAAGAACTTTGACCAGTTTCTAAAACCCAATGCCTATGGCAAGAGTGCTTCGTAGCGAAGGTTTTAATAGAATACAGAAACCTGTGAATAATAGACAAGAACAGTCGCGCGAGCCCCGTGCTGAACTGGCAGTAACTTAGCATTTCCCTCAATCCTCGCCTCTGCAATAACTGTTGCCATTTGACGAGGTCAAATGCAGCATGTTGCGAAGTTTGAGGCTCGTGTTTATCGAAAATTCAGGAGCAAGACTCCGGGAGGGATTGTGTTAGGGGGGAGTTGAAGTGGCTCAGAATGAAAGTCTAACGAGATCCGAAGTGAGCCCCGGTGGAATGGAGCAGGTAGAGTGTTTGCTCGTACATGGAAGCAAGGACGAGGTGTGTGTGTCTCATTATAGAAACATCTCCCTCCTATCTCGGGGACGAAGTTTTGAAACTCATTAAGATGAGGTAGGACTTTGCTGGAAAAATGGAGATTCCCTTCCAAGTTTAGTCGAGGAAAGAGCCTGCCTCGTCTTCTTCTGTTGCATATTCTGTGACTTTGTCTGCGTCGTCGGTTTCTCCCGGAGTGCAGATGTGCCGTTTGGAATGAGTTAGGCACCTGGGTTGTTGATGGTGCCATGTTCTCATCTGGAGAAGTAACAGTTTTTACTCTTAATGTCTTAAATGACAGAGTTGTGACTTGTGGAGCCTTTTCTTCCACTCAACCTTATATACATAAAATTATACATACGTTGAACAAAATGTGTATATATAGCTATTACTCGTATGACCAGACACGTACACTACATGGCGCTACAACGCCAGGAGTCCCGGGTTGGATTCCCGGCGTGGGTGTTTGTGAGTGTCCATTCATCATATCATCACTCATCCCCATCTTCGCAATTAGCCAAAAGTTGCATAAAAGCGAAGTAAACATGAAGCAAATCAATCAATCAAACGTACACTACCAGTGGTGTAGCCACAAGGATACAGTGTACTTCCCAATTCGGCATATAATTTAGACGTCACCTCCAGAAGAGACAATATGCTGCTTTCAAAGAACTTTGAGTGCGAATGGCATGTGCTATTCATACGATGAAGCAACGCCATCATCATCCGAGCATTTAGCTCCCTGACGGAAGTATGTCCCTGTATATAGTCTTTCGCAATCTAAGAGATGCAGATACATTATATCCTAATCTTTAGCTGGTGCACGTTACACTTGTCGTTACCTAGGAGATGCAAGTAGCACCTAAATCTTAAGAGGCATGTAGCATATGTCATATTTACTAGGTACAAGTAGCAACTGTTATAAATACAGTAAGATTGTCCCCCGAAACATAGAAGAGTATGAGTGTTCGTTTTAATTCCACAGTGCGAGTTGTCGATTTAAGTCCACAGTGCGAGATGTCGATTTAATTCCATAGTGCGAGTTGTCGATTTAATTCCACAGTGCCAGATGTCGATTTAATTCCACAGTGCGAGATGTCGATTTAATTCCACAGTGCGAGTTGTCGATTTAAGTCCACAGTGCGAGTTGTCGATTTACGTCCACAGTGCGAGATGTCGATTTAAGTCCACAGTGCGAGTTGTCGATTTGAGTCCACAGTGCGAGAAGTCGATTTAAGTCCACAGTGCGAGATGTCGATTTAAGTCCACAGTGCGAGATGTCGATTTAAGTCCACAGTGCGAGATGTCGATTTAAGTCCACAGTGCGAGATGTCGATTTAATTCCACAGTGCGAGTTGTCGATTTAAGTCCACAGTGCGAGATGTCGATTTAAGTCCACAGTGCGAGATGTCGATTTAAGTCCACAGTGCGAGATGTCGATTTAAGTCCACAGTGCGAGATGTCGATTTAAGTCCACAGTGCGAGATGTCGATTTAAGTCCACAGTGCGAGATGTCGATTTAAGTCCACAGTGCGAGATGTCGATTTAAGTCCACAGTGCGAGATGTCGATTTAAGTCCACAGTGCGAGATGTCGATTTAAGTCCACAGTGCGAGATGTCGATTTAATTCCACAGTGCGAGTTGTCGATTTAATTCCACAGTGCGAGTTGTCGATTTGAGTCCACAGTGCGAGATGTCGATTTAATTCCACAGTGCGAGATGTCGATTTAAGTCCACAGTGCGAGATGTCGATTTAATTCCACAGTGCGAGTTGTCGATTTAATTCCACAGTGCGAGTTGTCGATTTGAGTCCACAGTGCGAGTTGTCGATTTGAGTCCACAGTGCGAGATGTCGATTTAATTCCACAGTGCGAGTTGTCGATTTAATTCCACAGTGCGAGTTGTCGATTTAATTCCACAGTGCGAGTTGTCGATTTAATTCCACAGTGCGAGTTGTCGATTTGAGTCCACAGTGCGAGTTGTCGATTTGAGTCCACAGTGCGAATTGTCGATTTGAGTCCACAGTGCGAGATGTCGATTTAATTCCACAGTGCGAGTTGTCGATTTAATTCCACAGTGCGAGTTGTCGATTTAATTCCACAGTGCGAGTTGTCGATTTAATTCCACAGTGCGAGTTGTCGATTTGAGTCCACAGTGCGAGAAGTCGATTTAAGTCCACAGTGCGAGAAGTCGATTTAAGTCCACAGTGCGAGAAGTCGATTTAAGTCCACAGTGCGAGAAGTCGATTTAAGTCCACAGTGCGAGATGTCGATTTGAGTTCACAGTGCGAGATGTCGATTTAAGTCCACTTTGTACATACATAGGCTAATCGAGGCTGTATCTACAGTTTAAAGTGAGGTACGAACTACTTTATGCCTCCAATGAATATTGTACCCGGAACCCTATGATTACAAGGTGATGACGTTACAATACGCCCCTTACACATTGCAACATACCGTGAATGCACGTGGGTCACTCTCTCGACATTTGGGAAGGTGATATGATCAACACCACGCTCCAGTCGCCTTTACCCCCATGGTTGCTCCCAGGCACCCATTTATTAGATGATGCGTGAACCCCAGAACCACCCAATGCTGGAAAAGTTCCCGGATGAAATCTCCAACCCAGGAAATCGAACGGAATGACACTCAGACGCTCTACCGATTGAACCACCGGGATTCTCAACTGCTACAAATGCGCAGGAAAATATATTTTTAAATTCCAGTCAACAAAGTAGTTTTTAAAGGATGTGTGGAGTATAATGCTTGCTTGGATATCCCTTTAGTCAGCATTCGAGATGTATATATTATGATAAGGATATCTCTGGTAATACCAATAACTCGTTGTTTATTCTCAGTGCACGTGCTACAAACAACTGATGACACACTCCTCCATGAACTTACATTGCATAGGTGAAATGCGTTTGTTGGAATATAAATTACGTCCTCTGCTTTCCTGTATAATCTCCGGGAAGAGAACACAGGCACGTAGTGCAAAAATAACTATTGATCCACGCAGCTGTTGTTTCACTCTAAAGTGTGTCATGGAGAGGAAGACAAATCCAACTTTATAACAAAACGTACTGAAGCACTGTTTCACTTTTCACACGCACTAAACGCACGCCCATGAAATTAGGCGGGTGGCAGTAGTTTGCGCTGTTGCCACGTCGGAGCACAACACCGTGCGTTCGGAGGTTTACGAGAATGAAGGATCTCGTTGTACAGTCCTGGACTGTGGGACTCCATTTCTGGGGCCTGTAACAAACTTTCAATTCACACGATCGCCAGCTCTGTATCGAATGGGACTCGAAAGTGCCCTGGAGAAAAACTCAATATGCTGACCATGGCAGAAATGTATTTTATTATAAAACATAAACTAAACGTAACGTTTCAAACTTCTAGAAAGGTTTTCTTCAGACTCTGCACCAAGTACAAATGTAACAAGGTACAAAAACATAACGATATACACAAAAATTACTCCCCTCCAGACTATTAGAAAGTTGTTCTGGAACATTCTAGCAGGTAGCTTTCCCTTATCAACTGTACTTTTACCTGAAAGTGAATGTGATTGGATTCTTTATCTCACGCTCTTTTTCCTTCATTCTTCTTCCTTCTTCTCTCCTCTTTCTCTCTTGTCCTTTCCACTCTTTCTAACACCTCCCTCCATTCTTTGTTTATCTTCAGTCCCCAATTCCAGTTCATTGTGTCTTCTTCACCTTTCTTCTCTATTTCCTTGGCCTCCTTCCATTTTCTCACTAGTATTATCTTCTCCCTGCTTAGCCTCATCCCACTCTGTCATGTCCTGTTTCTCTCGTGTGTTTAAATATCGCATTTCTCTCTCTCTTAAGTCGTACATCATCCCTATGTTGTTTCAACCTGTCTTTCAGCCTCTTTTTCGTTTCTCCTATGTACACACTCTGACATTCTTTACATTTCACTTCGTAGATAATCCCTTCCTCTTCTCTGTTTTCCTTTTTCTTGGTTGCATACATTTGTACTTGGTGCAGAGTCTGAAGAGGACCTTGCTAGAAGGTTGAAACGTTACGTTTAGTTTGTTTTATAATAAAGTAAATTTCTGCCTTGGTCAGCATATTGAGTGTTTCATATCATGGAAACAAGGTTTAATGGTGTTATAATTGCCCCGGAGAGACGCTCGTACTAGGCAACGCAGCCCGGTTGACGTTGCCACACAGTGCGCGGGAACCAGCGACTTTTGTCCCTCTCTCGCTTTGCTGTTCCCATATGTGGCACCAGTGCAATTCTGCCCAGACGCCTATTTTCAAGTCCGTGCGTTTAGTAGAGCATATCCTCTCCCTTCGATGCATGACGTAACAAAAAGAAATCTTAGTAGCCACCTAACCTTCCCTACCTACTCATGTAAGAGCTGGAATTTTCTAGGCACGTACAATTACCATGTAAGTAGGTTAGGCAATACCAGAAAACCTCAACAGTAAAAGCAAAATCCTTCTTATTCATGCCCTGGATTTATTTCCGGGGGTCCTTGGGCTGAAATCCAAGAGCACCAGAGATACGACATGCCTTTCTTCATCCTAGACTGAGAAAACCACTGCTATAGCCCCTATTTTGTTCACAAGCAAGGTGCATTGAAAACTACGTATAGATACAAGATGTGATAGGGGAATCAATCTAAACCGCGAGTAAAGAATCTTGCTTTTTTTAAATGAAATATCACTGTTACCCCATGTTAACTCATTGACAATTGTTTACTATCTGCCTCTTTAATATACCGTATCAATCCATAAGATTGTATTTTATATTAAAAGCCTCTCTGAATGCTTCATGTTGACCAGAGCATTCACTTGTTTATCTCAGTTGTCTCAACCTCTGAGGCATGTAAACAATGCACAGTGTTGTGCTATGCAAACCTCCTGAGCTATTCAGGAAACAGGTAGTTCCTTATGCCTATGGAGTCAGCGGTTTGCATAGTGGCAATTAAAAACACGATTCGGCATGGAGGAAGAGCTCCATGGCCTAGGGAAGATAGAGGTGAGACAAGCTGAGAGGGGACTGACTTTTGGATTGGAATTGAGGAGGGAGAGGAGCTTAGGAGAACAGTGGAGCAAAAGTGAGACGACGCGCTGGTCAACCGATAGAGAAGCCAACAGAGGACTTAGCTTATTTTATTCTTCGAAATTATCTTCATTCGTCAGATAGACAGGTAACTATCCTAAACCCAGCCATGATTCAGGTTCAAAGGTTCAGAAAACCCAACGAGTGACCATTGTCTTTTCTAGTTGATTAGTTCCTAAATCTTATTTGTACCTTTCGCATTTCTAAGCGTTAACTCGTCATGCCAATGACGAGTGCTCTCATCAGAGGATGAATGATGAATAGCTTACATCACCCAGCAATTAATTGCGAAGTGACTGGTTCTGATCCCATCATTCTATAGAATGATACGATACTACATACTACACATCGTGAGGCCAATACGAAGGAATCAACAACATTTGAAACTTTCATGAAATTAACATTTACCAGTGTTAAGCTTCCAATTCAACACATCTAATCTCCACTGTGCAAAGTAAGCCAACTAAATTATGGGGAATAGTACATAATTTTGCCGCGAATACAAGCATGGCGCTAGTGTGGTCTGTTAGTTTCTTTTATTATAATAGCACGTCATAATTTTTTTTTCCAATTGGATTGCGTCAAGTTATTAACAAATGACGGGTTAAAATATGTGTATGTGAATTTAATGCATGACATGTATAACGTATCGTACCCAAGGCGTTAGGTAAAAGTAACAAGTAACAATTATCCTGAACATAACAGGAAGCAGAGAAAGGAATGCGCAATAAGGATTTTGACTCAAAGGTAAGGTGACTGACTCGAGAGTTGGGAGAGAGGACAGTTGGCGAGTGAACGAGATTGTGATAGGATCGGAGATACGAGCGCAAGGGGTGAGGAGAGTGAATTCTGACAGGGTGGTCAGATATGTGACAGTGACAATGGAGATGATTGAGAGGACGATCTGTTGAAATATCCTACATCCTGACGAGAGGCAGGTAAAGTCCTTTCCCTAAATACGTCCATATCGATTCAGTCGTGAAGAGTATAAAACCCATTTATTGTACATGTCAGTTCTTGCCATTCTTCTCGAGTGCAACCTCTCGCCCATCATACTTTAGGCCAAGCGAGTGATAACCATCTGCAAGATGATTGATGAATAGCTACGCCACCCAGGAGACAATTCAGGGTCTATAGTTCGATCCCGACGCATCAATAAGATTGCGTTACGATAAATAATGTTTCGTGTGTGTGTGTGTGTACAATGTAGTATTTGAAACGTTTCCAATGGGGGGGTTCCAATAACTACTTTTGAAGCATCTGGTTATTATACAGGATGTATACATACAGTTTCCCTCTCCGTAGGAGTAAGAAATAGCAACCAGAGAGGGAATTCCCCAAGGTAACGTCGATACATTGCTATCAAGGAACCTCTGGATCGATACCCAGTGATAGAACATGGTTGTTCGGATTCCTAATCTATTCCCGGTTAACCTATCTGTGTAAAAAGTGGACACGAGTCAATCTACCGGAATCCACTAATTGTCTTGGCGCTACTGATCCCAAGCAAGACATTCATCTGTTTACACTGTAGAGCAACCCCTATTTCTAGGGGGCAAAGGAAATACCCAAAATCACACTCTGAGCTCACGATGCATAACCTTAATATAACTCACTATAACTTCCAAATTACCATTACAACAAGACTCTGCATAACTACATGAATAGTTTCAAATACATATTTTGCATGGAGACTGAACAAGTTTTCTTCGTACTAAAAGTGCATTATCTTGTATTGGCAGACGCGTCCACATCACCAAGGCCACCCTGTTGCAGCTGAACGACAGATTCCAGGTGGAGGCCGGCCAGGGAGCAGAGAGGGAAAGTTATTTGGCCGACCACAAAGTTGAGTCCTACCTCATCATTCCACCACCGGTGAGTACTAACTTTACGCCTGCTGGGCTCTTAACGAAAGCTGTTTGTACTGTTGTAAATGCTAATTTGGCTGTAGACAGACGTCCTAATCTCACGAAAGTTTTGCAGATAAATTCTGTGATTGGTGAGCTTGGTCTCTGTTTAGCGAAATACCAATGCCCATAGCGACGTGTTGCTGTCGAATGGGGCTGTTCAAGTAAAGGTAATGCAGGTGGGAGAACAATAGTTCTATCGGTGCGCTTGGATGTAGACAGTAGCAGATGCTGAAGTGGAGGCGTGCAGTCAGCAGCAGTGGCTGAGAAGAGGGCGTGCAGCGAGCAGCAGCTGCTGAAGTGGGTGCGTGCAGCGAGCATAGATGCTGAACTGAGGTCGTGCAGCGAAGCAGCAGCTACTGAAGTGAGGTCGTGCAGCGAGCAGCAGCTACTGAAGTGAGGTCGTGCAGCGAGCAGCAGCTACTGAAGTGAGGTCGTGCAGCGAGCAGCAGCTGCTGAAGTGGGTGCGTGCAGCGAGCATAGATGCTGAACTGAGGTCGTGCAGCGAAGCAGCAGCTACTGAAGTGAGGTCGTGCAGCGAGCAGCAGCTACTGAAGTGAGGTCGTGCAGCGAGCAGCAGCTACTGAAGTGAGGTCGTGCAGCGAGCAGCAGCTACTGAAGTGAGGTCGTGCAGCGAGCAGCAGCTACTGAAGTGAGGTCGTGCAGCGAGCAGCAGCTGCTGAAGTGGGTGCGTGCAGCGAGCAGCAGCTACTGAAGTGGGTGCGTGCAGCGAGCAGCAGCTACTGAAGTGAGGTCGTGCAGCGAGCAGCAGCTACTGAAGTGAGGTCGTGCAGCGAGCAGCAGCTACTGAAGTGAGGTCGTGCAGCGAGCAGCAGCTGCTGAAGTGGGTGCGTGCAGCGAGCAGCAGCTACTGAAGTGGGTGCGTGCAGCGAGCAGCAGCTACTGAAGTGAGGTCGTGCAGCGAGCATCAGCTACTGAAGTGAGGTCGTGCAGCGAGCAGCAGCTACTGAAGTGAGGTCGTGCAGCGAGCAGCAGCTGCTGAAGTGGGTGCGTGCAGCGAGCAGCAGCTACTGAAGTGAGGTCGTGCAGCGAGCAGCAGCTACTGAAGTGAGGTCGTGCAGCGAGCAGCAGCTACTGAAGTGAGGTCGTGCAGCGAGCAGCAGCTGCTGAAGTGGGTGCGTGCAGCGAGCAGCAGCTACTGAAGTGGGTGCGTGCAGCGAGCAGCAGCTACTGAAGTGAGGTCGTGCAGCGAGCAGCAGCTACTGAAGTGAGGTCGTGCAGCGAGCAGCAGATACTGAAGTGGAGTCGTGCAGCCAGCAGCAGGTGCTGAAGTGGAGTCGTGCAGCCAGCAGCAGGTGCTGAAGTGGAGTCATGCAGCCGGCAGGAGGTGCTGAAGTGGGGTGTGCTGTGCAGCGGGCAGCAGCTGATGAAGTGGGGGCGTGCAGCCGACAGCAGGTGATGAAGTGGGGGCGTGCAGCGGGTAGGAGGTGCTGAAGTGGGGGCGTGCAGCGGGTAGGAGGTGCTGAAGTGGGGGCGTGCAGCCGGCAGCAGGTGCTGAAGTGGGCTCGTACAGCGAGCAGCAGCTGTTGGAGCACGGAGTGTGCATCGAGCAGCAGGTGCTAAAGTGGATTCGTGCAGCGTGCAGCAAACTGCTGTACGGAGTGTGCAGGTAGAGGCATCTGCTGCAGTACGGAGCGTGCAGGCAACAGCAGCTTCTGTAGTTGGAGTACAGGCAACATCAAATGACCTAGTGCGAACTGGACATTTCCAACTGCAGATATTTTCAGTTAGCACCTACTTTTAAAGAAGTACATGAAATCACATTGCCTTCACTCATTTATTTTTCCAAATGATGTATTGAACACAGTCTTTACCTCTCAACAATTTTGAGACCGAAACGAAAAGAATTAAATTTATTTGTTATAAGTAGAATTAGTTAATCCTGCCAAGTTACATCTCGCTGCGTTGCATGAGGTTTCCGGAATTAGGACAGACTCCAGTTGAAATTGATGACGGCATCACCCAAGCGAACGCACGTCCCAACACCCTGAACACTCGCACATCCACGTAGCGAGAAGAGTTGCAATGTGGCGTCTCTTGGCAACAGTCCTGATCGTTTACATCGCTGTCTCTGACAGAGACGCATAGCCATCTGGAAACCGAGCAATTTCATAAATTGGTGAGAAATTGCAGAAGACCCGGAGGCTGTAAATATCTTCGGTCATCGCTTCCAACTCAATGGTGTCTGTTATTTCCGTCTGGCGTGGATGGGGTGTTATTTTTTACAACAGATGTTTTCTATTGTTAGCTCTATCGACTGACACAAACAGTGCGGCGAGTCTCGGGGACGAATTCAATAATTTTGATATCCTACAGTAGGCCGGCCCTCTAATGATAACACTGATGAACAAATTCAAACTTTTTTTTGCTCCTTTGAACGAAAATAGGTGATTATTTATAATTCGACCCCGCTGAATCCAAACCTGAAAGTAGAAATGCTGTATCACCTATCGTTTTCCCTGGATTTTCATATTTTGTTTTTAATAAAAATTTAATTCTCTTTGTAATAATACATCGAAACTTGAAATTATTTTTGTTTGTTTGCTCATGAAATAAGATTTAAATATTGAAGTGAATAACTATGAAATATAAAAAAATTAAAAATATATATATAGGACCGATTTTGACTGTTCAATTAAGAAATTTCATGCAAAAAGTGGAAAAAAAACACATTTTTACTCACATTTTCAAAATTTCTTTCTTGAACTCTGCCGTTTGTAACTGCCACCAGAAACCTCTTCCTTGAGGTTCCAACAGTAGTCTGATAACATGTTCTGTACCGATTTTCCTGCATATCGTTTCTCCATGACAGAAATATCCTGGTGAAATCTCTCGCCACATTCGTCGCTAACCGCGTCCAAGTTAGGGGGGGGGGGAAAGTACAAATGCGAAAGTAAAAAGTGGATTTTCAAGGACATATTGCACCCCATGCACTGATAACACTTCAACAAGTTCTTAACAAGTTTCTTGTAGTTGTCAGCTTCCACATTTACAAGAAAATTACAGCATACTTGTCTGAAAGCTAACCATGCGCATTTCTCTTTTTCTGTTAGCAATTCCACAAAGTTGCCATCATGAATGATCTCACGGATTTCTGGCCCAATAAATATGCCTTCTTTTAACTTACTATCACTGAGTTTAGGAAATGTTTTTCTCAAGTACCCAAAACCCTCACCGTGTTTATCCAAAGCCTTAACAAAATTTTTCATCAGCCCTAACTTTATATGCAACGGTGGTAACAAAATCTTGTCTTTCTCAAGTAGAGGGTGATTCCTAACACTCTTCTCTCCAGGAATTAAGTTTTTCCGTATGGGCCAATCCACAATGTTGTAATGTTTATCTTTTGCCCGGCTGTCCCATTCGCAAAGAAAGCAACAAAATTTTGTAAAAAAAGACTGCATGGTCTGGACTGAGGTCTCCGCATATCTGCCAACCATACTTTTCATAATTTATCACTTTTAATATTGTATCCATATTTTCATACGTTTCCTTCATGGTGGAAGAATAGGCAAGGGGTACTGATGGGTATATATTCCAATTATGCAACAATAGTACTTTTAAACTATTCTTAGATGAATCTAAAAATAGTCTCCACTCGTTTGGGTTGCGACTCCTTCCAAGTTCTTGCAGAAGGCCTTCTACATCATTGCAGTAAGTTAACTCATTACTAACAGAAAAAATGTGTCAGTGATTGTTGGCGTTTCCGATATGACACCTTAACACCATCTTGTAATAAATTCCACCCTCGGAGATGAGAACCTAATAATTCCGCTTGATCTTTAGAAAGGTTCAGGTCTCTGACTAGATCATTTAGTTGGGATTGGGAAATAAAGTGAGGTATATTTGGATCAGGAAAATTTTGATCGGTGTTTGAATATGAGGGTCCAGGTTCGTCATCTGGAGAAGCACGGCTTGGTTCTGTTTCATCCACTGTCCATTCTTTAGGAGACTTAGGAATTGGTATAAAATCATGACTCATAGGTTTCGTGGCTGAAGGAACATCAGGATAAAATATGGAATGTTTTGATTTTGAACTATATCCCACTATGTTTGTTAAACAGAAGTAACAATCCGTAGTATGATCTTTCTGTTCTGTCCATATTACAGGGTTTCCGAAGGGCATTGATTTGTGAGTGCCATGTAGCCAACCACGTAAAGTTCGCGAACAATTACAACAAATTACCCTCAAACATAACAAAACAAGTTCGGGTTATTCACACATTTGCGTGACATGGCGAACTCATTAATTGAGTTATAATGAATTTCTTTAGAAAAACAATTATGAATGCTCTGATCGTTTTGTTAAAATACAACTTACACTTCACTTCAGTATACAGAATATTACATTCACAATTTCACGAACATACACAAACATAAAATATGGCTACTCGCGAAGGCTACTCGCGAAGTTATCGGAAAGGAACTTAAGACTAGACTAACCCACAAAAGAACAAATTTTAACAGAGAAACAGGAAATTTCTCTACTGCCAGATGTTTCCTCCTCGAAATATTAAGTGCCAGTCATAAACACACAAGGTGGCTAAAAAGGTTCTTATCCATTTGCTAGGAACCAAACGTTAAGCCGTATGCGGAGCAGGGTGCGGAGATCTGAAACCATAAAACTATAAAATGTGGGTGTTCTGCAAAAACTTTAGGTGATACAGGAAAACGGATGCGATATTCGTTATCAGCACATCTGAATACATAAAGATCACTTGGTTTTATTTAAAGGAGTATTTCATTGTTTATCAGTGTAATCAATAGGAAATTGCCCATTCTGTTGTGATGCTTCTGTATCAGCCCCCTTACGTTGAGTGGCTGATTAACAATTCGTGCCACGACCAGTGCATGGACAATCATCATTCATTCATGCATTATAATAGGACAAATAATCTGCCAAAAATTCACAAATAGGCTTACCTGGATTGATTTACTTTAAAAGTTCGAACCGAACTAAATATATTGTGCCACTATTGAAAATCAAATCCACAACCCCTTGATTACAAGGCAATACATGGGTTCTGTGTTAAATTTTCTTGCATTTATACAGAATGTGGAACGTTTGGTCTCTCTATCTGTACCTGATTTTCTATCTGTTTATCTTCTTTTCATCTGTTTCTTTTCATTTTTTCAGTTTTTTACCATTTCTGTTTTTTCTCTTAAAACAGTAGAATTTATTAATGATAGGATATCAGTTTTACAGGGTAAGTGGTGTAAAATTATTTTAATAAACATACATGCACCAACGGAAGATAAAGATGATAATACTAAACATGATTTTTATACAGAGTTAGAACAAGTCTTTGATAAATTTTCTCAGTATGATATGAAAATTCTGTTAGGTGATTGTAATGCACAGATTGGCAAAGAAGAGACATTTAAACCCACGATTGGTAAAGAAAGTCTTCATGAATTAAGTAATGATAATGGTATAAGATTGATTACTTTTGCAACCTCAAAGAATTTAATTGTGAAAAGTACCACTTTTAAACATAAAGATATCCATAAATATACCTGGTCTTCTCCAGATGGTAAAACTCATAATCAGATAGATCATATTCTCATTGATAAGAGAAGGCATACTAGTATAATTGACGTTCGTACACATAGAGGTGCTGACTGTGCCAGTGACCATTATTTAGTAATTGCTAAATTAAGAGAAAGACTCTCAGTGATAAATCATAAGCAACAAAATCTAAAAGTTCTAAAATTTGAAACAGGAAAGTTTACTGATGAAAGAATTAAGAAAGATTACCAAATTAAACTGCCAAATAGATTTGATGTTTTGCAGGATTTAAATGATGATGAAAATGTAAATGAAACAGACGTAAATCAGAATGGGGAACACATACGTAATGCAATAGAATCAGCAGCTAAAGAAAGTATAGGATACCTTAAACCGAGAAAAAGTAAGCCATGGTTTGATAATGAATGTCATAATCTAATAGAAATAAGAAATCAGGCTAGACTTAGGTGGTTAAATAACTCTGATGATACAAATCTAAGCAATTATAATAGAATAAAGCGAGAAGTTAACCGCACGTTTAGAAGTAAAAAAAAGATATTACTTGAAAAGCAAAATTAACGAAATTGAAACAAACAGCAAAAACAAAAATATCAGAGATTTATATAAAGGTGTAAATGAATTTAGAAAGGGGTGGCAACCTAAAGTAAACTTAATAAAAGATAAAGACGGTGATTTTCTAGCTGACCCAAGCGATATTCTAAATAGATGGAAGAACTACTTTAATGACCTTTTAAATGTTCATGTAGGAGATAAATCAGAAGTAAATTAAGTGCACACAGCAGAACCTTTAGTTCCAGAACCTAACTTGACTGAAGTTAAAGATGCTATTAAAAGGCTAAAGAATAACAAAGCACCTGGCATTGATTTAATACCAGCTGAGTTAATTAAATATGGTGGAAATTCATTAATATGTCAAATTCATAAATTAATTTGTTTAATATCGAATAAAGAAGAAATCCCTCAACAGTGGAAAGAATCCATAATTGTTCCTGTGTTTAAAAAAGGTGATAAAATGAACTGCAATAATTACCGTGGAATTTTTCTACTCTCAACAACATATAAAATATTATCTACCATTCTTTTAACAAGACTAACCCCATATGCTAATGAAATTATAGGTGATTATCAATGTGGATTTAAACGTAACAGATCAACTACAGATCAAATTTTTCACATCAGACAGACACTTGAAAAAAAAGTGGGAATATAATCAAAATGTCCATCATCAGCTATTCATTGATTTCAAAAGAGCATATGATTCGGTCAAAAGAGATAAATTATATAATATATTAGTAGAGTTTGGAATACCTAAGAAGCTTGTTAGTATGATAAAAATATGCACCAGTGAAACAGAAAGTAAAATTCGTGTGGGTATTAATGTGTCTGACAAATTTACAATTCATGATGGGTTAAAACAAGGAGATGCATTATCTCCATTTGCCTTAGAATATGCTGTTAGGAAGGTAAAAGAAACTAAAGAAGGACTCAAATTAAATGGTGTGACTCAGTTGTTAGCATATGCAGATGATGTAGACTTACTGGGGGATGAGGTGAATACAATTAAGAATAATGCTAAAATATTTTTCAAAACTGCTAAAGAGATAGGTCTGGAAGTTAACAAAGAGAAAACTAAATATATGCTTACAGGCCGAAACCAATTGTTAGGCAATAATCAAAATCGAATTATTGATAACAACTCGTTTGAACCAGTTTCCAAATTCAAATACTTAGGAGTGATATTAACAAATGAAAATTATATTAAAGAGGAAATAAAAAGTAGGCTTAATTCAGGAAATGCATGTTACTTCTCTCTTCATAAACTTTTGTCTTCTCATTTAATATCTAAGAAACTAAAAGTTAAAATATACAAAACAGTAATTTTGTATGTAGTGCTCGTATTATATGGGTGTGAAACTTGGTTCCTTACATTGAAAGAGGAACATAAATTGAGAGTATTTGAAAATAAGATCCTTAGGAAAATCTTTGGACCTAAAAGGGATGAGGAGACAGGTGAGTGGAGAAGGTTACGTAATTTAGAACTACATAATTTGTATTCATGTCCAGATATTATTAGAATGATTAAATCAAGAAGACTTAGGTGGGCAGGCCATGTGGCACGAATGGGAGAGGAAAGAGGAGTTTACAGGATTCTTGTTGGGAAACCTGATGGTAAGAGACCTGTAGGAAGGCCAAGACGAAGATGGAGGGAAACGTTGAGATGGACCTAAATGAAATCGGTAGGGATGGAAAAGAGTATATAGATCTTGCTCAAGATAGGGACAGATGGAAGGCCTGTGTTGCTGCAGCCATGAACCTTCGGGTTTAAGAAGGCTAGAGAGTTAGTTAGTCTATTTTTCTGTTCCTCTTCCTCTCTACGTTTCCTTGTATCCTCTTATTCCTCTCTCCCTCTATTCTCCTCCATTTCTTTCTCTCCGTTCTCTTTCCTACTTTATTTCTCTTTGCTTTTCTCTCTCACTATTTTAACTCTTATTTTGTTTTTTTCTCTTTCTATTTCTCCTTTCTATTTTTTTCTTTTTCTCTAGATTTTCCTCTTCCTCCTTTTCTGTTTTTGTTTCCTCGTTTTCTATCCCTCTATTTTCTCTTTGTATTCCTTTATCTCTATTCTCGTTCTCTTTCTGTCCATTCTTCTCTTTCTCTATGTTTCTCTCTCTCTCTCTCTTTTTCTGTTTGTGTCTTAACTCTGTATTTTTCTCTCCACACCCTTCACTCTCTTTCTCTATCTCTCTCTCCTCTTTCTTATAGTTTCTCTTACCTTTCTACCTTTCCATCTCTTTCTCTCACTTTTCTGTTTCAATATATATCTCTCTCTCTCTCCCTCTCTCTCTCTCTCATCTTATAGTTTTTCTTACCTTTCTATCTTTCCATCTCTTTCTCTCACTATTCTGTTTCAATTTCTCTCTCTCTCTCTCTCTCTCTCTCTCTCTCTCTCTCTCTCTCTCTCTCTCTCTCTCTCTCTCTCTCTCTGTCTCTCTCTCTCTCTCTTTCTTATAGTTTCTCTTACCTTTCTACCTTTCCATCTCTTTCTCTCACTTTTCTGTTTCAATCTTTCCCTCTTCCCCCATTCTCTCTTTCCATGTCTCTCTCTTTCTCTCCCTCTTTCCCAAACTCTCTCTCTCTCTCTCTCTTATAGTTTCTCTTACCTTTCTACCTTTCCATCTTTCTGTTTCAATCTTTCCCTCTTCCCCTCTTTCTCTCTTTCCATGTCTCTCTCTTCCCTCTTTCGCAAACTCTCTCTCTCTCTCTCTCTCTCTCTCTCTCTCTCTCTCTCTCTCTCTCTCTCTCTCTCTCTCTCTCTCTCCTTTTTCACGAACACACTCACCAACCTAATATAATATTCATAGCAAAACTCCACTTAAAGTTTCCCCATATAGCATTCGAGTCTCATCACAGCCGAATCACTTTTGCAGAATTTCGAAACTACCAATTACCGGTAAACGCACAGCAATGCCCCTCCTCATCCTTCCCCGCTCACGACAAGAACTGTGTTTAAAAGAGCGAGAGGAGTAGGGAAGAGAACTGGATAGGGGGGAGGACAGAGACAAAAAAAATCGCATTAATATGCATTGAATTTGCTAACTTCTCTGAAAAATCGCAAAGAAGAACGGTTTAGCAATATCAAAATTTCAGCTAGTAATCCTAGTCTCTTTTTTTTCTTACCTTTTTTTTACCTAGACTGCGCACTCTGATTACCTCGTCTCTTTCGTCATTTCCGGTTTGTTTAGCCTCGTTTTCAACTCCCGTTTGTTTTCTCGATGCTGGTATTGTTTGTTCTCTGCGCCAACGTTGATTTATGGAAGTGTTTATTTGTTTTGAAATTCTGATTAGCTGTATCATTTCTTTTTATGTCGAACGGAGATATGTGGATGGAAAATGGACCGCGGGGGGAAGGGGGGTTCAATTATAAATAAGATAACTCATAGAGTCTTGCATGGGACCACTTTCGGTCGTTCGATCCTCCCGCCCTCGAGTGTTTACAATGGAACATCACTTTCATGTGACAATAATCGTAGACATGTGTAAAATATCCACTCTGGCAATTTCAGCCCACAATCATCTGTTCACTTAAGTTTCAATTTCACTGCCAGGAAGAATATTTCACATCTACATATTTGAGGGCCCACTACCACAGACAAATTACGGTTATACGGGTACTACTGAGCTTCGAGTTGGGTATCGAACCCGGGACTCTCGATTACAAGGCCACGACGACATTGGGAAGCCCGGTAAGTGTAGAGAACAAGGCTGGGGGTGTAAGAATGTAGAATGAAGATACAAAGAAGTACAAGAAGAGGACATAATTTACTCTGCGCAAATGGAAGAAGCTGCCCCCTTACTCCTGAACAGTACACGCCACTGTAATTTCTGGCGCGATCTTCCAGTTGGTATGGTCTGACTGCTACGTGGGAGACTCCGGTTCGATTCCTGGAAGGGTGATTTGAAGTCTGATTCTCTCCCAAAAAATTTCCCTGTTTAGAGTGGCTCTGGGATTTACTCAGCCTCTAATGCATTGATATCTGAGGTGGAGGGGCTAAAGGTGGCCGAAACCTTGTGCTGACCACATCACCTTAACATATTGCAGTGTGTGAATGTGTGAGGCTCTACTTATGCAACTACTGAATTAATCGCGACGATGTGGATGAATGATGAACTGTTTAAGCTCATGGGACAAACCTGTCAAACAGAATTTGGACCTGGAACGTGTGTCTTCTTAGCGCGTTACGCTAACCACTCCACCAAAACCGGCGGTTGCTTGGTTACTTGTGTCAAACGTTACTGCTTACTGTCACGAACACTGCTTTTTGTAACAATCTCATCGAGTTTCGGCCTCCCAGATGGCGTAGTAGTAACGTCATAGCCTTGTAATCAAGGGGTCCCGGGTTCGATACCCGATGGAGGCCCATAGCTGTTCAGGTCCCATTTTAAGCTGTAGGTCCATTTCCGATTAGCCTATCTGTGCATAAAGTGGACTTAAAACTTGAAATCAAGACAAAAATCGTCGAGTTACGATGGAACACAAAAGTGTGCGTGACTGTACCAAGCATTAATGGCGCGAGAGGGAGGCACGGGGGTAATAGCCCCCCTCGGTAAAAAATATTCCGCCAGTATGTCCACAGAAAATAAGAGAAACTATGTCAGCAGAGGCGGGGATTGGGTTACAAAACTGAGAGGAGGGGGCAAGGACAGTTTGCTTCCCCCTTGGTAGGTGAGGTTTAGCATAGTGCGGGGGCAAAAGTGGCAAAAAGTGGGGCCCCACGCCCCCCGCCTCAATCGCCGCCACTGTATATAAGTAAAAGCTATTTTAGCCATAATATAAATTTTCGCTGCCGTGTTATTTAGGTATAACCTGAATGTGACTTCCCCACTTAAAATATCCCCCCCAAATCAGTTTTCCGTCACTGGCACGAATGTAGTGTGCAAAGTCACCACACTCCCGAATGTCGTGTCTGTAATCTTACACCTTTATGGGTCTTGTAATAACAGTGTTCCGAGCGAGCTTGTGGACTCTCTGAACAACCCTCGTGAATAATTTATCACAAAAGTCCACAGTCACGATTAGCTATAAATCACATCGTGAGTTATCGCCCTGCAACACACGGGCCCTTTGGAGCGTGCAAAGATTGTGACAGTTGCAGGAATCCAACCGCCTCGAGAGATGGCGCTGAGGTCGCGTTGAACGATGCCCTGCCAGATATTGTCAGCGCCTCGATTAACAATGATGGTATTATCGGATAAAAGATTAATTATTTGGCACGTGATGAATATATCGGAAGTTCAGCGGAGGCTAGCACAGATTTTGGCGTTTTCTCAATAAATATGGTGCTCCAATAGACATAATTCTGATATTTTTGTAGATAATAACTTGCTGCTACTCTTACAAAGGGGAAGCCGTGGTGGTCTTGTCGGTAAGGCGCCTGACTGCCACGCGGGACACTCGGATTCGATTCCCAGGTTGGGTGATCGAAGGTCAGAATTCTTCTGGCCTTGCCCCCGCATAAAGCGGCTCCAGGGCACGCCCAGCCTCAATGGTACTGGGGGCAACCTTGGGGGGTAAAAGCGGTCGGAACGTGGTGTTGATCACCACCTCCAAAATAGCCGAGATCGAGAATGTGTGGGGCCATACCTTGAAATCCCTCAAATGTGCCTTCATGGTATGGTGGTATGTGCACGAGGAGCTTTACCGTTCTCTTACAAAGTAGGGGAGTGAGAATTGTGATCTGGTGCCAGGCACACCAGGTTTCCAACGAACACCAAAACTAATTGCATAGAGCCTTAAACCTGGCCTCCTAACCTAACCACATATGCAATATTAGACCTAAGCGGAATTGTACGTCAGGAATTGTTAGGTTAAGAGGGCGAGGTTTAGAGCTCTTAGAATTTAATTCTGGAGTAAGTTGCAAGCTGAGTGTGCCTCGCACCAGACCCGTGTGGGTATTAGATAGCATGGTTTACAAAATGAAAATCCGTCCGTTTTGTAAAGCCATATTTCACATTTCGAACACCAAAGATGTTTACAAAAATTTTATAAAACATAATAGATTAATTGGAATTTTTCAAGAAATTTTGGAAAAAAAAAACTAGAAAAGAAGAGGCATTAGATAGCACGACTTGGATTCAAAAACTGCCTGCAAATTACTTAAGAGTGGCATGTATTGCGTTGTTGCATACCCAAAACACTTACAGGCGAGCCTTACAATCGAGATATCGATGTGAAACATTATACTCGTCTTTTTTAAGCAATTTTCATTTCGAGCCCTGCTTATGTCACTCCTGAATTCAGGATACAACTCCAGCTTCCTTTCTTTAGAATCGTTTAAGGCCTTTTCCGTCCTCAATTCAGTAAGGAATTTTATGTGTCTGGATCGAAAGGAGACCGACACTTGACTAAAAATCCTTACCTTCACGACTTGCTTCAGAGATAAGTATATAATCTCCCTCGTAAAGCCAGTGTTGACTTGTTTATTGCCAACAATCCAATTCTCGAGGCCCTCTCGTGACGTAGTTGATAAGCCTGAGCCAAAGCCAACCTCCTTTTTTACTCTGTCCATGATCTGCGTGAGTTCTCATTGAATAGTGGATATTTACGGTGCCGAATGTCTGAGTGGATGTGGTCTACTTCCGTTGAGCCTTGTGGCTTGGCCATTTTCGCTGCTTCTCTTTCGCTGAGTGAATGGGATCATTAGCGTGTGGTTCAATGGTTTTGGTGTGGTTCCCAAGGTCAACCATCCAATGTTTATAACGTGGCTGCAGCGGAGAATGTACAACACAGGGATGGGGGGAGGACCAAATGAGCAGAGCGTACAAGAACTGAAACTCGGTCGAGCCAAGCTAAAATGGATGTCAACGTAGGAACCGAGCGCTTCGGTGTTCTCGGATTTTTCAGGGAGTGGCCTTTTTCCACCCCTCGCAGGTCAGGGCTGGGTGTCGCAGTTGCGAACAATGTGTCCAGCTCGAGTAGTTTGTGACCAGATTAACTCCCGGCGCCTTCATGGCAGTGACGCACTGTTGCCGCGTTTACCTGCGAAGAGGCTTACAGTCAAAGAGCTGTTTAGGCCTACCGCTGCCCCTCTGGACAACAATCGGCAATGAAATAGTTACTTAATCGATTAGGCACCTGCATCTGTAGAATTGTACTTAGAGCGTGTAGGATACGTGGACTGAAGATATACGCACTGTAAAACTTAGTGCTTAGTGGCTACTAGAAATAGTGGTTAGTAGTGTAATTGGGTTCCTTCAAAGTAGTACTTGGTACGAGGTCTAATATTTTTATTAATTTAAGCACAGTGGTAAACCTATTTTGACGATGTTTTTGTCGATTTTATAGTATTGCAACTCTGTCATTTTTCATCTCGTATTTCGTACGAGTGTCATAATTTCTTTCGAGTTAAAGTATGTAACACCCACACCCACCCACACCTACACTTACACCCACACAAATTTACTTCCTGTCTACTTCCGGTTTGCTTCCGGTCTAGTTCTGGTTTACTTGACATAAACCTGTGGGTTTTTCCAGTTTTTTATAAGTTTTTATAAGTAGTGGTGATAAGGTATCGTCAAAATAGTACTTGGCACGAGGCCTATTATTTTTATTAATTTAAGCACAGTGGTAAACCTATTTTGACGATGTTTTTGTCGATTTTATAGTATTGCAACTCTGTCATTTTTCATCTCGTATTTCGTACGAGTGTCATAATTTCTTTCGAGTTAAAGTATGTAACACCCACACCCACCCACACCTACACTTACACCCACACAAATTTACTTCCTGTCTACTTCCGGTTTGCTTCCGGTCTAGTTCTGGTTTACTTGACATAAACCTGTGGGTTTTTCCAGTTTTTTATAAGTTTTTATAAGTAGTGGTGATAAGGTATCGTCAAAATAGTACTTGGCACGAGGCCTATTATTTTTATTAATTTAAGCACAGTGGTAAACCTATTTTGACGATGTTTTTGTCGATTTTATAGTATTGCAACTCTGTGATTTTTCATCTCGTACTTGGTACGAGTGTCATAATTTCTTTCGAGTTAAATTACGTAACATTACGCAACATTGCGATGGCTCGTAAGGGTAGATTATTGCATCATGTTATGCAACAAGTTATTACGCAACATTGCGATGGCTCGTAAGGTAAACTATTGTGCAATGTTTACGCAATAAGTTATTACGCAGACCCGTATCTAACGTGTTGTTGGTTATGACGTAATGGGTGTCTTCTGATTGACTTACTGTTTCAGATGTTTTCATTCGCGCTTAGGTTACTTAAAGGGTTTTCGCATTACAGATTAGTTAGTATCGTGAGAGTGTTTGAAGAGTACGGATGTGTTGTTGCAGTGTTAAAAGTTAAGTATTTAATTTATTTTAAAAATACATACTATTTATTATCTTTAAGTTTAAAAAAAGTGTATCAAGTGATTTTTTATTTCATAGTAATTTTGATCAGCTTGAGTTTTGATGTGATCAGATGTTACTTGTTGTCTCCGGAAATTCTGTATAAATAACATAGCTGAAAATTTTATCGTAATAGCTACAATTATTTTATTTTGAAGGTGGTTCAAGTCGTTTTTCACACAGATTGAATTTTGACTTGATTGTGCGTTTTGTATTTTTCTCCGAGAAAATTTATATATAAATACCGAGAAACTTCTATTTAAATAACACCTCGTGAATATGACAACTTGTATAACCGACGTACCACTCGAACTGCTGCACAAGATTTTTGCGTACACATTCGACGGAGGTGAGGATGTCGCGGGGCTCGTCGACTTAAGCAAAATAGCGCCTGAATTTCGTCTACCGTGCGAGATGATTCTTATGGACAATCTTCGCAAAATAAGCGGTATGAAAAACTTGCAGAATCCCGATTCTCTTTTTCGGGCTGCAGGCAAAAAGTTGGCCGATAGGATGGACGAGCTTCATGAGGCGAGGGAAGGAAGGAGACGATTGGTATGAGTCAAACGCGGAAACAGACAGCATCATCACACAACTCATCGCATTGTGTGGGGCGCGAACTTTCTTCCTAACCTCGCATGATATATAAATAAAATACCATCACCATGAAACCCAAAGGTGTCGTCTATCAGGTACCATAGGCGGACCTCAAATCTCTCGGAGCTCTTGATGGATTGCTCACAACTAAATTTTCACACCTAGTCAGAAGAAGGATGAGGGTTTTTTTTTGTTTTTTTTACGATTTAACCTCAGTGATAGCTTTTCATGACGATTTTTTGTGCGTTCCACGGTGCAACTAAATTTTCGCACCTTATGCCACGATCATTCCAAACATTCCCCGAGTGTGTGTGTGTAGAGATTGACGTGACGTTGACCTGTTAAGAATGTCACATCAATAATACTAGCTTGGGAATGTCATGGCCTTCTTTTTCTCTATAAAAAAGAGAGAGAGGGTCATGTAACTTGTGGTTTGCTTGGCTAAGGAGAATTTCCTGAGAATTTTTTCCATTCTAAATATTCCTGTCTGAGTGTGTGTGTGTGTGTGTAGAGATTGATGCGCTTATGTATGTGTGTAAACATTAAGGCATTGTCCTGTTAAGAATGTTACATCAATAATACTGTCTTGGAAATGTTATGCTTGTCTTCTTTCTCTATAAAAAAGAAGAGAGAGAGGGTCATGTGATTTGTACAGATTGGTTGGCTAAGAGGAATTTCCCGATTACTTGTTTTGTCACGAGAATTCTGTGCATTCCAAACATTCCGAAGTGTAGAGATTGATGTACTTACAGCTATGTGTGGGCATTAACCTGTTAATAATGTCACATCAATAATACTGGCTCGGGAATGTCATGACTCCTACCCCCTGTGACGAAGTTACGTGAATTGATGTCTGCATGTGTAGTACTACGTTCTGGAGCGGTGTAGTGTGAGGTGTATGGTTACATGGTACGTGCTAACTAATCAAATAGGAAAATAGTTCGACATAAAAGATATGAGTGGAGAAGGTTACATAATTTAGAACTACATAATTACATCAAGAAGACTTAGGTGGACAGGCCATGTGGCACGAATGGGAGAGGAAAGAGGAGTTTACAGGATTCTTGTTGGGAGACCTGATAGTAAGAGACCTGTAGGATGGCCAAGACGAAGATGGAACGACAATATTGAGATGGACCTAAAGGAAATTGCTAGGGATGTTTAAAAATATATAGATTTTCTCAAGATAGGGATAGATGGAAGGCCTGTGTTGCTGCAGCCATGAACCTTCGGGTTTAAGAAGGCTAGAGAGTTAGTTAGTTAGTTATGAAAGCACATGTTACTCTAAAAACTATAAAAAATTACAATCCCTGGCATAAAATGATTTTTTTAAAAATGAAACTTATTTCCATATAATGAACTTCAACCTATACAATTGTACATTTTTTTTATTCTGCATTATTTAAATGAAACAGACTTAAATAAGAATTGGGAAGCACGTACATAATAGAATAGAATCAAGTTAAATAATGTATAAACCAAGAAAAAAGTAAGCAATGGTTCGCATAACCTAATAGAAATAGACTTAAGTGGTTAAACAACAGCATGTTTAGAAGTGACAAAAATAAAGATTACTTGAAAAGTAAAATTTATACAATTGGAATAAAAGTATCAGAGGTGCAAATAAATTTAAAAAGGGGTGGCAACCTAAAGTAAACTTGATGAAAAATGGCTGACTATTTTAAATAGATGGAAAAATTGCTTTAACGACTTTTTTAAATGTTCATGTAGGAGATAAATGAGAAATAAATGAAGCAGAACCTATAGTTCCAGAAACTAACTTGATTGAAATTAAAGATGCTAAAAAGACAAATTATTCGAATTTGGAATACCTAAGAATCTTGTTAATATGTCTGACAAACGTACAATTCATGATGGATTAAAAAAGAAGATGCATTATCTCAATTCTTTTTTTTAATTGTGCCTTAGAAATATGCTGTTAGGAAGGTAAAAAAACTAACTAAGTACTGTGACTCAACGGTTAGCATATGCAGATGATGTAAATACAATTAAGAATAATGCTAAAATATTTTTTTAAAGCAAGTAAGAAAAATCTTGTGCAGCAGTTCGAGAGGTACGTCAGTTATACAAGTTGGTCATTTTCACGAGGTGTTATTTAAATAGAAATTTATGGGTATTTATATATAAATTTTCTCGGAGAAAAATACAAAACGCACAATCAAGTCAAAATTTAATCTGTGTGAAAAACGACTTGAACCACCTTCAAAATAAAATAATTGTAGCTATTACGATAAAATTTTCAGCTATGTTATTTATACAGAATTTCCGGAGACAACAAGTAACATCTGATCACATCAAAACTCAAGCTGATCAAAATTACTATGAAATAAAAAATCACTTGATACACTTTTTTTAAACTTAAAGATAATAAATAGTATGTATTTTTAAAATAAATTAAATACTTAACTTTTAACACTGCAACAACACATCCGTACTCTTCAAACACTCTCACGATACTAACTAATCTGTAATGCGAAAACCCTTTAAGTAACCTAAGCGCGAATGAAAACATCTGAAACAGTAAGTCAATCAGAAGACACCCATTACGTCATAACCAACAACACGTTAGATACGGGTCTGCGTAATAACTTATTGCGTAAACATTGCACAATAGTTTACCTTACGAGCCATCGCAATGTTGCGTAATAACTTGTTGCATAACATGATGCAATAATCTACCCTTACGAGCCATCGCAATGTTGCGTAATGTTACGTAATTTAACTCGAAAGAAATTATGACACTCGTACCAAGTACGAGATGAAAAATCACAGAGTTGCAATACTATAAAATCGACAAAAACATCGTCAAAATAGGTTTACCACTGTGCTTAAATTAATAAAAATAATAGGCCTCGTACCAAGTACTACTTGAAGGAATTCAATTACACTACTGTGGTTGTTTCTTTTTTTACATGGCTGAAAAATCCAACGAGTAAAATTAAATTAAACAGAATAAGTGATCGTTGCAAAGCCATTGTTAAGGTTTGTGACATTGTTGTAAAGCCATTGTTAGGGTTTATGACATTGGAAGGAAGGGCCGATAGGAGTCTGAAGAGACAGCGGTTTTGATGTTCACCTTGCGTAAATACATGCTTCCAAAGCTGGCGAAAAAAGATCCATTGTTTAGTTATTCAGAACATGCGTACTCTCTCTGTTATTGCTCCTGGGCAATGAACAAAATACAGTTTTACGGTTGGTGTTCTACACGGCTCGCAACAATTAGCGGATCAAAAGAGGAAGAGGAACACAAGAAAATGAGACGATGATCATGTACAATGTTGATGCGAGTGAAAGGCCATTCAGAGAGCAGATACAGTGGTGTATGCATTATACTCTGTCCCGTAAAACTCTGTAGCAAGCGAACGAAAACACGTCTCTGCGCAAGTAGTGACACGAGACGGCTCCACCAATGAACACGTGAGAGGGAATGGGGTTGCGTGGAGGGGGAAACGAGCCTTCGCAGTAGCGTGTACTGCTTCGCTCTGCCCACTCGATTTCCTACAAGTAAGGGCACTGGCGCGAATCAGGGGAAATGCGTTACTTCAGCAGCATGCATTTCTAGCTACAAGAAACAAAAAATGGAGGGAGGAGAAAGGAAGTAGGAAGAGTTTGTCGGTAGTTTGGAACAGAGTCGGTATTGAGTTTGGAAAGGGAACGTTCGTTTAGGGAAACTGTAAAGAGAGGGAGAGAGGAATACCAAGTGAGGAGTTTCTTAAGGTGAGGAGGGACAATTTCGCACCAGGCATGCATTTATTTAAATATCGTGGGAATTGGCACTGCTACTAAAGAAAATCCACCCATAATTTGAGAATATGAATTTCTCCCCATGTTGCAAGTGGAAGCGGTTTTTAAAGTTGATTATTAAGCTATCTACCATGTTTGAAAAATGTGATGAATACGTACTTACAGAATCCGATGTATTCGTTATGGAGAGACAACTTCAAATTAAAGTTACGGCTAAACAAATGGGAGTTTCGACTATTTCTAGCGCAAATATCATCTTCAATGGATCCTTTACCCGATCATATATTTTTTCCGCCATCGGAAGTTTGATATCTCCAACAAAACGAGTAAAATAATTCTCCTATAAGCGTAATGTATTTCTCCTTGCCTCCTACAGCCATCCTGGCAGTGTTGCCAAACCTGATGTGCATAAAAGAGCTACATTTCACCAAGAGCTAAAGATGACTTTCAAGGATCTAGATTAACGAAGGCTGCATAAAGTGTCTCCTGGGGTAATTTAGGTGTCAAAGGGGTGATGGAAATGTATTCTTAATTTTCACCGCCTAGATTTGGCGGCATTACCCATCTCAATAATTTTATGATGTTCATTTGAAATGGAAAATAAAGGATTCCCGGATAATAATATTGACATCTTCACCTTAAGCCATAGCTCTATATATAAAAATACCTGGGGAGGAAAGAGGGGTGTGGGTGACGCAGCTTATATACGAATGTCACGTCACGTGCAAAATGTACACTCATGGCAAAGGTTGGTCCTTATGGGCCGGAGCCAGTGGTGGCATCATGGTGGGGCAGAGGGCGGGTGCCACAGTTCACAGTAACGAGTGCACGAAAGAGCCAGATCTTGCTCCAAAAGAGCGAAGTTGGCAACAGTGATCGACAGCTGTCCCAGCGAGAAACACCTAGGGGAAATTGTCCCTCCTCGTCTTAAGACAGTTTTAAGAGACTAACAGAAGTGTGTGTCTGATAGTAAACCTTGGAACTACCGTGCGTTCATTTCGATCTGCAGCCGAGAGATCGGGAGAAGCGTGACGGGCGGCGCTGACGGAGATGCCGACATTTGCGGCCTGTAATGCCCGCTTATTTTTATAGACATATGCAGACATTTATATAAATATTGCAAAACGATCACTAACCTGTGTTATAACACGCAAAAGTTCTTCTGTAATTCATCCAAGTTCTGCTCTTATATGCACAAATAAATACGCTTTAGAAACGATGTTAAGAGCCACAGATAATAAAATATTTTAATCATTGTTTTGACCAGTAACGTCCTGCTTAAGTTTATATCCTTGAAAGAGTTTTGTGCCGATGGGGATCGTTTGGAGGTTTTGAATGTGCAACACTGTATCAAGATTACGCTGTAGAAGAAACCGTTAAAAGTCAATAGTGATCGTGAGCTTCCTCGCAATCCGAAATCTCCGAGCTCGAGTTTTTTGTTCCTTCGCGACTAGATGAAGACAGAGTTGTAAATATAGTGGCGAGCAATGTAAACCAAGAGCGTGTTAATTTCGTACTGTGCGCAAGAGTGTTATTCTTGGTTACTTGCAGTTACTTGTTTGTGTTATTGTAGTGTATATGTGTGACGTGTCAGTGAGACGATTGGAATGCCAGCCGCAAGATTCACGTTAGAACAAAGATTTTTTTTATGTATGACACGTACCTACGTGAAAACAAACTCGTGTCGAGACGTGTGTAGGTAATTTGTACAGAAATCCCCATGCGTTTCAACTCCACACAGAGATACGATTAGACATCTTGTCCTTAAATTACGAGAAACTGTATCGTTAAATTTTAAAACACCTAAGCAAAAACGACGGATTCTAACCGAAGCAAAACTCTATGATATTGGTGCAGCGTTAGAACGTTCTCCAAACAAACCTCTACGCCGTGTTTCACAAGAGGTGGGCGTGTCAAAATCATCGGCACATACAGTCACTAAGCTACTAAAATTAAAACCATACTCTTATAACACAGGTTAGTGCTCGTTTTGCAATATTTATATAAATGTCTGCATATGTCCATAAAAATAAGCGGGCATTACAGGCCGCAAATGTCGGCATCTCCGTCAGTGCCGCCCGCCACGCTTCTCCCGATCTCTCGGCTGCAGATCGAAATGGACGCACGGTATTATTGATCATCTCTTCGAGAACGAGACAGGTAATATCCTTTTCTCTCATACGCTAACCTTGCCGATGCAGTCTTAAGGTCATTTAACCTAAAATGTGTGAGTTGCCATTCATTTAAGAGTTGTGTAGGTTAAGCTTTGTCTAGGTACCTCAGCATGTGAAGGATACAGCATAAGCGAGTGCTTATGAGATAACATAACCCCCTATTAAGATCCCGACAACGAGGGTGTTAGATGTGGTGCAGATGCGAGATTTCATCAATTTCTGTACGAAATATAATTTAAATTAGCGTCATTTTTTTCCCCGACAGTCTGAAGTATTGGAGGTTTATACAAAAAAATGCCATTCTACACCTCTCCTTAGGAAATCTCCATATCGCCATTCCTAGTTAATCGAAGTAAATTGTACACTATTTGAATATAACATTGATTCACTACAAAGTTCAATGTGAAACAATATACTCTCGACACATAACACGTGAGATGCAAATTAAATTCAAGTCAATTCTCTAATTGCATTAGGTAAATATGTTGAGTTCATGTAGAAATGTTTTTTATGAGTAGGGAACAGATTTCTAAACTCCGTACCAGCTAACTGTAGACCAGGCGAACAAGAACAAGTCTCTGCGCAAGTAGTGACGCGAGACGCCTCCACCTATGAACAGTGAGAGGAACGGGATTGTGTAATGGCCGCAGCATTGCAAACTTTTGAAAAGGATAATACAGAAAGCACGTGGCAAACGGACCGTATTCTTGTCTCCAGGTCTGTACGATTGGTTTAAGAATTTCTCAGGAAATATTAGGGATAAAACTGCAAGATCAAATTTTGACGAGCCGTACATTTAGCGTACGGACTAAGGTCTGGACCGTACGGTTGGCAACACTGTGCTTTCACCACTTAATATTCCTCCTCCTCCTCTGCAGATATGCGCGGCCCTTCTCTACGGTTAGCTGGGACATGGTATACGTCCATTTTTTTTTATTTTTTTTTTTTGCTACGTACTAGACGCATGCTAACGGGTGTCCCACTCGAAAGGGAACCCTGAATTTGTTTTGTAAAAAATGGAAATGAAGAGTAAAGGAAACGAAATTTGAACATGGTCTACCTGTATTTGTGGGAAAAGAAATTACATCACAAAAGGTGTTGGAAATGACCTCCACCAACTTGTAAACACAGTTGAACACGACGTTGCAAGTTTGTGAGTGTCGCTGTCAGAACCAACCTCGGGTGTCACTGCATGGATTTCACGCCGAATGTTTTTCCCGTAGCTCATCGAGGGTGCGTGATTTGTTCTTGAAGACCTTTCCTTTAAGGTTACCCCATAGGAAAACGTCAGGTGGGGTCAAATCCGGTGACCTTGGGGGCCACAATCCTTTGGAAATGACTCTGTTAGGGAAAAACGATTCCATCTCAGCCATGCTCGCTCCCGAGGTGCGTGACGTTGCACCGTCTTGTTGGTACCATCCTAGTTCCTGATCGTCTAAATGGTTCACAAACTCTCGGAAAAGGTCAATGTAAACTTCACTTGTCACAGTAGATTAAAAAAAATAGGCCCAATTATGACAAAGTCACATCAAGCTACTTACTCCGCTTACGCTTCACTGAAACACCGCGACTCGCTGAACCTGCCTGTTGACCCACTTCTTCAGTCTTTACGACGTACGGTGTTGCTACGTCAACTCTCTCATGTACTGAACTGCAATCTGTCCAAATTTGATACCATTCGGTAAAATACTTACCCAATGACGTGACAATTTATGGGTTCCCTAGATCAGTGTTCCGCAACCAGTGTGCCGCGGCACCCTAGTGTGCCGCCACAAGGTGAAAGGTGTGACGCGAACTTTTACCTACTATTGTAATATTGTAAGAAATTAATTGTCGATTTTAAGTAAGAAGGTGCTTGTTTATTCTTGCTGATAACTGTTATATTTTCATAGAAATTAAATGTAATTTATTTACTCAATATTGTTATAGTTTGCTCATCTTATATGTATTCTCGCCGGCTTTCTTTGCTGTGAACACAAAGCTTGCCGCCTGTAACCCATCAAACCGGTCCAATATTACAGCGTAAGACTTTTAGCAAGCCTTTTAGCAGCCCAAATCGATCATACAATACAGCTATTCAAGCGAGTTCTTTGTTTGTAACACTGCATCTTTTGTGCATGGCTGGCTGTTTTGTGCCTGTTTGTCGGCGCTTCTTAAACTTTATTGCCCTTTTCCTTCGCCGAAGGACCCACACATTGTCAGACAACAATTACAGTATCTCAGTTCAGTTCTATCACAGCTGTGCTCTGCAGTAGTGCGAATATTGGATTGCTACACCAGTCTTACTATTTCCTTTTTTCGATATGGCTAAGTTCCTTGTACGGAGTGGTCGGTCCTCGAGTGCAAGTAGTGAAACCATCGAGCCCGAAAAAAGGAAACCGAAAGTAGTTCACCTGCAATATTTATCTTAAGTTTTTTTTTTTGGTGTGGTGACAAAACATGTCCAATCCCTGAGTGTGTTGTGTGTGGTGAAAATCTCAGTAATGCTGCTATGGTTCCCAGAAAATTAAAACGACATTTGTCAACAAAACATTCCTCTCTGTTAAGTAAAGATGTGAATTATTTTCGTCGGTTGTTGGAACAAAATAAAAGAACAAGTGACGCTCATAAATACGTCGGTACGTGTTTCGCAAAAAGTATAGGAAGCTAGCTATAAGGTAGCCGAACTTATCGTAAAAGCCAAAAAACCACACACAAAAGCAGAAACGTTGTTAATGCCCGCGTGTAAAGAAATGGTAAAAATAGTCCTGGGTTCAGAAGCTGCTACTGAAATTTCAAAAATTCCTCTCTCTGCTGACACAATCAGCCGCCGAGTTAGTGACATGTCCAGTGACATCGAAGACCTTTATGAAGGAGAAAATAAAGGGCAGTCGAAAGTTCTCACTTCAGATCGACGAGTCCACCGATATTGGCGGTGACGCACAACTTCTTTCCTACATAAGGTATGTTGATGGGGATGTAATTGCAAGTACTTTCTCTTTTTGCAAAGAACTACCCGAGCGAGCAACCGGTGAAGAAATATTTCGTACGACTAATGAATATATGGTCCGTAATGAATTAACATGGGAGGACTGCGTTAGTGTTTGTACAGACGGAGCCGCTTCTATGACAGGCCGAGTGAAAGGATTCGTGGGTAAAGTACACGAAGTAAATCCTAACTTACGAACCGACCATTGTCTCATTCACCGCGAAGCCATTGTTGCTAAGTCTTTGCCATCTCCTCTGAAAATTGTGATGGACGAAGTAGTAAAGGTCGTGAACTTCATCAAATCGCGGCCCCTAAATATGCGGCTTTTAAACGTTTTGTGTCAAGAAATGGGATCAGAGCACACTACACTTCTGCTACATACAGAAGTACGATGGTTATGTCGAGGTAAAGTGTTAACGCGAATGTTTGAACTTAAAGAGGAGGTACTTTCATTGTTGACTATTGAGGGGCATGAGTATGCGGATTTATTTGCAGATGATGAATGGGTATCTAAGTTGGCATATCTTTCCGACATTTTCGTACACTTGAATGAACTAAACAGAAAAATGCAAGGTAGAAACGAAACTATTCTGACTAGTATGGATAAGATTCAAGGATTTATTAATAAGTTGAACTTGTGGATACAGACAATTGAAAATGGATCGTGTGAAGTGTTCCAAACTGTATGGCCCCTTGCTGACGATAACAAGGTGTTGATGGACTTAATTAAATGACATTTAATACTCTTGCAGCAGACTTTCAAAAAATATTTTGGAGAGAGCGTTGAAGATTTTGACTGGGTTCGTGATCAATTCAGTATGGATTCGAAATATCTTCCGAAAAATTTACGCTTTCAAGAGGAACTGGCAGATTTGAAAGCAGACAGAACATTGAAATTAAAATTTTTCGAAGTGCCTTTGGATACATTTTGGTTGTCAATAAGCAGTGAATACCCGGCTATCTCCGAGATGGCAGTTAATGTGTTATTACCATTTTCAACTACTTGTTTGTGTGAACTGGGCTTCCCGACGTTGACTGCAATTAAAACATCAAAGAGAGAGAGAGACTCAAATCCATCGATGAAGAAATGAGGCTTGCTTTGTCAACGATTCCCCCACGAATCAGCCGTCTGTGTGCAGTTAAGCAGGCTCAAGTATCACATTGAAGGTATGAGTAGAGTTATTTACTTTAAAATTCGTATTAGAAATGTGTATTTTCTACAGTGAATTAAAGTTAATAAATTTTTAATAAATGCATAAGTCTATTCATGTTTTATAATAATAATAATAATAATAATAACAACAACAACAATGATAATAATAATAATTTATTACATAACGACGTAATATTTCGTAATTATATTAAGATTCATATGATTTTGAGGGGACAGACATTTTGGTGTGCCGTGTTGAGTCTAGGCCCGTCCGGGGTGTGCCGTGAGTAAAAAAAGGTTGCGGAACACTGCCCTAGATATCTTTGCGTTTCAGGTACACAGCACCCTCTACTCAAATTCTATAGGACCTAAAATGCCTAAATGAACTATAAATCCCTATAAATGCCTAAAAGCCTTGTTTTGACTTGAAAAGCAATTTTTAAACCATTTGCTTAATTTTAAAAATAACTTTTATTGAGAAGTACAGTTCATTTCCACCACAAAAGTGTGAGACCAATGAATTTTGAGACCTTGAACGAATGCGAGCAGCAAAAAAAGCAATGCAACAGCAAAGGGTGTCAACGCCTGTGCAAATTTCCGTCATCTTCAATCCTGGATCACAAAATTGGACAAATGTGGATCGAACTGACTGGATGAGGCCTTCTCCGTTGTTAAACGCTGCACTTCCCAGGCTGTTAAAAGGACCTTAGGTGTAGCATACAAAACAAAAATGTGGGCTGTTTTGGGACGGAATCCTAGCTACAAAACCATTCAGTTGTTAAAACAGGGCCGGCGTTATTCAAGGCCTCCAAGAGTGTAAGGGCGCGGGAAGATTCGAAGAATACTTCCGTCTGATTGGCAGTTTCGAGTCCCTGCTGTGACGAATAGGATAGGCAACCCTGCAAGTGACCAATCACGTCACCTGTTTTCCCCCACTGACACAACAGTTTAAGTGAAGGGAGGGGGTGCCCCGGAAACTACAACTGCCCTAATAGAGGCTGATCATGAAGAAGAGAAGACCACCGCGAACCCCTGCGGTTTGAGTCTTGAGGTTGAGTATTTTAAGCATACTTCATTCACAGATGGAAATTCAGGAGCAGTTGCCTTTATTAGGTTTGCGCCAAAAACGTCCTGCTGCATAGAGAGAAGGTTATCCATGGGCACTATTGGGTTATAACGATCACATTGAAAGTTAGATTGTTACAACCCAGAAGTGTCCGTGACTGTACAAGCTCCTACTCACGGACGACTGGAAGAACTTCACCACGGAGAACAATGAAAAGCATATGATAAAGTTTTTACATTGGACAAATTGTATATTTTTTTATTATCAAAGAATAGTATTCGTTGCACTAAAATAGTAACTTTTGTATACAAATTATACAAAAATCCGTTCCCTATTTATAAGCTCTAAAGCAAACTACACACTACAACCATTTAACCAACTCGAACTTCTCGCTGCCCGAGATTCCGAGTCCTGTATCCTTCAGGTTACTTTCGCATTTCATTGTTCTTTCTACTATGTCATTCTCATCGTCGTAAAACAGCATACGGAAGTACAAAGCTACATGAAATAATGGTCAAACAAGCAACCATCTTGAATTTGTTATATTCTGTATTTTTAAAACTTTGTAATA
The DNA here is from genome assembly GCF_977018435.1 of Lepisma saccharinum. Taxonomy (NCBI): domain Eukaryota; kingdom Metazoa; phylum Arthropoda; class Insecta; order Zygentoma; family Lepismatidae; genus Lepisma; species Lepisma saccharinum. Next base: position 17,946,995 of record NC_139250.1, on the reverse strand, counting down.
CCTAGTAGCTTGAAATACTAGGCATGTTATTTCAGTTTGAGAACATAAGCCAGTGGTTCCCAAAGGGTGCGCCGCGAAATGTTGCGATATGTTCACTGAAATTACATTTGCTTCCTACGGTCCAGCAGGATTAACTTGACAGAAATGGCCGCTCTGTGAGTGATGCAACTGTGCTCGAATTGGCTAGAGCAGGGGACTTCCCGCTGTAACGGGCCAATGGAAAACCTAGAGTAGAGTTTGTAGAGTTTCCATTGGCCCGTTACGGCGGGAAGTCCCCCGCTCTAGCCAATTCGAGCGCAGTTGCATCATTCACAGAGCGGCCATTTCTGTCAAGATAATTCTGCTGGACTGTAGTCTACACATGGTTTTTATAATCGGACCATCTCATCAATCCAAATATGTGCTCATTCAGTACCTTTTATATATATCGTATCAATCCCTAAGATTGTATGTTTATTTTATTAAGTCTCTCTGAACGCTTCATGTTGACCAGGGCATTCACTTGTTTTTCTCAGCTGTCTCAAGCCTCTTAGGCATGTTTACAATGCATTGTGTTGTGCCATGCAAACCTCCTGAGCATTCAGGAACAGGTAACACTTCTGGGTTTGGTGTCAGCGGTTTGCATGGTAGCAATTATAATAAACACGATTCGGCGATTCGGCATCGAGGAAGAGCTCGATGGCCAGGGAATATAGAGGTGAGACAAGCTGGGAAGTGACTGGACTTTGGGAATTGAGTTGGTAGAGAGAGGAGGTCAGCAAGGCAGGAGGTCGATAGTGGAAGCACGCTTTGGTCAACAAGTTAGAAGCTTACAGAGGACTTCGCTATTTTCATTCAGCTCAGAGACTTCAGTTAGACAGGTAATTATCCTACACCCAGCCATGATACAGGTTCAACGGTTCACAAAATCCAACGAGTTGCCATTGTCTTTTCAGTAGTTTAATTCCTTTGTGTAATTTGTGCCTTTCGCATGCCAAGCAATAACTCGTCATGTCAATGACGAGTGGTCTCATCAAGAGGATGAATGATGAGTAATTTACATCACCCCATCAATTAACTGGTTAACCTGCTAGATACTCTTAAGATCCCACGAACTTTAAGGTTCGTTACGTGGTGGAGATTAGCGGGCCTTTTCATTTTTTTTATTAGAAATGAAAAGAAATTGTTAACCGGTTTAAATTCAACCCCACCCCAAATCTCGTTACGTGGTGGAGATTTGGGCTTCTCATCCATTTCCTCGGAAATGCCATGAGAAAATAGAATGTTATCTAGCAGAGGTTTCAACAATCAGTTTTAAAATTCAACCCCACCCCAAATTTTGACACATGGTCAAATCCCACCCCAAAATTTTGCTCATTAGTTTAGTTTTTTTTGGTATGTCCTTGCCAAAATTATTTTTGAAAATACATAGGGCTTAAAGTTTTTTTTTTTGCATTTATGGGGGGAGAAGAATTTATATATGCCATGATAGATGTTTAGTCTAACATGAGGATGAATTCGATTAAATTTATCGACTTCAAGCTGGGTCGATAATCAGTGAAATGTAAGAATGCGGAGGAACTGCACCCTAGCTCCGTCGCGGTTACCCGCGTCAGGCTGGCAATTTGGTATCAGGAGCGTCCGGCATTCCGCGTGGCGGAAGGTTCGATGTCGGATTTTAGGGAGGCCCATTTCATCAAAAATGTGGCCAGCCCAGGGACGTCCGTGGACGATTCCCTATCAATCTGCTCCTGGTAGCTCTGTGGTTCCCTCACGAACCCGGTACCATGGCTACGACAAATTCCCACCTGGGAAATTTTTACCATCCAGAATTTTAAATAAGGAATGAGAATAAGGCATTTAGATTTGATGATTTCTTGCATTGACAGTGATTTTAGAATTTTTATTTTACATAATCTTGAATACGAAAATTGTTACAACGTTGGTTATGAGGATGCAGTAAGCTACAGTGAACAGTAAACGATTTTACCCTTAATATTTTAATTAATTAACAATGTGGATTAAAAGTGGATTTTAAAGTTATTTATGAATGAGGAAAATAAATTAGTGCCACCGAGTCAGAGTCAATCAGCACTATGTGCATTTTAACGAGTTATAGCAGAGAGTATGCTTGTTTGAGTCAATATTTTGTTTAATTGAGATTCCTTAACAGTTTAATTTCAATTTGGTTTAAAACTGACCGTAACTTGTAAATGATTTAGAATGCTTGAACTATAACTGCTAAGATTATTGCAAAGAGGATATTACTTTTTATACATATATAGTTTTGGGAACGAATAAGGCCCCGAGGACCACTCATTTATATTCTTAATGACTGAAGTCTCCTAGCACCTCATGAAGGGAGCTTAGATTAAGGAGATAGTCAAGTTTATACGAGATAGTCACTTGCCTTACGTTACCTTAACTTACGCATACATTGCCTGAAAATTTTAATTCATGTTAATATGAAAAGAAACGAAACGCTAATTATATTCCTCGACACGCATGTACAATGTTCGTACCGTGATTTAGGGTATAAACCGCCCGATTAATTAAAAGTTCTAGTTGAGAAGTAATAGATGTATAATTAGGCTGCAGTGACGAGAGATGTCCGTTCACAGGTAAGCAGTAGTGACGAGAATGAGTCCGTACACAGATATACATATACTTATATGCTTTAAGCAAAGTTAGGCACAGCCAACTTATTTTGAATAACTAGAAGAGAATTATGAGAGCATTACACGGCGTGGACGTTTCTCACATATTAACGAGATTTTTTTTGTTAGTATATATTTATATTTTTTTTCTCCTGTCCGAAACAATGTTTCGTTTGACAGTTGAATATTTATCCTTAGCACGTTGTAGCTTCGAATGTTAAAAACTTTAAAATGTAGTTTGTTTTAAATTTTAAAATATAAATATTAATATTCTGCTCCAAGTTACGGTATTTTATTAAAGTGAAACAGGTCTAATATTTTAAATCCACTCACGAGATATAATAATAATTTATAATAAAATAGCACTAATAATATTAACAATTAAAAGCAGACTTATTATTTAATAATGTGCTTTAGGCACAAAAGTTTTTTGCAGTATGTAACAATACTAGCTCAGCGAATACATCACTGGAATTTTATAGTTACTCTTCAGAAGAAGGTATATGATTATATTAGCAAAGTTTAATTTTAAGCGCCAGTTATGAGAATATTTATATTATATGAATATGTAGACGTCGACGTCAAGATTTTTTGCGCTCGTATTACAAGTATTTTCCTTCGGATATTGGATAGCTACCGATAATCCTGGAAATCCATTCTGCCATCGCAGAATGATTATGAGTAAACCACAACGGTTTTAGTATAAAGCTTTGCCACAATAATATGCTAAGCATATTTTAGAATGAGTAGAGAGAATTAAAGATTCTTCAAGTTTTAGTGATGTTAGTATTTTAATGCATTTAAAGATCGCATAAATAATAATTATTATTTTATTTCAGGTAGTCAGGAGTAAATCAGACTCAATTTTTCCTTACCTTGTACCTTAGTACGGTTCAATTAATTTTAAGTATTTAAACATAACGTTAACACCTGAAATTAAAATAAGATAAGTTTGCAGTAAAATTTAAAATAACATAAGTTAAACAGTGCTAATAAATTTAGAGAATAAATAAATTATATTAAATAAATAAATCACGCAGATAATTTGAGCCTAGAGTCAGAAATAATTAAAAGTTGAGTTAAAATATCTACTAATTAGACTAGGCAAGCTTAAAGTACGTATTAGCTCTGAAGAACTGTTTGTTTTGATTGCCTAAGCAACATGAAAATCATTGCGATTTTAGTTATTTTAAACGGATTTCTTCCATACGTAAAAGCTTTTAATTTTATTTATCTGTTGAACAAGTCCTTTGACTATCCTTATAATATAATTACAATTTTATTATTAACAACATTTATTATTAGTATTTTTATAATTTTCATAATCTGTTATTTTCAATGTCAACGCAAGAAATCTATTACTTATGACCATGAGTGTACCAACGATTTACCGTTAAGCAAACTTAATGATTCACCGCCCAGTGACCAGATTTACGACGATGTTGCACCGATTGTTGAAGTGGTACCTTTAAAAACGAGTCACCCGCCAATTCCCCCACCCCTTTTTCAGTCCATTATTATTCAACCTAGGGTACAAGAAGAAGTTCAAGATGTATCCAGAAATAGTTTAGTCACTAAAGACGACAGTATAGATTTGCCGAAGAATGTTTTATCCGTTAAAGATAGAGTTCAGAAATTTGCCGTAAGCAAGGGTCCTAATTTTGTTCAAAACAGTTGCAAAATGGAAAGTGAATTGCCTATTTCACACTGTGTTCAGCCAGTTGTAAAAGTTAAAGAGTCATTTGCGAAGCAATCACCAGTAAAAGTCGAGAAAGTTTCAAGTGTTACTTTAAAAGCAGAAAGTAAGCCAAATTTTCAGGTTCCCGAACCTGTTGTTTCGTTTACAGACCATATTTTCTACGACTTCATGTTCACCTAGAATTTTATATTAATTACGATTCAAATTTTAAGTATAATTCATTTTTACGTTTGATTGTATCTTATGCAAGGTTTATTAGTCATTTAGTTTGCTAACAGCTTCCCAACTGTTGTTATTTTACCAGCACGGAAGTGTTCAAGTAACACGCTGTCGTAAGCGCAACGAAGTTTTCTTTCTTTCCATCCAATTTATTACGTCATTTCACACGTCCTTGACTTTATTTCGAACTCCCGCAGCTGTTACTACACTTTGTTCGTAGTAAGTTAAAGTTTTGTAAACAGTTACGCGTCATTCAATGTATCAGCGAACCATCGCCTTGCATTTTCTTTCTCCGTTCCTATGCCCGCTGCTCGAAGCAGCGACCTTTTCCCCTCCACCTCTCCGACGGCACCCGAACGTACCCGAAGTCGCCGAGCACGGCAGCGAACTTGCCAGAGCTCTCGTTGTCGCCATAGAGAAATTTTCAGTTACGTCCAGCGACCACAAATGCAACCTTGCACAATTTAGAATGTCTGGTATCAGCAAATTCCTTTCTCCGCACTGAAGCTCTCTTCCGAGTACTTTGAACACGCTGGAAGTCAGAAAACACTTACCATAGGCTTTGCATATTTTTTCGCATTAGTGGCGGTCGTCCATTAAAATTTTAGGGGATCAGTTTAGTTACGCATATAGCCATTAGAATTTGATTTTTACATTAGAAGTTCATGTAAACAATGTTAGGGATATTTTGTTCTATATAGATAAATTTTTTCCGTAAAACGTCGCATTTATGCACTTCAGACTAATCACGACCAATAATTTTACAAAAGGAACAACACGACGAATTTTTTTGCGTTTTTCTCGCAAAATTTTCCCGTTTTTCATAGAGATATTTATAGTAAGTAAATTTTTTGGGAAATCGACGTACATTTGGTTTAAATCAGGATAAAGTCAAACGAAATTTTGATAAAATCAGGGAAATTTCTACAAAAGGGCAATTTTAGCACTTTATGCACTTAGAGTAATCAAGATTATTAGCAACATGCCATGCTAAGCCTCGGTGATTGGCACAGGCATGTGCAGCAAAAGTCGCCACGGCATCGTTAGCCTTTCCAAATTTAAACAGCGTGGTTTACCACAAATGTTATAATTTGAGAAATTATTATTATTAGTAATATTTATTATTAGGAAATTTAGCTCACTTACCCAATTTGCACCTTATTCGACAATGCAGCAATGAAATTCATTACTTCTTACTGATTAACTTCATGTTAATGTTAGTACAGTAGGTAATACTATTAATTTGTATTTATATTCTAATATATTGCATAACTATTCTCTATCTATTTTGTTTAAACATACCTAAGGGATTGACATACCATTCTTATATGGGTCAAGTATACCTTTCCGCGGCGGGTCTGTTTACACGACCAAGTGATTTGAGGTATACGGCGGACTCAAGAAGTTTTAAGTGGTTAAATTTCTTTTGTTTAAAGAAAATTTGAAATTGAGAAAGTTTTATTATTTTTATTGTGTTTCAAATTTGAATATCACCTTTTTAATTCCCTAATGCTATATTTTGTTACCACCTGGAGTTTCAACGAAACTCAGAAGTAGCATTTACTGAAATTTTGTCTTACATTGCATATTAATGAACCACGGCAAATTGCACCGGCCTATCGTTTATTAGGAGGCCATTAGAGGCTTGCCAAAGCAACCTTTTAGATACTAATAGCTTGCTTTGCGCAACGCAAATTTTATATATTTATTTTAAGGGTTCACACCATAATATATATTTTTTTTTAATTTAAACAGAATTTAGAACATGCTTGCAACACTTACTTTTGTTTATTAATTTTACATTTTGTAATTTTGAAGTGAAGTCTATTATTGACAATAAATTATTCCAGTTTATTAGGACACGTAATGGTATTTTAATATCAGGTTCAGGTCAATTTATTGTTATTCAGAATTTGAATAATAATTTGAACACGCACAGATCAATTCAGCTTAACGAAGGGGAATCTCTATTTTTTAATTATCAGGATTTTTCGCAAATTATTGTGGATCAACAAATTTTACACACAAGAATTTTAGCTTTTGAACAGGTCAAAATGCAGGAAATTGAGTTACTACCTAATATTCCCAAGAATTTATCTGATTTCACTATTCCTCAATGGACTTCGCTTGAACTTGCTTTAAAACAACTTAATCAATCAATTAGTAAAAACATTTCATTTCAGGAATTAGTTCTAAACCCGTTGCCCATGTCTATATTAGTTTTTGTTATTTGGAATGTGTTATTAACAGCAACCGTAGGATATTATTTTTATAAGCATCATCAGCTTGTGAAACAGATTAATTCAGAGCAGAGCAGTAATAATTAATAGGTTAAGGCAACACATTAATCATGGACATTAATATTTTAATTACGGTTGGATATTTTATTTAAATTTTCCTTATTTATTTTCAAAGAGTTATGGCAATTATTTTATCAATTTATTTTAATCATATTTTATTTTTGATGAGACAATTTAATTTAATTTTAAAAGAAAAGGCAGTGGAAATTAGTTGGTTTTGTGTACATGCATACTTGAATTATATATACCCATCCTATTGCAATTTCCTTTCTTTGTCATAATTTTCCCTTTATTCAACCTAACCTGTCTATACGGAGCGCCATGGACAAGCAATACCCACACCATCCATGGGCATTTTTCATGACGGACATCCGCAGGCAGTCTACTATTACCAGGCAGAAAGACTGATTAATATTCTACGAGGGAGACATGCAGATATTTTAAGTACTATTTCAAGAAGAGACTCGTCACCACCAATTTGAGGGAGACATGCAGACATTTCTACTCATTACTGCACGGAGACTACCTTTTACAGGAAGGATGTAGTCAACCATACATTTCCCAGTATAGCGGACTATACATTATCAACAACACCTAGTGACGGAGCTAGATAAAATTTCCCTCCACACTGTTCGCAGTTCAAACAACAACTTTTCCCCATCTCCCAAGTTCTACGGGTAATTTACTACATTTTTACATTGCCCCATGCAGTCAAGACGACAAGCAATCCAGAGAGAAGAAGCAGCATAGCAAACGTACTTTCTACAAACAGCAGTTCTGGTCACAAACAATAATTACAGAATTGTGCTACAGTGTTTCTACACATACACATGCGAGCTCCTATCATGTGTATCTATTTGGTCATTTACCATGCATTATGGGAGACAGTATTTTTCCATAGTCCTTATATACATTTTCAGTTTTGTGTCATGCATAAGAACTAGTTTTATATGCATGCAAGTTTACATCATACTACAAGGAAGCGACAAGCACCAGTGGTGTCAATTGACCAGTGTAATTAGTGCATAATTTTTTTTAAGATGAAATTTTGCACTTTGAATAAATAAACAGACATGCAAGCAATAAAAAACATAATTACAGCACTTTCGAACATTTTAGAAAGCATGCTTTAGTGACAATATTTTATGCATATGTTTATAGCATGCAGTTATTATTGTGATATATTTTTTCTTTTTTCTCACCAACATGGAATGTTAAAAGCGACACATTTGTTCGCAGAACATTTTTATAACTCAAGCACATAGTTTTGTCACTTGCAAGATTAATAATTTTTGTGTGCAGTCATACTAAGGTAATCACCAAGCCAGATATATGTATACAGTGTACAGTTTAATGTAGAAAAGAAAATTGAACGCTATAATTAAGTTTTACCAGCGACAGTTTTCAGTGTAACTCACTATATGCATTTGAATATTGTATAAAAATACATTGGAATGTGCAACACAGCCATGCAAGTTTATATATTTGGCGATGTTAGGAGTGCAGTGCTACGTAGTTCGTAAAACATACGCATTTTGATATGATCAGGTTTTTACACGGACAAAACAGTGAGAAGTGACAATGTTTTACATGCTTACTTACGTGTACTTACTTGTGCACCTTTTTAAGGTTTTTCTAATTATTTGAAGAGTCTATATCGAGGGGCAATATAAACAAACATTGTGAATTTTGTTCCATCTTGCAAGACGCTCCAGCCGTTAGCCTCGCGGAACACACAGAGTCGTTACCGCGTGGCGAGGCATCACAGACTCTTGACTAGGAGCAAATGGATGAGCAATTGTACATAATACACATTACGTACGCACAAAATGTGATACATTAAGAGTTTTTTTTGCTTAACGACACGAACGTTTGTGATTTCTAGTCCTATAATAGTATATATTATTGTTTTTTACATCGTATAAACATACGAATTTGTTAGTATTAAGGGTATTATTCATTATAAAGTTTAGGGAATGAAAATTTTCATTCCTTCAGGATGCAGTAAACAAGAGTTCTGTTATGGTGGATTTCGTTTGTATATTTGGGTTTTTTAAGAAAATATATGGAATTGGCGAACCTGAGTCATGTCAAGCTTTGCGATTTGACTTTTAAATTTTCAAAGGAGAAAATTTTTCCTAGGAGGCGCGAACGTATCAATCCCTAAGATTGTATGTTTATTTTATTAAGTCTCTCTGAACGCTTCATGTTGACCAGGGCATTCACTTGTTTTTCTCAGCTGTCTGAAGCCTCTTAGGCATGTTTACAATGCATTGTGTTGTGCCATGCAAACCTCCTGAGCATTCAGGAACAGGTAACACTTCTGGGTTTGGTGTCAGCGGTTTGCATGGTAGCAATTATAATAAACACGATTCGGCGATTCGGCATCGAGGAAGAGCTCGATGGCCAGGGAATATAGAGGTGAGACAAGCTGGGAAGTGACTGGACTTTGGGAATTGAGTTGGTAGAGAGAGGAGGTCAGCAAGGCAGGAGGTCGATAGTGGAAGCACGCTTTGGTCAACAAGTTAGAAGCTTACAGAGGACTTCGCTATTTTCATTCAGCTCAGAGACTTCAGTTAGACAGGTAATTATCCTACACCCAGCCATGATACAGGTTCAACGGTTCACAAAATCCAACGAGTTGCCATTGTCTTTTCAGTAGTTTAATTCCTTTGTGTAATTTGTGCCTTTCGCATGCCAAGCAATAACTCGTCATGTCAATGACGAGTGGTCTCATCAAGAGGATGAATGATGAGTAATTTACATCACCCCATCAATTAACTGGTTAACCTGCTAGATACTCTTAAGATCCCACGAACTTTAAGGTTCGTTACGATATAATGTTTCTGAATTTGAAATATATGTTTATGTTTTAACTTAAGGCAAGCAACATAACTACACTAACTGAGCGTTGCAAGTGTTAGAGAGGCATACGTTCTGACTTTGGCGCCGCGGCGGAATTTTGAAACACTAAGGGTGCCGTGAAACGATAAAGTTTGGTAACCCCCCTGACATAAGTTTATCTGCTTGCAACTTCCCCCCGGTTGTACACCAGTCGTCACAAAGTTAGTCCGCTACTCCTTTAGTCGGGAACATGAGAATCTTTGCAAATCATCAGGGCTTGCTGGGTAAAAAAGAAACAACACTGTTTTCATAATCGCATATATTTCATAATCACTTACCAATAAAACACTAGAACATTCAATACTAACGTTGGGCAATTCCCTCACATATAGCGAAAGTCAAAGTACATAATTTATTGCTTACTTTCAACTTATCGACAAAAAGAAAACTCGAAAACCCAAAAATCTATACTTGAATTCTCTCAGTTTCCAAGTTCTTATTGATTCTTCACCTTCACCTGTTTTCCAAACTCAGTCTGTCGTCAGGTGAGAAACATTCAGGTGGGTTCACTCCCTCTGCTGAGATGAGAAAGTGACGTCAACATGAACAGATTGAGACGTATTTATAAACATATATAAAACTTCCAACTACAACTGTATCAATCTAATTATAATTGTCTGCGACAACTTGCACATTATTTGAAGTAACAAACATTTTAAAAATGTTAACTTCTTACAAATATAAAACCTTAAACTATTAGGTTCGGTACATTCTCATGAAATCAAATTGAAACTGTTATTTTTCTTTACTTTATTTATATTATTTGACTGAATAACCATTGGCTCCTTAAAAAATCTTTATATCAGGAATTATCATCCCATACCATCGCATATGTATTCCATTATCTTTTTTTAATAGAAACTTATAATGATGCAATAACTAGTCATGAGTGAACTCCATATTTTTGGAAGTGTCCAGAAATAAGAGAATGAATAACATTTTGTTTATCCTGCCATCTGTTGTTAAATTTAGGTACCTACTGTAGTATACACACAAGTACGCACACAAGCATACTTATCCCGAGTATCCTACCCGATAAATCAATAAAGAAGGATATTTTATTTTTTGTTGTGACAAATGTATCCTAATTTTAAGCTTATTCACGAAGAAGCAAAAATCGTTTCGTACAAGAGTACAATCGCCTACTCCATATCTAAATATTCTTTACGATCAGGAAATTCTCAACAAAATTTTAAGTACTTGTCATGTCATTGGCTAAAAATATGTTTAGTGATTTTAATGCCATCTTCACAGTTATCTTCTCGTTCATTATATCAATATTAAACCCTTGAACAAAAATACGAACTTTATGAACTATTCTCTGTAAATCATGAACAAAGTGCCGAATTAATTTAACACCAATGTTGGTTCTTCTTGTATTATGTCAAGGAAGGAATTAACTAATAGAGTGAAATTATACTCGTAAGAACAACTCGAAACCCCAGGAAAGATATTTGTGATGTGAAGAAATTAATAAATCACTGTGTGATATTCAATATTTTAATGTTTTGTTATAGGCTATCTAGTTCTAATAATTGTAATAGCAGCAATAATGTGTATTATCTTCTCTCAGAAAGAGAGTATTTTGTATTTTCGGTTTAAACTAGAATGGAGCAATGCATGACGCTTGCCCCCCCCCCCAAATCCCGTTCCCAAAGCCAAAACGGTCCCGGGTTCGAATCCCGGCCTGGTCATGGATGTTTGCGAGTGTCAATCAATTTCATCATATCTTCACTCATCCCCATCTTCGCACAAAAAGCGAAGTAAAATAAATCAAATCAATCAATCAATCAATCAAAGGCAAAAGTTTAAGTCGCATACCACAGAAAAGTCCAATTATTACACCATTAAGCCTTGTTTCCATGATATGAAAAACTCAATATGTTGACCAAGGCAGAAATTTATTTTATTTTAAAACACAAACTATACGTAATGTTTCAACCTTCTAGCAAGGTCTTCTTCAGACTCTGCACCAAGTACAAATGTAACAAGGTACAAAACAGGACGATATATATACACAAACATTACTCCCCTCCAGACAAAAGATTATTAGTAGAAAGCTTTTTTTTTCTGAAACATTCCAGCAGGTGGCCTTCACCTTGTCAACTGTACTTTCACCTGACAGGCGATTTAGCTAAACCTTTCCAACCATTTCCTATCATTTGAGTTGGTTTGAGTTGGTATTTTAAGACCACTTTATGCACAGTAAGGCTAATCGGGACAGGACCTACAGTTTAAAGTGGGATCGGAACCACTTGTGCCTCCACCGGGTATCGAACCCGGGACCCCTTGATTACAAGGCAACGACGCTACCACTGCGTCATGGGGGAGGCCCTCCTATTATTTGAGAATATATATCTTCCTGTTTTGTACCTTGTTTCATTTGTACTTGGTACAGAGTCTGAAGAAGACCTAGCTAGAAGGTTGAAACGTTACGTTTAGTTTATGTTTTAAAACAAAATAAATTTCTGCCTTGGTCAGCATATTGCGTTTTTCACAGATAAAGATATAAGCAGATCTTCATCGAAGGCAGGAAGACCGGTGCGCATACTAGCCATAACTCCAACCAACCCTTCTAGGTGTCGCCAATGTCTTTCAGTTTCCATTAACATGTTATTAAAGAGGTTGGTCGTATTCAAAAGTATGTGTGAGATCGCAAATCCGTCATTTCGAAGTGTCCCGTTGCGTTACACACCAACGTTTCGAGGCAGTACATACATAGGAGGTGAAAATGGTCACTGTTTGTGTGAGAGAGACTGCTGCGAGAACTTCAGTGTCTGTGAATAGAAAAAGAACATTGTGTGTGTGCAAGGGCGCCCGCGAGGGGGGTCAGACGGGGCATTTGCCCCACTGAGATATCTGCAGATAAAGTTAATGATATTCGAATGGTGAAAGTGTTGCGATATTTAATTACAAGTAATATTGTTTTCTATGATTTACAGGTTGTGTATTCTGCAGCAGTTAACCTGCCATGTCCAACAACATTTTCCGACGCGGTGAAAATCTCGAATTCTGCATACTATTTCCCCCTAAAGTTATTTTCTTCGCACTTCTGGAATAAAAACTGTTAATTTCAAGGAATTTCAGAGCCCGACCCTGTGGCCGAGTGGTTAGCACATCGCGCTGCGACGCCAAGAGTCCCGGGTTCGAATGCCGGTCGGGCTTGGTTGTTTGTGAATGTCCATTCATCAATTTCATCATTTCATCACTCATCCCCATCTTCGCAAATTAGCCAAGAGGCACAAAACGCGAAGTAAAATAAACTAAATCAATCAATCAAGGAATTTCAGACACTTATAGCACAAAATATATAGTCGACACGCTAGCTACGTTAACGACGGGCTGGTTTTGAAGTCAAAGGACCGCGCCCACCAGCTGCAACAATCACATTCAACCCACAGTGTTGCCACACATCTACTCTACGCCACCTTGTCCCTCCGCGCACAAGCACCTTCCCACGGTCTCCACATTGAAGTTGCAAAGTACGGTAACAGCGTATCCGCAGTCATGTGACTGAGACTCCACGTGGAGTAGACGAGCAGAATGACAGCTGCGCCCATTGACTGAAGGTTGAGTGTGATTGGACGAAAACAAGTCGCATGCTGTTTATCCCCATCCACGTTTGTGGCGGCAGCACTCTTCAGTTCTTGGACGTTAACGAAGTAAACGCATAGACTTTACCAAGAATTAACCGTTTTTAAATACAATTCCTAGAATTTCTCGGCTGTTGGGATCCAGAAAAGTTGTGAAATTATTTCCCGAAGTCATTGGCAATTCACCTGCCGCCATTTTTTTGTTTTTTAACAGTACCCTTCGGCGCATAAAAACTGGATCAGAGGTATCATGAAGTAAAACAGATTAAATGGTCTCTGTTTTATATCTGTGCATCGTGGACTCCAAGTCTGAACCCGCCAACAATTCAATTTCAATCTTATGATGTGGAAAATAGTAGAAATAAAATAAACTAAAATAATAAAAGGCAATATACAGTAAAACCTCGTTAATCCGGACCCCAATGAGCCGGACTTCGCTTAATCCGGACAGGCAAAAGAAAACGAAAAAAGCATAATGCAAGGTTTTAAATGTGGCTAGAAGTCAACAATCGCATATTGCTCCGTAACGGCTATGAATACGTACATCCAACGTCCATGGGAGAACTTCCCAAAGAAAACGCAGTCAACCACTGATGAAATTCTGTTTCCCGCAGACTTTGTACTGTACTGTATAGTGTATTTAGGCCTATGCCCTTTAAATACACCATAATAATGTGTTTTGTTGCATTAAAACTGAGTTTTAATGCACTTTCTACTGTTCTTTTAGGTTATATCAGTTAATCCGGACTTTCGTTAAACCGGTCAACTTATCCCCCTTATTAATTCGGATTAACGAGGTTTTACTGTACAAGTTTCTATGAAGGGCAAGATATAAGATGTTACTCTGCCCCCTCTGAGAAAAAATCCTGCGGGTGCCGTTCTGTGTGTGTGTATGTGTGTGTGTGTGTGTGTGTGTGTGTGTGTGTGTGTGTGGGTGTGTGTGTGTGTGTGTGTGTGTGTGTGTGTGTGTGTGTGTGTGTGTGTGTGGGTGTGTGTGTGTGTGTGTGTGTGTGTGTGTGTGTGGGTGTGTGTGTGTGTGTGTGATCTATTTGAAGCCCAGGCGAATACATTCCGGCAGCAAAGCTACTGAGTTCCCAGCCCTTTTGAATAGAGGGGAGTGAGGGAGGTGATACTTGGGGAAGGGGTAAAGGTTGCCTGGACGTAACGGATAGCTCTATTACAAGGAATATCCGCAGGGCCAAGATAGGGAAGGATTTAGAGGGTGTAGATTCTCGCAAGAGCCCACGTCTTGGCTTAACCCTTTCGCTTTCCCCTGCTTTCTTTTCAAGTCCTAGAACCAATCAATATTCGCTTGCCTGGAGTTTTCTGTTTCATAAAATATTTATTCAAGGCTGCTATATTTGATCACGTGATTTGACAATGGATCTAAATTTAATTAAATTTCCTTAGTATAGATGTCGCATATAACCATACTTTTTCTTTGCTGTTTATTGGAGAGGTCATTCTTTAAAAGTGAGTTTTATGGTTACTAGTAATTTTAGAAAATCCATTTCAGTGAAAAATGCTAGTAAATGTTCATAAAGCCATTGTAAAGATTCTCAAATTGTAAAGTTCAAACGTTTTCTCAATAAAACAACCGTTGAATTCCCATTTTTATATTTTTCTTTAACATGACCGCATTAAGTCGAAGAACATAAGACGTTGTCTGGTTTCATGTCTATTTATATTTTCGTGTGATGGTATAGTTATGCATTTTCAATAACTAATTTAGGTAAATTTCCCATATCCGGAAAACGGATTTCTTCAAATTTACAGGAGAAATTACTTACCGAATGCAGTTTCCTTAGACTTGTGGAAGTTCGGGGAAGTGTTTTCTCGCATCGTTCATTGAATTTTGCGAGTAAACCATGTATTTTTCGATATAAATGTCTGACCTTCCAGCCGGATGTTGCCTGTGTGTGATGACGTAATCCCGGTCAGTGTTTCCAAACACGGGTTTTTGTAACTGAAGAAGGTACGTTTCTGCAAATGGTTTGTGGGGCTATGTGTCAATGGTTTGTGGGGCTATGCGAGAATGGTGTGTGGGGCTACGCATTATTTTTCTCTAAACCAATTTTTTAACTATTCTAACCTAAACGTGACCCAACCTAACCTAACCTTACCGGAAGTGGTTCGTGGGGCTATGCGTCAATGATTTGTGGGGTTACGTAGGTATTTTTGGGTGGAGTGGGGTGGAAACACTGCATGCCGACTCCGGTAGTGAAACTGTGACCGCCATTTAGCGTGTTACCGAAGGGAAAAAGAAACTTACAAAACTTACTTCATACGTCGAAAATATAGATTATTTCCTTGAAAAAAGCGAAATGCCACCTTCAGCAATGTTTCGCAATGCAGAATACGTAAGTACGAATATTGAAATTAAATGAACTAGCAAATTTCAGCCGTTTTCCGGATATGGGAAATGTACCCTAATGTATTTTAATTGTAAAGCTGTCGTCTTGTAGTGAAGTGATGTCGTACGGCACTTTAAATTATATGTCCAGCCAGTCCCGATTAGCCTACGGCAAGCATAAACCATTTTTGACAACTATTTATGATTTTGCTTGCGTGCAGAAAGTGGAATTATTGTTGCTAATTAATTTATGGATAAATATGTATGTACTATAACTGGCTACCTTATTAGTTACACTACTCAGTAGACTATGAATGTAAATTTGTCCTCTTTCTAAGACGAACTGACATAGAGCACTTGATTTTCAAGTGGTAATTCAACTTCACTTGCTCATTTTTGGACACTATCTGATTGGCTCGTCCACTGACGTGCTCTGGGAATGTAGCAAGAAATTGAGTAAAACTATTATATTTCATTATGATTTCACAGCTGTAATTCTAGAGGTGACGTGATCTTCTGATTGCTAGGTCCCGTGGAGATTTCTTGCTTGAGTTAGCACTGTTTATTGTTACTCTTTTTAACATGGAAGTCAACAACTTTCATATTGTAACACACAAATAATAATTTCAATAAAATTGAACCCATTCGCTTCTCATTGTGAAATTTGACACACAAATAGTCAATTGATGTCTTAAAACATTCCTTTCGAAAAAAAATATAAAAGTGGTGTTTTAGTGATTTTGGTGAAAAAATTGAGAGTTTTTGAAAAATTACAAAATTCAAGTACAGTAAAACTTCGTTAATCCGAACCCCGAAAAGCCGGACTTCGCTTAATCCGGACAGGAAAAAGGAACAAAGAGCAGAATGCAAGGTTTTAAATGTGGCTGGAAGTCAACAACAGAACTTGGCAAAGAAAAGGCAGTCAACCACTGCTGAATTCTGTTTTCCGCAGACTTCGTACTGTACTGTATAGTGTATTTAGGTCTACACCATAATAAACGTGTTTTGTTGCTATAAACGGAGTTTTAATGCACTTTCTACTGTTCTTTTAGGTTATTATCAGTTAATCCGGACTTTCGTTAAACCGGATTAACGAGGTTTTACTGTATAGTCATGTTGCGTTTCAAATTAAAACTCATTAAGACAGAAGAGAGTGACACCAATTCGAGCTCTGTAAGTCATATAGTCTAAAGATTCCAAGATGTCAAAATTTGGCGATTTTTGCTTTTTTGAAAGCCAGTATCTCCAAAAGTAAGATCCCAAGGAATGTGCAATTTTGTATTTTTTGTATCCTCTTGATAGGTACAATGAGAAAAAACAACAAAAACATCTTTAAAATCTGATTCCCAAAGATTCAAAAATATTATTTATTGGTTAATTTGGCATGGAATTGCCCTTGTAACCTATTTTCTGATCACAACTAGTTATAACAATAACAATAGATAGCGAGTAAAATTTTAGTATCTTTGAGGGAGTGTAGTTAATAAACACACCCAATTGTGAACCTCTCTTCTACGTAGTACACCCTGGAATGCATTTTGCAGACTAACGAGGATCTGGCGACTGGACCTGCAACCAGGATAATCCTCTGTAAGCGTTCTGTTGTGTCGTTCATGTGTTTGTGACTATCCTAACATCCATCTCGTCGTATCACCATTCATCCCCATCGTCGCGATTAGCCAAAAGCGGTAGACAGGCGACTTAAAGTAATGTAATTCAATCAAAGTATTGATGTTTTGCTCGATACAGGTTTGAGGGTCATACTGAGGCACGTAGCCAGAGGAGCAAGGAGGGGTTACGCCCTCCCAAAATCCTACAAATATCTGATTTTAATAGGGTATAGTGGTAATTAATTTAACTTCCTTAGCATGATTAAACATATCGTATAATAAGTTGGAATATACTGAAAAATTCCCCACTTATTTCAAATAAAGTTCTGGCTATGGGATTGGTCGTAGTGGTACGGACTTCCCTGCAGGCTCCCGATTAGGCTCTCGGCATAGGCGTAATTTGTCGGGGACAAGGGGACACTTGCCTTCCCAAAACTTTCAGGTTACTAAATTTAAAAATAAAGGATACTTTTCTGTATCTCCTGGATCCTGAGTAGCAAAGAATTGAAGAGTATATCTTATGATTGCGCAAATGTAAGCTATTCAGCAAAATAGTTCTGGAGTTTTTACGGGATGGAAAACTTGTCGATTCTGGCTCCCCAAGTTTGATTCTGCCCGTGAAAGTTAAGTCTCAAGTTTGATTCTGCCACCCCAAAAATTAAGTGCTAAGTTTGATTCTGCCGCCCCAAAAATTAAGTGCTAAGTTTGATTCTGCCACCTCAAAAATTAAGCGCAAAGTTTGATTCTGCCACCCCAAAAATTAAGTCTCAAGTTTGATTCTGCCACCCCAAAAATTAAGTGCTAAGTTTGATTCTGCCACCCCAAAAAATAATTGCTAAGTTTGATTCTGACACCAAAAATTAAGTCCTAAATTTGATTCTGCCACCCCAAAAATTAAGTGCTAAGTTTGATTCTGCCACCCCAAAAATTAAGTGCTAAGTTTGATTCTTGCCACCCCAAAAATTAAGTCCTAAGTTTGATTCTGCCACCCCAAAAATTAAGTGCTAAGTTTGATTCTTGCCACCCCAAAAATTAAGTCCTAAGTTTGATTCTGCCACCCCAAAAATTAATTGCTAAGTTTGATTCTGCCACCCCAAAAATTAAGTGCTAAGTTTGATTCTGCCACCCCAAAAAGTAAGTGCTAAGTTTGATTCTTGCCACCCCAAAAATTAAGTCCTAAGTTTGATTCTGCCACCCCAAAAATTAAATGCTAAGTTTGATTCTTGCCATCCCAAAAATTAAGTGCTAAGTTTGATTCTGCCACCGCAAAAAGTAAGTGCTAAGTTTGATTCTTGCCACCCCAAAAATTAAGTCCTAAGTTTGATTCTGCCACCCCAAAAATTAAATGCTAAGTTTGATTCTGCCATCCCAAAAATTAAGTGCTAAGTTTGATTCTGCCACCCCAAAAATTAAGTCCTAAGTTTGATTCTGCCACCCCAAAAATTAAATGCTAAGTTTGATTCTTGCCATCCCAAAAATTAAGTGCTAAGTTTGATTCTGCCACCCCAAAAAGTAAGTGCTAAGTTTGATTCGGCCATCCCAAAAATTAAGTCCTAAGTTTGATTCTGCCACCCCAAAAATTAAATGTTAAGTTTGATTCTTGCCATCCCAAAAATTAAGTGCTAAGTTTGATTCTGCCACCCCAAAAAGTAAGTGCTAAGTTTGATTCTTGCCACCCCAAAAATTAAGTCCTAAGTTTTATTCTGCCACCCCAAAAATTAAATGCTAAGTTTGATTCTGCCATCCCAAAAATTAAGTGCTAAGTTTGATTCTGCCACCCCAAAAATTAAGTCCTAAGTTTGATTCTGCCACCCCAAAAATTAAATGCTAAGTTTGATTCTTGCCATCCCAAAAATTAAGTGCTAAGTTTGATTCTGCAGCCCCAAAAAGTAAGTGCTAAGTTTGATTCGGCCATCCCAAAAATTAAGTGCTAAGTTTGATTCTGCCACCCCAAAAATTAAATGTTAAGTTTGATTCTGCCACCCCAAAAATTAAGTGCTAAGTTTGATTCTGCCACCCCAAAAATTAAATGCTAAGTTTGATTCTTGCCATCCCAAAAATTAAGTGCTAAGTTTGATTCTGCCACCCCAAAAAGTAAGTGCTAAGTTTGATTCTGCCATCCCAAAAATTAAGTGCTAAGTTTGATTCTGCCACCCCAAAAATTAAATGTTAAGTTTGATTCTGCCACCCCAAAAATTAAGTGCTAAGTTTGATTCTGCCACCTCAAAAATTAAGTGCAAAGTTTGATTCTGCCACCTCAAAAATTAAGTGCAAATTTTGATTCTGCCACCCCAAAAATTAAATGCTAAGTTTGATTATTGCCATCCCAAAAATTAAGTGCTAAGTTTGATTCTGCCACCCCAAAAAATAATTGCTAAGTTTGATTCTGCCACCCCAAAAATTAAGTGCTAAGTTTGATTCTGCCACCTCAAAAATTAAGTGCTAAGTTTGATTCTGCCACCTCAAAAATTAAGTGCAAATTTTGATTCTGCCACCCCAAAAATTAAGTGCGAAGTTTGATTCTGCCACCTCAAAAATTAAGTGCTAAGTTTGATTCTGCCACCCCAAAAATTAAGTGCTAAGTTTGATTCTTTCACCCCAAAAAATAAGTGTTAAGTTTGATCCATCCCCCAAAGTTAGGCCTTAAGTTACGCCCATGGCTATCGGTGCATAAAATTGGAGTTAATCTTTGAAATGTGGGGTTTTGTTCATTTCAACTGCTTAGTGTACCCTGAACATGTTGAAAATTTTATTTTTTAATTTTTTTTCGTTGCAGAAAGAGCGAAAGGAATCAGCAGACTCCGCCAAACTCCAGGAGGGATTCAGAAACCGTTCGTCGAGCAAGATGACGAAATACGTTGAGTGCTGGGGAGCGGACAAGCCCTTCGCAAACATCACTGAGAGCACCCTGGCCAAGAATATAGGGCTAACGGTGAGTAGATGGACCAGCTGGGAGGCTCAAATATTTGCTTCCTGTCCTCCTCGACCTATTAGCAAATGCGGGCTGGGCAACCCTTCCAGCCTCTTGGACACCCTGGGAATTCTCCGTATGTTTACCCTGATAGGAAAACCTCGGATGTTCTGCGAAGCTCTTGGAGGCTGTGAAAGTGTAATATCAGATATTTTTTTTCCAAGATATTTTCCTTCTGGCCGGACAGGATGTTCTGTGTGCGTAAATCTTTCTTTACCACGAAAAAAGTCTAGGATTTTCCTTATGGGCACATTGCATCATTAGTGTCATTTTACGTTCATTAAACCGCTTAGACTTGTGTAAGTTAAAATAACCGCATACTTTGTGAGAAGCAGCTCCATTCTTCCTTGTAATAGACCCAAAGAACAAAACAATAGTGTCTAAGAATTTAATTTATAGAACAAACTTTTCCTCTCATAAATCTAGTATAATTGCGCTGATACGAGTAATTGTTATTTTTCACTACCAAGGTCGGATACTTACAGTTAAAATCGAGGACATCTGTTGGCATTTTGAGATATGTTATTGATATCTTCAATCTCAGGCGTAAATTTTCATAACTTTCTTCGCATATTGTTGGGCTTTCTTCAGGGTGGCCTTTTCATTTCTAAGAGCATTCCGTGACATTCGCTACGAAATTCTGTCCTATCAAAATTAACCCCAAGTTTAATTATGTCCCCTCAAAATTAGATCCAGTTTGATTCTACCCCCCTCAAAATTTGATCGGTATTAGGTATTAAAGAGAGATCACTAATTATATGCAACGGACAAGCCATTGATTCTATTGTGAAAGATTTGATTTTTGATTTAGTTTATTTTACTTCGCGTTTTGTGCCTCTTGGCTAATTTGCGAAGATGGGGATGAGTGATGAAATGATGAAATTGATGAATGGACATTCACAAACAACCAAGCCCGACCGGGATTCGAACCCGGGACCCTTGGCGTCGCAGCGCGATGTGCTAACCACTCAGCCACAGGGTGGGCTATTGTGAAAGAGAAACCACATTTGCTTTCCCGTACATACGGTTCTTGTGGTCAAAGGAAGCAAACAATAATGAATCAACTCACTGGAAATATTGTCATAGAAGCCTAGCCTACTAAAAGTTGATTGGTATTTGATAGTATACTGACATGCATGCAGGTTTCATATTCCCCTTATTTTCAAGGTAGTACCCCTCAGTACCCTTAGATGAATAAAAGTGGCGCCACCGCTGCACGTAGGACTGAGGAGAAAATTTGATGATAGTTCTGGACAATTTGCCGAACAGTACTAATGCATCTCACTGTACAGTTCACCCTCAAAGTAAAATCTTATTCTATAGGGTGATCCAAAAGTCCCATTACCCCCAATTTATTTTTTTCATATTGATGTATAATATTCATGGTCCAGTATAGTATAACAGGAGATACATTTGATCAGATGAGGCTATAGACAACAACTTATTCCACAGTATCTGTGTGTACGACATCATTTTCATAACAGAATTATTCGCCTTCAAGTACGTGATGATGTGTCTACCACATCCCTGTTTGGTCCATATTTCTTTGAAGGTGCTGTGAACGAAAATAGCAATCTCACCATGTTACATGACTGGTTTATTCCTGAACGGCAAAATTGAGGACTTCTCGGTCGAGTCTGGTTCCAGCAGGATGGTGCACCAGCACATTATGCTATACCCGTATGAGAATATCTCAATTAAGGGTTTGGAAACAATTGGATTGGAAGAGGTTCTGAACATTTGCCAGCACCTCTGAAGTGGCCACCCAGAAGTCCGGATCTGTCTGCCATTGTGTGATGATGCATTGTGGGGTTACATCAAACAGAAGGTGACTAGCAAACGTTACGAGACAACTGACGAACTTAAAGAAGCCACTCTTAATGCATTTGCTTCAATCACTCCAGCAATGCTGAGGAGAATTTCTCATTGTACTTGGTGGCGAATAATTACATCTCTGTTATGAAAATTATGGCATACACAGATACACTCTGGAACAAGTTGTTGTCTATAGTCTCATCTGATCCAATGTATCTCCTGTTATACTATACTGGACCGTGAATATTATTCATCAATATGAGAAAAATAAACAGGGGGTAATGGGACTTTTGGTTCATCCTGTACATTAATGATTTCTCTAAGTAACATGCATCTGATACATTTTCGTTTATTTCCAGAGCATTGCGATGATAGAATCCAATTTGTTGCCTAGCAAGAATAGTTGGCTGGAATGCAAGTAAGTACAAAAATACATTGTGATACTAGAATTATCTATTTGTAATTATATGAATACCAAACTTATTGATGATTTTCTAATTCTGAGACTGTTGTTTGTGCACTGTGACAACGAAGGCAATATAAACAAAAGCACATGGCTTCTGCACGCGAAGAAAAATTGTTAGTGTGATAAACCCATAGCATTCAATGTAGCTGTTATACACTGTTCTCACTACATCAGTCTACATGAATTTCGCCTAAATGATATGTATCAGATGAAAAAAAATGTTATAGAATTTCATTGAAAACCAGGTGGACGATTGATCATTTTTTTAATCGTGTTCACGTACTCCAGTTATATCTCAAAAATGCCTAAAGTAAATAAGCACACACTTTGTGTCCATGATATCTGACGAAACATAAGGATTTCTAGGCGGGAAGATGTTTTGACGAACTGAATTCTGGTTGGGGCATTTGACAGTCAATGAAGAACAAGTACCTGGTAGATAAGAACTTCTCGAATAATATGCACAGTCAGGGGCCATTTTCTTTGAGTTTCATAACTAGTGCACCTATATGTGACATAAGCATTCTAACAGACAGTTGGTATAAAAACAATAGATTGGCAATAAAGGGCGCCCGCGAGGAGGGGGGGGGGGCACTTGACCCCCTGAGATTTCTGGAAAGAATTAATGTAATTCGAATAGTGAAATTGTATCGACATTTTATAACAAAAAATGTTGTTTTCTGTTTGTTTCAGCAACTATTATTATTATTATTATTATTTAAAGTAGAGTTATTTAAGCTAACAGTCTATTTTACACTAATTATCTAACTATAAAAGAACAGCTTTTTGTCAATATAGAGTTATGCAAATTGTGTATGAATATACAGAATATGAAAATTACAAATGTATGCTATTTTTAAAAAAATATATTAGTAGTAGTAGTAATATAATAGCAACAATAGTAGTAGTAGTAATAATAATAATAATAGTTTATTTAAAGTACTGAGAATAGTCAAAAACCTTATACAGCACTATGCCACAAAGAGTAATATCAAAGGATTAACTCATAATGTTTTACAGCAAATCACATCCTATACCTAAATATAATATTTTAAGGGAAGTTATAATTGAAATCATCGATTAATATTTTTATAAATTTATCACCATTTTTCAATTTTACTGATAATGAATTTTTTCTTGTTTTATATTTTGTAATAATATAATAATAATAAAAGTTTCTGTGACCCTGCCCCCCCTGATAAGAAATTGTGCTGGCGCCCTAGTTGGCAACATTGACCAGCTGTACAGAGGAGAAAGACACAAGGGCCTTCACCAGCCTATCAAAAAGTAGCAAATTATAATAGGATATTATATTTTATTACTATATTGACATTGTGAAGTACTTATAATATCTGAGAGCAGTGCCCCAACTGAAAATACTTCTTCCGCCTTTGACACCCTGAAAATATTCTGGCAACGCCACTGTTCCTATTCAAACAAGCCGTGAAAATGCATGCACAGCAAAAACACAGAACTGTCAAATGAGCCATTCGTTTTCAAACTTGGTGACCATTGTCCCAACTACATCATCTTTCAGCGTGTAATTGTTTATTGTCCTAAAAGGGATGCCGTCCCTTTTTGTCCTTGGTTAAGTTCGGCGAGCAGTTTCCTCAGACGAGAGACTCGGTGGATTAGAGCAAAACTGCGGAAACATCATCAAAATATGCAATTTCGTCAAAAGGGGAAGCAAGTTGTTGGTTAACCAACTCCAAACCTTGTCGGAGGTCGTCCGTGAGAACTTTTCAGAGATTTCGAATTGTGTGACGTCATGAGAGAATTTTGTTGGGGTGGGTTCGCGGATGGTGCTTATTAACTGCTAAGACGATTTTTTCTCTTTCTTAATTCTTTCTCGCTCTCTCTTCTTTGTCTTTTCCCTTCTCTCTGTTGTATTTCCCCTTCTTCTCTCTCTCTATTTTCCTCTCTATATCTGTTTCCTTTCTCTCTGTTTGCTTTCTCTCTCTCCCTCTTTCTCTGTTTCCTCTCTGTTTTATTCTATACCTGGATTTCTTCTGTTTCTTTGTATATATATATCTCTCTCTCTGTATTCTCTACATTCGGCTTTCTTCTCTTTGTTTCTTTGTCTCGCCTCTCTGTCCCTCTCTCTCTCTCTCTCTCTCTCTCTCTCTCTCTCTCTCTCTCTCTCTCTCTCTCTTCTCTTTGGTTTTCTTCTCTCTCTCTCTCTCTCTCTTTTCTCTCTATATCCGGTTTTCTTCTATGTTTCTTTGTATCTCTCTCTCTCTCTCTCTCTATTTATCTGTTTCTCTTTCTTTCTCTATCTCTCTGGCTGTTTCTCTTTCTTTCTCTTTGTCTCTGTCTCTTTATCACTTTCTCAATCTTTGTTTCTCGTTCTCAATCTAGCTTGCTTACTTTTATCTCTCGCTCTTTTTCCTTCTATCTCCCTCTTCATTATTTTTCTTCCTCTCTCTCTCTACTCTTGTTTGCCTTTATTTTTATCCCTCGCTTTCTCGTTCTCTTTCTCTACTTCGCCCTTCGTTACTTCTCACACTCCTTATTTTCTTCTCTTCCTATCTCCCTCTTCCTTGCTTTGTATTTCTTCTCCCCTCTTTCTCGCTGTTTTGTTTTTAGCTGTTTCCTCTTATTTATTTACTTATCTCTGTTTCTTTATCTCTCCTTTTGTTGCCATTCTTTCTCTTTTACTATTTTTGTCGTTTCCCTCTAGTCTGCTGTCTTGTCAAAATGATTATGGATGTCCTTTGAAAATTATTCATATCGTTTATTTGGGTGGTAATGAGGTTGAGTCCACCTTCAACTGCCCAGTGATTGTATGCAGTATTTACTAAGAAACTGCTTCATTCACCCAACATTCTACTTAACTTAATCTTTCTTCCTTCTTGTTTCAGGAAGTGGTTCAAATCTGAGGAGCTGAATCCAATCTTGCTTTGGTTCCGGAAGGGGAACCAGGAGACGGAGTACAGGAACCAGCCGGATTCCCAGTTCCGGTTTTATATCCTGTGTGCTGTTGTCCTGTTCCTGGGGATGACCGTCATCCAGGTTTTGACCGTTCCTAGGTAAGCTTGAGTGCGTTGAGGTAAGTCAAATTTCTTGGAAATGGGCGAAACGAAGGTGCCTGACCTGATGGTTGGAATCTTCAGATTGATGTATGTTGATAGCAGTAAATTAAAGCCACCTTGGGCCCCTCGATGGCTGTCACCTTGCAATCAAGTGGTCCGGGGTTCCATTGCCGATAGAGGCACCTTTCACGGTGGTTCGTATCGCACTTTAAACTGTTGGTGCAGCCATTATCAGCCTAAGTTAGCATTTCAAACAAATGTTTAGAACACATGCATATAATTATAGCACCACCAACTATTGCATCTCTATCCCCTACTCTGTCCATTCCTTCGCCTTGTAATAAAGGGGTCCCGGGTTCGATAACCGGTAGAGGCACATAGTGGTTAGGATGCCACTTTAAACTGTAGTCCCAGCTCCGATTAGCCTTACTGTCCATAAAGTGGACTTAAATTTCAATCAATAAATCAATCAGCCCATTCTTAATTGAGTTTCAAGATGGCAACGACATTTGAATAGTTCCTTGGAGCGGAAGTTGCAAAAGCACAATGATGTATTCTTTCAACTGTTCTTTATTCCATATTAAACAAATTAATTTATGAATTTGACATACGTATTTGATTAATTCAGCTGCTATCAAATCAATGCCAGGTGCTTTGTTATTGTTTAGCCTTTTAAAGCATCTTTAATTTCAGGCAAGTTAGGTTCTGGAACTAAAGGTTCCAGGAGGGTGTACTTCATTTACTTCTTATTTTTTTCCTACATGAACATTTAGAAGGTCATTAATGTAGTTTTCCATGTATTGGATCGGACAAAAATTCAACATTTTTATCTTAGCAACAGAAAATCGCAGTTTGTGACTTGTGTCTTTTGCTGAACACTGTGCTTGCCCCAATGGAAGTTTCATAATGGAAAATATTATATAACAAAACTTTTAGTTTTTCAAAGTGTGTTTACTGCACTATAAAATTCTGTGGTGCTACGGGGGGGGCTGAAATCTGTTTTGGGGGGATCCCGTCTGTAGCGTCTTCCTTGTACTCTCTAGGTGAGTGTGCTGTTCTGATCCACTTCTTTGACTTTTTCCAGAGGCGTGGTGCTGTATGGCTCGTATGGGGCAACCTTGCTGGCTCTGCTCATCTTCCTGTACCTGTGCTGGCTGGAGAAATGCTGGAGGTCTTGTCCAGGACACATCAGCGAGACGCCCACGCAGACTGAGTTCCACCAGTGCAGCACGAGCATCGTGTCCAACAGCAGGTGGCTCAGGCTTAGCATCTTCCTCATCACCGTCGCCCTCATTGCCGCATGCGCCGTCATCACACTGGTAAGCACCAATCAGAATGCAGCTGCATATAGGACCATGCCATGACAGTACATTTAGGCGATGTTCGGGTGGGGTGGATGACTGACTATCACTGTGGAGGTGAGGGCCTCCCCGATGGCGTAGTGGCCTTGTAATCAAGGGGTCCCGGGTTCGATACCCGGTGGAAGCACATAGTCGTTCGGATCCCGATTAGCCTATCTGTGCATAAAGTGGACCCAAAACAACAATTCAATCAATCAATTTAATTCAAACTTTGGAGGTGGTGTGTTCAGCATCAGGTTCCGGCCGCTTTACCTCCCAGCGTTGCCCCCAGTTACCCATTGATTTGAGGCTGGGTGAGCCGAATTAAGATTAACCCTTAGTCGGCCAATGGTCCACTAGTGGACCATCGTGTTGATTAAAAAGTTCATGTTCTTTTAGGATCTTCATATTTGTATGTGAGGTTGTAAACGCTGACAGATGTTGAGATAGAACTTTGAAATGTCATGTGGAAGAAAACCCACCCACCCAGGACCCTTCTCCCCAACCCCGACTCCAAAGTTACGTATGGAAGCTGGCGCGAATTTTAAATTTGTACACTTATTTGACAACAAATGTTGACCAATCTACTTCTGGTAACTTTTGTTTTTCCGCTAAAATATCTGGGCATGCAACCGTGCAGGAATCAAAACACCAAAGCCAATAGCAGTGGTTGGGTGGGCCGCGGCCCCCAACTTTCAATGAGAAAATCATAAAAATGGGGAGTTCGCCCCCTCTTCCCCCGCTATTTTTGGAAGGGGAGGCAAACTTTGACCTGATTTTCAAAGAATGGTCCTTCTCAACCGAATGAAGGTCATTTCATGTTCCTGGGTGCAACATTATCGAATATGTGAAAAAGTCCCCATTTTTATGATTTATTTTCATTGAAAGTTGGGGGCCGCGGCCCACCCAACCCCTCTTATTGGCTTTGGCGTTTTGATTCCTGCACGGTTGCATGCCCTGGTGTTCTAGCTACAAAACAAAAGTTACCCGAAGTAGATTGCTCAAATAGTCTCCGAGATATAACGTTTTTCTCAAATAAGTGCAAAATTTAAAATCGCGCGCAAAGACAGCAGCCAGAGAGAGAGACGTTACTTTCGAAAACCCGCTCGGCGGTCTAAAAGTTAACGCCCACTGAGGCGCGAAGAAACGTGGCGAAGAAACGCAACAGACCTTTAAGATAACGTGCAGACTTCTGGCACGGAAATTCCCTGTTGTGGGCGTTACACCTTTTGGTTTCAATAGAAGCAGACAAAAGAAATTCTGTTGCGGAGTTTCCCCGCGTCTCAGTGGGCGTTAAGGTTTATGCGGTGACAAGGCCGGAAAAATTCCGACCTTTGATCACCCACATGGAGACTAGCAGTCAGGCACCCACTAGACCACTGCGGCACTAGGTGACGTCACCCCCAACAAGACAGTACTTCAAGTCTGTTCTTTGTACTTTTCGGACACAGCCTGTGTCCACTCTATGCTCAGATAACCTAGAAGTCTAATAGGTCCCACAAAACATGCTTGTATAGTGCAAAGTGATTGTATATACTACTGTTAAGTGTAGGATCAACTACAGTCCGACCATGGAAGACGAAACTAGCTCAAGTGGACGAATCGAATCGCAAAAGGGGAGTAGGCTTCAGACCAGTATTTCGTTTCCATGCTTTAGCCTGCTTGCTATCGCTCGCTCTTTCACTAAAGCGACGTTGCTACATTTGAAATTCAAATTTTCAGTCTGGACCGGACGAATTTAACTTCAACTAATCTCCCTGTTTGTTCCACTTACAGCCGTCCCCCCTATTTTGTCAGTGGACTCGTCCACTTTGCGCATGCGCACTTTCAACGATGGTCCCGACTAACGCAGACGGACAATATGAGTGAGCCCGTCCAAATTTTCTTCTATCTGTCTCCATGAAAATTTGTTACAGTAATGATGTGGAAATATGCATTAGACTAAGCGAGTTAACAATTTTTGGGTGCGTCTACATGTGTGTCCATTTTGCACCCTTCAAAGTATACGAGGAAGAATCATCTTATCTGAGAACCCTTACCTTATATAGGGTGTTCCGTATAGGACGCCAAATTAGAAAATTAAATAAAAATAAGGAAAATATCATGAAAATAGTTATATTTCACATATATGTAAGCAGTAACATCTCCCATTTACGTATGAAAGACAATGTCAGGCATAATGTCCACCCCTACTGAGTCTGCATGCATTTATACGCTCCACAAAATTATTGATAAACCTCTCGCAGATGTCTGTCCCGATGCCTCCAATCACCCGTATGATTTCCGCCTTCAGATCCAAAAGGGTTCGTGGTTTGTTGGCGTACACCTGTGATTTCACAAACCCTCATAAGAAGAAATCACAGGCTGTAAGATCCCACTCCACCTGCCAAAACCCACACCACACAGTCGTTCTCAGCGGATGGATGGATTTCACGCTCCTGGATTATTCGAGGATTTTCGGAAGGAAACCTCAACAAACGAGTCAAAACAATTGAGGCTACATTAATCGGCATGACAACAGATGTCAACATTGGTAAGTACAGGTCTGTCAACCTCGAAACAAAACAATAGCACTCGATTCAAATTTGGCGTCCTATACGGACTGTAACAACAATAGAGTTCGTAGTCATCCATATGCGTCAGGTTTTGATTAAAGATAGCTATGTTTGTTTCCCCAGGTGGACATTGAACCAGAGGCTCCAGTGGAAGTTCCAAAGGACTCAGAAGAACTCCCAGAGGCGGATTTCTTCAACGACAACCGATCCTCCATCAACATACCTCTCGACATGAAGACTCCAGAGCATATTCCGGTGTGTTCAGATTACACTCTTCTTTCAAATTTATTATTTTTTTTTGCATGCAACTGATGCACGAAAGGTTTAGATAGAACGATTTTTCAACTCGGTTCTTAAGAACTGACGCTCAAGCAGGCCCGTAGCCAGGCTTTTCACCCGCCTTAGTCCTCCCCATGGCTACGTGCCTGCGCTCGAGTAATCTGTGTTTTGAGGTGAGGCTGATTTGGTGTAGTCTCGTCTAGTACAGTGGCGCAGAAATAGCGGGGTGCAGGCGTACGTTGTACCCTCTCAAATTTGTAAGATTGAGTACAGTTCTGCTCCTCAAAAATTGCCTAGTGTAAATACTAGGGCTGAGCCGGTACCACTTTGAACCGATACTGAGGCCGATACCCACCGATACTTAAAATTGCAATAATTAAAATTTGTTAAAAATATTGGTGTGTAAATTTTCTTCTCCGATTATATGCATCAACTGACCAAGAAATTTGCCTCATAATATTTAATAATTACATCAGAATATGAAAATAAATGTTGTGTAATCACAAAATACAGTTTTTAGTGCAAAATTAAAAGAAAGTTTGAATTTTGCATAATTTCCAGGATGATTAGATTCATCGAAAGTGTCACGCGGCATTTTTTGCTGACCCCGTGAAAGACCAATATGCCGGGAAAGTATCAGATTAAATCGGTAGATGAATTCCAATCGATACCACTGGTATTGGCACAGCCCTAGCATATTCATATAGTTTCTAGAATTAGATTTTAATAATATACATTTTTTCGTCATGTTATCTCCAAAAAGCACGCAATTTCCATAGGAAATTTTATTCACACACGAAAAAGAAAAGTCTCGTATATTTTCAGTGTAATGACTTTAGTGTAAAAGGTTTCAATAACTTAATTTCCGATAACGAGCTCGTTTGAAGGCTTAAGAAATGTAATTTTAAGTTAAACAAGCTGAAAACGCCCTCTCTAGTGACAATTTACAAGGTTCTACAACAATGTGCAAATTAAGTTTTTTGTCTTGGTTGGATGACCACTCAGTGATGTATTTGTGGTTTTATTTTGAGAGGTAGGTTTTTTTTGTATATAAAGGTGTCTACCAATATAAAAAATCCAAAATTATTGACTTTTTTCCTTTTTATTAACATTTATTTAATCACCCCCGACTTAGGTTGAAAATTTAAAAAATATATGTATTTTTTACTCAATGAAAAACGCTTACTACAAGGCTGGTTAAGATAAAAACAGAAGCTGTACTTTAACAAAAGATTTAGACTTGCTTGAATTATTAATGCATGCAAATATGAAAAGACTGAAATACTTCATCGTGGACAAGGAATGGCCACATTACTTTGTTTAATATTTTTACAACCCTTCATGACATTACCTATTTTGAGAAATTATTATCCTTATTATATATCTCCGGTTTTTTAATACGTGGGTG
This sequence comes from Lepisma saccharinum, assembly GCF_977018435.1. Taxonomy (NCBI): domain Eukaryota; kingdom Metazoa; phylum Arthropoda; class Insecta; order Zygentoma; family Lepismatidae; genus Lepisma; species Lepisma saccharinum. The sequence continues at coordinate 17,915,815 of NC_139250.1, read as the reverse complement.
ACACTAAAAGTTTTTAGATTCGGCAACACTGATTGCAGCAATACATTGTCTCTAGGATATGTTGAAGTTAGTAGTCTGTGAAGTGTGATAATGCTGCAGAATTTATAGTTGTTAATTGTTGTGTGCCAGAAATGAGTCAATTATTGTCGTGTGTGTACAGTAAAATGGATTTAACACGGGAGCACTTCAGAGCAATGATTTTTTAGGATTTTCGAGTAGGTTTAACGCAGCAGCAATGTTATGAAAGGCTCCGAAATGCATTTCAGGAGGAAGCCCCATGCCGTGCGACTGTGTTTAATTGGTTTTTAGAATTTCGAGGTGGACGTCAGAAACTCAGTGAAGAATTACGTAATGGTCGTCCTGTGACAGCAACGTCTCAAGAAAACGTCGACAGAGTGCGTCGCATGATAGAGGAGGATAACCGGGTGACATATGCAGTTATTAGTGCAACACTGGGTATTGGTATGAGTCAGGTTCAAACGATCCTGCATGACTGCCTTGGTGTCAGGAAGCTCTGTGCCAGATGGATCCCACACCATCTTACTCAGGAGCAAAAGCAGGCACGGGTCACATGGTGCATGAAAATGCTGGACAAATTTAACCAAGGACAATCAAATGCAGTGTATGACATCGTAACAGGTGACGAAACTTGGGTGTACTGTTATGAACCCGAGAGCAAAAGACAGTCGACGCAGTGGATCTTCCCCGATGAAGACCCACCAACAAAAGTCAGGAAGGGACGAAGTGTTTGCAAACAAATGGTTGCCACTTTCTTCAGTCGGACGAGCCATATTGCAACAGTGCTGCTACAGGGACGTCGGACCGTTAATGCTGAATGGTACACTACGGTTTGTTTACCGGAGATCGTACGGAAAGTTCGTGAAAAACGCCCACGAAGTCGCATTATTGCGCATCAAGACAATGCGCGCAGCCATACAGCAGTACGAACAATTGAATTCTTCAAAGCCTCCAACATCGAAGAAATGACTCATCCTCCTTACAGTCCCGACCTCGCCCCTTGTGATTTCTTCCTGTTCCCTAAAATCAAGGATACATTACGAGGTTCTTCATTTCCTACTCCCGAGGAGGCAGTCACCGTCTTCGTTCAGTGCATTCAAGAGGTGCCTGCAGATGTGTGGTCCCAGTGCTTTCACACTTGGTTTGAGCGAATGAACAAGTGCATCAACTGTCATGGAGAATACTTTGAAAAATTATAGCATTCATACTTTTGGTCTCCAGTGTTTTACTTGCGCGTGTCTAAAAACTTTTAGTGTGACCTATCGTATTATTATTCCGAGCTGTCTTAATGTAGATAAAGCAATAATTTTCCTTAAATCATAATTCCTTAAATTTAGATTCTTATGGTAACACATGTAATTTAGAAGCTTATGGCAACACTTACATTTAATTTAGAATCTTATGGTAACACTTACATGTAATTTAGAATCTTATAGTAACACCTACATGTAATTTATAATCTTCTGGTAACACTTACATCTAATTTAGAATCTTATGGTAACACTTACATGTAATTTAGAATCTTATGGTAACACTCTGTACATATAATTTAGAACCTTATGGTAACACTTACATGTAAGTTAGAATCTTATGGTAACACTTACATGTAATTTAGAACATTATGGTAATACTTATATGTAAGTTAGAATCTTATGGTAACACTTACATATAATTTAGAACCTTATGGTAACACTTACATGTAATTTAGAACCTTATGGTAACACTTACATGTAATTTAGAATCTTATGGTAACACTTACATGTAATTTAGAATCTTATGGTAACACTTACATATAAGTTAGAATCTTATGGTAACACTTACATCTAAGTTAGACTCTTATGATAACACTTACATATAATTTGGAAACAAAGTGAACAAATCTGAACCACAACTCAGTATAATCTTAGATTTCCAGATATTCAATTTTATCAAATCACAGTACAGATATACAGGGTGATCCGTTTAAGATGTCAGAAAAATAAACCGTTATGTACAAGAGGTTAATGTACGTATCTCTGAGCAGTTTGCTGTAATGTAAGCAGAAAGGATGTAAGTTTCAAATGAGTGGAGATTTACAGACTTCATCCACGTGACGGCGCTAGTGTGCATGTAACACTCAAAAGTTTCGCATAACATACGACACATTGTGCGTGCTGTTGTGGCGAGGACATCATCTTTATCTAGCACCACACGGCTGAAGTATGTGAACCTCTTCTCATTCGAAACTTACATCCTTTCTGCTTACATTACAACAAACTGCTCAGAGATATGTACCTACATTAACCTCCTGTATATAAAGGTTTCCTGTCTGACATCTCAAACGGACCGTCCTGTATAACAATATAAATTCACTATGCTGTAATAAAATACCAAAAATTCTTGACCACAAGCATAATTTCTTGACTTTTTCTTGGCATTTTTGACTGGTAGACCCTATATATGCAAATTTGTGTAAGGGAACTTATCTGTTACCAGTCAGTAAACTAAATTATTGCCTTGCGGTTCTAAGTAACTTAGAACTTTGGCTCTAAACTAGGTCATTAAATATTATGATAACACTTACATGTAATTTAGAATCTTATGATAACACTTACATGTAATTTAGAATCTTTGATAACACTTACAGGTAATTTAGAGTCTTATGATAACACTAACATGTAATTTAGAATCTTATGGTAACACTAACATGTAATTTAGAATCTTATGATAACACTTAAATGTAATTTAGAATCTTATGATAACACTAACATGTAATTTAGAATCTTATGATAACACTTACATGTAATTTAGAATCTTATGGTAAACTAACATGTAATTTAGAATCTTATGATAACACTTACATGTAATTTAGAATCTTATGATAACACTTGTAATTTAGATTCTTATGATAACACTTGCATGTAATTTAGAATCTTATGATAACACTTGTAATTTAGATTCTTATGATAACACTTGCATGTAATTTAGAATCTTATGGTAACACAAACATGTAATTTAGAATCATGATAAAACTTGCATGTAATTTAGAATCTTATGATAACACTTGCATGTAATTTAGAGTCTTATGATAACACTAACATGTAATTTAGAATCTTATGATAACAATAACATGTAATTTAGAATCTTATGATAACACGTACATGTAATTTAGAATCTTATGGTAACACTTACAGGTAATTTAGTGTCTTATGATAACACTAACATGTAATTTAGAATCTTATGGTAACACTAACATGTAATTTAGAATCTTATGATAACACTTAAATGTAATTTAGAATCTTATGATAACACTACCATGTAATTTAGAATCTTATGATAACACTTACATGTAATTTAGAATCTTATGGTAAACTAACATGTAATTTAGAATCTTATGGTAACACTAACATGTAATTTAGAATCTTATGATAACACTTACATGTAATTTAGAATCTTATGATAACACTTACATGTAATTTAGAATCTTATGATAACACTTGTAATTTAGATTCTTATGATAACACTTGCATGTAATTTAGAATCTTATGATAACACTTGCATGTAATTTAGAGTCTTATGATAACACTAACATGTAATTTAGAATCTTATGGTAACACTAACATGTAATTTAGAATCTTATGATAACACTTGCATGTAATTTAGAATCTTATGATAACACTTACATCTAATTTAGAATATTATGGTAACACTTACATTTAATTTAGAATCTTATGATAACACGTACATGTAATTTAGAATCTTATGGTAACACTTACATCTAATTTAGAATCTTATGGTAACACTTACATGTAATTTAGAATCTTATGATAACACTTACATTTAATTTAGAGTCTTATGATAACACTTACATGTAATTTAGAAACACCTTGAATCTTATATTCTAAGAAAACTCAAACGCACATACAATATGTGCTATCGAACTTCTTCTTCTTCTTTTCTGGCACTACAGCCCATCACAGGCCTTGGCCTCCTTCAGAATCTTCCGCCATCCATCTCTATCCAGCGCCTTCCTTCTCCAACTCCTAACTCCCAGCATACTTAGGTCCTCTTCTACCGAATCAACCCACCTTAAAGGTGGTCTTCCTACTTTTCTCCTGCCCTCCATATGCATAAACGTTATCTTTTTGCACATCGAGTTATCTGGCATTCGGTATATATGTCCTAGCCACCTTAACCGTATTAGTTTAATTTCCTTCACAATATCTATATCTTGGTAGAGTTGATATAGTTCATTATTGTATCTTCTTCTCCAAAATCCGTTTTCACATATAGGACCATAGATCCTGCGCAGGATCTTCCTTTCAAAACTTCCGATCATTGTCTCAGCATTCTTAGTTATAATCCATGATTCACATCCATACATTAAAATAGGTCTTATTAACGTTTTATATAACTTAACTTTTGTTTTCCTTCTGATATACCGGGACTTCATATGTTTTCCAAGTCCAAAGTAACTTCTATTTGCCATACCTATTCTGTGTTGAATCTCTGTCAGGGAATCTCCTTTTTCTGTTATATACACTCCAAGATATTTAAATTCCTGTACTCTCTCAAAGGAGAGCCCGTTAACTTCAAAATGTGTAGTACTAGTATGCACCTTGGTTATTTCCATGTATTTTGTTTTAGCAGCATTTACTGCAAGCCCCGTTTTTTGTGCTGCTGTAAGGAGATTAGCTACAGCTTCACGCAGTGCTCTTGTTGTTCTAGCTATTATAACCACATCATCTGCGTATGCCATCATTTGCACTGACTTGTTTATTATAGTTCCTCTAGTGTCTATGCCTGATTCTCTGACAGCCTTTTCTAGTGCAATATTGAATAGCATACATGACAGGGCATCTCCTTGACGCAATCCTTGTTTTGTTTCGAATTCTTGAGATAGCTGATTTCTTATTTGTACTCTACATCGCACTTTTTTTAGAGTCTCTTCTACTAGATTTACTAATTTCTGTGGGATGTTAAATTCCCTCATGGCTTCAATCAGCTCGTTCCTTCGTATGGTATCATACGCAGATTTAAAATCTATATAAAGGTGATATGTATTTATTCCAAATTCTTTTGTCTTTGCGCATATCTGTCTAATTGTATGTATGTGGTCTGAGGTCGATTTTCCCTCTCTAAAGCCACATTGGTAGTCACCTATTATTTTATTTACATACGGGGAGAGCCTTCGGAAAAGTATATTAGAGAGAATTTTGTATCCGGTGTTAAGTTTGCTGATGCCTCTATAGTTTTCTGTTTGTAGGCGATCCCCCTTCTTATATATGGGGTATATTATACCTTCTTCCCATTGTAATGGGATTTCTTCATCCTTCCATATTTTATCTAGTAGATTTTGAATGCTTCTCAAGAAGTCCCTTCCGTGAAGTTTCATCATCTCTGCTGTTATTTTGTCAGATCCTGGCGCTCTATTGTTTTTCAGCTTCTCAATGGCACTCTTAACTTCTTCAAGGCTAGGTCCCTGCTTTTCCTGTTCATTAAGCTGGGGATTTGTTACATTCTGATCTTCTTCCGTATGCTGATTCTGTTCTTGCTCCATTCCACTTCCATTCTGGTTTTGTTCATTCAAAAGTTCATTAAAATGTTCCTGCCATCTAATTAAAATATCCTGGTCATTACTTAACAGTCGTCCGTCTTTATCCTTACATATATATGCTCCAGTTTGGAATCCTCTCATTTCATTGACAGTTCTATAGAATCTTCTACTCTCTCGTTTTCCATTAAATGATTCCACTTGTCTCATTTTACTTTCCACACTCTCTTTTTTCTTTCTCTTGTGTATTTTCTTTTCCTTCCTTCTCAGTTCTCTATATACTTCTAGCTTTGCTCTTGTAAAATAACTTTGTATCATATTTCTGTATGCTTCATTTTTCTGCTTGGTTATCTCCTTGCACTCCTCGTCAAACCATTCATTACGGTTTTGTTTCTTCATTTCCCCTATTTCCTCATCTGCTACTTTTATTATTACATCTCGTATTTTGCACCACTCTTCATTGGGATTAGTGTTGTTCACGCCATCTTCCAGATTTTTCAGTCTGTCAGTAATCTTTTGCCGATATGTTTTCTTTCTGTCTTTTTCCTTCAATTTATATATATCATATTTTGTGATTTTACTTTCTTGCCTTTTGTGTATACATGATATTCTGTTCTTGATCTTAGGAATCACCAGGTAGTGATCTGTGTCTACATTTGCTCCCCTAAAACTACGTACATCTAAAATGCTTGATTTGTGTTTACTATCTAAAATTACATGGTCTATCTGGTTACTTGATCTCCCATCTGGAGTTCTCCATGTTGCTTTATGTATATCTTTGTGAGGATAAAAGGTGCCTGCTATGATCATTTGATGCCTATTTGCAAAATCAATCAGTTTTATTCCATTATTGTTACTCTCATGGTGCAGGCTATGAGATCCTATCACAGGTTTAGCCCAGATTTCCCTGCCTACCTTTGCATTAAAATCTCCAAGAATTATTTTGATACCATATTGGGGGCATATATCATATTATCTTATGATAACACTAACATGTAATTTAGAATCTTATGATAACACTTACATGTAATTTAGAATCTTATGGTAACACTTACATGTAATTTAGAATCTTATGATAACACTTACATGTAATTTAGAATCTTATGATAACACTTGTAATTTAGATTCTTATGATAACACTTGCATGTAATTTAGAATCTTATGATAACACTTGTAATTTAGATTCTTATGATAACACTTGCATGTAATTTAGAATCTTATGGTAACACTAACATGTAATTTAGAATCTTATGATAAAACTTGCATGTAATTTAGAATCTTATGATAACACTTGCATGTAATTTAGAGTCTTATGATAACACTAACATGTAATTTAGAATCTTATGATAACAATAACATGTAATTTAGAATCTTATGATAACACGTACATGTAATTTAGAATCTTATGATAACACGTACATGTAATTTAGAATCTTATGGTAACACTTACAGGTAATTTAGTGTCTTATGATAACACTAACATGTAATTTAGAATCTTATGGTAACACTAACATGTAATTTAGAATCTTATGATAACACTTAAATGTAATTTAGAATCTTATGATAACACTACCATGTAATTTAGAATCTTATGATAACACTTACATGTAATTTAGAATCTTATGGTAAACTAACATGTAATTTAGAATCTTATGGTAACACTAACATGTAATTTAGAATCTTATGATAACACTTACATGTAATTTAGAATCTTATGATAACACTTACATGTAATTTAGAATCTTATGATAACACTTGTAATTTAGATTCTTATGATAACACTTGCATGTAATTTAGAATCTTATGATAACACTTGCAGGTAATTTAGAGTCTTATGATAACACTAACATGTAATTTAGAATCTTATGGTAACACTAACATGTAATTTAGAATCTTATGATAACACTTGCATGTAATTTAGAATCTTATGATAACACTTACATCTAATTTAGAATATTATGGTAACACTTACATTTAATTTAGAATCTTATGATAACACGTACATGTAATTTAGAATCTTAAGAATCTTATGGTAACACTAACATGTAATTTAGAATCTTATGATAACACTTACATGTAATTTAGAATCTTATGATAACACTTACATGTAATTTAGAATCTTATGATAACACTTGTAATTTAGATTCTTATGATAACACTTGCATGTAATTTAGAATCTTATGATAACACTTGCAGGTAATTTAGAGTCTTATGATAACACTAACATGTAATTTAGAATCTTATGGTAACACTAACATGTAATTTAGAATCTTATGATAACACTTGCATGTAATTTAGAATCTTATGATAACACTTACATCTAATTTAGAATATTATGGTAACACTTACATTTAATTTAGAATCTTAATGATAACACGTACATGTAATTTAGAATCTTATGGTAACACTTACATCTAATTTAGAATCTTATGGTAACACTTACATGTAATTTAGAATCTTATGATAACACTTACATTTAATTTAGAGTCTTATGATAACACTTACATGTAATTTAGAAACACCTTGAATCTTATATTCTAAGAAAACTCAAACGCACATACAATATGTGCTATCGAACTAGTAACACCAAATTTCTATTAACAAGCTCTAACTTAATTTCCACCTAACCGACCTACAAGCTTCTTGTGAACACTTTAATACATGTAAAATGTGAGCACTATGCCATGAACACTTAAGTAGAAAACAGCCTGCTTCGTTGCGATTGGTGAGTTGCAGATGGGCTGCAACTGGCTGCATACTTTTCTGTCTTCGATGACTGGATCATTAATGGGGTAGAATGATTTTTCAATTGTATTGTCACATAATTCAGAATGGTATAGGCTACTGTATGTTTTCAATTCAGTTTTCTTTGAGGGGGTAAAAACTTCCCTG